>NC_067230.1:6127253-7327253 GCF_019924925.1 Ctenopharyngodon idella | reverse complement strand
GCTGCTTTCGAGACGTGTGTCGCGCTCGTCTCTCATTAGCAATCGCTCCAGCAGCCTTTGTTCAGCTCCAACATCACTCCGCCCTGCTCTGGTTCATACTACAGTAACTTTAATAATCTCATCCATGAACATGATTTCTGCCTGAGACCCGTCCTGATTCTTTTCCACCAGCTGTGAGGTGAAGACAACATCTCCCATAAATCTGCGCTCAATCTCGGCATCATCAAGCTACGCCTTTGTTTTGAATAGGTGACCTCTAGTGGCGAAAAACTACATAGTGTGCCTTTAATTATAATTTAAGCACTTATATTCATAATTTTAAGCTTCACATTTCTGCTTTTAAATCTTTCAAAAATGGAACCCATTTAGCCTACTTTAACTGTAAGCACTTCATTATAAATATTATTATTATTATACATAATTTTAAAGAGACATTATTCCTTGTGGTACTCAGAATTATGCCACAAATACTGTTAATTAAGCTTAACCGTTATTAAGAGCATTATTCACACATTTGATACCCCACAATGTAGGCAAAAACTGACCCACATACACACAGGGCTGTCACTACAGGGGAGAAAGGTGCTTTTCAGTAGAGGGGGACAGCACCAACCCACAGCAACAACCTGCACCGGGGCCCGGATATCCTAGCAATGGCCCTGCACACAAACACACATACACACGCAAGGCACATTAGGATGAGTTCCTCTGCTTTAATTACTGCAGATGAGATAAGTGAGTAAGTGGCAGTAGCAGGAATAAATTAAACCTCATCATTATGACTCACCTGCCTCTTCTGGGTCTTGACTCAAACTCCCAAAAGTCCACATTAACTGTACTAGACTACAGAGATTCTGCAGATGTGATCAAAACACATTTGTTGACTTAAAGTGAATTGGTATTTTGTGTGTAAATTATTTGATAAGTTATTTTTAAGCTAAGAGTTAAATGTCGTGAAAACAATCATCTACAAACATATCACTGGCTGTGACTGTAAATGTTTGAAGTGTTTTATTTGAGGCTCATCTATGTGCTGCCACCAGATGGCGCTAATTGCTTCATTTTTATTGCAAGTTATCACATCCACTATTGTACTTTATAATAATCCTCTTACACATTAATATACAATCCACAGTCTAAATGGCAGAAGTACCAAAAGGGCAAATACTGGTTATGAAGCAGCTGGTTATGGAGGCATATTTTCCTAGAGGAAATGATAATGTTATGCTAATAATTTACAAGGCTCTAGTTCATATCTTTTTGCTGTTACCCATTTAACGATTACTTTTTTGCTTAAATTGGAAACTGTTTAAATGTTACAGTATCTTAAAATGTTACAGTGTGAGTTCAAAGGCACCCAAATGCAATTATACTTTTTCTTTATTATTTATTTTATTGTTAGTATATGTTCTCAGTGCATGTCTGGAAGACTATATCTCTACTAAAACAGATGAAGGCAGCAGATTCAAAGTGACGTTTAAAAAAAAAGAAGAAGAATTGTTAAACATTAAATTCTGAAAATAGAATATATTTTTTGGTATGTGCATTCAAGACCACTTTATTTGTACAAAATAAAAATATGAAACTAAAATCAACTTATTTTAGTATCATATATATGATCTACTAATATAGTTTTGATTAATATTTTGAATTAGATAATAAAAATACAAAAACACACAACAAAATTACTAAAACTTTAACTTAAACTAAAAATATACAAATATTTTTTATATTTTATTTCATTTAACATTTTATTAAAATCTAAATAAAATCTTTTTTATGGTTTTAGTTTTAGTTAACGATAATAATGCTGCTCAAAACCAGTATGTTTGTTTCTCTTTCAAGCAACAACATGAATCAGAATTTATCTTTTGTGTACAACAAAATAGTGACCGGGGTGGTCAAGCTTCAAAAACATCAAAAAGTAGGCTACTTTATAAAACGGATAGTTCCAGCCCTTGATTATGATTGGTTGAGCTGCTTTCGAATCAGTTGTAAATTACTCTACAAACATACATACTGTGACTGCATTACGTCAGTATTACTGCACCACTGTGTCTCTGTGTTGAAGCATCTGTATGTTGCCAAAGACTTAAGATGCACTTGTATTACTATGAATGGGAGAAACTGCAACATGCAATATGGCCGTATAAGTCCCACCGTCTAAATAAAAGAGGCAATCGTCAATAGAGTGCAACAGTGCCCGCCCCCTATTTCAGTGGCACTGGTTCCGGAAGTATTTTTTTTCATTAATTTTTTTTCCCATGGAGGTTTTAAAATAGTCTCCATTAAAGAGTTATAATCCACAAACCAAGCTTTTTGAAAATCAGACAAAAAGGAAAAGGTCTGACTACTTAAAGAACTACAATCCCATGATGCATTGCGAACAGCATAATCAAATTAAAAACGATGGAGAAACATAAAACTACTTATTTACAAATGCTATTTATGTGTAGGCCTATAAAAAACAATATATTTTAAGTTTATTGCAAAATATGCATATATATTAAAACATTTCAGTATTCTGAGAGCGTAGATAGATTGACTTGATAATGTCATTCGCAGCGCTCCATGGGCGGAGCTAAAGAGCTATTTTGGAGCATGTTGCTTTTTTCGACTCTCTGATTGGTATAATTTTTCTGTAATTTTCAGCATAATGTAGTTTTTTTTACCAGGAATTACACTTTTAAAAATGATTATTTTAAAAATAAGCTGAAATAATGCTGACTGACGGCTTCAGCAGAAGCAAATTGATTAACAACCTCATAGCTCACAGTAGGTCTGTCTTTATAAAGGTTTATGAGTTATATTGTTCAAAATTTCTTTGTGGAGAAAATGAATGGCGTTTTTAATTCCAGAACCAACTGTTGCACTCTATTGGTAAAGTCATTGGCCCTGTCCCAAATAGCACCCTAAACACTCGCTGTCTTCCTAGGAGTCAGCACTCTCGTGACATAACGCGACTTTCACTGTTTGGTAGAAGTCTGCTGTGGAGCTCGCACCAGTGCGTATCGAGGGCACATATCGACCACAAAGGGGGCGCTCACGAGCACCCTTTTGAAACCTACAAATGACAAATGGGACACCCTATGGTCTTGTGGACTTAACGGACACACGCACGTGGCAGCCATTGTAAGTCCACAAGACCAAAAGTGCTATGAAGTGTGCCGTTTGGGACAGGACCATTGAATCACTGTAGCTAGCTGCCATCATAAGCTCCATTTGCTATATACTAGGGGTGACTGATCCTGCTCCTGGAGAGCCACTGTCCTGCAATGTTGTGTTCTGCCTGATTGTATTTCCACAGCATGAAGGTAAGATCTTACGGATTTATGAATGAACCGCTGGTTTTAAAATCTTCCCCGTCTACTTACATTTATGTCATCCACTTCAAACATTACAACTATATTACAAACATTACAACTAAATACTCTACAATAAGTAAATCCACTTCACCTGCTAATTACTCTTCGACAGCAATGCATGGCTGCATTGGCTGGTCCAGCCTGAAAAATGCAGTTTTTTGTCATGATTTGAGGGTTTAGAAACAAAATTCAGGAAATAGCTGTTGTCGATTCACTGGTGATTTCAAATATGAAATTTAATCGTAAGCTTGGTGAACAGCTTTGGAGAATTTGATGTTTTCCCATTCAAAGAGATAGGAGCTGCACTTGCGTGACTAAAATAGCTGCCCGAGAGGCGTTTCAAAGATGGCCGCCGAGTGAAATTACTTGCCTGAAAGGGACTTTGGTGTTGCTTGGCAACCATAATAATACTTTTTATTAATAGCATTACATTTTTGTGTCTTTGTGTTTATATAATGAAACCTTGCCTGTTATGTGGAATAGCCATTTTATTAAGGCATTAAGCCGTGATTTACAGTAAATTTAATTTAATAAAAGTAATGCATATGATGCGTTGACTAGTTCAACCTGTGTGACACTGCTTAAACACGGAGCTGTGCCTCTTCAAGTGACCCCCATTAAAGCCACATTCAAAACAAATGATCAGTTCTCTGATGAGCATTAGTGCGCTGTCGATACAGGACCACTTCTTCTGCCGTGCTCTACCGATTCACATAAATGAGAAATTGGATTCCCTGAGTCTCTCAAACTAAGACCACTGGGTTTAAATAAATACTTCCCTCTGTAACTCAATACTAACCACAAGAGAAATTAATTTCAAAGACTTTTCCTCTATCTGATACACTCAGCCGTGAAATATAAGGGCTGTATGATTTACAGCACTGAAATAAGGGTCCCGGGTGCATTTTCTTTTACAATCATCATTGGTTCAGTTCATTTTTAATATTAAAATACAGCGTCATTAAGAAGTCAATACCTGGAAAACTTTTTTTTTTCCCCAGTTATGAATGTTTGCTTGTTTCGATATCATAAAGTAAGCTAAATTGTAATGTTGTTGGTATACATAAAAATTGTGTAATTATTGTCTATTGAACTGACATAAAAACTCATTTTATGAGTGTTTTGGCTACCATAACTATAAATAAAGGCTTTATTTGATTTTTCAGTATTTGAAAGTATTAATTCAAAAACTATTCACTGTAAAAAAAAAAAAAAAATATATATATATATATATATATATATATATTGATTGTTGGTTTAATTTAAAAAAGTAAGTAACCTGCCTTAAAATTTTGAGTTCATTGAACTTAAAAATTTGAGTTAATACAATGGAGATTGGTTTAATCAACTGAAATTGAAGAATCATCCAATTATCCATAGAGACATCCAAATCCATAGATACGTAAAGCTTTTGTAAAAAAAAAAAAAAAAAGATTAGCAAAGATTAAGAGAAAGGGAGAAAATGGCAGAATAAGTTTCATAATAAGAGTCATTCAGTGCAGTCTGTTAATGACATCGAGCACTCTAGAGACCTCACATTTTAATCAAACAATACTATAGCTGTGTAACATTTATCACACCATAAACCAGTAGACAGTTTTTGTCCATAATGATTTACTATTAAATAACAGCAGTTTTATATCCATTCCAGCATGTAACTCCTCTCCCACTGGGAGGATGTTCTGTATCCCTGCAATACATTTCAATGACATGGATCATTGTCAGCATACAATGCAGTTAGTGCAGTGTTCAGCCTGTCCTGTAGATTTCTGGGAATATGTGTGAGTGTGAATATCTGTGCCTGTGTGTCTGAAGTTGTTTAGCAGTCCTGGTTCTGGTTCAGCTATTGAATTTATATGCAAAGAATCAGAGTTTCTCTAGGGATTTCAAGACCTATATAGTGATCCACAAGCACATAGAAAAAACATTTGGTACCTACAGCTTTCACCTTACAAGAAGGTCTTCTATTTCCGTGGAAGCTCTACATCTTAAAATTGAAGTGAGGCATTCCCCAAACCCCAGGTCACTCACACACTCCACTGAAGATAGAAGCATGACACAGTTTCTCTCTGACACAGTTTTACTCTGTTGGTTAGAAACAGTGGAGACTGAAAATATTCTGGTGGGGAAAGACAAAGAGGGGACACCTCTCCTCATTACCATACCTATACGCACTTAAGGGACGCTGAGAGAGAAACATTCTTTCTACTGGCTGTTGAGCTCCCACACATGGCTCACCTGTTATCCCATGGGTTTCTCACACCTGTCCATTAGATTCAGCTAAAGTTGAGTGTGATTCTACCGCTGTCAGACACACTTTCATTTGATTGCATCAGCACAGGCTCTCTGCTTTGTCTCCTTGTGGTGAGTGGATAAATCCGTCACAATAGGATCTCAGCTCTTGGACTGGATACTAAGTAGAGTCTAAAGGCCACACGGGGGAATCCTTAGACTTAAAGGTGCAATATGTAAGAATTTTGCAGTAAAATATCCAAAAACCACTAGGCCAGTGTTATATATTTTGTTCACTTGAGTACTTACAATATCCAAAATGTTTCCAACTATTTGTAAATCGTGAGAAAATTGCAATTTTAACCAAGGCTCCAGGACGTGTGAGGAGTCGCCTGTCAATTGCGTCATACCCACGTTACCTGTGGTTTCCGGTGTTTTCATGGAAACACCAAATACGCTTTAATATATTACACGTTTTAATAGACAAGGGAACAACTGTTTTGATATATTTATAGACAGAAAACTAATTGTTGTTATATAGCTCAACACGTTTAGTCTTATTGTTTAAATCTAATTTTCTTGATATTTTGCGAGTACCATGTTTTACCATGCCTCAGAGAAAAACACTATTTTGTCAAGTGGCTAACATAGCATAATCAGATGCAGCTTTATTTTTAGTAACAGTAATACAGCATTTTCTCCATCATACAATACGTTTTAAAATTAATTGCATGCCATTTATTAACACAAGCCATCCAGCATTTAACATGATATTCTAAAATCGATCTAGCTTACTGCAGTGTGCAACAAGTGTCTCACAGCAGCCACCGAGCGAACGTTATAACATCATTTTCAACACACTCAAATGTATCTAATATGATAAACAGAGCTGCGTTACCTCATACTCATGACCGGAAAAGCGGAAGCGGCGCCGGCGACTGTGGCATAATAAAAGTTCCGCTGCTTGTGAGGCGTGTGTTACGCAATCGCTCCAGCGGCCTCGTTCAGCTCCCACAACACTCGGTCCTGCTCTGCTTCATACTACTGTAACGTTAATAATCTCATCCATGAACATGATTTCTTCCCGAGTCCCATCCTGATTGTTTCCACCGGCTGTGATGTGAAGACCACATGTCCCAAGATTCCGTGCTCAAACTTGGCATCATCAAGCTACACCTTTGTTTTGAATAGGCCTCTAGCGGACAGAAAATTTTACATATTGTAGCTTTAATACTCTTAAAGAGGAAATATAGTAAATAAAAGTTTTCTTGTCTTTTAAGATAAACAAGTTTGGTGTATAAGAAATACACACTGGCGCCTTCAAAACACAACTGAACTTCCTGCCTATAGTTAAAACAGCATTATATACACATTTTTATTAAATTGCCCCTTTAATATAAATTATGTTAAACTGCAAACACCATAATTAAATTAAAATTAACTGAAATAATCAGAGTAAGCCCCCATGGATTACTTTTATGATGGATGGATGGATGCACTTTTTTGGGCTTCTAAATCGTGAGCGCCATTCACTCCCATTATAACGTTTGGAAGAGCAACGATATTTTTTAATATAGTTCTGACTGTGTTTGTCTGAAAGAAGATAGTCAAATACACCTAGAATGGCTTGAGTGTGAGGAAATCATGGGATAATTTTGGGGTGAACTATCCCTTTAAAGCTTGCAAAACACCTCATCTCAAAAAAAAATAAAGAAAAAAAAAGAAACATCTTG
Source organism: Ctenopharyngodon idella (assembly GCF_019924925.1). Classification (NCBI taxonomy): domain Eukaryota; kingdom Metazoa; phylum Chordata; class Actinopteri; order Cypriniformes; family Xenocyprididae; genus Ctenopharyngodon; species Ctenopharyngodon idella. The sequence goes on along the minus strand of NC_067230.1, from coordinate 7,319,923 downwards.
AATGTGTGAAATTCAGCACCAGTTCTGGTATGCTGAGGGTTTAATGCACATCATGAGACTCTAATGCTTATTTCCATTACATAGACATAAGCTTCATTGTTAGGGGTTATAGCTTTTCCAAGTTATTTTGGCATATGTGAGCAGGCAATTTGTGGTTAGTCTTGAGAAGGCATCATTGTTTTTGCCATAATGACAGGCCAGTGATTTCTTGTATTAGTAGCTGTTGCCTAAGGTAATTAATCATGTTGTTTATTAGCAGGGCTGGATTCTTCCATACATCCGAAATGGGCAACTACATGACAGTAATAATAAACTCTAATACTGTTATCTGAATGTCTTCTAACAGTTTCATAACATACAATATTATTGTAGTGTTGCCCTAACAACAATGCAGAAAATGTTGCCTTACATAAAGGTGAACTGTTTGATATTCAGATCAGAGTTATCTGATGCTACGTGTTTTCAGGAAATTTTATTTGTTAACATCTGGGCATCTCCCAATTCATTTCTTCATATTACTGATACAGCATCTTTCAGCCCTAAAAAATAGGTTTCGTCTTTTTCAATGCATTGCTGTAGCTTTAAGAAATTGGGCTTTGAAACTTTTAAAAAATGAAAGACACTTTTAAGTATCTTTTTGTATCATCATTAAAGGGACATCTTAAACGTTTTAAAAGTCAGTTCAAGCTTAAAGGGGACCTATTATGCCCCTTTTTACAAGATGTAAAATAAGTCTCTGATGTCCCCAGAGTGTGTAGGCTATGTGAAGTTTTAACTACAAATAACCCACAGATAATTTTTTTTTAGCATGTTGAAATTGCCACTTTTTTGGGGTGAGCAAAAATGTGTTTTTGTGTCCCTTTAAATGCAAATGAGCTGATGCTCCTGGACCCCTTTCAAGAAGAGGGCAGGGCTATAAGAGCTTATGCTCCGGCATACCGGTGTAGGACAGATTACCAGAACACCGGCAACAACAAAACAGGACAATCTCACGCACTGAAAATGTCAGAAACTGTAAGTAGCGGTGTTCAGACTTATATGTTTGTGTAGCCACATATGGTGTCCCATACTCAGAATTTGTGCTCTGCATTTCACCCATCCAAGTACACACACACAGTAGTGAACACACACACACCATGAACACACACCTGGAGCGGTGGGCAGCCATTTTTTTGCTGCGGCACCCAGGGAGCGATTGGGGGGTTAGGTGCCTTGATTGGAAAAAACTGCTGTTCATTCACTTCCCCCACCTATTTCGTGCTGGTACTAAGACTTAAACTTTCAGGTTACAACCTGGGACATTTCCTTCGAAAATTAAATTTAGCCACAATGTCCAGATGGCGGGAGTCTATGGAGACTCTTATGTGCATTGGTACATCCCAAAACACAACACTTGTAATGCCTCTTTGGCGCAGACATTGTATAACTCCAGCTGCTACAGCGAGGATACGGAGATGGCGGACTAAAGGGACATGGTGAAGGAAAAAAAAATGAGATGGGAGGAAAAATGATGTCAGTGCTTTTGCGTTTTCTCGCAAATGTTTTGCATTCTCTCGCAAAATGCTTGCCTTCCCCCGAGACACTTTGCATTCACTCGCAAAGAACAGAAATGTTTTGCGAAGGGAACACAAAGGTTGTGCAAGCGAATGCAAAGTTTGTCAGGGGAACGCAAAACTTTTGCAAGAGAATGCAAAAGCTTTGAAATATATATTTTTTAGGGGCTCCGTAGATATATGGTATGGATTGGAAAATGTATTTTATTGAACATTTAGGCTATTTATTTATTGAACTTTGGTATGTTTGATCATTGATATTTGTGCAATAACAGTTTACATAGTTAAAGAGGTTTAAGGCACTCTGGTCTAATCCTAATTTCTTTAATCTATCTGTGAACATGCTAAACATTTAATATTAATATTTTAAATGCTTTTTTTTTTTGGTTATGCAAATGTTAAAGGAACATTACATTTGATCATTTTACAAACATTATATGAATGTTACTCAATGTTTTCTGAACTAAACAAGTAGTAACATTTAAAAAAAACATTACACTGTAAACCCAAATAAGTTGGGCTAACTCAAAAAATTTGAGGTAATCAGTCACATCAAATTTTTTTGAGTTATGATGTTCCAAATTTTAAGTAAGCAGAGCTATCATGTTTTGAGTTTGTAGTACTCATGCATGTTAATTGCTCCTAACTTCAAGTACTGAGTTAGCTAACTCCTACAAATCCAAGTGCTACTCCTTTTAATAGCACTTAAAATAAAATATTTAGTTAATTAACTTTTTTTATTTTGAGTTCTTGCTAATCAAATGAGTTCCATGAACGATGTATAAATAACGTTTTTGTGCTAACCTTTTGAGAACATTATTAAAGACCAGACAACTCTGAACGAATGGGAAGAACATTTGTTCATAACTTTGAGATAATCTTGCCAGAACCTTAGCAAAAGTTCTGAGAATGTTTCCTGATAGCTGGGTCTGCCCTTATTGCTTTATTTGAATGCAGAACTGTAGCATTCAGTGTACAGTCTGACACATGACTTCAGTGTACAGTGTTCTGTAGTTGGGGAGTCTGTGTGTTTGTGACTGTAGAGCAGCCCCCCCGTTCTTAGAGCAAAGGAGGGAGTGCAGGGTTATAGTTAGAGAGCCACACAGAAGCACCAACCCTCTCCTGAGCTCACAGTCCCCTCTTCTACATCCAGACTACAAGACAAGGAAAAAGAGCAGAGAGACAAGGAGAAGATACAGATGCTGCTTTTCAACTGACTCTTAAAAGCATCTGATATGTTCTGAAGCTGGATATCTCTTTTGCTTTTAAATGTGTATGGTCATATTTGCTCCGGTAAGTCCTGGCTTCAGAATCTCTGTATGTCTGGTAGCAGCCATCAGGTGGTACATAGTTAATAGACTTAAACTGACCTAATATTAATAATATTCTATGGTAGTTTTTGTTGTAAGATATGAGATTTTTGTAAGTTTTGCAGTGCAGTTTCATCAGTTTCTCCCAACATCCCATTTGTCAGCATCTCAGAGACCTTTTAGGTGCTAAAATTGCTCTCATACCATACTGAATCATTCATAATTCTGAATGAGTGAGATGTCTATTTCAGTTAGCTTATGAATGACTCAGTATTCATGATCAATGATTCGCTGTGCAAAAAAAAGCGATTTGGCTTGCAGTGTTTCTCACAGTCGATGTTCAGAGGTCCCTGGACCCACATAGGGTAGTATCTATGCCCATTTTAGCTTTTTGAGGTTTAAGACACTGGAAACTACATTAAGAATTTCTGTACTTCAATAGTGATCAGCTGTTCACTGCATATGTCTTTATGTTACCATGGTGACTTTCTGGCTATTAATTGATGAAGGTATCTTGTTTGGAAACTGTCTCCCGAATAGACTTGTAAAGTAATAAGCTAGACTGTGAAACTATTAAAAAACAGACTAATAAATGACATTATATATGAAAGTGGTTCAAGATGAATATATGTAACCTGAAAAGCTTATGAGAAACTGAGAAACAGTACCTTAAAATTTGTTTTGTACCTTTTTCCGACATTTTCTGAGCAGATTTTGTGGAAAATCTCTGGAATATATAACCTTGCATATAGTATACATTTTATATACATATAAATGACTGTACACACACACACACTACCGTTCAGCAGTTTTGGGTCAGTAAGATTTTTCAAAATGTTTTTAAAAAAAGTCTCTTATGCTCACCAAGGCTTTTAATATATTTTTAGAATGTAATTTATTTATATGAATTCCATTCTTTAGTGTCACATGATCTTTCAGAAATCATTTTAATATGATGATTTGGTGCTCAGTAAACATTTATTATTATTATCAATGTTAAAACAGCTGTACTGCTTATTTTTGTGGAAACCATGATACATTTTTAAGAATTCTTTTAAGAATAGAAAGTTATAAAGAACAGCATTTATTTGAAATAGAAATCTTTTGTAACATTATAAATGTCTTTTGAAAAACACTGGTACATTTGTTTGAGTGGCCTGACATAGAAACAACCAATGATGTGAGTTTGGGACAGAACTGCCTGTTTGGCTGACCAATGGCTGATTTCACTTTTAATTTTTAAGGGAAAAAAGTTTGTATTCCAGTTCTTTTATTTATTATTATTATTTACATTAACTGGCACTATCATTGCATCATTAACGTGTTTTTGCCATGGGATTCTTTGAATAATATTGCATATTTAAAAAAAAAAAAAAATATATATATATATATATATATATAGAGGGAGAGAGAGAGAGAGAGAGCACAAGATTACACACAATATTATTAATCGAACATATAAGAATTGAGTTAGAATTAATCAAATTAATTCCTTAAAAGTCAACCATTTAGAATGTGTAAAATTAGCAAACAACATTACAAAAACCACAAACTGACATAAAAAGCAAAGAGTCAAACTGCCCAACTAAATGAAACACTGATCACTGTAATGGTGACCAACCATTTTCAATAAAATCAACATCAACATCTAAACCTCTGTTAATTCTTGTGTTTCTCATTCCTTCAGTGATTCTGCTTGTTATCATCAGGTGTCTTCAATGTTGGCAATAAAAGTAAAGAGTTCATTAATTCATTCTGCCTGTTATTCAGATATTTTTGTTTACATTTTACTTAAATTTTACTTGTTTTAAATGGTTGACATTTAAGGAATTAACTTGATTAATTCTAACTCAGTTCTATTTGTTGAATATAATTAATAATATTGCTTGTAACCTGTTGCCAAAATTTTATGGAGTAGATATAGCATATTACTTTTTACAGTGCATTATCTATCAGTACGCTTTCATTCCTTCACATTATGCTCTCTCTTGAATTTTGAGTATATATTCTCATCATTGATTTTTTTTTTTTTCAAGCTGCATATCTGCAGAATGACTTGTATCTGGGTTCAGTGAGATGTATCACCTCCTACAGAGAACCCATTCTCATATCAGTGTTGCAGAAATGTGTTTTAGGCAAGTCAGTTTAGCTCTCAGTGAGCTTGTCCTCTGTGCTTAATAAGACTAGGCTTCACAATAGATCCACAGCCTAAATGAAAAAGGGTAATGGACATATAAAGAGAAAACTCATGGGAAAGATTGGGAAAGAGATGGATGTTATAGAGGTATCTGTGGAGAGGTTGTGTTAAAGAGAAAAATGATAATTGGAGACAAAGAGAGACAGAGTGCACCTCTTTGTGGGTGTGATCACAATTATGAAATCATAGTTTCACTCAGTGTTTGCAAACACCCTTTGCAAATGTGCTTGACATCTCCGGATGAGAATTAATCACCTGTTTACTGTGGCTCTGACTTAATTGAAATTGAAGTCTCATTTTGCTGGAGCTAATCCGGTATCTAAATAAAACAATCGTGATTAGAGCAATTAAGAAGCTGTCTATTTAAGCTGGTGTGTAAACAGAATCTCCCTTCACTTTTCGTAATTTTAAAGGCAAAGTTGAACTTCTGTATAACATATTTCAGTCAGTTGTTTAATTCCTGAATTAATCAGTGGTCTGAACAGTCTCATTTTGCTGGAGCTAATCCGGTATCTAAATAAAACAATCGTGATTAGAGCAATTAACTCTACTAGTTAGAAACTGTCTTTTTAAGCTGGTGTGTAAACAGAATCTCCCTTCACTTTTCGTAATTTTAAAGACAAAGTTGAACTTCTGTATAACATATTTCAGTCAGTTGTTTAATTCCTGAATTAATCAGTGGTTTGAACAATTCAACGACTCACTCACTTATCGCCACCTTCTGGCAAAATGATGTAACCTGCAGATATGCACCACTAATGCACAGACTAATAACTTGAATTTTCCACAAATTGATACATTTATATCTAATAGCTTTTATTTTCATAAATTGATGGGAAATCACTTTGTCATAATTCTTATTATTAAAGTTGCCATGAAATGGAAGTTGTGAGAGTCTTTTCTTCTCTATTATGATGCGTATCCAAGTGAAATGGCTTCTGGAACTAGAAAAAATAGGGCAGGACTTGATTTTATCCATCGGGAATTGATTGTAATCATTGGATCGTTGTGGTTTGCTATTGCTGTGATCAGGATTATGAGAGTGACAGGTTATCCTGCCCTTGTGCCAGTACAAGAGGGAGGAGAAGTTATTTTGATTAATGATTACGAGGGCATAGATATGCTGTGCATAGATATATCATTTTGATTTCATGGTAACTTGAACTGTTCTTTATGTTATATCCCCTCAGCTTTTTGCCATCTTTGCATTTGCAACATGTGGAGGTTACTCTGGGCAACTGCGGGTTAGTGTGGACTGCATCAACAAGTCCGACAGCAACCTCAGTATTGGCATCAACTTTGCTTACCCATTCAGGTAAGGCTAGTTTAAAGCAACCCCTGTGTATTATCTGCAGAGGAAGAGATAATTACCTGGCTTTGATTCAATACTCTAATACACAGGAGCATTTGATTATGTGCTAATGGTTTTATCTTTATACTCTCTATGTGTGCTGCCAGTTGCAAGATTTGTCTCTCAGTGAGCACAGTTGGCTTCAGTGTTTTAAATGGAAACACAACTCTCAGCATCAGAGATAATTTGTAAAATTAAATGATTGTGCTAATTGGCCTAATGTTCATAGAGCCTCAGTATAATCAGATATTGTTTGCTTCACAATACACATGTCAAAGTGGATGATTTATACATCATGTAAGAGCTAAGCAAATTGCAGTGAAAAGTTTGGAATAATTAAGATTTTCAAATTTTGAAGTATTTTTATCATGACCCAAATGATAAGTTGACAGATTAATCAATTTTCCATATTTTTCTAAAGGCCTGATTGTCTCTGTGTGAATAAATTCATGGTTAAATGAAACATTTAGAAAGCTAAGCCATATCTTCCAAGTATTTACAGTTCTGTCTTAAATATAAATTTTATCCAGCACATTCAGAGATGAGAAATTCTTTCTGAGAGACAGACACAAGCTCAGTAAATGAGATGGCTGACTTATACGCTAGAATCATGCACCAGGTCTGTCTTCATTGTTATCCATATGGGTAATAGAGTTACATGAAGTTATACCTTGTCAATTTAAAGAACAGAAGACAATAGAGTTATGTATTAAATCACCACTATAATTCTGTGTAGGCTGAAGGTGTTTTTGACAGACAGGTATTCTTCTGTGGTCTCAAACATTATGTGTCCAAGTTGTTTTGTTTTTTGTTTTTTTCTTGCCCTGAAAGGTCAAGCACACATACGTGTTGTCCACAGCAATGCAATGCTTTGAAGTAGCCCTCAGGTCCTGCTGTATTCACTAGAGCTGAGCTTCAAGTTCATAGTAATCAAAGGAGGACAAGGCAGAGATAGACAGGAACTAAAATAACCTTGTGACAGGAACTTAAAGTGCCCCTACTATGCCATTTTAAAGGTTCATAATTATTTGGAGGTCTCCTACAATCTTTATATGCATCCAAGGTAAAAAATAATAATAATACACATTGCAACATCACCTCTTTTCTCACAGTGTCTGAAATGGTTTGATAAAGGATCCAATCTTTCTAAACCCCACCTTTCCAAGAGCCTATACTCTGCTCTGATTGGTCAGATAGCCCAATCTGTTGTGATTGGTTTACCTCTTACAGCATGTGTCGGAAAAGAAACACCATTGCCATATCCGAATTTCAGCTCCGGAAGCTTCCTCAGCACTTGTATACACAGTAATGCAAACAGTAATGATGGCATCAGTTTTACTGTATATCAATTTGATCCTGAGCCCTCATCCTTTTGAAGCGGAGGCAGAGTGGATTTACTTTCGCAGCACAGAATACAGCATAATCTCAACATGTTGGTAACACAACTCTTCCAGGTCTTGGCTACAACTGCAGTGTTTGAGGGTGGGTCAAAGTATAAATTGTTCGTGGGCAGCCTATGCATTATGCAAATTTGTTACAAACCTACATAAGTTTGAGCTGGTGTAACCCCTCTGGTACTACTCACAACTCTCCAAGCAGGATTTGAACTGGCATGGGAGACATGGGAGGTGGGCGCGCTAACAAGGAAGCTACAGACTGCAGCCTCTAGCGTGCCTCTTGAGGCCAGGGGAGTGAGGTTTATTCACACAGCTCTTACTAGCTAGCCGCCATTACACTCGCCCCCCTAAACCTCACTCACATCTGGGTCACGGCACCAATGGAACCCCTCCGGTTCTACTGGCATCACTCTGAGTGGGATTTGAACTGGCATCTCCAGCATGGCAAGCGGGTGTGCTAACAAGGACGCTAAAGACCACAGCTTCTATAGCATCAGTCGCTAGTGCACCTCTTGAGGCTAGGGGAGTGAAGTTTACTTGCACAGCTCTTACTAGCTGACCGCCATTACACTCACCCCCCTAAACCTCACTCCCATCCGGGTCAAGGCACCAATGAAACCCCTCCAGTTCTACTGGCATCACTCTGAGTGGGATTCGAACTGGCATTTCCAGCATGGCAGGCGAGTGCTAACAAGGATGCTAAAGACCACAGCTTCTATAGCATCAGTCGCTAGTGTGCCTCTTGAGGCCAGGGGAGTGAGGTTTACTTGCAAAGCTCTTACTAGCTAGCCGGCATTACACTCGCCCCCATAAACCTAACTTTCATCTGGGTCACAGCACCAATGTAACCCCTCCGGTTCTACTCACATCGTTCCAAGCAGTATTTGAATTGGCGTCTCCTGCTTTGGAGGCGGGCGCACTAACAAGGAGCCCACATCCTCTATAGCCTCAATTACTAGTGCCTTTTGAGGCCAGGGGAGTGAGGTTAACTCACACTGCTCTTACTAGCTGGCCGCCAGTACACTCGCCCCCCTAAATCTCACTTCCATCCGGGTCATGGCACCAATGGAACCCCTCCGGTTCTACCTGCACCGCTCTGAACGGGATTCGAACCGGTATCTCCAGCATTGAATGCGGGTGCTAACAAGGATGCTAAAGACCACGGCTTCTATAGTGTCAGTCGCTAGTGCGCCTCTTGAGGCCAGGGGAGTGAGGTTTACTCACACTGCTCTTACTAGCTGGCCTCCATTACATTCGCCCCCCTAAACCTCACTCCCATCTGGGTCACGGCACCAATGTAACCCCTCTGGTTCTCATACTGCTCTTACTAACTGGCTGCCAGTACACTCGCCCCCCTAAATCTCACTTCCATCTGGGTCACGGCACCAACGTAACTCCTCCGGTTCTACCTGCACCGCTCAGAGGGGATTTGAACTGGCTTCTCTAGGATGGGATGTGGGCACACTAACAAGGAGCTAAAGACCACAGCCTCTATAGTGTCAGTCGCTAATGTGCCTCTTGAGGTGAGGGGAATGAGGTTTACTCACACAGCTCTTACTAGCTGGCCTCTGTTACACAGGAAATATGGTTGGAATTGCTGATGACTTGTTCCAGGCTGTTCTAAATCTGTTCTTTCTTTTGGAAGACAATAACTCCATTTATCATGCACTATGATCTTTGAGGCTTTGCAGACCTTTTATACACTACATAAAAGGTAATATCCAAAAAGCATAATAGGGGCATTTTAAAATAACAAGCCTGATGTTAACACTGAAGAATACCTAATATAACTGCAAAGTGTATGAAAAGCATAATGTTTTTGTGCCTTACATTAAACAGGTTGAACCGGGTGGAATTTGACGTGCCGATGTGTGAGGGAAGGAGGCAAGAGCGACTATACCTGATCGGAGATTTTTCTTCCTCTGCAGAGTTCTTCGTCACCATTGCTGTCTTTTCCTTTCTGTACTCCCTGCTGGCCACAGTGGTCTACATCTTTTTCCAGAACAAGTATCGCGAAAACAACCGCGGACCTCTCATTGTGAGCCCTGGTGTTATTTTAGACAAGCTAAATACTCAAACTTTTGTGGACTGTCAAAGCCTTGCTATTAGAGAAGATTGATAAACAAGACATGAGCTGCTATTTAAACTGTAAAACACCCACATTAAATTTAGTCCTACTTAGCATACAGTAATGCACCCTTGCATGCAAATCATTATAATTAAGTTTAAAGCTGAAGTGTGTAATTTTTTTTAATGTTAAATTGTTCTTCAAATTAGCAATTTGGCAAAAAATACATGTAACACTTTCTTTATGCTCCCTAGGACTTCATAGTGACGGTGGTGTTCTCATTTATGTGGCTAGTGAGTTCATCTGCCTGGGCAAAAGGTCTTTCAGATGTGAAGGCGGCAACCGATCCAGATGAGGTGGTTCTGCTCATGTCTGCATGTAAAGTGCAGACCAACAAGTGCGGCTCAGTGTACGGACCCAGATGGTCTGGCCTGAACACATCTGTGGTAAGGCATGAGATACTAAGATTTTGACACTCTAGCTACACATATCTGTTGCATTTGGGTGTCATTTACAATACTTAATAATGATAAGAAAAAAATAATCATATATCACTGTGTGTTGTAAAAATATTGTATATTCATTTAAAAATAAAAATATATACACCGATCAGGCATAACATTATGACCACTGACAGGTGAAGTGAATAACACTGATTATCTCTTCATCTCAGCACCTGTTAGTGGGTGGGATATATTAGGCAGCAAGTGGACATTTTGTCCTCAAAGTTGATGTGTTAGAAGAAGGAAAAATGGGCAAGCGTAAGTGATGGCTGGATGATGGGATCAGAGCATCTCCAAAACTGCAGCTCTTGTGGGGTGTTCCTGGTCTGCAGCGGTCAGTATCTATCAAAAGTAGTCCAAAGAAAGAATAGTGGTGAACCGGCGACAGGGTCATGGGCGGCCAAGGCTAATTGATGGAGCGAAGGCTAGCCTGTGTTGTCTGATCCAACAGACGAGCTACTGTAGCTCAAATTGCTCAAGAAACTAATGCTGGTTCTGATAGAACAGTGTACACTGTACACAATGTACACAATGTACACAGTGCATCGCAGTTTGTTGCATATGGGGCTGCATAGCCACAGACCAGTCAGGGTGCTCATGCTGACCCCTGTCCACCGCCGAAAGCGCCAATAGTAGGCATGTGAGCATCAGAACTGGACCACGGAGCAATTTAAGAAGGTGGCCTGGTCTGATGAATCACATTTTCTTTTACATCACGTGGATGGTTGGGTGCATGTGCATCGCTTACCTGGGGAACACATGGCACCAGGATGCACTATGGGAAGAAGGCAAGCCGGCGGAGGCAGTGTGAAGCTTTGGGCAATGTTCTGCTGGGAAACCTTGGGTCCTGCCATCCATGTGGATGTTACTTTGACACGTACCACCTACCTAAGCATTGTTGCAGACCATGTACACCCTTTCATGGAAACGGTATTCCCTGGTGGCTGTGGCCTCTTTCAGCAGGATAATGCACCATGCCACAAAGCAAAAATGGTTCAGGAATGGTTTGAGGAGCACAACAACAAGTTTGAGGTGTTGACTTGGCCTTCAAATTCCCCAGATCTCAATCCAATCGAGCATCTGTGGGATGTGCTGAACAAACAAGTCCAATCCATGGAGGACCCCACCTCACAACTTACAGGACATAAAGGATCTGCTGCTAACATCTTGGTGCCAGATACCTTCAGGGGTCTAGTGGAGTTCATGCCTCGATGGGTCAGGGCTGTTTTGGCAGCAAAAGGGGGACCAACACAATATTAGGAAGGTGGTCATAATGTTATGTCCGATCGTGTATATTTAATTTAAATGCGCTTGAGATGTATTGAAATTTATTTTATTTTTTTACTTTAAAATTAATACCAAAGTTTGAGGTCTGTATGATTTTTTTTAAAGAAATTAATACTTTTGTTTAGGAAAGATGCATTAAACTGATCAATAAATGAAATGCAATAAATAAATGCAATGAATGAATGAATGTGGCAATAAAGACTTCTATTTCAAATAAATGCAGTTCATTCATCAAGACATTTTTTCCACAGGTATTCGGCTATTTGAACTTCGTGCTGTGGGCTGGAAACATCTGGTTTGTGTTTAAAGAGACTGGATGGCACAAGGGAGGCGCAGCAAGATACCCTGCCTCATCCTCAGAAAAACAAGCTACGGCCTTCAACCAGCAGGTCTACAACCAGGGAAGCTTTGATCAATCAGGAGGTGCTTTTACTGGAACGGGGGACTTCGCCCAATCAGAGTACAGCCAGGTGGGAAATTATGCTTCGAGTGGGCCCATCTCCTACACCAATCAGTAACCCCATCTGCCTCTTTGCAATCCCCTAATACAGGGGACCAATTTCTAAGGGCAAAGTTCAATAATGTGCACCACAGAGGAAGGAAGAGATTATTATAACAGATATATTAAAAATGCATCCTTTATTTCTGATTAGATAAAACTTGTTTGTCCAGAATACTAATATGTTTTTAAAATGAATGACAGGGATCCTCAGATGTATTGTATGGTTTTTGACTTTACCTCTCTGTAAATGTTACCGAAATATCACAGTTTACTGAACAAAGGTCATTACATCCAAATGTGAAACTCTGCGCAAAATTTCTTGCTGCATCAGAGAACTCTACAAATCCACTGATTTTAATAGAGATGGTGCGTCTTAAGGAAGAGGATAACAAAAGTGGCATTACGTCACTACAACCAAAAGTTTTTACTCCGACGGTCCATTTGTAATCTAAATAGTATTTCTGCTTCATTTGAAACTGAACCGATTCTTTCCACAGCCTCAAAATGATTTCTATTCATCAAATGCTCTGTCAAAGCTTTTTCTAGTGTTATAAAGTTAACATAAATTGTTGTTTGCAACCTATTTTATTTCCATAATGTGACATATTTGAAATAGTGGAACTATTATGAATACAAAGTTGTTAAAATGGTTTGGTAAAGGGCCATTGGTTAACACCATCCATCGATACGGGAATGCCATTTCAGAGATGGAGCAAGTTAATACATTGTCATCAATTATCTTCATAAATATTATAATTTGAATAACATTCACAAATGAATCGTCCACAAAAAGAGCAGGAACGTGCGTTAAAGAGATAGTTCACCCAAAAATGAAAATTCTGTCATCATTTACTCCCCCTCAAGTTGTTCCAAAGCTGTATAAATTTTGTTGTTCTGCTGTACACAAAGGAAGGTATTTGGAAGAATGTTTGTTACCAAGCAGATCTCACCCCCCATTGACTACCATAGTAGGGGAAAAAAAACTATGGCAGTCAATGGGGGGCGAGATCTGCTTGGTTACAAACATTCTTCCAAATATCTTCCTTTGTGTTTGGAACAACTTGAGGGTGAGTAAATGATGATAGAATTTTCATTTTTGGGTGAACTATCCCTTTAAGAAAGTAAATGGGGTCTGTTTTGATTTCATGTTGACTTTTAAGTGTACCTGTCCTAATGGTGATCACCTAGAGCAGGTGATGCAGGTGTTTGTAATTACACTATATAACAGAGATTTCTGTTTTCATTTGTCAGTATTGATGTTAGATTGCTGTTTGTCAGGTTTCTGGATTTCTTATCCCTGGAATAATGTCATGCCAGTGGTCGTTGGTTTGGTGTTTGCACTATTGTGATTCCACATTTATATGGCTCTGTAATGTTTGCACTGTATTTATGAACTGCATGAAGTCGTGCCATATTAACCTGGTTTCAGTTTGTATATAATTTCTTTCCTCACTAACAGGGTCATATTGTCTATTCAGTGACCTTTATTATGATCACAAGGTGATTGAAATACAATCAACACTTAATTCCTCTGCTTTCTTATGTGTTCTCTTCTTCCTTGTCTTTTTTTTTAAATGCATGAGGCTTTATTAACCACAAAGACTATAAAACAGGTCACACTTTAGATTAGGTTCCAGTTAACTATTAATACGACTTTTGCCTCAATAAACTCCTAATTACTGCTTATTAATACTTAGTAAGGTAGTTGTTATTGGTAGGAATTGGGTAAGATTAAGGGATGTAGAATATGGTCATACAGAATAAGGCATTAATATGTGCTTTATAAGTACTAATAAACAGCCAATATACTAGTAATATGCATGCTAATAAGCAACTAGTTAATAGTGAGAATTGGACCTAAACTAAAGTGTTACCATAAAACAAGACAAAAACATCCCAATATATGTTAATGTTCTTGTTCTGATTGCTGTTGCATTTCAATGTGAATGAGTATCTGTCTTGATGTACAGTATTTGCATTTTCGATTAATGGGTGTGAATGCTTTGATGCACTTTGTGCAAAGCCAATAAAATATTGTACATTCCTCTAGAATGAACTGCAGTGTCTTCTGTTCTGTTGATAAATCCTCAGTCTACGACAATGAATCAGCTGTCTCAGTGACAATATGGAGTCGTGCAAAGGAATTTGATGACTATCTGACTTCCATTAAGTTAATAGGCAAAGTCAGTAATCAGATCTAAATTCATCAGGAGCAGACAATTGCTCAGACGGTGCAGTATACAAAGTCTCTTACGATATCTGATTTCTCATAGACCATGCTTACATAAGATTTGTGATGACAGTTCTTTTCTTCTAGCCAAGGTTTATGTCTATACAGAAATTGACATTCAAAACCTATGCTGAGAAATAGGATAAGAAACAGGATAAGAAAAAAAAATCCATGATTTTAAATGTATAGATCTCTGGGTCAATGATATCATACTAATTTTTTTGCAATAAGCAATAAGGTATGAGAGGCTGTGCTGTATCGTGAATAAGTCACAGCTGAAGGGCATTGTTATGCACGACGTGAAGTGGAGTGCCTGCAACCCCTTCAGCCGTGACTTATTCACGATACAGCACAGCCTCTCGTACCTTATTGCTTTTATAAAACGGTTACCACACAATACAAATATTAAAGCCAAAAATATGTATCAATGCAACTTTCATGAAGTAAAGTTTCACTAAAAGCCTTCCTTTCGCCAGAAAAAATAGTCCCTGACAGTGAACCGCAACAGAAGTTACATTATTACGCCATTAGATGGCAGCAAAGACTGTCTTTATGAGTGTGTCAGTCAGTAGCCAAAACTTTTACATTGAAAACACTGAATTGTTGTGAACACGGAACAAGACGCAGACAAATGCTTTGACTAGCGCTGTCAGTCACGGGAAAACCCCATAACTGTTAAAAGGACAAGATAATATATCAGACATTTAAAAAGATTTTTTATTATGAACATAGGACTGACCTGAAGGAAAATGCTAAATCTGAATGCAGGTAATAAACTCGCTCAATCGATTTCTTTCTCACAATACTCTTCTACATATTACAGTAAGCTTCAATGAACAATATCAATTGAGAACAAACAGTTTACGTCGCTAAGAGTGGTTGCTAAGGGTGTTGTGTAGTGATACACAGAACTGTTGGGTGAAGCGGTCATAGCCGTGTTTTATCATGAATAAAACACAGCTATTGACCAATAAGAATCAAGAACAGGAACTAACCATTTTATATATATATATATATATATATATATATATAAACAAAATATTTACAAGGCAATGTTGTTGTAAAATTTTATGTGACTCTAATGATAATAATAATTCCTGATATTTGTAAAAACTTATTTTACCTTGAAAAATACATTGAAAAATAGCTCTTGAAAATAATGATTAAGCTATGCAACTTTTCTTAAAAATGCTATAAAAGTTTTTCAAAACCAAATGAAAAAAAGCTTTTAAAAACTTTTTAAAAGCTTTTTCCTTTTCTGAATCATGTCAATGATCCTTCCAAAAGTGAATTGAGAAGTTCACTTTCCAAAGATGCAAGCGGCAACATTTCAAGCTCAGAAATGTGACTTATCCAGAGATACAACTGGCGAAGCACAGTTACTTCACATAGTGTAATGTGAGTATCATTGTTCATCGGACTGCTTTAGTGGGTGAATGGATTGCCAATTGCGGGCCATTCTGACCTAGTCCTGATCTAATGTTCCCGTGTTACAGCACATTGGTTTGACTTCTTTTCATGTACACCTCAGTGCCGTTACCATAGCGATGGAAAGATGTGTCACGGCATGTTATAGTCGCTCTCAGGGAGACGAGCTCTGTCTTTCAGAAAGGAAGAATAGGACAACCTGGAGTCGCATTAACTGGTAGAAAAGTAGAGAGTGAAAGAAGAGAGTGTCTGGAGTGAGGAGAAACACAGGCACGAGATAGATTCGTTTTGTGACCTCTGGGCATTTAGCTTGCTTTAAAATAACTGTAAAATGTTACTATTCTATCAGCAGTTTATGTCAGGGTGCAAATGCAGATTTACACATTGGGTTTTCAGTAGTCTAGTGGCAAACATTTTTATTTTACTTTGCATGTATGTCCATAAAGAGGAAATAATGATCTCCATTAACTGAGAATGACTTTGACACATTGTGAAATGGGGGGAAAATCCATGTTTCCATACCTTTTCCGATTGGCCTCGGCCGAACTACACCAAGCAAAGGCATTCCTCATGACAATAAGATTATGCTGGGAAAGATTTGTTTACTCGGAAAGACAAAGTTCTTCATGTTTATCTATCCAATCTGAGTCTGAGTCATCTGGCTCCCATGTGTCTTCCTGAGAGCTGATCTCCATTTCCTTGAGGCACGAGGAATTTGGCTTAAATGTTTTAAATCAGGAACCCAATTAGAAGCACTGCACTGACTGCTGAGACTCCGCTGGATTATTCATGGGATGTGGCAGAATGCGTAATACTCTACTGTTCTTCATCTTGCTGTGTGCATTCAGAGCAGCTCAGCTGTAATTAGTCAGTGGAGATAATCAGATATTGTGCACATGGGAAGTGTTTACCTGCGTCGAATAAACCAGATAATGGAGATTTGGCTCTTATGATGACATTGCAGATAATGAGCCAATATATTGTCAGTTTCCTGTGAGATACACAATGTAAGTATATGAAAACATAGACAGTCTTTGTCTGTTACAGAAACAAAAGAGATCTTCAAAGTGATTAGAGCATAAATGAACCAAGGAAGGAAAAAATGCATTGCAATTAATTTTCTGTCTTGTTTTCCACCAGTAATTTTCTTCAGCATTATGAATTAATAATGTTGAAATCAATAAAGGCCTTATGAAGCGATGTGTTTGTGTAAGAAAAATATCCATATTTACCAAGTTCTAAAGTAAAATGTCTAGCTTCTGCCAGACCACCTTCTCTATTCAATTTAGGAAGAAAGTGTAAACTGGCGTCGGATGTAGCGTAAGCGTCTTGTACTGCGATTGTGTTCATCTGAAAAAAAGAAAGTCATATACACCTAGAATGGCTTGAGGGAGAGTAAAGCTTGGGGTAATTTTCATTTTAAAGTGAACTAATCCTTTAAAAAGCCCAATTTTCCTTAGAATAGCAATGATTTGGAAGGGTAAAGGTATATGGTGCTGTAAATCAGCACTAAAGTGTTAAAATGGCCAAATGAGACCTTGTTTGTAACCTTTAAAATACTACAGTTTTTTTAGACTGTTGAATTTCATTAGGTTTGATTCATATGGTAAATACGAACATTTTGTGATTTTTGTAAATATCTTCTGACTCCAGTGCAGTTTCAGTCACATGTAATTGCAAACATTAGTCTTGCTTCATGTCAGAGAAGCTGATTTAAGGGTACAACACAAATGAACTTAGTGTGTGTCTTCCAGTGTGTAACACTAAGCTGCTGATTAAAACAACCCCAAACTGTCTTTTGAGCATAAATGAAGAGGCAAAGGCCTGATTCTGGTTGATTAAGTAATTCCACACTACCCTTCTGTGTGAGCTCTGTGAATGGTGACAGTGACGCAGCTTTCTCTGCTTCACTTTTGGCCTATACAGCACTTCTGATCTGCCTGTCAGAAATGCAGAGTACATCTGCACAACATAAAAAAAAAACAGCTTCAGTGTCCACACTGTCTTACCGCACGTCTGAAGGCATCAGACTCACTCATACAATGCACTTCAGAGTCCTTCTGCAAGATCTGCTCACGCTGACCTTCCATTTATGAAGAATATTTTGTGGTTTTGTTTTTGTAGATAGATAGATAGATAGATAGATAGATAGATAGATAGACTTTTACTTCAAAGTCATGTTTCAGCGAGTCATGTTAAATATTGTGGCAGTAGCGACATCTGCTGGTTGAGAGGCACGTAGCATATGTATTTTCCTCACTAACAAATTACAGTGAAATATTTTGCTTGAACTACTTTGTGATATTCTAAATATTGCATAGGTGTCAGAATACTTTTAGATTTACCAGTATTACAGCAAACACATTTATGAGAGTGGCTTGAACCTTTTTTAAAAGTAAATGTTAGGTGTAAAATTTTATTTTTATTGCATTAATGTGCATAGTTTCCATAATTTTTTTGCATCTTCGTACAAAGACAATTTGGTCTGATCTCATCGAAGAATAAAACCACACTAAAAGGGTTGACATTTTGGTGATGTTTATAACATTCTCTTCCCGGTCATGGCATTACACCTTGGGTGTGAATTATTTTCTAAGAATTAAACGGCCCGGAGTCAATTATTCTGCTTATACTGCAATTACCACACCTGAAGACACTGTTTGGATGTTGTATTTCAAGACATTTGTCAGGTTTTTGTCCTTAAAACACTCATGTGTGGGACTAATTTCTTAAGCATCTCATCCCAAGCATCCGTTGCTAATTCTAAAACATAATTTCAGAACTAGTAATGGAGGCTTGAGTCTTGATAGCAGAATAACACCGTTGATACAGTTATTAATGGAGATGAGCGAGAGCGAGAGAATAAGCATATGTGAATTAGCCTACCTGAGTCTGTGCGTCTCTCAAGGCAGCAGTGTCTCTACTAATAGCGAAACTATAAGTTTATCTACCTCAAGAACCACACAGTTATTACCTCGCTGGTGAGTTGCTAAACTATTTTACTGATTAATTTGTCAGAGCAGCGCTGACAAAACGTTTCTGTGCGAGTGTGTCCGTACTATACAATATGTATGTACATGTGAGTGAGAGAGAGAGCGAGAGAGTATGCGCTTTCAGGACACAATAAAATGTATTTTGTGGCAGAAACCATGACAATAATTTGTCGTTTTCATCCTATTGTTTACTGTATTTATTTGCTTGGTCAGTGTCCTTGTGTGTGTTTTTTTTTTTTTTTTTTTTTGCAGTTGTAGGCTGTAGACCCTATTAAAATAACTAAAATCATTTGAAGAAGTGATACGGAACTGCAATGCGGTCAAGACCTGCCTAGAATTTTAGCTGCACGTTTACCTAAAAATAATTGCACACCTTAGAACGTTGGTCAACCAATCAGATTCGAGCATTCAACAGCCCCGTAGTATAAAGACAAAGCAATTTAGGTCATGAAGCTTCTAGTTGAAATGTCACAGTACACAATTATTGTACACAGGAACATATTTGTTTATAGATGGTTTATGTTATGCTCACAAGTCCAAACATTTACCATATGTTAAAATTAAATAAACACAGATTCAGTTTGTAAAGAAATCACTTTAATTCTGTACATGACCAACAAAAAAAAGAGAGACTAAAATGAAAGAACATCTTCTGGTGCTCATGAAATAATAGTAATAACAGGAACATCCTCAGAAAAACTGGAAAAATACAAATGTCTAGTCTCCATTTTCCATCAGACTCTCCTGGGTATCATCGCTTTCCATCTTCTCATCATCTACAAATGAACAAAAACAAATTTAGAACACACAAGAAGCAGAATAACGATTAGGGCTGGGTATTGACCGAAATTTCAAAATTTGATTCGATTTCGATTAAATTCAATTCGATTCGATTCAATATCGATTATTTTGGATATATAAATAACAGCACACGGCAAATTTTCAAGGAAAAAAAAAAAATCTCAACTAATGCTGTACACAAAACATGGGAATCAGTTCTACATTACTATAATATTAAAGGTTAAAATTAACTGATGTGTATACAAACAGTTAAATTAGTGGAAGTTAAGGAAGGTTTTATAATAATAAAGTTAAAATACTAACTTTACAACTATATAATTATATTTCTACTCCAATTCGTTTTTTGAAATACATTATTTAAATGGTGGCTGTTATAAAAACTTGACGGATTTATTCAAACATGCATTAAATATTGAAGAACATTATAAATTATAACGAATGTTTAATATGGTGCATATTTAGCAAAATGCTCCTCTCTAGAGTTCAGTTTTATAGCTGACTAACAAGTTATGGTCACTGAATATGGTTTCTGAGGTAAATGTGACGTTACGTGACATTGCTTACAAGCTGTTTTATTGACGTCTTTCGCGTTTGAAACACTGATTGAGCTATTCCATGAGACAGGATACGGATTTCGGTAAGTTGTACTGTATGTTTGAACATACCTTTGGGTATTCATTCATGTTTATTTCGCGCTGTAACTGGTATTAAAGCGGAGGAGATTATCAATTCACGCGCACTTCGCGTTGCCGCCTCTCTTGATCTGAGGCTACAGCCATCTGCCACGTCACATCAAACAGCGCCAAAACGGTTATTTTTTAAATTTCGTAATAAAATAGACAGAATTTGAAATCTGAGACTTTGTTTCATATCAAAAGTAACAAAGCCCAAAGCTTATTGCCATTTATTAGATGGGAAGAACGCTACAATGTTCTGTTCATTCATCAACTGAAAACAGACTAAACGAATCGATTTTAAGAATCGATATCGGTTCGTAAAAATGAGAATCGATTAAAATCGAGAAATCGATATTTTTTACCCAGCCCTAATAACGATAGCAGAATGTTCACAGACCAGCTGATAAAAACCTGATCTGAACTAAAAATAATTGTTTGAATTCCAATTGCAAAGGAATTCAGAATCAATATGTCCTTAGAATTTACTTACTCTCCAAAGTCTGTTGAAGTTCCTGAATGGTGGTGAGAAGGACGTGGAACTGTTTCTTACGAAGTTCTAACTGAAGATGGGTTTAAAAAAATAAATAAATAAATAAATATTGAGAGAGAGAGAGATCAGAGTAAATACTGTAAGATGTATGATGGTGTACTTCTACAAAATCATCAAGAAATACCACATTCCCTCACCTTGTCGTCCACATTCTCTTTGATGTGTGAAAGCTGCTGAAGCTCTTTGTCTAAAGCCTCAAGCTGCCTGTAGATATAAGATCACAAAAACACTTCAATAGCTGGTGGGCCTATAAGCATCCCTGCCATAGGGTATCCTGTTTGTCATATTATATAAGACAAACAGACTACACATTTAACCTCAACTGTAAAGTTTGATGAATAAATAAAATGTGATTTCACTGAAATAAGAATTTCAAACTTACTTTAAGGTCTCATGTCTGTCTGGATGTTGCTTGATAACTCTGGCCAAAGCATCATACTCTACACATGAGACAGGCAGAAATTAGTGATAAAACCAAATTAAAGGGTAAATAAATAAAATTTCTTCAAAGGAGCTGTATTGAACCTTGGCGGTTTTTCCGTATCCTTTTCGCTCTCTGGATTTCCTTTTTGCACTCTGCAATTTTTTCATGGGCTGATGTTATACTTGTTTCTGTATTGGAAGAAACAAGAATATTTTGCTAAGTAACTGAACAAATGGTGATGACACCTAACACAGTAACATCAACTGGAGATCGTACCAATATCTGAATAGATTGCTTCATAATTTTCCATTTCTTTTAGGTTCATGTTGTACACGAGCAGGGTCTTCCCCATGGAGAACTCACATTGAGCCAAAGATGTCAACATCCTCTGATACTGTGAGAACCTGCAGCAACAAAGTCAAGCAAGCAAAAGTATTTATACATAAAGCTATGCTAACTAATAAGGAATATTTGGAAAACTAAAATGTCGGCTGTAAATTCTGACCCAAGATCACACATTATAATAGATTAAATTACCCTTCCTCTGGTGAGAAATTGGAGTGGCACCATTTGGTGAAGCTCTTCATGAGCACATTAATGCGCCTATCATCTCCAGCTCCATCTCCATCGATCAGAAGACGCTTCCGAATTACCTCATCTTTGAAGAGACACAAATACCATTTCAGACATATTGTTGAGTATACACATACACACATAAACATACAATTTTGGTGCACATATAGTTATATACATATATATTTATATATAAACCACACTAATCATTTCCAAACTCACTATAATTCGATGAAATCGCAGTAAATACCATAAGATACATGCACCATGTTTGTGCATTTCTTTTAGTGAACAGTTCTAGCATATCACATGGCTAATATGATTCAATGATATGATTCCTCATATTGTTCTTATTTCAAATTCTTTTAGTTTACAAAAACACATATAATAGTCGGGCACCGTTGTAATGAATCATACTGGTTTGCCACATAAATAGCAAACACATTAAAAAACAAAGAAATTCTTACCATCAGTGATGCTACCCATTCTCCAATAGGCTAACTGAGCTATTCGAAAAAACTTTATTGACAGACGCGCGCGCAGACACAAGGCATCAGCGCCCCGCCTCTGTTGCGAAGCAAATGAGCCGAACCCGACGACCCCACAGCGCGTATCATAGCAATTCCCTATATTGCAAGGTTTTGTTTCATCGTTATTGAGTCATTTCAGAGTTGTGCGTAAATTACTCTTTCAAACGTTTCAACGATTCGTATGACTTTTAGAAATGCTGTTTCGGTAAGCAGTTCAGTAGTTTTTGACGGTGGTGGGAGGTCCGACTCGTTTCCGCGAATCGGTTCATTAGAACAGTTCGTTTGAAAGAACATTTAAAAAAAAGATTCAGAAATTCTTTTACGCCATAACGTCAGTTCAGTTTGTTGTAGCCATGATTTAGCTTATAAAAACATTAAGTCATTTAGAATATAAATATAACATGCATTTATGTTAAGACATAGTACAACCGTTTACAAAAACAACTTATCAGCAAGTCTTTACCCCCTAACGTTAGTTCAGTTTGTTGTAGCCATGATTCAGCTAATAAAAAAAAAAAACAAATTCATTTATATAGGCTAATATGAAAGTCCTTAAACATGAATAAAACATGCATCTACATTAAGAAATATGATCTTATGCATCATAATGCACCATAATATCAGTTTGATTCAGTTCATAAAAGCAATTTTAGAAAATGTAGAACAGGGGTTTTTAAACTCACCGGGGGAATGCTAAATAAATACAAAAAAGATTAAACTAATTACCTAAATAAACTAGTACATTCGATCAAATAATAAACTAATTAAAATAAATACATTTTACTTTAAATAACTTACTACTAAATAAAATGAACAAAACAAATAACAGCTATAAAATATAAATATCATTTTTTTTAAAACTTTGAATTTAATATATGAAAATATATTTAAAAAAAAATATAGGCCCTATTTGATTAAAATATTACAGTACTACAGATAATAGAAAACACAATGTAATGTAATCAACATATAATTTCCCCACAGTATTAAGTAGGTCTTTATACTTTAAATTATATAAGTGCATAAATAAAATACACATTTTCCTTATGAAATAGCACAATTTATCCACATTTCTTGGTTGAAACAGTTTTTTTTATGTTTTAATATGCTCTTATTATCTCGGTCATTCTTGGGTTCTTGACTCATTACGAATTGAAACTGTTCTCGGTTCAACGAGTCGGTTCGATCGGTTTTGTGAACCGGTTCAACTTATTCATTGAAAAGATCCGACTCAAAGGATTCATTACAGCAAATCCATAAACAGCAAAGATTTTTATCCTCATTATTAGATTGCCAAAGTTATTTTAAAGTTGTGTCGGCTGCATGTGGATCTGATTAATGTGTTTTTAGTTCTCCATATATATTCAGTTTGACAGTGATCTAACGTTATAGCGAAGTGCAGTAGCAGGCTGCGTTTCAAAACCCAGTGAGCTGCCTACCTAGAAAGCCTATTTAGGCAAACAAGGGCGCGTCTGGGACGCTCGAAAAGCTGTTGTGAAGGCGTCCTAACTGCTCAGATGACTCACAAAAACGCATTGGAACCTTACAAGCGCGCGTACGACGCCCAGAAATGCTGTCTAGGCAGGCAGCGCTCTCGTTTTTAACACACCACCATACTGTCCAGTGACAGGCGTGCTCGGTGCATGCGTGCTGCTGGAGTCAGTCAGTGACGTTCTTGTCCCAGAATGCTGCCTGGTAAACAGACATGGAAGCACCTGGTGAAGACCTCCACAGTCACTGAGCACTGCACTCGCTCTTTGAACTGATCTTCATTTTCAATATACCCTAAAGCCTGCGCCTTTGTTCTCTCTGGCACTCTACCGGGACCTCTGAAGTCCAGGGCATTGGTAAGAGAACAATGATGACATCGAGATCAGCTGCTAATGTCTGTTCTGCCAGTTAGCCAGTTGCATGCTACAGCAGTGCCACCAATGGCTCAGCTGCTCAGTTAGCGAGGAAGCTAAACCTGCTGCCGTCCCCCTCCCCCTCTTATGTGTGTAACATTTTATTTTGGTGACGTAATACTCAAGTTTACTTTGTTCTTTTCGCACTGACGGCAAACCCGCTATGTTTAGTCCTTGTAGAAAAGTTGTTGTAGGAGCCTTTCTAATGACTGGTGGATCTCGCCATTATTGCTTTCACTTTCCCAAGTGCACTTGCTCATTTGAAGTTACCTAGTGAATGCAAACAAGTGGACAGGGCAAGAAATTAATGGGGCCATAAGAGTGGAAACATTAGCTAAACACTTTTAAAAGTGGGACAGGACATGACATTTGACAGAAGGGCTCATGGCTTCCCAAAAAGTAAATGAAACTTTACACAAAAGGGGCGTCATTGAGGAGGGAAAGAGCAGAGGTGTTTACAGAACACACACACACACATATATATGCATATATAGGTGCTATATATATATAATTTTTGTGTGTATATATATTTTTTTTCCAGTTACACTTTAAAATAAGGTTTCATTTGTTAACATTAGTTAACTACATTAGTGAACTGCATGAACTAACAATTAAAACTGCTTCTAAAGCATATCCTTAGTTCATGTTAACTTTAACATTTACTAGTACATGCTTAAAAAAAATTGTACCCACACTAACATGAACTAACAATGAACAGTTGCTTTTGTATTAACTAACATTAACAATGATCAATAAATATTGTTACAAAATGTTAGATCGGATGGATCTCCACATCAGAAATATATCAGTTCCTACCCTGGCTTCTGTCAAAAGATATCTGTTCTGTCTGGTGTCCAAAACCAGTAAAACCTGTCAACATCAAGTCTTGTCTGGTACCCAAAAGTCTAATAACAGTCTTCTATCAGCCTGAGAGTTTGACTGAGAAAGTCAGGAAAGAGGAGACGAAGGAGACGAAGTGATGATAAAAAGAGTTTAGTGAATAATCTTAGTTAATCTACGTCTGACCAGTACAAATCCAACAAGTGTTATTATACCAAAGCAAAAGCTTTGGAAAATTGTCATGTGACGTTAAAAACCTTGAAATGAAGACATTCTCTTATCTCTTAAGAGATAAGAGAATTGTCATAAAGACATCCCTTGAACCACACAATCATAAGATTAAACAGCAATAGAAATGAAATATAGTAATATAAAATATACAAACATAAAATGACAAATTAATAATAATAATAATAAAATGATGAATAAACGATAAATCAAATGACAACTACATAAATTACTAATGATTATCAAATTAAATGTATATAAACAAGATTGACTGTTTCTTCAAATTAAAATCTCTGATGGATTATGCTGTTTTCATAGTAGTTCAAAGATATTGGAATAAACAAGCTTTGCACGTCACAGCTTTAGCCGTGCATGCTAAATTTGGAATATTAATTGTTTTTAGTGTAACTCTACGCACTCCCTGTAAGGTGTTGACAAAGAGTGGGTGTTTGCACTAGAAACTGAAAGATCTTTCATAGTTCTGAAGAATAGTAGAAACACCGAAGAGGAAATCTTTGACACCGCAAAGAACTTTTCATCATAATTCATAAATCCGTTTCCCTCATACCAACACTTGATGTGTAATGCAGTCATCACTTTCCAGTGACTCAAACAACAGACTAATAGTTTCAGTTAACATCAGAATGATGCTGTTTCTGTTATTTCCTCAATTTATTTTGAAATTACTTTTATGTCAATTATAAGTTATTCAGATATGTATTGTAATGACTTATCAGAAATATTTTTTATTTTACATAAACGGATGAAGATAATTAGGTTATGAATTTGATGTTGACTGAGCAACTGATGCAAGAAAGTCAAAACGTTTTCACTAGTTCCTTATATCCCTGAGACGGATTATCAGGCTGTCAACTGTAGGGCTCTCAGATGGTTAGCTGGGGATAGTCGTTATTGGATTGGATTACTCTTGTAGCGACGGACTCCTCCATAAGTAGATCTTGAGCTAGTAAAAAACTGTAGAGAAGAAAGCCACTGTCAGATTCTTTTGGCCTTAGGTCATGAAGGCTGCTCTGTCAAAAACACAATCTCATGGCAATTCATAGCTATTTTACAATTTGGAAAATTGTTGGCTTATTCGTATGAATTTGTATGTTCTCATTCATATGTTTTTGTATGATCTGCTTATGCTCCAGTGGCGTTTTTTTCCTTGAGATTGGGTTAAAGGGCTAGTTCACACAAAAATTAAAATTTTGTCATTAATTACTCACCGTCGTTCCAAACCTGTAAGACTTTCGTTCATCTTCAGAACACAAATTAAGATCTTTTTGATGAAATCCGAGAGCTTTTTGACCTCCCTTTAAACAGTAAAGTCATAATCACTTTTAAGGCCCAGAAAGGTAGTAAAGACATTGTTAAAATAGTCCATGTGACTACAGTGGCGGTTCAACCTTAATGTCATGAAGTGACGAGAATACTTTTTTTGCACTAAAAAAAAGCCCCCCCAAAATAATGACATTATTCAACAATTTCTTCCCTTCCCTGTCATTCTCCTACGCTGTTTACGTTTTAAACACAGAGCAGCTTTTCCAGGTTCTTCGTCAGAGCTCTGGCTCAGTATTCAGTAAGAAATTGTTGAATAAAGTCGTTATTTTTGTTTTGTTTTTGTGCACAAATGTATTCTCATCACTTCTTGACATTAAGGTTGAACCACTGTAGTCACATGGACTATTTTAACAATGTCTTTACTACCTTTCTGGACCTTGAAAGTGGTAATGACGTTACTGTCTATAGGAGGGTCAAAAAGCTCTTGGATTTCATCAAAAATATCCTATTTTATGTTCCGAAGATGAACGAAGGTCTTACGGCAGGGTTGTCCAAACTCGGTACTGGAGGGCCACTGTCCTGCAGAGTTTAGCTCCAACTTGTGTCAACATACCTGCCTGAAAGTTCCTAGTATGCCTAGTAAGACCTTGATTAGCTGGGTCAGGTGTGTTTAATTGGGGTTGGAGCTGAACTCTTCAGGAGCAGGAATGGACACCCCCCTGCCTTACAGGTTTGGAGCGACATGAGGGTGAGTAATTAATGACAGAAATTTCATTTTTGGGTGAACTAACCCTTTAAGCCATGTGCACACTGTACGATTAATAGTCATTTATGACTGTTGCTTGTCAGACTTCACGAACATGATCCCAGCTGTAAGCCATGTCACACTGTGAAATCTCAGTTGTCATTAATGTCAGACTGTACGGCAGTCAAGACTTGTTAAAAACAAGAGACATCTAGAGTTTTACATCATCAATCTGTCACCCATTCAGTAATGTGAGCTGCATTTACATGTGGGATAGAAATGTTGGCTAGCAAACAAAAACAATCTCTAGGGTTAATTTTGATCATGGCTTCTCTTAAAAAGAGCCTGGAAAAAACAAAGACGATGTGTGTGAAACAAGTGGTGGTTTGTTGTTGTCTCACTAATTGCGTCATCAGGTTTGGCGGTCCTATTGGTTTTTGATTTGATGGTTTTTGTAGGAGAAGCCACACTACAGGACTGTGCGTCAAATATTCAGACACAGTGGTCATTAATGTCAAACTAACGATCAAAGGCTTCAGATTTTGGCCTAGGATCCGAGGAATCTTTTAGGATTCACAAAATGTGTCTCAGATGGCCAAAACGTGGCCAAAATCATACAGTGTGAACCTGGCTTTAGTCAACAAATGAACGACTAGTTCCCTAAACTGATTAGTACACACTGAGTATTGAAACAATGGTGCTAACATACCCCTTCCTCTGTTTTCCTTCCCCAGATTCCCTCACCAGCTTGTGTGGCAGTCTGGAATCACCAAAGCTGATGAGGATCTACTGACTTGACCAGTTTTGTTCCAATTTTTACTTTTGACAAGGTATGATGTAATGTTATCAAAGATAAAACAATGAGCACAATTTCACTCTAGGGTTTTTTGTTTTTTGTTTTTTGTTTTTATCACAGGGCATATTATAATTAATTTTGTAGTTTTGAAAATTTAGCTTCAAGAACTCACTTTTAGGTCAGGTATTACTATGTCTTTAATGGGTTAGTTCACCCAAAAATGAAAATTCTGTCATTAATTACTCACCCTCATGTCGTTCCACACCCGTAAGACCTTCGTTCATCTTCGGAAAGGTACTAAAAAGATACTAAAAACATATTTAAAACAGTTCATGTGACTACAGTGGTTCAACCTTAATATTATAAAGCGACGAGAATACTTTTTGTGCACCAAAAAACCTCCAAAAATAACAACTTTTGAACAATATCTAGTGATGGCTGATTTCAAAACACTGCTTCATGAAGCTTCAAAGCTTTACATATCTTTTGTTTCAAATCAGTGGTTCTGAGTGCCAAAGTCACGTGATTTCAGTAAACAAGGCTTCGTTAAGTCATAAGTGTTTCGAAATTTTAATAGTTCACGTGACTATTGCAGTTTGATATGCAATCCAAACCACTGATTCGAAATAAAAGATCCATAAAGCTTCGAAGCAGTGTTTTGAAATCGGCCATCACTAGATATTGTTGAAAAGTCGTTATTTAGTTTTTTTGGCGCACAAAAAGTATTCTCGTCGCTTTATAATATTAAGGTTGAACCACTGTAGTCACATGAACTGTTTTAAATATGTGTTTAGTAGCTTTCTGGGCATCTGAAAGTGTAAATTATCTTGCTGGCAATAGAGGCCTCACTGAGCCATCGGATTTTATCAAAAATATCTTAATTTGTGTTCCGAAGATGAACGAAGGTCTTACGGGTGTGGAACGACATGAGGGTGAGTAATTAATGACAGAATTTTTAATTTTGGGTGAACTAACCCTTTAATGGGCTATTGTTAATAGATTCATATTATAATACAGTAAGGACTAGTCCTCTTATATTCGCACAGAAGGCGTAATTTTTCACAATGGAAATAATTTTGAATACACTTAAAGAAGGTAAACAGAGTACATTTTCACAAAAACCAACTCTTGCATATCTTACACACATGACTAATGTTTAATATGAACACAAACATTTAGGTAATGACTCATAATTTAACTGTATAAATCACAAAATCAGCTTAAAGCTATTTTTCATCCGATTAAGACATGTTTGCCTCTACTATCTGTTCTTGTTCTAGATGAATTGGCCCAGACATATTTGATTGTAAATGAGACACATTCTTGCAAGTGGAGAAATGGCTAAGTATAGCCTAGAAATTATTTGCTAATGCCTGTGCTCCAAAATGTGATTCATAACACGTGGCTGATCAGAGCACGAAAAAGTGTGAAAGGTTTTTTTATATATAAACTTTATAACAGTCTTTAACTATACCTCTAACTTAATTATCAACCAGATAGTGTTTGTGAAAGTTTGGTAAAGAATTGCAGCAGTGCAGGTTCACACAACTGAGTCAAACTGTTCTTTGGATAAATGACTGTGTTGAAAATGTCAAATCTAGATATGCTTAATACCTGTGTGAGGAAACAATGCTCAGTGCATCAAATGATTAATCTCTGGCTGTCATTAAAATGGCCTGCCAACCTGCCATGTAGACGTCTCTCCATTGTTTGCCATATGCACAATTGTTTTAACCTCTTTAATCTCCAATTGTTTAAGTGAACACGTGTTTTGCTCCTTGGATTGCCCAATGTAACAAACTGCATGCATTGAAAAAAAATAGTGAAATTATGTGTTTTATGTCTAGTCACAATTGCAACCGGGGGAAACTACAGAGTCAAATATTTCTCAAATTGCTCAGTAAGACCCAGCAGAAAGTTGCAAACAATAATTATTTAATATTTTATTTTACTAACAAGCAGTTGTGGGCAAAAGGGAATGGTAATCCGTGAATAAAAGCACATTTATTTGGACTTTTATGCTTTATTAATGTAACAATTTATAATGCAAATAAACATGTCAAAACGGGGCTCTGGGTTTCCTACTGGTCACAAATGTGACCATGGACGTGTTTACATGTATTGTGATCAGGTTTTATATGAAAAAGCAATCTTAATGATACAATAAAAAAAAAGACCATTTAAATATAAATATTTAAATATGTATATCAGATATGGTAGTTGTATCTGTATAGGCTGTTTTTCAGAGGGACAAATTAAACAGCTCTAGTCGTGCGACTATTTACACAAAAATGTTCACATGAAATAAAGGCAGTATGCACTTTTATTTATATTTGATAACTCTGTATATAATAAGCTACATAAAAACATTTTTGACCCTTCAAAATCGAAAGTAAATTTTGGTCACAAATATATTACCAGACTAGTGACATTAAATTTGTTAGCATTTGTTGTAGTTCAAATAAAGTCAAACAAACGAGTAGGTGTCATTTTTTTTTTGCTTTAAAAAAAGTATGCAGATTTCATTTGTCTAGTTGCCTATTTCCTTATTGTCATGTCCTAAATTTAGGGGCGTCAATATCTAGAGAATGGGGAATTCCCAAGCCCGTTTACCTTTTTAATAAAAAAAAAACATAAGATATACGTTTTAATATAGGCTATGTGACAGTGTAATAAGGTAAACATTCAGGTGAAACCCAGATTTCTAGTATTTCGCGCATACTCGTCAGTGAAAGGAAGTTTTGAGGTCGTCTTTAAACTTTTATATCTGTAATCTGCTCTTAACGTACGTTTCGAGACACTCCGTCTCGTGCAGCACGTATCTGGGGAACAACGACGACCGAGCTCGCGAGCTAGTGAATGAATCGCGCGTTCGGCTCAATGTCATTCATTGAAGGAATCCGCTCGGCCACCTTAAGCGCTCACTGCTGTGTTGTTACATTGTAGCGGAAAGAATGTCGGAAAGGGCCGATGATGACGTCAGGGGGGAGCAGCAGCAGCGCAGAGCGGCCAGGCAGCTGAAGCAGCAGACACAGTTCCAGCGGGGAGAAGCCTCCACAGCAATGGCGACTGTTGCGGAGCGCAGATCCCTGCCTAGTCCTGAAATAATGCTGGGACAGCCTTGGAGCAGCTGGGTCGATGCTGTGAAACTCTACGGGAGCGACGGTGAGTTAATCGGCCGCCGTCGGCCATTGCGTTTCAGCGGGCAGCCGCGTCAGATCGCGAGCGTTTGCCCGATTGCGTGCAGTTTTGAAATATTAAGAAACGCGAGAACAAGCCAGCAAGTGTAACTATTTATGTAACACGACCCAAATCGCTTCCTCAGGTACAGAATTGGAAGAAAGTTTGAAAGAGTGCGGGAAAAATCGCGAAGCCATGAGACTCTGCAGAGACGGTGAGTAGTGTTGCTTTCTCTGGTTAAAGGTGTGTTTTTGTTTTGGTGGTGTGTCCACACTTTTCACGCACCGGCTCACTGTGAAACAAGTGCGGCTGACTTTTGACAGAACTGTCCTTGAAAACTCTACGATAGTCAAATGCCTTTTATATGTGTGTGTTTACATAGTCTGAAACATTAGTTACTATACATGTCTGGGTTGCATGTTAGCACTTGTGAGTTGGAGTTAAAATTAAAAGATTTTAAAAGTAGAATACATGCTATATACATGTAATTGTCATGCTTGAAATGTTTTAAATGTGTTCAGACACCATTATAACATTTGAATAGAAACCTGCAAGCATAGTGCATTTGAATAAGTTTACTGTAGTCACACATTTTTTGATACACTAAGTATTTTAATGTTTGAGCTGTACAGTCTGGGTTGTATGCTGAATTATACTTATTTTACACATCTCTATTTCTCTGTATAAGTGACAGTTCATCCAGGAAACAATTCTGTGTCTCTACGTCCTCTAAAAGTACACTACTAATGTCATTTAGGCTAAATACAATGTCAGTGTTTCATGCCCATGTAATAATTTACCTGATAAGTGTCTGTGTAATAAGTGCACTGTAAGTTACGGTAACTCAAACTATTTGAACAAACCGATTGCCTTAAACCATTTAAGTTTAAAAACTAATATTTATTGAGTCAAAGAGAATACTTCTTATATTCAGTGATAAATCCACTTAAATACTTTATGTAATAAAAAATGATTAAATTGCATAAAACCAATAAAATCACAGCATTTAATTTCACTCAAAACTCTTGCTGTTAATTGCTATCTAACAATAGTAGAAGCACATCTGCATGTACTATTGTAATTTGCACAGAGACTATCACTGTGCTGAAGTGTGCACAGACATTGCTTTTTAAATAAAGCAATATGTAGTCTTTATATGATTTGGCCAATCCTCGACTTGATCGCAGGCTCTACTCTTCACCACAATGGTAACCCCCAAAACTCAGATGTACCAGAAACTCTTTAAATTC
Organism: Ctenopharyngodon idella; assembly: GCF_019924925.1. NCBI lineage: Eukaryota > Metazoa > Chordata > Actinopteri > Cypriniformes > Xenocyprididae > Ctenopharyngodon > Ctenopharyngodon idella. Next base: position 7,287,322 of record NC_067230.1, on the reverse strand, counting down.
CAACATAACAGAACATTAAACTCTAAGAGACCTCTCGCTCTCCCAGAAAACACAAAATAACGCTTAATTTTAACATTTACTCTCATTTAACAGTCAGAAACAAACTAGAAATCTGCTGTAACTCATTCAGTTTAATATAATCAATTATTGAGTTCACATAACTTTTTTCTGTTAAGTACAGTGAACTTAATATTAGACATATTAAAATAATACATATTAAAATGAACTAATTTCAATTAGTAAATTTTACAGTTTGGGGAAATGTACAGTCAGACAACAAAAACACAGACAGGACTCTGACACCATTCGGAGATTGTCTTTAGTGTTCATGGGCACTGTAGTCTTTTTTGTCTTATATAATAAAATAATCTAAGAAATAATTATTTCATTTATTAATGTTTTGTTAACTAGCTGCTTCACCTTGAGGTCCTGTTCACCCTGTTTATTTTGTTATTGACTGGCTGACTGTATATTATCCCTTACTAGATTTAAATGAATATAAGTGACACAGCTGTATCATTTACATGTCTAATGGACAAGGTAGTTGTCAATTATATTTGTAAATCCTCCTTTTGTAAATTAAATATGTATAACTAACATATTATTGATCCTTACACAGCAGATGACACCTTGCAATTCCAGTCATACCTGTTTTTAAATATATTAATTTTGAATTGCTTTGTTTTAGATCGTTCTAGTAGATCTTAGCTTTGTCCTAAGTTGCCCTGAAGTTAATAAACATGTCACCACCAGGGCTCTTTCTCTCTTTTTCTGTCAGTATAGAAAGCGTGAGATACTGTACCTGTCAGGGCACTTATCTAACAGGGCATTTGCATTTACAAACAAAAGAGCTATCGTGCACCGCTGCTCCATTGCGCAGTTTAGAGTAAATTGGTTACATTTTGGAAGACTCAAAGTCGTCGCACAGGAGTTTGTCAGAAATGTCGACCTTTGGGTTGCATAAGATGAAAAACAACACCTTTTGCCTGTATGGACTGAAATCATTGCTGGTTTTATGTTATGCTTTAATTAGTGTTTTCTATCTAAATTCTGATTTATTTTAAGCATAACTGTTCTCAGGTCAGAGTAAAACCAAAACACATCTTGAACACATCTTTCTGTAGGTTGTAGTTTCAGCTTCGCCTACGCCTAAAATATTTATGCGTTACTAGATGTATTGAAAGCAGCATATTGTAGGGGAATTTTACAGTTAAAAGACCCAAAAGACCAGATATGTTGAATAAAGACCCAGAGTCAAAGTTTAAAAAAATTAATAAATTGAAGAAAATTTTACTGAAGAATAGTTTGCAGTTTCATCAGCAGAAGCCAGCTTCAAGTCTCACAAGGAGTTTGTAGGCCGCTCTGCATACATTCACATTTCCACAACAATTATACTCTAACAGAGTCAACTAACTACGTCATTACTTCAGGTTGAACGATTCTGATTGGCTAAGAAAAATAGACAAATTTGGTAATCTTCCACACATGGACAGATAGTCAGAAGCTTATCTCCATTCGTCACGATGCTGACGGGGGGACTCTGGATTTAGGTACTGGATGTCCTTTTGGGGTCATGACATGGTGTCTGCTGGTCTCAAGCAGAGTGCCAGTTGTCCACCAGTACAAAGGACCTGCACAGAACACTTAGCACACATACACAGATACACGTTTCACAGCTTCTTCAAGGTTGAAGTTGATCTGAGCTCTGCTCTGAGCAGGAAACTTTCCCAAAACATACTGATAACATGTTCTTTTCCTTAAGAGCACCATGTGTTCTATAGTCAGGAACTGGCCCACAGGATGGTCCAGGGAAAAAATGGAAAGGAAATCTCCTTAAATTCACATCAATATATAATAGAAATATAATATATTCATAACAGTTAAAGGGACAGTTTACGCAAAAATAAAAATTCTGTTTACTCTGTTGTTCCAAATAGAGGTGTAAATCTTCACTTGCCTCATTCCATTCGATTGTGATTCAAAGTGCACTTAAGACATTACCAATTATTTACATGAATGCCCGCTAAGACAGATGTTTTTTGTTTTTTTTAAATAATTCTGTGTGCATCTGACCATTCAAGTGTAATTTGCCAATAAAGAGAACTGAATTCAGGATCACATGCTGTCTGAGAAAGGCAGCTTTCTGTGCGTGCGCTTCAGCTGTGTGTCAGTCAGAACGAGTAATGCAGTGATATTTTTTTTTATAGCTTATTGCACTTAATAACTCTTTTTAACACCAAGTACATCCCACACTTCCCACACTTTCTCATACATGCATGTACTTTTTTCTAGAAACCGAAATGAAATATCTGCTTTTTAAGAAGTTATGTACATTATCTACAAACATCAGATGCAAGTCATTTGCTTCTGAAGGATTTTTTTTTTTTTTTTTTTTTTTTTTTTAATATATATATTAAGAATACTTTATTTACAATGGAACAGTACATTAATATGTATGATAGGCCTAATAAATAATTTCGTTTTTATGCATTGATGCAGAATCATTCATCTCAGCATCGCAATGCATCATAGAAATTAATTATATTCCACAGCTCTAGTTCCAAACCTTTCTTTCTGTCTTTATTTTAAACTTTCTTCTGTGAGAAACAAAAAATATTTCGAAGGATGTTGGTATCTAAACCATTTTGATGACCACTGACTTCCATTTGTATTAAAAACAAAAAAAAAAAACCCAGACATTTCTCAAAAAATTCTATTATGTTTTGCAGAAGAAAGAAAGCCATACAGGTTTGGTATGTCATGAGGGTAAGTAAATTATGGCAGACTATTTTTGGGGTGAACTGTCCCTTTAAAGCTTGTACAGCTTTTGGTGAATCTGTGAATGACACTATCCCAGAGAAACCCAGTCCCTTGTGGCAGTAATTAAAACATAGACAGGTACATAGATACATTTTTACGTTTCCTTGAATGATAATTAGAGATATTAATACTAATCCATTGTTGCTGCCATTTGACTGAGAAGCAAGCCTGTCATAGAGTTTCCATGTTTAGCCCTAATTCTGTGTAAATTTTCGGTTCTAGATGGCTTATTAAAGCTCTAAATGTATTATTAAAAGCACTAATGTAACCAGCGTGCCTCATTCCTGTTCTTGACAATCTCTCACAAACTCCAGAACTGCCCTGAGTAAAAAGCCAACTTACTTGGTTGAAAGTGTTTGATCATCTGGTCCAAAGGCAGTGGAGGCCAGTAGTTGTGATTGGGCTGTTTATTACCCATTTGTGACTCACTTGAGAGATGAAGGATGACATAACCGACCATGTTACTGTTACTAATCTGAGTGATGACAAATAAATGATGCGCATCACTGCCTTTTAAAGGGTTAGTTTACCCAAAAATGAAAATTGTCATTAAACACTCATTCTCATGTCGTTGCAAACTCGTAAGACCTTCGTTCATTTTCGAAACACAAATTAAGATATTTTTGATGAAATCCAAGAGCTCTCTGACCCCTCCATAGACAGTAATTTAATTACCACTGTCGAGGCCCAGAAAGGTACAAAAGACATCGTTAAAATAGTCCACGTGACTGCAGTGGTTCAACTTTAAAGGGGTCATGAACTGCGTTGTTTTATTGTATTATAAAGTTTCCTGGGGTGCACTTATAATGTTAGTATGCTTTTTACATCAAAAATGGTCATAATTTAGAAATAAAAGGCATTTTTGCTGCCCTTGATTTAGCCCTCTTATTTGAACACTCTGTTTTAAGTGGCGTGTCTGCTGTGAGACTTCAGTGTAAACGCCCACTGCCGTGATTGGCTAACATCTTTCCATTTGAAATAGCTAAGTCTCTTTTAGCACGTTTTTACTATTACAGCTCTCAAGATTAACTAATCATGAAAAGTGCTGCATTACATGTAGATCTATGGCATTATATTTAGATCGTGGCATGAAAGGTTGCATTGATGAACAGACGATCACAGACATGTTGTTGAGCGCATGAAAAGAGTGATCTTGTCATTGCAGCTCAATTTCTGTACACTAACAAATGCTTTCATCCTCACTAACAGTGCAAACGCGATATAACTAAGATATTCGTTGAATAAAAAGGGAGTTTTGACGTGAATCCAGAACTCGGTCACTGATAAACCCGTTCTGTTTGATTAACAGCTCCAACGATTGCAAAGGAGAGTTCTTTGATCGCTTTCTTTATATAATTTAATTACCGTTTAAATAACAGATTATTTTCATCCTACTAAGAGAAACAATGTGAAGTTGATCGTTAAGTCACTGATTTGATTTACTGACACATAGACAAAGAACATCTGACTGTACATGAAACATTAGATCAGGCATTAGAACAGTAGGAGTAACTCAGTTACTTACATGTTGTCGCATGACTGTCGAGTCTATCTCGTAAAAGTTTGCAAAAGAGAAAGACTTTTTGTTTGCAAAACCTGCGCCAAAAATGCGTTTGATTTACCAAAGATTCCACAGTGAAATACCGAATAGAAATAGTGTCTAACTGAGACATTCACATTGTTGAAAATAAATAACCATATTCCTAGCATAAGGATCCTTTGAAAAGTAATGTTATTTTTGTCCTGTTGTATCGCTTTCTTCTCTTCATCTCACTAACACACCAGTGAACGGGCTAACGGGGCTAACGTTGCAATGATGAAGTAGGCGTTGATTTCTTCTGCAGAGGTGGCGTTTCACCTATCTATAACAGGCACATTCCAGGATCAGTCTTTCATTGGGCCTGGTGTCAATAAAAGCTTTTATTGGAGTAACAAGGAAGATTTCAGTTCTGAAACTTACAGGATATTCTTATAGTAAGATGACCTCTTATATATCAAAAGCTCAAGAAAAAGTTGATTCCTCAATTCATGACACCTTTAATTTTATGAAGCAACAAGAATAATTTTTGTGCGCAAAAACAAAACAACTTTACACTTTTTAGTTTTTTCTCTTCCTTGTCATTCTCCTAAACTGTTTACATTGTAGACACAGGGACACATATATATATACATAATTTTTTGTTATTATTTAATTTTTCTGTTAGGGATACAACGAAATGGCATTTTTGGTTTTTGGTGGAAAGAGACAAATGGCAGAAAATATATGCCGCCCAAGTTTCACTCTCGCTGCTCGTGCTCAGTCGCTCATGCCACATGCAAACGCTCCACTCGTACCGCTCATGCTCATCGGAAAAGCAAAGTCCTCTCAAAATCTGTTGAATCTAATATATTGATATTTAGTGTGTTACTTTGAAAAATGTGTGGTTATTTGATTGGTTATTTGATTATTTGATTGGTTATTTGATCTGATTTTTTAAAATTCAGTATCATTAAAATGATTGAATTTCATTAAAAAGTCTAATATTAATACAGTTATACCAAAAAAGCCAATTTAAAATGATAAATAAATCATTTTTAAAAAGCATTTTCACTTTCTGTGCATTCAGAATTTTCAGTATCGACCCAGAATTTTCATTTCAGTGCATCCCTAGTTCCAGTAATGGCAAAGCTGAATTTTCAGCAGCCATTACTCCAGTCTTTAGTAGGGATGGGCATTTTTGGCAGTTTTTCATTTCGATCATCGATAGGTTTCAAAAACGAGTAATCATTGGGCGGGGTGTGGCCGTCGTGGAGATAATGAAAATCTCTGAAGACCATTATGAAAATGAATGTTAAAAATAAAAATATGACACGAAAACCTGTCTATGAAAACATGAACATGTGATTAGAACACTGTTAGATTATGATTATGATGCAGCAATGTTATTAATAAAGAAGCATCTAAAAAGGAATAGCTGCCTGAGGTGAGTGACTTTATGCCAATAAACTTAAGCCTGTTCTATGACACATCCTTTGATATTAATCAGATAACTCAGATACATAACATAGACGTAACATTACAACTTGTATCTAAGGTGCAAATGCCAGTGAACTCTAAGTTATGAGCTATAGCGAAAGTGAAAGTGAGAGTTAGAGAGTGAGAGAGAGCTCCCGCTGTGATGTGCTTTCATGACAGCGCACTAAAACACAGGCAAGGACAGAATTTACTATAGATTTCAATAAAATTCTCATTATAATGCCATGTTTATGGCAGATTTGTGCTATATTTTCATCTACATTATTAAGTGACTCCATAAATTGCCTGCGCGTTTTCAAAGCTATGCGAATAATGCGCCATTGAACGAATATGACGAAAAAAGCACTGCTGCATTATTATAACATCAATATTTTTTTTTTTTTTTTTTAATTTTTAAAAGAAACATAAAAGCAATATGACCGTCTCAAATAACTCGGATATCGGGCATTGCATTTGAGCATGAAACTAAACACTGATATGCAGCGCATTCAGCATGTTAATAAATGTTGATATCCCAACGCATCCTATTTTAGATTAATCAGATGTAGCTATTACAACTTCATCTGCAAAAAGTTTGCGAATGCAAACGTGAGCTTGACTGAAAGTGTAACTCTGATTGCGCTTTAAAAACACAGTCAACGAAAGCACAACAAATTCACATTCTATTAGGCTACATTAGTGTTTATTTATTCTAATATTTCAGCAATATTTTGGATTCAATTTGCACTTTCTGATGAACCAAAATGTTATTTTACAGTATGAAAATCACTGATTATTGCTAAATTAATTATGAATAGAATTTAAAGGATATTTTTAGCACAAGATAAAAATCTGGGGCTCAACGTAATGCATGAAATCTTTAAATCCTGCTCCGTCGACGAAACTAATGGGCAGCAAATCTTTCACTATCATTTTAGCTATTAGCTGTGTCATCTTCTCGGTTCTGCCTGCGTTGGTCTTACGGCAATTAATGCAGTGCTCGTCTGAGTTGCCGCTCTGTTATCGCCAGACATTTTATGTACAAATGTTAGATGGTAGCGCATTGTACTTGTTGTAGATTTGTGTGACAGTTTGGCGCTGCACAGCTTGCATTGAACTGTATTTTCATCTGTCTTGTCAAAGTGAAGCCAGACATCACTACGTGACTTTGAGGCCATTCTCTCTCTTCTCACGTCTTTTGACACATGTTGTGGCAAGCTAAACAATCAGAGCTCAGGGCGCCGCCCAAAGTGCCGCTATAACCAATCAGGAGAAAGAAAAAACAAAACATTTCGATCATCGTTTACATGATCGATCGTCGCTGTCACGGTCGAGTACTCGAGTACTCGAGTACTCAATCGCTGTTGCACATCCCTAGTCTTCAGTGTAATATATATATATACATATATAAGATTCTTTGATTAATGCCTTCACTGTCACTTTTCAATTTGTTGCATTCTTGCTGAATATTAATTCAGTATTCATTTCTTTTAAAAATGACTGACCCTAAACATTCGAACTGTAGTGTGTTTGTAAATAACGTTTTTGGATTTCAGAGGGACATGAAAAGTTGATTTTGTTTCAGTCTGGTTTATGTGATGAGTACATTATCTCGCTGCCAGACCACTGATGATGGGGAGGCTGTTTTGAAAAGAGTTATTTAAGATTACCAGTCCTCATTTCCATCAGTGACTAAACAGTGATTACTAAACCAAAAAACACCTGAAGCTGCAGGATCTGAGATACCCCCAGAAGCTGGTGTTCCCACAAAAACGCACATAAACACTGAAACAGTCTATTTCATACTTGCACGACTACTGTACAATGATCAGTGAAAGGTGACTGAATGGAGAGAGATGTATGGTGAGGATCTTGCAGCTCTTCATCAGATGAGGAAAAGCAAGAGGGGTGGAGACGCAGACACACCAGGCGTGGAGTTAAACCTGCGAGTGTGTTCGTGCACTGGGCTTCTAAGAGCTTCTCTACCTAGATCGTTTATCAATGACAATGAAGGGGATGGTCAAATTATCCGCTCACAGTCTCTCTCTCTTTCTCTCTCTCTCTTTCTACTTGTCTCTCCCTCTCACCTTATCGCTATCTCTGTGTCTCTCTCGCTTTGTCACAATCTCTTTTTCTCTCCCTCTTTTCTCCCTCCATTTTCATATCCATCGCTTCCGTCCGCATCTCTGTTGTCTCTCTTTCAGCACATTCTGTCTGTCCTCCACTTCCTCGCAGACCTGAGACACATGATTAGAAGACTCTAGAATGTCTGTGGTTTTTCAAGTCAACCCGGCTCTGATGAAGCGAGCGTATCCTGTCTTCATCTCTGATATGCTGTCATAAGCATGTTGTTGTCTAATGTTGGGATTGATATCCGGAGGAGCGCTAAGGCTCAGGTTTTATTTCGTTGTTATGCCGGAAAGCTCATTTGGAATTTTTAAAGGACACATACTGCTGATGTTTCTCTCTGTAAGAAGCCCTCGAAGCTGTAGTTATAGCACTACGAATGAATCACTATCTGTGTGCTCTACCTGTGTGCATTTGTATACTTTGAATATGTGTAAAATATGGAGATGGTGTCTAGTGTAGTAGTACTTACTAGGAATGTAACGATACCCTCATGTCACGATTCGAAACATATCACGATACTGAATTCACGATATGATGGTAACACTTTATTTTAAGGTCTTTTAACTAGTTGCTTATTAGCATGCATATTACTAGAGTAGTGGCTGTTTATTAGGGATTATTAAGCACATATTAATGCCTTAATCTGCATGACCTTATTCTACATTCTTAATCCTACCCAATACCTAAATTTAACAACTACCTTACTAACTATTAATAAGCAGTAAATAAGGAGTTTATTGAGGGAAAAGTCGTAGTTAATAGTGAATACATGTTCCCTATACTAAAGTGTTACCATTTGGGGTTACATATGAGGTGGAAATGAATAGACTTGGACTTGTACAGGACAATGTTGATACCAGAATAAAAATATTCATGATTCTGAAGCTGAAAATACAGAATAATTTTAGATGAGTATGCTTGCACTCGGTCATTGACTAGATATATTTAAAATAATGTAGGCCACTTTTTACTGGTAACATAAGACATTTGGCATTATCAGGACCCACAAATATTCCCCCACTGCATTATTATACATTATATTTAACATTATAGAATGTGTACATGTGTAATGTAGAACTTACACTAAAACTCTGTAAACTTGAATTTTTTTCTCACACAGTAATTTTTATTTTGGATGAATAATACACAATACATATTGTCACTATCCACGATACATATTGTTTCATTTTTGTATTGTGATATATTGTGACATGATATATTGTTACACCCCTAGTACTTACTGACAATTTAAATATACCTTGCCCACTCAGATGACTCAGGCTGTGCATCAACATCTGCAACATCCGTTGTGAATATCTGCTGAGAAAAATACCCAAAATTTGTATAAAATATAAGAGGACTCTTAATATATTAGATCTATGTACACATGCATCAGACAGACAGATTTCAGCTGTTGTGTTGTCACATCTTAATGTTGTTTCAAAATCATTTTTGAGAGGCCATGTCAAATTAAGGTAAATATTTTTAATATAATCAATTGTACCATATTAATGAGTTAAATTTACAGCATTCATTTTAAAGGGGTGATGAAATCAAATTTTTCTTGAGCTTTTGATATATAAGAGGTCATTATACTATAAGAATATCCTGTAAGTTTAAGATTTGAAATCTTCCTTGTTAGTCCAATAAAAGCTTTTATTGACACCAGGCCCAGCGAACGACAGGTTTTTCAAAGTGGGGGTCTGTGACGTCAAAGGGCAGCAAGCACCGCCTCCGCAGAAGAAGATCAACGCCTACTTCATCACTGCCTGTTTAGCCCCACCCACCGATTCGCACATGACATGTGATAGGTAAATAACATAGGCCTACGTGGTGCTATCGAGCTACCAAGCAATAAAGATGCCGTTGAGGATTACAAAATATTGTGCAGTGCCCGGATTTGACAGTAATGCAACATGTAAGTAACTGTGTTAATTCTAATGCCTGATCTGAATCTGTAATGATTCATGTACAGTCAGATGTTCTTTGTGTGCAAGTAAATCAAACCCGTGACTAAACGTCAACTTGCGTTGTTTCTCTTAGTAGGATGAAAATAATCAGTTTTTAAATGGTGATTTATTTATATAAAGAAAGCGATAAGAGAAAGCTCCCTTTGTAATCGCTGGAGCAGCGTGCGCTGAAGCTGTCAATCAAACAGTGCGAGTTTATCAGTGACTAAGTTCTGGATGCGCAAAAACTCCCGTTTTATTCAACAGATCTCTTAATTATATCGCGTTTGCACTGTTAGTGGCGATGAAAGCATTTGTTAGTGTACAGAAATTGAGTTGCAATGACGAGGTCACTGCTTTCATGCGCTCAACAACATGTCTGTGATCGGCTACAATGCTCATCACTGCAACCTTTCATGTCTTTCACCTTTCACGATCTAAATATAGTGCCATAGATCTAAATGTAATGCAGCACTTTTCATGATTAGTTAACCTTGAGAGCTGTAATAGTAAAAACACGCTAAAAGAGAGAGTAATACTTGGCTATAGATCTTATGTAGCCCCGCCCCTTTTCAGCGCTGCGCTCGTTGTCTTTTGATTTCCGGTTTGTATTTCCACAGCGATCTTACGTATTTATGAATGAACTGCTCGTTTTAAAATCTTCTGGGTCTACTGACAGTTGTTAAGACATCTGCTTTAAACATTACAATGCTCACGATAACTTTTATTTACTCTACAACAAGTAAATCCACTTCACCAGCTAATTATTCTTCAACAGTGATGCCATAGAAATATACAGAGCTACCACAAAAACGGAAGTTCAAAGACAATATTATAAAGATGGCGGCGCGCTTGTTTCTCTGGCGCATAAGGTCTATAGAGTACCTCAGGGATGACGTGTTTTTGTAGGCCAACCCGGAAGTTAGTGGCGCACGGGTTCCCTTGATCGAAAGCTAATGCATTTTTCCCATAGACTTTTGGAAAATCGCAAAAAATAAGCTCTGTGTTTAACAAAGGGTTATGACACTTACACGTTTTGTCTATCAAGATAATCTTCACAAGTTAACACAACATTTATACGTTTTGAAGCCTAAATAAAGTCAAATATAAAAAGCTAACAGTAGGATATAAACGGACTACAGCACACCATGGTCACAGATCAACGTCACCACCACCAAGCTTCCTCAAACTTTATTTAAGAAACAACATTATTTAAAAACATGCTCGCTGATTATGATCTGCGCTGTGTATGAATACATATCCACTTTTTCATGAGAAATGCTGTCCAAATGTCCTGTTTGTCATGATGGCGTCTAAAGTCCACGCCAAAGGAAGTAGTCCCTTTTAGCAATTATTTAGCAACCGCAGTTTTTAAGACACAATAAAGGTTTAAAAAAATCACAAGCGGGTTATAACTGGTGTGTTTTTATGTCGTAGATAAAATCGTGAAAATATTTAGAGGCTTTGTTAACCACAGACCTTATTTCAGGCGATTTAGCAAAAACCCATTCAAAAAACCCATTGACTTCAAGGCGATGGAACCGGAAGTCCTAAAATGCTAACTCGCTTCCGGGTTTTGCCTACAAAAACACGTCATCCCTGAGGTACTCTATTCCAAATGGAAAGATGTTAGCCAATCACAGCAGTGGGCATTTACACTGAAGTCTCACAGCAGACACGCCACTTAAAACAGAGCGTTCAAATCAGAGGGCTAAAATTAGGGTAGGAAAAATGCCTTTTATTTCTAAATTATGACAATTTTGGATGTAAAAACTAACATTATAAGTGCACCACAGGAAACATTGGCAGGAAACATTATAAAACAATAAAACAACACAGTTCATGACCCCTTTAATGATCTGGAGTATGTGTATATACTGTTCAGAAGTTTTGTGTCAGTGAGATTATTATTGATTATTTTTAAGATTATTATTATTATTAGATTTTTTTCTTTCTATTCACCAAAGAATCCTGAAAAAAATGTCATGGTTTGCACAAAAATATTAAGCAGCACAACTGTTTTCAACATTGATAATAAGAAATCTTTATTGAGCAGCAAACCAGCATATTAGAATGATTTCTGAAGGATCATGTGACTGAAGAAAGACTGGAGTAGTGATCTTGACAATACAGCTTTGCTATCACAGGAATAAATGACATTTTAAAATGTACTAAATTAGAAAATAGTTATTTTAAATTGTAACAATATTTCACAATATCACTGCTTTTACTTTAATCTGCCTTGGTGAGCATAAGGGACTTTTTTCAAAAACAAACAATCTTACAGACCACAAACGTGTATTAACAAACTAAATGTTCACAAAAGTGAGATACTGATAGTTTAACATTAACAAAAATTAAACATAAACCCAAATGCATAGACTGATATTTGATGAAGTGATATTCATTTTTCCTGTTTGACCTTTTGTCTTCAGATCGCACTTCTCCTTTTGAATTGTTTTGTTTGGTTGCGCTCAGACAGTGATGTTTTTAGAGATTAAAAATAAAGAGCTGTTTTTAATGTTGTGTTATATAGTCATTTCCATGAACAAGACCAAACTTGTTCAGGTACTTTTACCCAGCTATAACAGACCTACAATACAAAGCAGGCACTGTCACATTTAATTTGATTAATAACAGAATGATAAATGTCAGTGCACCATATATTTGTATATCTCTAATAAGATGACAAGATTTAGGTTTGCAAACATCTTAAATCAGGATAGCTTTGGATCAAAACCCTAGCCCTGGTTATCTACTTCTTGATTGGTATCTTTAGTGAATTCCTAAAGAGGCTATTGTCCTGATTGGCTGTGACTACTGTGAGAGCAGCACAGGTACACCCGGGTGCCGCTGACGATTCGATGGCATCTTTTCAGGCTGTGATGTTTTTTTGGAGTGTCCTTGTGTCTCTGTATGAAGGAGCTGCAGTGGAACAGCAGCCACAGCGCTGCTCTTGTCCCCTCACTTAATCACTCACACTAATTAACCTCCCGGCTCTCAGACTAATGGACAGTTAGTGCTTCTCTGAGCTCCACATCTTCAGCCGACAAAACACTTCTGAATATAATGCTTGCTGCTCATTTACCCCTTTGGTTTATGTTTATGAAGTGATTACAAAAGGTGTTGCAAGTTAGGTGTTAAGATGTATTGTCAGTGCATTTCAATATCTAACCCAGTGAAAGTAGGTGGGAAATGTGTTATTTGAGGAGAGAGATGGAGAAAATGCAAGCCAAACTCAAACCTACATTTGCTGCATGGGCATCAAGCCTCCACATGTCAACTGCTAGGCCACAGTTCCATCCCAAACACATTTAGAATAACTGATCTTGTAGCATTTTTTTAACAAATAGTTCAAAAAGAAGGACACAAGCTGGAGTCAAACCCACATTTGCTGCATGAACATCAAGACTCTACATGTCAACTGCTAAGCCACGGTTCACACAAACACATTCTCAATGCTATGGTGAATATCTGATATTGTAGCATTTTTAATTTATAGTTTAAAAAGCCAGAATTAAACCTGCATCTTTTACTTGAGCTCCAAGGCTTATCATGTCAACTGCTAAGCCATGTTTCACACAAATACATTCTCACCAAGAAAATGAAAAATGGATCTTGTAGCATTTTTCTCAATGAATATCATTCTTTAAAAAAGAACACAAGCTAGAATCAAACCCACATCTCCTGCATTAGCACCATGGCTCAACATGTCAGCTTCTAGGTCATGATTCAAAACCCATTTTTACAGTCATGATAAATAACTGATGATGTAGCATTTTTCTTAATGAATAATTAAAAAAGGTGGACACACACTTGAATCGAAACCAATGAATCTCTGATTTTGTAGCATTAGCTTGGGTCACAAGTTTTATTAGGTGGAAAAAATGAACAAATTTGGTCTATAGCATACAATATAGTTATGAGTAGTGTGATATTTAGGGCCCAAGCCACTCAGGCGCAGGGCCCTTTTGTTTTTCTAAGGAGAATTTTTTTTTTTTTTTTTTTTCTGTCATCCGGGGCTTTTTGGGGGCCTTAACGTGCTCAAAAACTCTTGAAAATTGGCACACACATTGGAATCTGCGGCCATTAGGACACCGCAAAGGATGGGACCCGGGCGTGGCAGGGGGGCTCGACAGGCCCCCCTTGAATGGTGTCCGAAAACTTGGTCCATATATCAAACTCGGTACACATATAGACCTCATCGGGCCGAACAACTTTCATGCTCTAAGTTATACGCCTGCTCAACAGGAAGTCAGCTATTATGGGTTGTTTGAAAAACGCATGCTCTGGAATTTGATATACTCCTCCTAGGCAATTAATCTGATCACCACCAAACTTGGTCAGAATGAAGTCAAGACATTGATGATGCTAAATTGCGAGCGGATTTTTGATCTCTCAAATGGTTTGGCTGTGGCGAGGCAACAAATTTATGGCGAGAAAAGGGAAACAGGAAATGTGTTATAACCTCTGCATACATTGATTAATTTTTATGAAACTTCAGCTGTGTGGCTGTTGTGGTTTGTGATCATATGGGCACCAGATGCTGCAGTAAATGTGGTCTGAATTTGACATAGACCTTTTATGTTTAACCGTTTTAAATGCCCATTGCCCGCCATGCACAGTTGCTCTGAAGCCACCAGAGTGGCAGTGCCACCGGGCTTGGGCCCGTCATCGCTGCTTGCAGCTATATATATTTTTTTTTATGTTTATTTAATTCATTTTTAAGAATTTTGTTTAATGTAACAATATATTGATAAACATTTAAATTGCATTTTCATGAAGCATTAAAAATGTGCCTTTCTTTGTCCATTTGCGTAAAAAAATTGTTAAATTGTTTTGGATGTTTACTTTTTTGTCAGATTGAAATGTGATTATTCACATTTTTATGTTTGAATTATTTAAATAGATTTCGGTGTGTTTACTGATATTCAAAAAAATTACATTACAGTGACTTTGGTGCCATTTTCAAATCTCACAGATTATTTGAATGTTTTGCCCATAAACAAATAATGTTGTTTTTCCCTGGTTCAGCATACAATCTTAGATGATTTTCGGTCCCACTTTATATTAAGTGGCCTTAACTACTATGTACTTACATTTAAATTAATCATTTGATACAATGCACTTATTGTGTACATACATGTTTTTATATTGTACTTATATTTAAAAAAATACCTGCATGTAATTACATCTGTAATTAATTTCTGTAATTACATTTATAATTACACTGTTGACCCATCCCTTACACCTTTCCCCTACCCTTAAACCTACCCATACCACCAAAGCTTTCCCTAACCTTACCCGTATCCCACCTCAATAGCAGCAAAAGTGTTTTGCAATACAATATGAATGCAATAAGTACACTGTACTTACATTTTGATGTAAGTACATAGTAGTTAAGGCCACCTAATATAAAGTGGGACCAGATTTTCTTATAAAATGGTCATTTGCATGTTGTTAACTTCAAGTCAGGTCAAGTATTTTAGACGTTTTCTCAGAGTGTACGGAACAGGTAGTTTGCATTTGGAGCGAGGTCCACATTAAGTTATGCTAAATAACTAAGAATAGGAGCCATTTTCTTTTTTAATGTGCAGATATTTTTTCGACAACTTTCATCTATTTTCAGTACAGTTATTTGTGTGGTTTGGGTTGACTGTTTTCCACAAACTGCTTTCAATTCCTGGCACTTTCTGAAAGTATGAATCTTGAAAGCCAAATGCCACCTACTGTACGGCTCTCCTAGCTTGCTTGTTTATAATCTTTCGGCCTTGCGGATTTCACAACTTTACAACTGCCACTCTTAATCTGCAATCTCACTTTCTTTCTTCTTCTCGTTCTCCCACTCAATTACTCTTTTCCTCACTGGCTCTCCCACACACCTCGCTCGCCAGAGGACCCCCTCTCCAGGCAACCTTTGAAACGCTGCCGCAGTAGCTGGCTATCCCTTATCACTTATTTGTTTCCTTTCTTATGAAAACAGAGTAGCGCTGCAGCGAGTGACCCCATGCACCGCATGAACTCGCCCAGACGCTTTTCCCGGAACGTCCCCAGAACGGCCTGGGTGGCCTCACCTGAACCGGGCCGTTGATAAACTGAACACAGTGTAGTGGGCAGACACTGTTTATTAACGGTGTGCCTTATGAAAGCAAGTGTACTTAGGCATTTTGTCAGTGTATGATCTGATGGCAGATTATGAAGATTCAGTTCAGGCTCCATTCACTGGTTAGGTCAGATTCTACATGCATCTTACACTCGATTACACAGTGTGTCCTAATCAGGAGTGATGTGATTCCAGAAAGTAATTTGACTGTCCACAATGAAAGTGAAAGCTGCACAAGAACTTGCAACCCGAATAAATTTGATCTGTAATATACAGTATAATTAAGTGTAGCATGATTTTGATGTTTACTTTGTTTAAAAATGTTGTTAATTGTACTCTACAATTCAAAAGTTTGAGATCTGTAAGTTTTGTTTGTTTTATTTTAAAATGTAATTTATTCCTGTGATAGCAAACCTGAATAAAATTATCAGGTTTAGATGTCTTTATTTCTCGATTTGAAAAATGTTATTATTTGTTAAAACATTTAATAATTCAATTTAAATTTGATTTCGTCAAAGCAAGGTCAATATAATTGAAGAAAACAAAAACTTTATCATTATTCTGTCAGCTGATGAGAGAAGAGAGAAAAGCCATATTTCATTCATATAGGTTTTTCTAATAAGCAGATTTATAATATTAGCTTCTACAGTCATGCAAGTAGCTACATGTCTAACTGCGTAGTTAAATTTGCCTGCTTGTCTGAAGAGCAGGAAGCGTGGTATTTTAACCCCTATATTAACCCTAACCCTAACACTGCTAATGAGTGTTTGTGTGTGTTTTCACAGACATGCCCATCTTTGGCCAATGTCCTGCACAGGATGACTTCTACCTGGTCATGTGCAGCCACTGCAGTCAGGTAGTCAAACCCCAGGCCTTCCAAGCACACTACGGTAAGACCACCTTCTGCTCTCCACAGTTGACTTACTCTCTGCCTTTCTCTCTCTACTGTCTTCAATAGAGGTGTTTTAGAAAAATCTTATCTCACTCAAGGGAATTAAGACAGAAATCCCTCCCGCCCCCATCTCTGCTCTGCCTCGACTATCATAACATGAAGAGGGAAGAACACAAGCCTTTGATACCCACCGCCAGAGTTCTGTTTACTATCCTCAAGTTAATATTTGATGTGCTCTTTTTAGTCAGCACGTCTGTGCTGTTTTATCCAATTTAGCACGTAAAACCTCCCGTAAGACGTCAGAAAATTTCAGGAATAAAAAATAAAATCACTCCCGTTTCAGTATACCTCTGATCTGTATTTTGAGGAAAACTGTTTACTTTGGGTTTTTATTTATTTATTTCTGAGCCGTTTAAAATGTGTCAACAGTGTTTTAACACTGTATCATTTATTTTAGCAGATGAACATTGCAAAATCCATCATACTTTCAGCATTTGTGCAAATTTCAAGAAAGTGGTGTCAATCAAATGGTTGTAGATGGCTTCTATAATGAAGCTGGGGTCTTTTTCTTTTCTATGAAAATTTGTGTTAAAAGTAGTTTAATTTTGATTTTGATTTTGAAAACATTTGGCCCAGTCAAGGTCTTGCTTTGTCCCAGCTGTTTCTCTGTACGCAATAATTAACCTTGAATGAAAGTCTCCATTACCTGATACTGAGTTAAATTTGTTGTTTACGGGTGTTCAGACGTGTAGTTCAGTTCTTTTGGTTCGGACCAAAAAAGAAAATAATACATTTGGTCCTGGGCCCTTATTTATCAACAGTGTGTAGAAGAGGTTCTATATTTTGTGTCTAAGTACAAGAAAATCCGTATTTATCAAATCTGCGCACACAGTTCTTACGCACTTTAGTAAGCAATCATTGTTGATAAATCCCACATGTGCGTAAGTACCCTGCTCGTTCACGTTCACGGTCATTAGCAATCGGAAACACCTCCAATTAACCATATATGGTGACAAAACTTCCCTTTAAAAATCACGTGATTGTATTTTTTTCTTACTGCAATAACGACAGAGAGGACTCTAGCCAAGCAGATCAGCAAGATCTTGGAAAACGTGCTCTCTGCCAAGTCTTCCAATAACGCAAGATAAGCCATTGCACTGGGACAAACATTTTTCACAGCTGTCTTTTATAGGGTTTGACACCAATTATGCATCATGTTTAAAACTAGACAAATTATAAATTGTGTTTTATAATTAAAGGAAACACAGGACATATGTGGATTGCTTACTGTGACACTCTTAAATGCTTTTTATGTGTAGTGTCGCTATTCTACCACTAGATTCTCTGTGTAAGCATGCTCAGAGGTGTGCTTATATTTATTTACACACATTTCTACGTGTAAGTACAAGTTGGTGAATCCCACACTTTGCATGAAACTGTTTTTATGCACAAATCTGTCCGTACGCACAGTTGATAAATGAGGGCCCAGGTTTGCTTAGCGTTCACACTGTCATTTTTAAGACCAAACCTAAAGATACAAAACAAAAAGACTTTTATGAAGTATATATTATGACAAAAAACTTCAGAAAATCCAAATCAATGCCGTGTGCTGGGCTAAACACGCTCGATGTATGTGCGTACGTATGATGGTATATTTACGAGCTAAGAACTTATGAAGAGCTTAGAAAATGTGTGAAGGAGTCAAAACAGCACCAGGAATTCCTCTGTTTCACACAAGCGAAGATCTGCTATAAGGGGACATGTTTCTGATGCCTGTGATGGGCAGCGTAGCTCCTTTGATGAGAAGAACCAGGTATGCTTGAGCATTCTGTCCTTTTTAGGGTCTCATTTTGTAACATCACGTCCTGTTTTTGTTCGTTTAGATGTCTTTGGTCCGTTCATATTTCAGTCAAACCAGAGTTCATTTAGAAGCGGACCGAGACCCACATTTTCAGTGGTCTCTGTCCGATTGTTTAATGCACACCAGGGTTCAGATGGCAGCATTCACACTTATTCAAATTGCACTAACAGAGCAATCATACGAGAGATCGTTTTAATCGAAACAAACCTCACAAGTGTGAACACCCTAAGATTCTGTTTTGAAAGCTGGTGCACTTTAACTTATTTCAGCATTGGCCACAAGGGGGAGACAAATTGTCATTAAGTCCCAGTTGCGAAATGCTTTTTAAGCATGCTGTAAAGTAGGGCATCTGCATTGTGCATCTGAGTTGGTCTGCAGGGCATATAACATCCAGTTTAAGTTCAAGTTATATGCTGGCATGTTTGTTGTTTTTTAACACACCATTTTGTTTGCTTTTTTATTTTCTGCATTTTTTTTAATGTCAGTGTTTTTTTTGGCCTTTAGATCTTTTAGCCCTAATTTCTTAGTAGTATCACTGTCACAGTTCAAAACATAATTACAAAATTTGTCAAATCAGAATTTTTTATTAATGAAACCTGAAAATAGAACCATTCCTTTTAAAAATTTAATTTAATTTTACTTTTAAAATTGTGCATATATAGCCTTTTTTCATTATTTTTCTTATTATTATATATAAATATTTTAGTTACCCTCAAAGTGACAAATTTTGTAAAACTGTCTGCCTAGTGTACACAAACATTCATGAACCATTCATGACACAGTGCAGCTGTTCATGGGCTATTAGAACCCAAAATAAAAACTGTTATTTGATTGGAAGATTTCCCGTAGCCATAACTGAATCCAAAAACATGTCACAGGACTCCGAATTTGTACAGATTGTGAAAGTTGCAGCTCTCTTGAGAGTGCCAAAACATGTCGACATCAGTGCACTTGACGCTCTGTTCAGCTTCCAGAAGATCAGTTTTTTTGGGACGGCATTGATGTTCAAATGTTCCAGAGTGTTTATTGCGCTCGGACTGAGCCAGTTATCCTGCAGTTTTTTTTAGAGATCATTACACAATCACTCACTCTAGCGGTGAGAGTTTTTTTATGAACACTGGGACTCTTTTATTCTGGAGACTGAAAGATTAATGAGCAGATTAACTACACAGACCATGAAACTTTTAAATGCTCAAGTGCTTGACTAATAGTGTAGGGAAGAATCTAGTTCTGGCAAGTGCTTATCCGAGATGAAGATTAATAAATCATAATGAGCTGAAACAAGCTGCGGTACTAAGGAACATGTATTGCAAACTACATATAAATCTGCAATCAGAAATGCAAATACATTTTGAAAATGATTTAGAAAAGGACTGGCCCTAGTGACAATTGTGACAATTATATATATATATAGATGAAGATATAGATGGATATAGTTTCACGTTTCCCTATTATTTCCTTTTTCATGATTTGTAGTATTTGTACAGGCTTTACAGTTTTCTCAGTGTCAAGAGCAGCTTATTGTAATTATAAATCCATTTACTTTTGCATGTGATATGGATAACATATAATAAAACATATTTCTAATGGTACAGCACACAGCATTTTTTATGTCACACAATTTTTTTAATTGATCTGCATCTCTTGCGCTGCATCACCTGTTTAATAGCTGTCACCGTTCAAATAATGCACGGTTCATACAAACTGTATGTAATATGAGTAAGGCTTTAATAAAAATATTGGATAATTATTCCCTCACAAATAAATTCTCAATGAGTAAAATTGGCTTTTATAGACTACATAACATTGTAATTATTTTTAAAATTATTATGTATATAAAAACATATTTCCATTTATATTTCTAATTATTAATTTCTGTGGTTCTTTTGTAAGAAAGAAGCAATGGATGGGACAGATTTTCACCTCGTAAAATCTTGTTTACGTGAAATAAGCCTGCTCCTGAGCAGGTTTGAGCTCACAGACTTGTTACTTTGACAGCAACTCAAGGATGAGCTTCGAAGAACCTAACAATTCTGGATCATGTCAAATCATCAACAGTAAAATCCAGATGACTGCGTAATCCACGTACGGGCCATAGGCAACATTTTTCCAATCTTCTGTTTTCCAATTTTGGTGAGCCCGTGCAAACTGTAGCCTCAGTTTCCTGTTCTTAACTGACAGGAGTGCCACCCGGTGTGGTCTTCTGCTACTGTAGCCCATCTGCTTCAAAGTTCGACATGTTGTGCGTTCAGAGAAGCTCTTCTGCAAACCTCGGTTGTAACGAGTGATTATTTAAGTTACTGTTGCCTTTGTTACGTATGCCTATGTTATGTATGCATGAGGCACAGGAGATTAAATGTGATTCAAGGCCCCGATATACTCATGGTGAAGTTCTTTTCCGTTCTTCGCTTAGAAGTAAAAATTTGGGAATACCTTTGCAGCACAACCGTCATATTTTTTGGATTTTCCCGGCGAAACCGGCCCCAGTCCTTCACATCAAAATCAGTCTACAGGCTTTCTTAGACAACCTAGAAAGTCAGGGAAGGTCTCATTTTTCGTTTCGCTACAAGCTGTTCACACATTTAGCTATACAAAAAGCCTTTAAGAATAATAAGAAATGAATTTGATTCCTCCACAACATTCATCAGTTTAAAATGGGCTCAAAACTTTTCCTGTGCTGAAATTGACCGGCTGACTGTACATTATCCTTCACTTTCATTATATTATGCATTTATGGATACTGTGGGGTTTTGCAGTCACACTGGACCTCAGCTGATTGGATATTTAATCTTGCCGTCCTTCAAACAATGTTGAAATTAAAGTCTTTGAAGTAAATTCAGTAGAGTTTACTAGGGCTGCCCCAACTAAAAAATTTTGTAGTCGACTAGTTACATGTTTATGATATTAATTTAAGTATATACTGCTTTGCCAATTCTTGGTGAAGTCATCATCTTGTCAATTAACTTTTAAGACCCCAATATAAGAAGTTATTTTTCATTCTTTACTTTAGGGTAAAAAGAAGTTTGTCTCTTTCAATTAGAATTTCAACTTCATTTTCTACTATAAAGTGGCTCTCCAGTGTGTTCATGTTTATACTGAACAGAAGATATGAGATTTCCACGTCAAAAAAGTCGGAGCCTCAGAGCCACACCTACTTATAATGTAATCACCACAGACCAATGATAGTTTGAAGGTGTTTACTAGCCAGAGCAAGCTTTTCTGGAAATTTTGCAAATTCAAACTCCTGAAACTAACACAAAACGAACTTCGTTTTGGCCTGATTTTGTTCGAAATGACGTCACACCAGTTCATTCTTCGATTTCACTTGAAGTATATCGGGGCCTTTAGTCGACTATTAGGGGGAAACCCTAGACTTTACAAGATGAAGTGGAGATGAAACAAACAAAAATAAAACAGTTTAACAGCAGCATCCAATGGATCCAAAAGATGTCAAATTTACTTAAAATTACTGTTCATAAACATTGTAATTATCATTAGCTGTGTTATATATTTAACTATGGTTCCTTTAAAAGCTAAATTTGATGTCCAACAAATATTGTTTAATTTAAATAATTACACTCCCTTTCTCTATTCTCTGCTTGATTGACGGTTATGTTACCCACTCTGACGTATTTGAAGTTTGCTGATAGATTTGCAAACTGGAAATATTTTGAATAAACTCTCAAAAACACTGTAAGAGCACTTGATTAGATTGTTTGTAGCCTCTGTCATTTTTCAAATGCATTTTTAATGTAGAAATATCATTTTTTTTACTATTGCGAAAGATGACAAATCGATAATGAAATGTTGAGATTTTCATTTTTTTATTATTATTATTATTGATTTTTGTCAATTACACTGTGCCTTTGTCCACGCTGATCATCCTTCTTTTGCACGAGGCTCTTGATTTTATGTCGGTAGTTCCCTGTGGTCATTTGTCAGGTTGCAGTATTTGGTGTACAGTTTCCTTACAACAGTCCCAGATTGCTTTTCAACATGGGGCAAAATGATATTGCAAACTGTTGTGGTCTAATTGGGGCTTTGTCGATTGGGTCTTTGGTTACTCAAATTGCTGTTGGCTCACTTTCTCGGAGCAGCGCCAACAATCCGGCAAGAAGCCACAAGCCTCTGTGAGAAATAAATAAGTCAAGGATTTTTTCCTGGCGTTTTTCTTTTCTTTTATTTATACTATTTGCTGTAGATTTATCAGCGCAGATAAACACTGGTGGGACATCAGACTAAAGTGTGTGTGTGTGTGCGCGCGTGTGTGCGTGGTTGCGCGTGTGTGTGTGTGTGTGTGTGTGTGTGCGCGCGTTTGCCCCTGGTTTGCTGGAGGGCTTATGGACAAACACTGGGCCGGAGCAGCAGGACTGTGCTTTTGACAGGCCGGAGACAGTCGTTTGTTTGCAGCACAGCGGTTCTTTCCTTTGACTAAATGCTCTTGCACATTTGTGTCTTGTAATTACGACTGAGAGAGAGCAAAGGTGTTTATTTAGAAGAGGAGAGTGTCTGTATGTGCGTCTGAGTATTAATCTACTTAGATTAACTACAGGTTAGGTAAACTACCCTTTAAAATTGTTGTCGTGGACAAAGTGCAAAGCTAGACAAAGATTTTTTGGTCTAAAGCTCTTTGTCAAACTCCAAAAGTTAAGCATATATTTGTGAAGTTATAGTGAAAACTAAAAAAAAAAAAAACGTAAAAACTGCCATTACCCTACTAGATATCCTACATGTGCTTATGTTCTTTTTGCCTTTAAACATTGAGCATTCGAAGGGTAAAATCTTTCAAATGTCTCGCCCCTCAGAGAGAAGACACAGCTCCAGCAGCAAGCCCCCATCCAGCTATGCCGCCTCTGCTGCATTCGCAATCTCTCGAAATAAGGGCAGCATTGGGGGCGGAGTTGGGGGTGGGGCCGTCAGTGGAAGCACACTGGCACGCCCCTCCAGCACAAACAGCAGCATCCCCACTAAAATCTACAAACCAACCAAAGAGAAGCTGCCTCACAGGAAGCCTCACTTCCCCTACAGGGTGCTGCAAGAAGAGAGGTGTGTATGTGTGTGTGTTGATGGAGTGTAAGTGAATTTAATGGATAAATTTGTTACATAAGAATGGGCTGATTATCTTAACACAAAAGATGTAATCTGAAACACACCCACCTTTGGTACAATATAAGACTGTCTTTATTTCTCTGCCTCCCAGTCCAAGTCCTGCTGTCAAAGTAGAGAAGGTCCATCTGAAGGTGGAATCTTCAGCCAAACTCCCCCATGTGCCCGCCTCTTCTTCCACCTCCTCCTCCTCGTCCTCCAATACTGTGAGCACCTCTCCCCTGAAGTCAGGCCTTAACTTCCCCTCCATACCAAAGGCTCCACAGCTGGCCCCTGGTCAGATCCCCAATGGAAAGGGACACCTCTCGTCTCAAGACAAGAAACCGGACAGCAGCAGTGCCAGTAGCAGAAGACACGTGTACAAGAGACAAGGTAAATGCTAATACTCACTGCTGCTACTGTATATTTTTTTGTTTAAAAAAATTCTATTGAAAAAAATACAACATGTATTCTTGACCTTATGTGTTCTGTTATTATATTTTTCTTCTAGAGCGAGAGTTTAATCCAGATATCCATTGTGGGGTTATGGATATGACCGCACATAAGCCATGCACAAGATCCTTAACATGCAAGGTACGCCACCTTACACTTTGCAGTATGTTTTAAGTTGAAATTAGGGGTGCACTCTGGAAATTTTGGCCCATACAAATAGGCAGTTATTATTTTTATGTTATGGCCCAATAATCAGTATAAAAAAAAAAATCATTCACACGAAAGCTTCAAGTGTCAGACATTCAGACATTTTAAATCATACTTTAAACCTGAATTTCTGAATATCTTCCTAATCAGAATTATCTTGGCCGATATCATTATGGTCACCAATATATAGCAGTATAGTGCATCTCTAGGACATCCCTAATGAGTAAGTAAACCAAACATTTAATTGATTGACTGAACCATTAAATATCACCCCATGTCTCCACAGACACATTCCATAAGCCAGAGGAGGGCGGTGCTTGGGCGGCGGCAACGCTTTGACACGCTGCTCGCTGAGCACAAGAGCAAAGCGCGCGACAAGGAGTTGCAGTTCAAGTTGGACCCCTCACACCCAGCACCCCCTCTCAGGGACCCTCACCCTCCCCCATCCCGCCCCTCACAAGACCCTCACCTGGTCTCCCATGGCAATGGCACTGCTGATGCCACCAAGCCTTTGCCCCTCAGCAAACCCAAACCTCATAATTCTGGGCTTCCACGGTGAGTTGCTTCATTCTGCCCCACTATTTCCTCTAAATCAGCTTCCTGTATGATTGATTAGCCAATTGTGGTAGTTTACAGTCATTTCCACTTGTTTTTGTTTGGGACATCCCTTTGTCCCCATTTGGGACAAAGATTAAGGTGTTCTTCTTTATCTTCAGACTCAACAACAGTAACTCTCACAGTGGAGGAGACCCAGCCATGGCCCACGACCAGGCCCACCACTCTCACTCGGCCCCTGTTGGTACTGAGAGCAACCGCCTCTCCAGCGACGAGGGGGAGAATGAAGAGAGGGAGGAAGCCACGGAGAAACTGGACTGCCATTATTCGGGTTACCACCCACGACCAGCTGCTGTAAGTACAAGAAACCTTGTGATCTTAAAGTGTTAGGGAGTTGTTTTTTTTTGAAGTGGTGAATTTTTCCAACTCAAGTGCCTGCTTAAAAAGTCACTTGCATTTATTTTCAGCTTTTGAATCACTAAGCTATTTTAAAACGAGTTTAAATTAATATCCAGGTCCTCATTTGAATCCAATTTTGTGGCAAATGTGAGTTGAGTCGGCCTTCATCTGAATGCCTAAAGAGAGCATTCAGTATGACTTTGTATAAATATACTATTCGTGTTCTGTCCCTCACCAGTACTGCACTTTTGGAAGTCGATTGTACGGTAGAGGATGTTACGCATTTGACCGGCGCTGGGATCAAGTACGGTGTGCTCTCACCACCATGCTGGACAAGCATGTCAACTCACAAATGTGGAAGTGAGTGTGTTGAGACCTTCCTACAAGCAGCTGTTTTTCTGATTAACACAGTCCTAATTGTGATTTCTTCCATTTACTTTGTAGGAAAATCCCTCTGGCGTTGGAGAACTCTGCAACAACACCAACAGCCTCTCACCGGACAAGCACAAATTCCCATTCTTCTTCATCCTCCTCCATATCCGCAGGCTTTCTCAGCCTGTCTTCGCCGCCGCCTTATGATAGCAAGCCGGTCCTGTCGTACGGCACCACCCTGAACGCCCGCTCTTCTCCGCAAGCCTCCGCAACCGAGCAGCCCGCCTACAGTGGCGCTTCTAGACAAGTGTCAGCCTCATCACCCCAGATGCCTTCAGCCCACTTGTCCTCGCTACCCTCGTTGGGCTCCAACCGACCCCTTAAATCCCGATCTGGTACAAAGTCCTTCAGGGCTCGGGAGCCATCCTCCAGCCTAAGTAACTCTATCGTCAAGGGTAGTAATAATAGCAGCGTTAGCGTCAGTGGAAATGCGAGCGGTAGCCTCAGTTCGGGCAAGAAGCGGAAAAACAGTTCCTTGCTAACCTCCCATAGCAATTACACCTCTGAATCTTCCTCATCTTCATCTTTTAAGAAGAACTGTGCAGTAAACGCGGGCAGCCTGGGTAGTGCCTACCACTCCTCGCTCGCCTCCACCCCCTCTTCGTCTTCGTCATCAGCATCGTCATCATCCCACAGTGGGGTGTACAGTGTGGGGGTAAACTGCACCCCAGGCAGGGCCAACTCTCTGAGCTTGAAGCAGGAGTCGACAGGTCGCGGCCCTCCTTCTGGCAGCCCTGCCGAGTCCATTAAACGCATGAGTGTGGTGATGAACAGCAGCGACTCCACCCTCTCCCTCGGGCCATTTGTTCACCAGAGCAGCGATCATCACACAGATGCACGTCTAGAAGCCAAAAGGAGGAAGGGTTCGCCTGGCTCAAGTAGCCTCAACAGCACAGGTCCATACACCTTATCAATGTAGATTCACTGTTTTATTTTTTGTTGTTGTTGTTTTAATCCAGATTCCTGCTTCATTTGAGTTTAGTTTTGATCTAGTTGTTTCATTTAAGTTTCACTTAATTTGATTTCGGTTTCATTTCGGTTTAGTTTTAATCTGGTTTCTGTTTCATCTTAATTTGGTTTCAGTCCAAATCCGACTCTGTCTAATGTCATTTTAGTATCATTCCAGGTTTTGTTTCATTTGTTTAGCTTTTAGATTTGGGTTTTCATCTCAGGTTATTTTTTAATCCAGATTCCATTTAATTTCTTTTTGGTTTTAATTTGGTTTCTGTTTCATTGCAGTTTAGGTTTAATCCGATTTCTGTTTAATCTAAATTTAGTTTTGATCCAGTTACTATTTTATTGATTTTAGTATTAATACAGTTTCAGATTCAAATGAGTTAATTTTTGATCCAGTCTTTTTATGTCATTTCGGTTTAGTTTTAATCCAGAATATAATGTCATTTTAGTGTCAATCCTATTTCACTTCAGATTTAATTTGTTTCCTGTTTTATCTTAAATTGGTTTCAATCCATTTTTTTTTATTTATTTCAGTCTAACTTTAATCCAGACTTTGTCTAATGTAATTTTCATATTATTCCATTTTATATTTTTATTCTATTTCATTTCACTTCATGCCATTTCACATTAGTATCAAACCCTGTTTCATCTTAGTTTAGTTTTGATGCATATCTATTTCACTTTAGTATATTTAATCCAGTTTCAGTTTCATATGAGTTGATCTTTTGTGCAGTTTTAGGTTCATTTCAGTTTAGTTTCATCTAGACCCTGATGTAATTTTTGTATTGAAGGGTTAGTTCACCCAAAAATGAAAATTCTGTCATTAATTACTCACCCTCGTGCCGTTTTACATCTGTAAGATATTTTTGTTTAAATCCGATGGCTCCGTGAGGCCTACATAGGGAGCAATGACATTTCCTCTCTCAAGATCCATAAAGGTACTAAAAACATATTTAAATCAGTTCATGTGAGTACAGTGGTTCAATATTAATATTATAAAGTGACGAGAATATTTTTGGTGCGCCAAAAAAAACTAAATAATGACTTTAGTGATGGCCGATTTCAAAAAACTGCTTCATGAAGATTCGGAGCGTAATGAATCAGCGTGTCGAATCATGATTCAAATCGCGTGTCAAACCGCAAAACTGCTGAAATCACGTGACTTTGGCGCTCTGAACTGCGGATTCGACAAGCTGATTCATTACGCTCCGAAGCTTCCTGAAGCAGTGTTTTGAAATCGGCCATCACTAAATAATTCGTTATTTTGTTTTTTTTGGCGCACCAAAAATATTAATAATATTATAATATTAATATTGAACCACTGTACTCATATGAACTGATTTAAATATGTTTTTAGTACCTTTATGGATCTTGAGAGAGGAAATGTCATTGCTCCCTATGTAGGCCTCACGGAGCCATTGGATTTCAACAAAAATATCTCAATTTGCGTTCCAAAGATTAACGAAGGTCTTACGGGTCTGGAATGCCATGAGCGTGAGTAATAAATGACAGAATTTTCATTTTTGGGTGAACTAACCCTTTAATCCAGTTTCTGGATGAATTTTGATCTGATTTCAGGTTAAATTTAAATTGGCTTTTGTTTCATTTCAGTTTATTTGTAAGCTTTTGTTACATTTCACAGCTTTCCTGCATTTTAATCACCACTCTTCAAAGTTTACTTCACAAATGAACAGAGATCATACTGAACTGTCATGCTGATTTTTCTGGATTGACATCTTCATCAAGTCCTAGAAACACTATAAACCAAAATTAATTTGTAGACTGTTCGCTTGATTCCAGAGTGCCACCTCTTATTCAAATTTTGTAATGACTTTGACAGCGTCTGGAGCAGGAGGGGGAGGAGGACAAGGTCCTGGCAGGCCCAAAATGGCCAAGTCTCCATCAATCAACAACATCCACAGCAAGCACGCTCGCTCTATACCTGGACCACCAGGGCTCCCTAACAATTCACTCATACATCAGGTTAGTTTGTTTACATCATCCAGTTGCTTCATTGTTTTAGATAGGAATGTAATATCGTCTCTCTTGTCCTCCTACACATTACATTTCTGCACTTGTGTGTTTCCCGCAGCCAAAGGCTCGTCCCTGACACCGGTGTGGAGGCTCTGAGCGTGCTGAGCAGTAGGCTGGACCCAGAGCTCCCTCAGCCCCCTCATGCCACTCTGCACGAGGCCTTCTTTTTCTCTTACTCTTCCCACAATCCTCAGGGTGGAATGCACACTGGGTGGCCCATTTGATGTCCTTCGTGGGGATTTCCTCCCAAAGCCATGCAGGGGCACTCTCCTGGGATAGGATAATAAGCCAGAGAGATATAGTTCTCCTGTCGGAGGTTATAATGAATCTATACAATGCACCATTGGGTACAACGCCTGCTGCGTAGAGCTACCCAGCCTGAGCACTTCCGCTGGGGTCTGAAGGTACAGATTTGGGCTGGTACGTAGCCTCACCAACACTACCAAGCATAGGAGGGATGGGCAACGCGAACAAGATGAGTTCCTTTACCGATGTTCTTCGGTATGTGTGGACATATGAGAATACTGGAAACTGAAATCCTACTCAGCCTTGGACGAAAAGTGTACAGGAGAGGAACATCCCTACAGTAGACACACAATCAACTTAAGTTAATCATAACACATGATCTCACTGGAAGGCTGAATAAGATCGAGCTACGCTCACTGCAGATAGACATGACAGGAGTGGAGTTTCAACATGAGCAACCTAAACTTAAAGATTATGCAAACTAGACATTTTTAGACCACATTTCGTTTACAGGCTAGCAAATGTATAGCAAAGAGAACAAAATACCATTTATCATACCCATTTTTCCATTGTTTTTGGAAAGAAAGAAAAAACTAATCATGCTTAAATTTAGATTTTTGTTTTATTTCAAGGGATTTTTTTTTATGAACTTCAGTTAAAGGAGTTATTTTGGGCTGCTTTCTTCAAATTCCTTTTTTTTTTTTTTTTTTTTCTCAGAAAAATCCAACCTTGACTTGAACTCTTAACATCCTGCGTTAGTTAAAGCACTTGATTTTTGTTTTCACGCCATTAATTTTAATAATTTTAGGATTGTTAGTAGCCTAGCATGTCTTTACTGAATCTCTGAGCAACAGTTGTCTCTTGAAGCTCCAAAAAAACTCAAACACCACAAATATTCAGTTTTAGGTACATTAAGGGCTTGATTCAGTAAAGCTTTTAGCACATGCGAAAACAACTGCAGGAACAAAATGAGAGACAGCAGATGACGTTTCTAATCCTCCAATTCCCATTGTAGCACTAAAGAAGCATGTGCTGAAATCTTAATGTACTAAAATCTGCAGTCTTGCTTGAAAATGATTGTAGGAGAGCCATTTCCTGTTGTCAATGCCTTAGGCATGGTATTGTTTTTTGCCGTTTCAATCTCAGAAAGGGGTTTATGGCTAGTTGATGTTGAGCCATAGACCAACATTACAGACACACTATCATCTCAGCAATGGAGTAGACATCTTCATGACTCTCAATACTGTGACACATATACAGTAGTCTGGCCATCACCATCTCGTGAAATAACCACTAACTTATACTGCGACCGAACGTTCCTGAATTGATGCGACACAAACCTAAAGAGGTTAGTAGCTGGACATTCTGATTTAAATCTCATTTTCATTGTGGGTCTGTCAATTTAAAAAGGCAATAGATCCTTTTTTTGACTCGTTGAACTTCAGAAGAGATGTTGGGCTGGATTTTGTTGTGTTGGGGCTTCTCTTTAAAACTCCTGTAAATTCCTGAACTCCACTGATGTCAGTCAGCAATCGTTGCTGAGAAAAGTAGAGCATGATTTTTTTTTTCCGGGTTTTTTTCCTTGTGTGTGTATTTTTTCCTTCGGCTTTTTCGTACTCGAAACCGAATACAAATATTGAAGTATCCCTATTTCAGAATACATATTTTGTTAAAGAATTGTACATATGGAGATGTATTTTTGCACAGGCATTTTCGTAATAAATTTTGGTACAATTGAGATCATTATTTATTTAGTAAATGGAAACATTCTAAGATTATTAGAAGTGGTTCACTGCCAAGCCGATAATGCAATACGCCACTCTATCCAAACACAGCTTCTTGTAAGTCACATGCCGAGTTCCCCCAGACAGATTGTTGCCACAGTAGTGGGAAATCATCCACAGTATATATATATTATTTTTTTAAGTGTTAATATTGCTTTTTTTTCCCCCTCATGATGCCTCCCCATCTCAATCCAAGAGGTCAGAGAATGTGATCAAAATAGCCCGTTCAACTGTGCAAAAGATTTCTGGCTGGCTGATGTATTTTGTAGGACTTTTCTAACTGGGAGAGGGAACAAAACAGTTGTACAGTGCAAAAGGTGCACCACTGTTGCCAAATGTTGTAATTGGATACACTGCTTTTTAATTATTCATTTGCTTTTATTTAACGCTGACAAAAAGAGAAAGTGCCTGAATTAGTTTCTCATCGACTGTTGTTTAGGCAGAGCTTTTTATTTCATGTATTCATTTTTCCACAGTACTTGAATGTTATATAAAGGTTTAGAAACTTTTTAAACCTGCCTAGGAATCTCATACGTCGCCCTTTTCCCCTTCAAGTAGAGCCGTAACTGATTGATGAAATGCATGGCAGAGGAGAAACACTTGACACTGACATGAGAAAAGCTTCCCATCTGTCCCTTGTATTCTTTTATGACTACTTTTGATATTAGAAATTTTCAAAGCGAGAGGGATAGATATTTTTGTGGCTAAGTCGGTGATTTCAACCAATGTTTTAGGCAGATAAATGTACTGTTTACCTTGAAATTGTAACTCCACTGTTTTCAGAAGATGAAAGCTTTGTGAAGATGTTTGACTAAACACCACAGGTTTGGAATGTGAATCGAAGATAAAAACAGTTTGCTTTTTGGGGAAGAAGCCTCTACATATAAACCTATGTACAAGTGTGTATATTTTGATTTTTTTTTTTTTTGTATACATATTCAAATCATTTGATCAGCTGGACTTTTGTGTGTTGGCTGCTATGTAATTCATGAACAAACACAGTAGGGTAGATTTACTTAATATTTAAAGAAAAGATTGTATAGTATATTTGTTTTGTAACAAGTTTCTGTAAATATAAAAAAAAATAATTTATACAGTTATTTATAAGAAAAATGTGTCAGACTCATCTTTTTTTTTCCAATTCGCTCACACAACAAAGACAACATTCAATTGTTTCCTCCAATTCAGTTTTATTATATACTGTACATAAAACAAAAGTCAGGTTGCTCACAAGAAAAGATGGCTATCGATCAAGTGCCACATGCTGGACTACATGTTGATCACTCTGGACAGCTTCTGCACTCTGTTAAGCAGGAGATCGCCTTTCTTTATGGTTTCCTGGTACTGCCAGTTCTTACTATCAGGTCTGGAGGGGGGGGGGGCAACAAATGCAGAGTAAAAGGGTTAGTTCGCCCAAAAATGAAAATTCTGTAATTACTCACCCTCATGCCATTCCAAACCCATAAGACCTTCGTTCATCTTCAGAACACAAATTAAGATATTTTTGATGAAATCTGAGATATTTTTTTTTCTCCCATAGAAAGCAACAAAATTACCGCATTCAAGGTCCAAAGTAGTACAGATAACGTTAAAATAGTCAACGTGACTACGGTGGTTCGACCTTAATGTTATGAAGCAACGAGAATACTTTGTACGCAAAAAAAAAAAAAAAAAACGACTTCATTCAATTATTTCTTCTCTACCCTGTCATTCTCCTATGCATTTGACGCGGTGCAGAGCTTCCGTGTTCTACATCCAAACACCGGTTTAGTATTGGCTGACACAGGAGCCGGCATTCTGATGTAGAACACGGAAGCTCTGCAATGTGTCTTTAATGTAAACTGCGTAGGAGAATGACAGGGTAGAGAGGAAATTGTTGAATTATTTATTGCTATTTTTGTTTTGACGCACAAAAAGTATTCTCGTTGCTTCATAACATTAAGGTTAAACCACTGTAGTCACGTTGACTATATTAACGAGGTCTTTACTACTTTTCTAGACCTTGAGTATGGTCATTTTATTGCTTTCTATGGGAGATAAAAAAAAACAAATGAACGAAGGTCTTATGGGTTTGGAACGACATTAATTACAGTATTTAATGACAAATTTTAACTCACTCTTCAAAATCATTACAAATCACACTGTACGACATGGATCTAATAAAACTGGGTACGACGTGTGTAGACTGTACAATGATGACACCTACTGAATCGTAGGCTACGATACAAGATAGTATAGAAGAATAAAACGTCATCAGTATGCACTAGTGGTAAACAAATAGAGCAAAATGAATCGCAATTGTGGTTATGTGCGCTGAAAAAAAGAGGACGACGACGCAAAAGGAGAATATGGACATGGTCATAGGTAGGGAAAAGAGGCCAACTTGGCATGCTAATTTTGCAAATAGAGCTTGGGGTAAGTAGTTTTAGCGCAAGTTCGCATAGACCAATATGCCATTTTATGTTACATTTTTATTGGCTAGTCAGTAGACGTAGGTCGTTGCAGCAAACACACACTGAGATGATCATGTTAAATTTCTGACACTCAGAAAATGATCGCAAGATCGTGACAACGCCCGTCTTTGAACTGTATGACATATGACCGAGGTTTAGGAGCCACGACCACATAAATCGGCACAATTGGTTATCTTTCATCTTGGATAGCCCAAAATCGTACAATGTGTACCGGTAGTGAGTTAACCACAAATCCAACAGAGATTAAATTGACTAACAAACACATAACGTTGAAGTCTTGTTGCTCACCTATTGGTTTCCACAATCTCATTGACTTTGTCGATCTTGCAATGTAAGCGGCCAGCAGCGATAAATCGTGACAGCTCCCTTGGGAAAGAAAAAGACCAAAGAGAGTGAAGAAAATGTATGTTTATGTAAGTTTTAGTCTAGAAGTTTATATGAATGTGGGAGCGTACTGGTCGATGAACTCTGTGCTGACTCCAAACGCTTCGGCCATGTATCCCAGCGTGAGGGAGCGGTAGGATTCCAGTAACTGGCTGTAGGCCAGGATGCGCATCTCTCGAACATAGTAACGGTAATGAGGAGCAAACAACCAGTCTTGCTTCATCTCCTGTTCCACTCGAGCTACAGAAGAGAAACAGATGGAACATCTAACAAACACATTTTTAAACAATGACAGAAGGCTTGGAGAAGCACTTCAATAAACACTGCAAATAAATAATATATCTTACAGCATCTTAAAGTGGAGCGTGGAGAGTTAAGCAATAACATTCTCTTCAATTGTTCTTTAAAAGTTTCTAACATGAGCTACTGGACTGCTCCACTATTATTTTACTCACCCAGTGATTGGAAGAATACAGAATAACGGCACTCGTAGAGAGAGAAGAGGTACTGACGGACAGCAGGTAAACTGTGCAACACCTCCAAGATCTCAGCACCTTTAATCACCTAAAAGAAAGCCAGATATTTCAGGGCTTGTGTTGGATTATTTCTACTAGATTTAATTGCATCTGGTTTTATCCATGTTAACACTTGAAACACTTAACACAGGAAGTCTACTTTCTGAATTGCACTGAATTTTTTTTTATTTTTTTTTATTACAACAAACTGGATTAGGGCTGCACGATTACGACAAAAATCATAATTGTCGATTATTCCCTTGAAATTGTAATTGCGATTATCACAATTTACATTGAATGATGTATTGAATAGCTTTATACCATTGTTTGAAGCAACTGCATGACATATTTTTGCATAAAAATAAAACAATCTGAAAACACAATTTTTTATTGTTTTTCTATAGCATTAAACCTCAAATGTCAACTATATATTGGTTTGGTTTCTTCTTTAAATAATAATAAAAAAAAAATCAACATATGCATTGTATAATAATAGGGGTTTTTGCCACAAATGTGGTTCCCCGAGAACTAATGTTCTCCTAGGCCTGAAGTGACGTAAACTGCGCTTGTTGTTACTTTTATTTTGACGGCACTGAGAACAGTTCAGACAGTGCTCACATTCTCTGTCTTCATTAGCTTACAATCTGTTTAACAGTCCTGTCTAATACGTTATTAGATAGAACTGTTATGCGAAGAAAGTAGACAGTATATGAAACAGTATTAGCTTTTGCCATGTCCCTGTCGTTGATGCACAATGTCACTAGCTTAGCAGAAATGCATAATCATGCTTGGTCTGCTCAAAGTCGCCCTGGATTTTCTCCTTAGCGTATGGTTCAGAGGTCCATCTATCACTGTTTACCATGTTTGTAGAGTTAGTTCGTGGAGTAAACATATAGGCTGTGTACACGGCCTTTTAAAAATGGCAGGTGCTGGTGTTTCGCGTGCGTTCGACATATCAGCGTCATCTACGTCACTTTTTATGCTGGGTTAGACCTTTTACATTCTGAAGTAGTCGTGATTCGCCTCTCACAACGTGACATGCTCATAACACACCTCTTAAACACGCAGAATAATCTAAGTGGATATTTTTCCTTGTAATCACGCCTTGGAACGATTACGAAATCGTGACACCCGTAATCGCAATCACGATTTGAAATTCAATTAATTGCGCAGCCCTAAACTGGATCATCTCTTATGTGGAGCTAAAGCACTTTGTGTTGCTCTGGTTAAGTGTTTTTTAAATGCATTAAATATAAATTTATAGATGTGATTCAATAAAGCTGGGTCTGGTATCAAACTGGTGTCCAGGGAGCCTTAAAGGGGTGCTAGGAGGTCCATAGTAAATCTGAGGGAATTTTTAGGGCTGTCAAAGTAACAATTTTAACTCATGATAGAAATTAAAAGTTTAACATGTTGATTTTAAAAACATTTAGATAATTTAATATTACAGTATCTACATATTTCTGCTTTCTAAAGACTAGTCTAAAATCATGAAATTAACCGTTATTATTTTATTCTATTGACAGCCATAGTGTTTAACAAAGAAATCAACAAAAATCTTACTATAGTTTTCTAGTGGAAAAAATAAATAAAAACTTGAGTATTTGTAAGAGCTGTGTCATTAACTTTTAATAAATTGCTATATACAGTACATCTAATGCAAAGTGAATATTTTCATGATAATATTTTTATATTCAGTGATAATCAAGAAGCTAATTCATTTTGCAACCAACATAAAAACAACCACTACTTTTCTCACACAGTATAAATTGGTCATGTTTGTGGGTCTGTGGCATCAAAAAGTATTTAAAAACCCCTGCTCTAAAGCACTGGGGAAGATGAGAAGACAAAATATGAAATATTTAAAGGCAAAAAAAACCACAAAAACAGTATTATTGAGAATTTTTACTACAAATTAAAATGTCTGTTTCATAATATATTTTAAAATGTAATTTATTCCTGTGATGCAAAGCTGAATTTTCAGCATCATTACTCCAGTCTTCAATATCACATGATCCTTCAGAAATCATTCTAATATGCCGATTTTGTGATTAAGAAACATTTCTTATTACTATCAATGTTGAAAACAGTTGCTGCTTAATATTTTTGTGCAAACAGTAGTACTTTTTTTAAGGATGAATGGAAAGCTCAAAAGAACTATTTATTTTAAATAGAAATCATTTGAAACATTATACATGTATTTACTCTCACTTTTGGTCAATTTAGTGAGTCCTTGCTGAATCAAAGTATTAATTAAAAAACAAATAAATACATTTTATTGAACAGTTGTGTAAACACTGTATAACATTGTAGCCCAAAGCAGGACTTTAATCATTTGTTAAAAACCATCAGCACAACATTTAGGCCAGATCTTACCTTCTCTCTCAGGTCGGGCCTCTTCAGTGCAATCATACACACATACACGGTGTATGTGACAAATGTCTTGTAGTCCATAAGCTCATACGAGGTAAATGTGGAGACGGTGTCCAGAAAGAGCTCTGCTGCCTGCTTGAAATCCCGAATGGCCACACAGTAAAGGCCCTGATACACCTTCAGACGATTCCTCCGGTCCCAGTCACCACCTTCTTCAATCAAACTGTTCATACATGCAAAGTGTCAGGCCAACATTTGAGCTTGAAATGCATTTTTTCATTAAAAAGTAGTGTGCACTCTATACCATACCTTTTGGCTTTCTCAGTGTTGCGGGTGATGAGGTCGTTGTCCATATAAAACAGGCCGATCCTCAGCAGGTAAAAAACGATATCTAAGCGATGACCAAGCGCAACAGTCTTGTCATAGGTCTTCCTGAAGGCAGTCAGGGCCCCTTCCTAAAGGAAAAGAAAAGAAAGGAGAAGAAGAAAATGAGATGCAACAAGCAGATCAACAGATGCAAACAAAATCATCATTCGGTTTAGTGTCAGTAAGATTTTATTGATACTTTTTTCAACATTGATAATAATAATAATAAATGTTTCTACAGCAACAAATCAACATATTAGAATGATTTCTGAAGGATCACGTGACACTGAAGTCT
This sequence comes from Ctenopharyngodon idella, assembly GCF_019924925.1. Lineage (NCBI taxonomy): Eukaryota > Metazoa > Chordata > Actinopteri > Cypriniformes > Xenocyprididae > Ctenopharyngodon > Ctenopharyngodon idella. The sequence continues at coordinate 7,250,013 of NC_067230.1, read as the reverse complement.
GAAGTAATGATGCTGAAAATTCAGCTTTACCATCAAAGGAATAAATTACATTTTAAAATGTATCAAAATAGAAATTGTAATAATATTTCACAATATTACCACTTTACTGTATTTTTGATCAAATAAATGTTCTAAGGATGTGTTTTTCCCAGAGTATTGAGTCTTGATTGCTGTTTTGACAGTCTACCTGGACATTTTAGTCATATTTGGTAATTCTCTTTAATGTAATTCTCTTTTTTGCCCTGATTTGATCCATTTTCCTTGGACATTTATCTATTTTTATATTATATTGTTTTAAGGAGTTAAATATGGTCCATATCAACCCTGATTGACATGGCAATAAAATTCTATCACATTTTTTTTTTCTTTTCAGTTTTGGGCATTTTTTTGTTGGAGTGGGCGAGTTTTGGTGAGCTTTTGGGCTGAAAGTCATCCACCCAATCTGGCAACACTACTCACTTCGCCCATTTCGTTTCACTCTTGACTGACAAGACGACGGCAGAAGATTTGGTTTCAAAGCGAAATGTAAAAGCGCACATTTTAGCGAGTTTGTCATTGTACTGTTTTGTTGTTGTGTTTTTCATTATGAACAATAATGAACCCAACCCACCATTCAAGCAATCGCCACTCCCGAATTGGTGCTAATTTGAAAGTGAAAGTAAAATGCGCACAGCCGCACGGACATTCATAATGGTGTGCCTCCACTGGCACAGAGTGAGCGTTTTCAGTTAATTCCTATAAACGCTGAACCAAAGTATGAATGGTCTCTCTTCCTCTCTCTCTGTTTATGTGTGAGTAGCCTATACGTTCGTGCGTGCATGCATGTGGGGGAGGGGTGCGATTTTCGAATAATAATCAATTAATTCCCAGCGATCATCGAATATTATTTTAGCTTGAAATGCCCATCCCTAGTGAGTTCTTACCTTGTCACCGATGCGTATGAGATATTCAGCTTTGGCCATCATGGCATCCCTGATCTCACTCTCTCCGAGGTTCTTCTCAGCATCTTCCAAAACATCATCCAGCCGTTTCAGTTCGTCCTCATTTGCTTTCTTCATCTTACTCAACAGATCCGTGTCAGCCGGCCATTTCAGCTCTTTACACAGAGCTTCATAGTATGGGGCCATATCTACAAAACCGAGTATCATATCATCAACATATGCACATTTTAGGAGTTCCACTTATATCATACACCCAATTCTAAATAATTATGAGAGGAAATACATCCAAAGAGAAACAGCAGAGAAAGTAGATAAGGGATTTTCAATATTTTAGATGTCACAGACTCCCAAATATGATGATGATGTGAGAACCCCATGCTAAAATTCAAAAGGCATCCATCTTTTATAAACTCCCAATTTGTATATAAAATTAGTTGTTACATTAGCTATGAGCTTTATTTATTTCTACTCACTATAGTAATGTACTGTAAAATGTATTATTTATTTCATTTTGGTATGATTTGTATTTATTTATCTAATATATTAAAATTAAATTAAAATAACTATATTAAATTAACATTTTTGTTCATTTTAATCACACCTACATAAATATATACAATTATAGAGTTTATAATAATAATAATAATAATAATAATAATGATTTAACAGCAGGTTCCCATTGTGACAACGTACCCCATATAGTGTGCCTATATCCTGCTATTTTGGGTTGTTGTTGTCACAAAAGGTCAACGTGCGTTAAATACAGGAATATATCGATTAAAAAAGCTCAATATGCTTTTTTGTAATCAAAAATCTGCGTCATGTCACTACAGAAAATTACTTTTAAAAAATACATCTAAAAAAAAAAAGGTGTAAACAGAGTGACAATCGGCCCTGGATTACCCTATATCATAATATAGCAAATTAGCAATTAAGAAAATTAACAATAGACATTCAAAAGCGTCAGAAGAAATGTGTACTTTATCAAATACACAACCAAAGACATTAGCAGCTAATGAGCTAATGCGCTACTTGGTTAGGCTAACTAAACCCCAAATTGTAGGACAACTATACAGCTCGTGCATATATTGTAATAGTACAGAAACTCTGTAATATATCTTCTAAAAAAGCAGTATGTGTAAGTGAATGAACTCACTGTTGAGTTTGATGGCGTCCATCAGCTCGCTCTTCACTTTAGCATCCTGTCTGTGAGTCAATAAAAACTTCAGCTGAGCTATTCTCAAATTGGGGTTTTTAGGTAAACCCTCTTCCTCCAGGTTTTCCAATGGCATTTTTTGTAGAGTTAAAAGAGAACTAAAGAAGAGCAGGAGAATATGTAATGGCTGGGAGCGATAACGATAAACTAGCAGTGGCAACGATGACTAGGGGGAAATCTAAACAAAAAAAATGTGTAAATTCACTTCCTGCTACTTGAGACAACGACGCAGAGTAAAGACAGTCAATCAAAGTCAAACAACGTAACAAAAAATAACACTGCCCCCGTCTGGCTGTATGTTATATTGCATCTACTACTAATACAGGTGTTTTCAGTCATTTAGAAGCCTCAAATATGATAATCCTCGTGCGGGGGACCCTCATTCTAAAATTTAAAAGGCAGCTATATATTTTAATGTATAAAGACCAAATTTATACTGTGAGAATAAATGTGTGTAAAATATATTTGAAAAAAAAAAAAAAAGTTTCTATTTCTTTACATTTTTACGTTTTCCTCATTATAGTACTGTACTGTTACATGTATTATGCATTCATTTGTTTGTTTTTTTCTTTATTTAAATAAAATGTATATTATTTCAATCATTTATTTAATTTAATCACAATTTATTTTTAATCAAATGTATGTATTTATTTATTTTTTAGTTTTTTTCTAAAAATGTTCACAGACCCCCATAGCACTACCTTGTGCCCCCCAGTTTGAAAACCCCTGATTTAGACTCTCAAGTTCACTGCTAGCCAGCTAGTAATTCAAAATTCAATATTCAGATGACTCCACAAAATGATACATTTCATATAGGTTATTTAAAATAAAGCTGTTTTAGTCTAGGCAAATGCTTCATATAGAGGTATACTTTCTGGAAGGCAAAATTTGACGAGTCATTCCAGTGTCAAAAATTAATCAAAATGCCTAACAGTGATGACACTGTATTTATTGAAGAGAAGCAGTGGTGCTTCGACACAAAACAAGAAGATAAACATGAAGAACACGTTGAAGGAACTGGTAGGAACATTTTACTATGTAATAATTATATTGCCAGACCTTTTAAACTAGATGAAATCTGAACTATTACAGAAGGATATATAAATATTGTCTCATTATTTAAACAAAATAATCATAATGGTAAAGACAAGTATATTGCTGGATAATGTCTCTGTGAACTATATATTTTGTCTATTTAGAGTTAAAGAAGAGTTAATCTCTTAACCAAAGTTTACTCATTTACTCAGAATGTGGCTGTGTCATTCGTGAACCAGAGAAAACCCCTCTGTGCTGCTTTTGTAGTTTAATGTAAACTATCTAAAGTATGACATGTTGAATATGAATGTAGTCAGTGAACACTGTGGCTATAATTTCAGGTTGGTGGGAAAGCACTCGTCTTTATCAGTGTGCTGGGGTTGGGTGGATCATTTCAGAATGGATTTCATCTCACAGCGATCAGCTCTCCGTCTCCAGTGCGTACTTGTATTTCTATTTATTCTGTCACTGTTTATTACATTAAGAACGCAGGTTACATTTTATTTTAAAGTGTCCTTGTTAGTGCTACTCTTAGTGAAGTAAGGTTCAGTGGGGTTCTGTATAGAACCCTAGAATTCTTGACTCAATTTTAAAGAACTCTTTATGCCAAAGGTTCTATACACTCTTAAAAGTTAAGGTTCCAAAAGGGGGTTTTCACAGTGATGCCATAGAAGAACAATTCTGGGTTCCTCAAAGAACCTTTCAGTGAAAAGATTTTAAAAGAAGCATGCTTTTCTAATTGTGAAGAACATTTTAATAATCTTTAAAGAAACTTTTTCCACTATGAAACTTTAAAAATCCATGGAAACTTTCCATAACACGAAAGGTTCTTTGTGGAAAACGGTTCTTTTCAGATTATTAATTAAAATGTACTTCACAATTAAAAAAAATGTTCTTTATTGGCATCAATGATTCAATGAAGAACCTTTAACATCCTTAAAAATGTAAAAAGTGTCCTTAAAAATTGTTCCAAAAGGGGGTTTTCACAGTGATGCCACTGAACCATTTTGGGTTCCCCAAAGAACCTTTCAGTGAAAAGTACTTAAAAGAACCATGTTTTAAGAGTATAAGGATAAATGTCTTAAATGACTGCATTCAGGTTAATTAATTTTTTTCTCGTGATACTGTGTGCTTACTAGCTGCTTAATTCATAAAATTTATTCAAAATAAAAATGAATTAAAACAAAATTAATGAATTGAAACTAAATCCATAAAATTATGGGAACCCATAAAAGGTTCTATATATGAAGTGCCTGACTGAACTCTTCAAGTTTCTATATAGAACCTTTACTTTTAAGAATGCATGTAATTACACATTGTTATGGATAGGGTTTGGTTTGGTTTAGTTTAGTTGCTTGTAATTATGCATAATTTACCATTACTGTCAGTGTTGCCAAGTCCGCGGTTTTCTTGCGGAATTGGGCTACTTTAAGACTGTTGCTGCTGGTTGTTTTTCATGTCCGTGGGTTGAAGCGATCCCAAATAACATGATATCTAGCCACTGGAATGCGAATTTTACCAGGGGAACCCCGCCAAAAATGCAGATGTTACCCCCGGAACGAGATTTTTACCTGGGTACCCCTCCTGAAACGTGATAGGGCTGGTTTTGGGCTAGTTTTGAGTAGCAATTGGGTGGGCTTTGTTGTGAAAACCTGGCAACCCTGATAGATAGATGTAACATGTAACAAGGACTGTAAAATGAAGTGTTACCAGAAAGCAACATTTTAAGTATTTTTTTTTTCTATTGCCAGTTCAGTACCATATGTACAATCTAGGTATGAATCAATTCACAATTTGTCTTAAATCTGATTGCCCACAGTACATTCAGAGCTTTATTAACAGCAGCTGGACGTATCACTATGGAGATGTTCCAGGAGAGAAGACTGTTACCTTTATCTGGTCTGCTGTGGTGGCACTATATGCTTTTGGAGGTCTCATTGGCTCCATTACTGTCAGATACTTAACAAGTCATCTGGGAAGGTTAATATCCCCCCCACACACCCCCACCCCCTCCTGTCCTCTCCATTCTGCCTTTTAACTTGTGTGATAAGCATTATCATATCACTTCAGCATAATATTTTCAGGGTAAAAAGTGGACGCTCATTTATGGTTCACATTCTTCTTTCAGAAAAGGAACCACACTGTTGAACAGCGCCATCGCAGTTGTGGCAACAGTAATCATGTACATTAGCAAACCTACATACTCATTTGAATTGATCCTTGTTGCACGCTTCCTATTTGGATTCATAGCAGGTATGTCAGACTGTATTATAGATAAATATTACCTAAGATGTAATAATAAGAAGTGATGTCTAATGTGATTTGCTTTTGCTCTTTGTCGGAAGGGCTAGGAGGGAATGTCCATGCCATCTACCTGGGTGAGAGTTCACCAAAGAAAATTAGAGGCATGGTGACACTCACTGCCTCTACCTTTTTGTCCCTTGGTAAACTGGCAGGACAATTTGTTGGCCTCAGGTAATAACAAAGTATTAATGTTTAAATGAAATGGAAGAGATAGAGATAGATCTTTTCTCCTGTATTGTAACTACCTGAGTGAAATGGATTAAAGTTGGCATGAAATGGAAGTTGCGATAGGATTTTCATCTGTATTGTGATGTGTATCTGAAAAAACAGCTTCTTGAACAAGAAAAAATGTAGGGCGGGACTTGATTTTGGGAATTCGGGAATTGATTGGATTGTTGTGCTTTGCTATTAGTCGATCTCATGTGAGTGACAGGTTATCCCGCCCTCGCACCAGTAAACACATCATCGGATAAGTCACTGCAAGAGGCAGAGAAAATTATTTTCATTAAAGATTACGAGGCACATGAATTAAAAAAAAAAGCACTGTTCCTGGTTTGAGCCCTGGCTAAGCCAGGAGTCCTTTCTGTGTGGAGTTTGCATGTTCTCGATGTGTCAGCATAGGTTTCCTCCGGGTGCTCCGGTTTCCCCCACATAGTCCAAAGATAGGTTAGGTGGATTGGACATGCCAAATTGACCGTAGTATGAGTGTGTGTGTGTGTGTGTGTGTGTGTGTGTGTGTGTGTGTGTGTGTCACAGTGCTGGGTTGTGTCAGGAATGGCATCCAGTGTAAAATCTGTGCCAAATCCTATGTGTGTGTGGATAATTCCGACGAAGTGGACCCTGCATATGAGGGGGACTAATGCTAGGAAAACATATAATATATAATGATGTGCATGGATAAATCAGTTATATACCTTTTAAAAAAAAATAAATAAATAAAAAAAAAAAACAAGAATTGTCAATTTCGATTTAATGAATTGATTTCATGAATTTCACAAATTTTTCGATTTCGCTTAGTTCTATCCATTGGTTGTTGACTGGATGGAGGCAAATTTGAATGCGAGCTTGCGGTCAATTGTAAGAAAGGGGCGGGGTTTAAGCAGACGAAATGATTGGAGAAGTCCGACATCTATCACCAGAGTGAAGTATGGAAGCTTGTTTCTGCCACTGAATAAAAAATAAAATGACTTTTTTTTCCTCAGAATTGTGTGATATAAACTAGCAATTACGAGTTAAGTCTGAATCGCATAATATAAAGTCGCAATTGCGTGTTACGAAGTCAGAAATGCGAGATATAAAGTCGCCAATTGTAAGGAAAAAAGGTCAGAATTACGAGTTTATATCTCACAATTCTGACTTTACAACACGCAATGGCGAGTTATAAACTCAAAACTTTTTTCTCAGAATTGCGAGTTTAGGCTAGGCCTATATCTCAGTTCCGACGAAGAATAACAAGGTAAAGAATAACAAGGTAAAGAAAAAAAAAATACACAGATAAATTGTTCGCAATAAAATCAATAAGAAAATAGATTTTAATTTTCTGCCTACTTTAATGTTTGATTTCATTTACATGGCTTCTGAAAATTAATATTTCCATTCTCAGCATTTCTTTGAACTGAAGTTTCTCATTTCATTCACAGGGAAATTCTTGGCCGTGAAGAGTGGTGGAACATCCTGTTGTGCATCCCAACGTTTTTTTGTGTGGTTCAGTTGGCAGTCTTGCCATTCTTCCCTGATGCTCCACGATATATTCTGATAGAGAAGGGCAACACTGAACAATGCAGAAAGGGTACATTACATTTAACCAAATTAATGCAATTTTATGTAACCAATCAACCTTTGTATGTCATTGCAAACATTGTTTGTGTTAAATCACATATATGTGTTTTCATCGGCAGCACTGCAGTGTCTATGGGGACCAGGTGATTATAAGTTGGAGATAAAGGAGATGTCAGAAGAGCAGGCAGTCATTGGAGAAGGACACAATAAGAGTTTGCTGGATCTTCTGAGAGACAAACACCTGCGCTGGCAGGTTCTTTCCCTGCTGGTCATAATCGGATGCATCCAGTTCAGCGGCGTCTCGGCTGTAAATCATTTAGCTTTTATCGTCAATTAATCATATAATGCTTCTATATAGAAATGTGTTCTGATTCAAATGTGACCTAGTTTTTCCATGTCATTGTGTAGTCAAAAAAGTATCCAAGACACCCTTTAATGGTTATAGAATAACCAGATCTTCGTACTAACTGGGTACCTTGTGAAAATGTTGTGATCTTTTACCCTTCTTGCTCACAGGTCACCGTCTTCTCTTTCAATATATTTCTGGAAGCGGGAATTCCAGTGGACAAGATCCGTTATGTCACTCTGGGCATAGGGGCATCAGAAGTTCTTATGTCCATAACCTGTGTAAGTTCCATAGAAGCACACATGAAAGTGTGTAACTTGAAATGGGACTGGGATCATTTGGCATGAAGGAACATCATAAATCATCTCTGTGGCCTTTTTTTAACAGTATTTCTGCTTGTGTGCATGTGTAGGGCCTGTTCATTGAGAGTGTGGGGAGGAGAGCGCTGATGTGGAGAGGGTTTGGGGGCATGTCAGTCATTATGGCATTAATCACAGTCACCCTGTACCTAAAGGTGAGTTTCTGTCATTTAGCAAGCACCAAACAGACCTTTATCATCTCATCTTTATCGTTTCATCTGCAGGACTACAGCTCTGTGATTCCATACATCACAGTCATCCTCATTTTCCTCTTCATCATTTTCTATGGGGGAGGTCCAGGTAAAGCATTTGCATATGACATTTAGTTCCTAAAGAGCACTGGGACTTTTCACTGTTTGTATCAGTGGTGGGGATTTTTCAGTAAGTATTTCAGCATGATTACATCATTACTCTAGTAGGTGGCAGCAAGTGACCATCTTTATGAGTGTGACATTCAATTGATTTGTTCAAAAATGCTGATTCATTCAGAAGTAAAACAAGGGACCCTTTTCACAGCCTGATGATGCGTTTCCACAGTTATCAACATCGCAAATTAAGTTTTACATATTTCCATTTAAAAAAAAAAAAAAATTAATACACATTTATAACACTATATATTGTTTTATATTAAAGGTGCAATATGTAAGATTTTTGCAGTAAAATATCCAAAAACCACTAGGCCAGTGTTATATATTTTGTTCACTTGAGTACTTACAATATCCCAAATGTTTCCAACTATTTGTAAATCGTGCGAAAATTGCAATTTTATCCAAGGATACAGGATGTGTGAGGAGTCACCTGTCAATTGCGTCATACCCGCGTTACCCTTGGTTTCCGGTTTTATTTTGTAGAAACCATGGAAAAACCAAAGACACTTTAATATATTACATGTTTTAATAGGCAAGGGAACAACTGTTTGGTTACATTTATAGACCGAAAACTAATTGTTGTTATATAGCTCAACACGTTTAGTCTTATTGTTTAAATCTAATTTTCTTGATATTTTGTGAGTACCATGCTTTTACCATGCCTCAGAGAAAAACACTATTTTGTCATGTAGCTAACATAACATAATCAGATGCAGCTTTATTTTTAGTAACAGTAATACAGAATTTTATCCATCATACAATACGTTTTAAAATTAATTGCATGGCATTTATCAACACAAGCCATCCAACATTTAATATGATAATCTAAAATCGATCTATCATACTGCAATGTGTCTCAAACAAGAGTCTCACAGCAGCCACCGAGCGAACGCTCAGAGTAACGTTATAACATCATTTTCAACACTCTCAAATGTATCTAATATGATAAACAGAGCTGTATTACCTCATACTCATGACTAGAAAAGCGGAAGCGGCGCCGGCGACTGTGGCAAAATAAAAGTTCCGCTACTCGTGAGGCGTGTGTTGCGCAATCGCTCCAGCGGCCTCGTTCAGCTCCCACAACACTCGGTCCTGCTCTGCTTCATACTATAGTAACGTTAATAATCTCATCCATGAACATGATTTCTTCCTGAGTTCTATCCCGACTGTTTCCACCGTCCATTGAGGTGAAGACCACTTGTCCCAAGATTCCGCGCTCAAACTTGCCGTCATCAAGCTACGCCTTTGTTTTGAATATGCCTCTAGCGACCTCTAGCGGACAAAATTTTTACATATTGCACCTTTAACTTGTCAGTAAATGACAAAAACGAATTTAATGCTGCTGCCAGGGTGTTTCTAATTCAAGGAAGTGATGGCAAATTTGACATATTTCTCTCTTCTAACCAACGTAATCAATCTCTCTATATTTTTTTCCCTCTTTTGGAAAGTCGTAGAAAGTCTATCACAGATTTTTTTTTTTTTTTTTTTGCTATTGGAGCAAATATGATGACTTCTGCTTCTGAGAACCCCTAAAATGTGAAAAGAGTCCAGTGTTAATGAGCGAATCACTGAATCATTCCCCTAACTGATTCATTCAAAAACATCAGCTCATTCAAAAGTCGATATGCACGATGGTTGATTCTGCTTTATTTAGAACTATTTTCACGGAGCAAAACAAATTAACTAGCAATATTGCGTCTAATACATGCAGTCACATTTACCATTTATCTGCAAATTTTCATGGTGAAATCCAGTCATTTCCAAAGGAATCCAGGGCAAAAGATTCCCCCACGTAAATTTGCATCACGTTCAAGTTGGTTACAGGGATTCGCCCGTGTGATGACTTCAATGACTTTTGAAATGTCACCAAAATTTCACTGTTGTAATGATGTAATTTTTGCTATATTTCCATTATTGATCTGTTGCATAAGCAATATCACTCTCTCAAGCATGTTGTTGTATTGAAAACAACATTCTTTGTGTGATATTGTTAACATACCATATTGGTAAACTGACTAATCTGTGCAAACAACTCAAACGAATTTCCTCTGAACAGCTGGAATAACCCCATTGCTCACCAATGAGATCTTCATTCAATCATACCGCCCAGCTGCATTTGTGTTCACCGGCTTACTGCGCTGGCTGGGATTCACCATGCTTGGATTCATCTTCCCATTCCTTATTGTAAGTCTAGCAATACCACAAAAATATGCACCTTTAAATATAAAGCAATGTTTGTGGATTTAGCCACTTTATAGACTGTAATACTGTTAAAATATAGTGAAGTGTGTGTGCTCCACAAATGCATCATAAGTAAATGTCATTGCTATTAAATGTTTCATTAAGGGTTTACGTAAGAAGCTTTTGCCACCATAGTCTCTCTCCTCTTTATTTTATACAGTCAACTAAAATACAGAATGATTCTTTTATGTGTGCCCTATTTTATGTCTTCTTCCTGAACAATGTGTAATACCAGGCTTTCATCACACCTTTTCACTTCTCCTTTAAATACTGCTCTGCTGTCTGTTGCTGCACACAAAGACTCACTTTAACAAAAGGCCATATTTCTCATCCATGTTTCTGCAGGCCGTTCTGAAGTCTCTGTGCTTTGTTCTCTTCTCCTGCGTTTGTCTGATAGCCTCTCTCTACATCTTCTTCATCCTTCCTGAAACAAAAGGCAAAACTCCACTTGAAATTTCCCAAGAGTTTAAGAACATCAGAGCGTGTGGATCCTCCAAAGAAGATGTCATGTGCTTAGAGACTAAGCTGTAAAGTTCAAGATAACTTGCCTTGGAATATTGATGTAAATATGGATGGATGTGGACTGGCATTACATTAACATCATATTTATCAACATCATATTTATAAAGACAGACTGCTTAGCTAATATTATAAGAAAAGGACACTGATGGTCTTGGGTTTATTTTGTGATAATGGTTGGATGAATGTACATTATCCCACTTAATACATAACGATAAATAAATGCACTTTAAATATTGATTTAACTTATTATGTGAGAAGAAAAGACTATAGAACAGCGGACGAAATCGGTAGCTAGAATGGTCAGTACATTTTAGTGATCAGAGAGCCGTGTAATAAAAGAAATAATACTAGAGTTTTTTTAATGAATAAAAATATTTGAAATACAAAACCTGTTCTGTTATTTGATCTGCATGTTCTGTTATTCTGTTACCACTCAGAACACCTTGTAAAATTCAAGACCTTCTTATTGTAGTTTCTTTTATTTCTTTCTCAGTGACTGAAAAATGTCTAACTACATTACGAATTGTCTAAAGTAACCCATGATTATTTCTGACGTGCTAGTTGTACATTAACTAGCCAATCAAACATTATAATGTCATTGTAATCTCTGCGTGATAGTGCAGACAGTTGAACCATTAAGTGAGGTTAACCCCGCTGTATTGGCCCACCCAGGTTATTGCGCAGAGGCTCTGGATTTGTAGAACCTATGAAGGTTTAGCTCTCTTATCAGTCCCGGACAGACTGTACGGGGCTTCCCAGCCTTATTAGCAGGTTAATAGGTACTGTGTGAACTTCACAGACCAATAATGATTGACATAACTAGATGCTTTATCAGCTGTTTCACAGGATTAACTGGAGGATTAATTTAACAGACTATCAATGATTATGGACATCCCAAAACACCCTAATCATATCGGAATAACTTTATGTGAACAACATGTTCCCTAATGGGAATGACCCATTTTTAGTTAGAAACTAATGAGGAGATTCGAATAGGAACAGGCTTCAACACAGAACCTCACAGACCCAAAGTCAATTATTTTGATACTTGTTATTAAACTACATATCATGTATATTAGGTATAATACAGCATCATATGTATATATTACTATATTATATTTGGGTGTTTCTTCAGATTTTGCTTTAGGTTTTCATTTGTAAGTCACTCTAAATGAAAGAGTCTGATAAAAAAAAAAAAAAAAAAATTAAATGAAAAAATGATGTTTACATTATAATTTTAAAGTATTTTTTTTTGTAGTATATTTTCATATTTTCATATTTTTTTGTTACTATATTTTCGACTTTCATATTTTAATGTATGTAATACATTTTGAAAAGTAGCAAAAATAAATAATGAATGTATGGTTAAAGGTTTCCAAGACTTTTTATGTGACAAAAACAAAAGCTGAAATTTGTTATTTTTAACAGAAATCAATCTCTGCGATATAAGTTAAATAACCACATGTACATAATTTCATATCAGTTTAAATAATGGGATATTACACAATATTTTCAACTGCCAAAGGGTGGCGCTGTATATTCACTGCAGAGTTACAGTAAAGCACACTGCAGTGCCATTGGATTTTAAGAAGTATTATTTAATTCATTAAATATGATACATGAGAATGTTACACCAGAAGCACTTTTCTTTATTACCAACTATGATTTTACCTCTTTGTAAACCTCTTTTATGACAATATTTTCTATACATGAAAAAAAAAACTATACTATATACTATAGTGTTTTTGAACCATACTATAGTAAAGTACTTGAATTTATTTGTTTTGGTGATTCTATAGTTGCTGAGGTAATATAACTACTATAGTAATGAAAACAAACTACTTTACCTAATACTGTACTAAGTTTTCTACAACTATAGGATATATTATACTACAATACACTACAGTTTACTGTAGTAAAAACTAAAGTATACTACAGTATTTATTACAGTTTAGCAGTTCATTATAGTTAATACTACAGTATACTGTAGCATTCATTAACAAAGTGTTGTAAATACTATAATATAAACGGTATACTACAATTACTATAGTATGGTTCAAAAACACTATAATATTTACTATAAGTTACTATAGTATTTTTTCATGTAGTCAGTAATGTTTCCTTTTAAATGTATTTGAGTGAAACTGATTACTTGAACATTCTGATTCTTTTTTAACCAATTTGATCTATACTGTGACTTTGTAAAACTATTACTAAAAAGGTTTTACACAACAATATACAAAAATGTAGCCTACTCATTTTTGTCTAATAAAATGCTTTGCTGTTGATGCAGTTCTTAAGATGGCTTTTCTTTGTGCTGTACTAGTCCATTGTACTGAGATATGATTATGGTATATTTTTGTTACTACAGTAAGTAGAATGAGTTTGAAGTCAGTAAGATTTAAAGTAAAGATTTAAAATAGCTGTATTCTATTTAACATATTTTTAAATTTAATTTATTCCTGTGATGCAACGCTGAATTTTCAGCAGGGGCACAGGAGGCATTTTCAAAGTGGGGGGGACCAAATTGTAAGCAAAATCTCAGATAGTAAGATCAGATTTCCAGATATCGGACCACCATCATATATTAAACTTGCCTGATCATTAACCTCCTAAGCACTGGGACCATTTTGGGGATTTCCGCCTGGATTTGGCGTACCCAAATTGAAAAGGTTCCCATACCTATATAGTGGTCTAATTACAAAATCTAGGTGTCATTTTAAAGGAAATCCTTTGAAGTTACACAAAACACTCCTAAAGGTGATAAAAAAAAAAAATTATAGTATATATTGTATATAGTATACCTAAATAAAAAATCTCCCCATACCCATTTACAGTGGTATAAATCCAAAATCTCAGTGTTATTTCACAGAAAACCCTCTGAAAATACATAAAACACTGTGAAAGTGACATATATTAAAGTATATTTTGTCTGTGCTATAATAAACAAACAAAAAAAGAGGCGTTTTATGATTTTGATCAGTTTTATTCTTTCAGAAGACTCTATTATAATCTTGAACATCCTCCAGATTTGTATAATTCTTTATATGTGCATCATTTTTTGTCACCTGTGTTGAGCATCACCCCAGGATCACCCGTCTGCCTCCTGGAGATGTGATGCCAGCTGTGCCAGCTGCTCACTAATCTTCAACAGAAACTGAAACAAAGAAATGACTGTTTATACACACAGTTTTTGCACTGTAATAATACCCATTTCACAATATCAAAATATCAATCACAATATCAAAATGTAGATTTACTGGAATGGCAATTCTATTCAAGTTTGCATACTTGCAGAAAGCTGTGCAGTGTGCAAGTAGCCTTGTCATATAGTTTTGACATTTTTTTGGTCAAATAATAGTTTATCATATTGGTTGCTGTGCTTTCACATTTTTAAATAAAAATAATAATTCTATCAGAAATGAGTATAAACATTGTAAATGCAGTTATACATACCAAACGCAGAGTCCTCTCCTCTCGTGCGTCCTCTTCATTGCAATAATCACTTTAGTTTCACTTTCAAAGATCTTTTTTATCGATGCCATCGATGCTTTTCCGTTGCTAGATGTGATTATCGAAATCAAAACAGTCCATAAACTATAAATCCTCACGAAAACTCACAAACACTTCAGCTAAGCCAGCTTGCGCGTCAACCGGAAGTGAATGTGAGAGATCTGCCCATGTCAAATTTCTCGGTTTCTGAACGGACGGTTGGCTTGATTGACATGTCCCGACGAACGCTAACTTTCGGCCATGATTTATACCATCTACATGTCCTCAGAAAACGTTAGCACGCTTTGATCGATGGTTTGGAAATTGCGTGTTTCTTCGAGAGCGCATTTCCTGTTCTGCACATCCGCGACAAAACAGTTGATTATTTACGAACGAAAGCTCACAGAAACGTGAAAATGGTCTAATTTGAAAGAAAATATCCTAAGCTAGTTTGTAGCTTTTTTTTGATACTGTTTTAGTTTGATACTGATTTAAGCAGCCCTTATCAAAAGTGCGGGGGTCAATTTCTGTCTTTTTAAAACTGCGGGGGCGCCTGATTTTCAGCATCATTACTCTAGTCTTCATTGTCACATGATCCTTCAGAAATCATTCTCTTATTTGCTGCTCAAGAAACATTTCTTATTATTATCAATGTTGAAAACAGCTCTGGAAATTTCAATGTAATGCATCCTTGCTGAATAAAAGTATTAATTTTTTTCTTTCAAAAAAACCTAACAGTAGTAAAACATGTTTTTTGTTATGTTCTCCATTAAGACAACCTAATACATCCTAAACTTTAACATTACATTATAGTGACTGCTCAATCACATAATATCATGATCTCATGAAAAGCTCATTGTGTTAACTACAATGTCCTCTCTCTGGTGTGCATATGGATTTCGTTCATTCTGAGTGTCCTTGGCTTGTTAAGTGGTGGACAATTCTGAGAGCGTAAAATGCATTAAGGGCTGAACACACTAATAATAGCTGACCGGCATACTAACACGGCACTGAGTAATTTGTTCTCCAGTCATATCGCTGCCACTCAGCAAAGGCAAATGACATAATGGTATGGAATCTGTGAAGAGACGGTCAGACAATGTTAATATAATTAGCTTCATTAACATTCCTGCAGCTCGTTATTAATGTTCAGATGCCGTCCTGTCAAGTGCATAACTGAAATCGATCATTAATCTTGTAAATGAGTGTGCAAGCAGATGCATCACAAGGTCAATGTACAAAGCAAGTATCCATCTCAAAGTCAACGTTCACCATATCCTAAAGCTCTACGGTCACTTTCATCTTTTAATACATCCACACTGTAAAAAGCCACCAAATTCAACTTAAAAACTTAAAGGGATTATTCACTCAAAAATGAATTATCCCATGATTTACTCACCCTCAAGCCATTCTAGATGTCTATGACTATCTTCTTTCAGATGAACACAGTCTGAGTTATATTATTAATATCCCAGCTCCCTCAAGCATTATAATGGTAGTGAATGGTGGTCCTGATTTTGAAGTCCAAAAAAAGTGCATCCATCCATCATAAAAGATATCCACAAAGCTCTAGAGGGTTAATAAAGGCCTTCTGAAGTCAAGGGATGGATTAATATCCTTATTTATATCTTTATAAACTAAAATAACTAGCCTCCGGCAGATGGCCTACACAAATCGATTTCCGCCAAAGGAGTAAACTCTGACCCAATGGATGATGCAATGTCTAAAATTTTTTGAGAATTTTTAAACAGAAATATCAGAGGATTTTGATATAAGAGAAGAGGAGATTGAGTTTGTTGCCTAGCCCTATTTGTTTAAAACACGAGAGGCGTCTAAGCTTACGGTACTCCTATGTCCTGCGTCATACATCACGTCAGAGGTTACTCATTTGGCGCAAGTCGATTTGTGTAGGCCGTTGGCTGAAACTAGTTATTTTAGTTTATAAAGTTTTAAATATGGATATTTTTCTTACAAAAACCCATCGCTTCGCTTCAGAAGGCCTTTATTAACCCTCTAGAGCCGTATGGATATCATTTATGATGGATGGATGCACTTTTTTGGGCTTCAAAATCAGGAGTGCCATTCCTTTATAAAGCTTGGAAGAGCAAGGATATTTTTAATATAACTCCAATTGTGTTCATCTGAAAGAAGATAATCATACACCTAGGATGGCTTGAGGGTGAGTAAATCACGGGATAATTTTCATTTTTGGGTGAACTATCCCTTTAAGTTCAGTTACTGCCTTAATTTTGTAAAAAAAAAAAAAAAAAAAGGGTTAAAAAAACTGAAATTATTTTTGAATAAAACAGATTATTGGAGTATGTTTAACAAGAGAATACTATTTTGTCAAAAATTCTCATTTAATTCAATGTGCTACTTGCCATTTCTTTGTAATTGTTTGTGAAATTTACTAGCAATTGAATTTTTCTTCTACACCAATGTTTTTTTTTTTTCAGTGTAGTTCAATTTTGTATAAATTAAAAAAATATATAAAGTTGAACACATTTAAAATGTCAAAAGAACAACCTTAAAAGTAGCATTTAGAATGATGAAATTTTTGAATGATATGCAATTATCAGCTGATTAATATGGATTGCCAACATGCCATAGTAAATGAGCGTAAGTGCACAGATGGGCCTGCTTCAGTAAGGTCATTAATGTCTGTAAAATAACTGGGGTTGCAGCTGGAAATCATGGGGCCTTTGGCACTTTGGGATTATCTCCTATGTGTGAGTAAGAAATGAATGTCTCTATGAATGTTAAACAGTCCTGAGACCTCCTGATCCAAGGATTATGAGCTCTGAATAGTTCCATTTAGCTGTGGTGGCATCACAATGTAGAAACACGGCGCTCATTGTAATGGATTTGTGTGCTGTCATTATGAACAAATACCACAGGTTGCTGTATGGGCATTTCAGAATGGAAACAAATAGTGCAGAATGGATTTGAATTGAGTTTATAGAGTGGTCAAAACCTGGAAGACTAATTCACCATTGGTTTCCTTGAGATTTTCTTACAGGGTTTTATAATGGGGTTTTTCAATTTATAAGTAAAATAAGGTCTGTGTTAAACATAACTTAACAATACTTGAACATTTTGTTTTTTGCACACACTAACACCCCAAATGTTCTTATCTGCTTATTAGAAAAATGTAAAAAAAAAAAAAAAAAAAAAAAAAAAAGTTTCAAAATTTGCATTTTTATTATGGGTGTCATCAAGTTATGTTCACCACAGGCTTTATTTTACACATTGAAAAACCCCATTATAAAACCCCATAAGAA
Source organism: Ctenopharyngodon idella (assembly GCF_019924925.1). Lineage (NCBI taxonomy): Eukaryota > Metazoa > Chordata > Actinopteri > Cypriniformes > Xenocyprididae > Ctenopharyngodon > Ctenopharyngodon idella. Next base: position 7,232,129 of record NC_067230.1, on the reverse strand, counting down.
AATCTTGAGGGAACCAGTGGTGAATTAGTGTTCCGGGTTTTGACGTCATTCCTGCCCTATTGGTATCTATAGGTAATGTGTTGTATCATGGATCATTGTGTCTGATAATACATTCACAGTATTTTAAATTAGCTACATGCATGACACCTTCCTGTGCATGGATATATGTGTTTTGGCATAACTGACTGAAATGATAACACCCTCAGGAGGTTTGATGTCATATATTTGGCATATGACTGGTGACATCCAGCTGGTGACATGAGAATCTCATCAATGCATAAAATCATGCAGACTGAATTAAAGCTTCATATTCAGTCTACCATAACATCTTCTGAATGAGCAATTAATCTGAAGCCTTATATAAGGACGGGGTTTGAATTATAAGATGCATCCTTTTAAATGCATGTTTCCAAAAGCACCAAAAAACGTTGAATCAAATCGATGTCTCTAGCTACATTACTCCCAACATTGATGATCTGACATATTTTTGCTCAAAAGTTATTTTGAATCCACCACCAAGTTAGTCAGGTCACATATTTTTCTCTGGTAAATAGGCACTTGCAAAAATTGCTTTAACCTGATATGGTAACCATAGCAACAGCAGGCAGCTCAAGCACTTTTCATTCTTTTTGGAACAGTGACTAAACATACTGTCAATATGTATCACTCTATTACAGATTTAGATATCAAAAAAAAAAAAAACTTTAGTTTTTAAATGTCTGTAAAGTCGGCATTTAATGAAAATTCACCCTATCAGATCTTATAGCAAACAATTCAACTGTGCATGTGTTTATTTATTTATTTTTGATCTCCTAATAATTAATAAATTCATAACCGGACCTTCCAGTGAAACGTCAAGGCTTTTCTCCGGTGACATATGTAGAATACTTGAATGTCATGTAAACAAATTCTGTGAATTGGTTTGCAAAGTTTTGGGCTCATATAAACAGATCTGTCAGAATCTGAAAATAGATTGGATTGGGTCAAATAAATAAACTCTGTATGGAAAATCCTTAAAAAGACCAACTTTTGTCCAAGCAGTTTCAAGCTTCAGGTAGTCTGAGGCCATTTTTGCTCCGTAATTTAATTTTTCAGTTTGAAACTGGATGACTTTAATAAGACATGGCTTTGAAAAACAAGAGTGTTAAAAATGTAAAATGTCAGTTAGAATATATATCAAACATCCAAATGTTCATGGCTTTAACTTCAATGCCCCGGAGATAAATTTGCATCAAAATCTCTGGATAAAAGACAATAATATTTAAATAGGAATACCAGCAGTTGGCTTTCTCAAGTCAACAAATAATGACTGCAATGGCCATGTCACGTCATTGAAAGTGCTTTTTACATCAGTTACCTCTGACATAAATGCTCTAAAAGCATAAAGTTAACCACAAATTGCTTAACCGACATGTCATTTCCACAATAGATGGATAGACTATAAACTTACATATTTTATATATATATTGTTTTAATGGTTTTAAGTATAATGCCCGCTCTCAGCTCTGGCCCTTAGATTAATTCAGTCATGGCCCACAGATTAATATTGGGCCATAAGGGGGATGAATGTCAACTCTATGAGTCTCTTTCTGGTTTTATGAGGTGTTCCTTCAATAAAAGATGGCAGAAACTCTTGGGCAACGTAAAAGGACTCTATTATAAATGATTTAATGGTCAAGGGGAAAAAATCTGTAATTACTTGTGAGGTAAAATATGTCATTTATAATCTTATCAAAAATTTAATTTAAGATGTCAATTTCTCTGAAGGTAAGGGAAAGATGGATAATAAGTAAAATAACCAAAACTCCAAACAGACCAAGTTACAAACCTTTGCCACCTTAAATGTGGTGCAGAATGGTTGATTGGAGGCCGATTGCGAATGATCTGAAATTGTCAGGGAAAAACAGACATGGGCCACTGCCCTTAACGGCAAAGACAGGTCTGACACTTTCCATTATGACTATAAGTTACGCCTGGGCTGTTTCACAATTTCATGGTTTTGCTTTGTCTGCAGTATCAGCCCTCAGTGGACCTCTGGGAGCTATTTTTAACATTATATCATGCAGTCTGTGCCAATTTGCTGTGCTTTTTCAAATTGCCCCTGACATTCAGCAAAACTCATATGAAAAACTGTGACATTAAATAACCATCAAACAGAAATGTGTTTCATGTGCTGAAGTGGCACTCTGAGGTTGAGCAATTATTGATCTATAGGGACGAATCAGCTTTTCTTGGCATTCACTTCATTGATAGAATAAACTATACTGTCATTAAAGGTACAGTTCATTTACATACCCTTATGTTGTTTGTTCAAAACCCATGTGACTTTCTCTTCTTCTAAATGATTCGTTCAAGAATCAGGTTCTCGAGTTCATTTTAAGCTGATTCATGTTCCGTAGTCGTTCCCATTCAGTTGGTTCACTCAGTACAACACATGACTATATGACATCGCATAGTCATGTGTTGTACCTCGTTTCCCTCCTTCTGTGAACAGCAGTTATATGCATAACTCAATGTTAACTGCAGGTAGTATTAAGATGGTCAGTGTATGTACACTTAAATTTCGGTCTGTTGCTCACACAAAGCTTGTGAAACGAATCATCGATTTAAAAGATTTAAAAGAACAGTTAATTCACGAATCATACATCGCTACTGAACACAAAACCATGAGCTCGGGTGGATGTCAAGATTTTCAATTAAGGGATTAGTCCACTTTCAAATAAAGAATTCCTGATAATTTACTCACCCCCATGTCATCCAAGATGTCCATGTCCTTCTTTCTTCAGTCGAAAAGAAATCAAGGTTTTTGATGAAAACATTCCAGGATTATTCTCCTTACAGTGGACTTCAATTGGCCCCAAACGGTTGAAGGTCAAAATTACAGTTTCAGTGCAGCTTCAAAGGGCTTTAAACGATACCAGACGAGGAATAAAGGTCTTATCTAGAGAAACGATCGGTCATTTTCTTTAATACAAAAAAAATGAAAATGTATATGCTTTATAGACAAAAATGATCGCATCACAAGTGCTTCCGCCAGACCGCCATTACGCATTCTTCAAAAAGCTTACGCTGAATGTCCTTCCCTATTCAACTTACGGAACGGACGCGGCGCCAGTTCTGTTTTTTTCCGTAAGTTGAGTAGGGAAGGTGTAGGACATTCAGCGTAAGCTTTTTGAAGAATACGTAATGGCGGTCTTGCGGAAGCACTTGTGATGCTATCATTTTTGTCTATAAAGCACTGTAAGGAGAATAACCCTGGAATGTTTTCATCAAAAACCTTAATTTATTTTCAACTGAAGAAAGAAGGATGACATGGGGGTGAGTAAATTATAAGGAAATTTTTTATTTGAAAGTGGACTATTGGCTTAAATTTCGGTCTGACTTTAGAAGACTCCTAGACCCGGTTTCACAGACAGGGCTTAACCTAAAAACAGGATTAGGGCATAGTTAAATTAGGATATTTAAGTAGCTTTTATAAACGAACACCAGAGGAAAAAAAAAAAAAAAAAACATTACTGGTGTGCATTTTGAGACAAAACAATGACACTGACTTATTTTAAGATATGTCAGTGTGAGTTGCTTTCAGTTAAAACAGCTCAAAAATGCATTTTAGTCTAGGACTAGCTTAAGCCTTGTCTGTGAAACCGGGGGCTAATGTAACAAATGAGACATAAGTACAGTAGGCCTACTTGGAATGCTTTGTGTATGACTTCATGGCCCGATTTCACAGACAGGGCTTAGATTAACCCAGGATTAGGCCTTGAATCAATTAGGACATTTAAGTAGCTTTTATAAACATGCCTTAGAAAAAAAACATTACTGGTGTGCATTTTGAGACAAAACAAATGGCACGGACATATTTTAAGATATGTCAGTGCAAGTTACTTTTGAGTAAAACAGCTTAAACATGCAGTTTAGTCTGGGACTAGGCCTTGTCTGTGAAACCGGGGCATAAATCTTGGAATAAAGCTCGATTTAAGATAGAAAGCTAGTTAATTGTGACACATCTGCCAGAGTACATAAACCCAGGCATATATAACTAACAATTTCTCGGTTCAGATAGGCCTTTTTCTCTATAACTATTGTTATAAGGATTGCCAATTAATCATTCTCTGAGGTAAAAGAGAGGAAACTGAAAGAGAGATAGAACTTAAGAGAGAACAGGAAGAAAAACTCTAGATCAATTTTATGCAGATGGTTATACCAGAACAACGCCTTCTAAACTTTCTTTCAGGACTCTTCTGACCACTAGTAAGTACATATGAGGACAAACATTCCTCAGACAGTAGCAAAAAGCATCTCATGTTTCTGGCCTGTCGAGGACATTAACTCTTTGCCACTTTTAAACAAGTTCAGATACATTTTTCAGGCGTATAGCACACTGGACTGTGGTCATAATTTATGGTTAAATATATGAAAACCACATATGTTGCTAGCAGCTTAAATAGCATTCTGAATCTGTGTAAAATGATAGTCTCCTATCTTATTGCTTAAACAGCAGCATTACTGACAGAATGATGGTTTAGAATCTAAACACAGAGCAAAGCTTGAGCCAAAGATGCAAAAACATTTCCGCACCTTTAAAACCCTTAGTCAAAGATGTAGATTGAAACTAATCCTTGAATCTTCATAAGCACTGTCATTAGCAATGAGGTGTATCAGTAAGCGAGGCCAGCCATTTGGATCCTTCGTTGCTCTGTGGCCTTTTGCATTAATACATTGAGCAGATGGCGAGCGTGTTGGTGTCTAATCTGAGTCAGAGATCACAGAATGCTCTGATGATGAAGAACCAAGAGCTGTCAATCAAATCTCTCACAGAAATACTCTTTAATTTCCAATACAGGACAAAAATCAGCAAATTAACGTGCATGCCTTTACTATTTTCTCTACATTTTGCTTAGTACATAAATGATTCTATTGATACAAAATATAAAAATATGTGGTACATCATTTACAGATAATTTACATTACATCCTTAACTTAGTAAATTTCTTCATTCAGTTGCCTATATACATCTTATTAATGGGATTTTCAGCCCAAAGCAAACACCATACAAAAAAAACCATCACTGTGCCTGAATGGATTACATAACGAAAAATTGCACATTAGTTGTAACAAATGTGGCAACAGTGCTGCGAATTTAAGAAGTCCCTAAAAAAAGTGTAACATCCAGAATAATTTGTAAATATCACATGAGAAAGCATGCATATGCAATTGAGCCTTGAACAAATTAAATTACTGCGTATTAGTCACTGATAGCCTCACAACACCGAAAAGCCTTTTAAACTATACTGACGGAAAAAAATCTTGTGCAAGGTTGTGCGTGATGCAGATGTGACTTTTAGGAGATAATGCAGTTCTTGCTTTTCCTACGTTTGCGAGTGTGTAACTGTCCTCGGCTCCCGAACTGACCGGATGCGCCGAGTCCTGAAGAGTTGTATTTGCGCAGCAGCTCTTCGCTGGTCATGTACCTCAGCTGGACCGGTCTGGGAATTGGCTCGCCCAGAAAATACCCTTCATCTTCTGACTCAGAAGATGAGGAACAGGTCGAGCACCAATCGTCATCGTAATCGTACTGGTCCCATGAATAAGGGCCCTGGTGTCGGTGTAGCGCGGGGTTTTGAAGCGTGAGGTCAGAGGTTGTCCGAGGGCAAGGTCTGAAAGGCTGCTGTCTCAGCCTGCCACTTCCACTTCCGTAGTGGTCCCGTGACCCACGGGGCGGAGGGAACTGGTCATAATCCTCACGGACATGAAGTTGAGATCGTTTTGGAGGCGGGCGGCGCTCGGCAGCAAGGTTAAGTGCGTTTTCCGAACGGGAACGCCTGGAACGGCGAGAGCGATGGTGGTGGTGTCGACGCCGTGGCTCTTCGTGGTCGATGCTTCTACGGCGGGTCCGTTCACTCATGGGTGGTAGACGGGCGTTGTTGGCGTTGCTTACCAAACTTGCGCGATCCTCCTCCTGATAGGCAAATCCAGGCGGTAAAGCATTAATTCCAGGAGGTTCACGGGGGTATTGCACAGGGTATTTGACTTGCACCGGGGCTTCAAGCTCCAGGTAGGGCTGTGCGGAGTTCAGGCTACGCAGAGATTCAGAGCTGTGGAACTGCACAGAGGAGTTGAGGGTGCCCATGTTGCTTTTTTCAGACACGTTCATGCCAGAATCTTTGCTCAAGTCTGGCATTGAGAAGCGAGACAAATGCTCCTGCCGTTTACTGTCGCCATCTGCAGAGGTGCCTGTAGACATGAAACATATAAGACAGCTGTAATATTCTCTTGCCTTATAAACTGAGTGACAATACACAAATAAGTTGAAAAATAATAAACTGGATTCGTTAAAATCCCTAATATATAATATATACTATAAAAAATATAGTATAAATGATAGTAATTGCTAAGGCAATCACTACTAAATGATAATCTATTAACATTTTTAGGGCCCTATGAAATCCATTTTATTTTTTCCCAAATTCCGTTTTATTTTTTCCCAAATTCCGTTTTTTCCGTTTTAATTTTTCTGGATTCCGTTTTTCCCTTTTTTTCTTTTTTTTGGACTCCATTTTAATGGTTAAATTAATTTTAAGTAATCAAAAAGCATGTCTAATTAATTGAAATAATGAAACTTATCCAATTTACCAACAATTTATGAAATTGCAGGATTCATATTTAGATAGTCTATTTGCGGTTTAATATTCACAGACACTAGACTATATCGCGATTTGATTTAAGTGTACTGACCTGCTTTTTATTCATTCATCAAAAAGTTGACAAATTCCGTGACATTCCGTGTTATATACTAAATTCCGTTTTTATGACTGGATTCCGCGATTCTGTCCGCGTTTTCTGCCTCGCGGAAACCATAGGGCCCTACATTTTCAGTTCTCAATCCACTAGAAACATGATTCAGTAAAATATACACTACTGTTTAAAGGGTTAGTTCAACCAAATATGAAAATTTTGTCATTAATTACTCACCCTCATGTTGTTCCACACCCGTAAGACCTTCATTCATCTTCGGAACACAAATTAAGATATTTTTGATGAAATCTGAGAGCTCTCTGACTCTTCAATAGACAGCAATTTAACCACCACTTTCAAGGTCCAGAAAGGTACTAAAGACATTGTTAAAATAGTCAACATGACTGCAGTGGTTAAAACCTTAATTTTATGAAGCGGCGAGAATACTTTTTGTGCGCAAAAATGAAACAAAAATAATGACTTTATTCAACAATATCTTTTCTTCTGTGTCATTTTCATGCGCTGTTTACGTCCAGTGCTTCCAGGTTCTATGTCTGAACACCGACTTGTTATTGGCCGGCTCCTGCGTAAGCATCACACACATGCGCCGCGCTGGTCACGTGATCAGCGTCTGCCAATACTGAGCCGGCATTTGGACGTAGAATAAAGTCGCTATTTTTTTTTACTTTTTTCGTTTTTGCGCACAAAAAGTATTCTCGTCGCTTCATAACATTAAGGTTGAACCACTGCAGTCACGTCGACTTTTTTAACGATGTCTTTAGTACCTTTCTGAAACTTGAAAGTGGTGATTAAATTGCTGTCTATTGAGGAGTCAGAGAGCTCTCAGATTTCATCAAAAATATCTTAATTTGTGTTACGAAGATGAACGAAGGTCTTACGGGTGTGGAACGACATGAGGGTGAGTAATTAATGACAGAATTTTCATTTTTGGGTGAACTAACCCTTAAAAGTTTGGGGTCAGTGAGATATATTAAAGAACTTTAAGTATCACAGTTTCCACAAAAATATTGAGTAGTACAACAGTTTTCAACATTTATAATAATAAGAAATATTTCTTAAGCACCAAATCATGTGACAGTGAAGACTGGAGTAAAGACTGATGAAAATTAGGCTTTGCCATCACAGGAATAAATTACATTTTAAAATGTTGAAATACAGAAAAGTGATTTTAAACTGTAATAATCAATACTACTTTTTAAAATGTATTTCTGATTAAATAAATGCAGCCTTGGTGAGCATAAGAGACTTCTTTCAAAAACCTTACCAACCATAAACTTTTGAATGGTAGAGTAAATTAAAAAAAATACAAAAAAAGAATAAATAAATAAATACTATAATAAAAATAATAAAATACCTGTAGCATTAGATAGAGCCAGTGACTCCATAGAGCCATGTGGCGTCTGCTCCAGTGGTGTGAGCTGTTCGCTAAAGCCAAGTGCACTAATTGGGTTCCTGCTACGGCCCATCTGCGGTCCAACATCCTTCTCCTTCTCCCTCTGGAATACATGCAGGCTCACTGAGCGCTTATCCATGAAGCTGTTGTGTGGAACCTCTTTAAAGCTCGTCTGTGTTCGCAGTGCAGGTTGGTAATAGTCCTCTGGTCCTGGTTGGAACCAGTTCTCATTCAAAGACTGTCCTTTGAGAGCAGATACAGGGGGTCTCTTGGAGGCCACAGGCTCCTTGGGCCTTGGATCTGCTGGGTGACCAGGGGACAGATTTGAGGAATAGGAAGTCCGGATGTTGCATTGACTAAGCAAATGCAGAGGGTTTGAAGAGAGTTCATTGCGGCTCTCGTACCCATACATCTCAGCCTGCGTCTTCCAAGATGGAGATTCTCTGTTCAGACTGGGCGTTTGACTGGACAGGCTAAGCAAGTCCATTTGCAGGGACAGTGGGTCAACATCAGCAGAATAACGCCCAGCTGAACCTTTTCCTCCCTGGTTCCCGTCTCCTCCACTACCAACATTATTGCTCTTGTTGGATTTGGAGCTGCTGCGCCGGGCCTCACGAGAACGGGCGCTCTGGAATGCAGAATCTGAGGAATCAGAGCCGTTTTGGTCATCGCCAATGCTACATGCTCGAGAGCAGAAGATCTGACCCTGCTTGGGTAGAAAAGGACGACCGAGCAGGGACTTCTTACAGCGAGCACAGCTAAAACAGGCCTCGGTGGCATGCCAGTGCTGGCCATCGTATGTCATCTGACCCTGGTCAATACCTGCACAATAAGAAGACATCCATTACATACAGGTCACAAGCATCTATGGCAAAATTAAATATGTGGAGTGCTTATAAACTATGGGTCAATGACACAGAATAGCCTACTACACAGCAAAGGAAAAACCATGTAGCTTTAAACATGCCAAGTTCCAAATATACTCTTTGAATTCATGCTAGTTACATTTTTTAAAATACATTTTCCAAGGTAAAAATCTGTTTTCACAAATATCATGACTTCATGCAAGTTTTTTTTTTTGAGGCATCACACCAAATTACATTTTATAACCTTAACTAACTTTGTCTCATCTTAAAATGTCAGAAAATTTGATTTTTTTAAGACTTATTGACCTTGACACACATTCATAATGGTTTACAAAAGTTAAGCAGTGAAGTAGAGCTGCACAATTACTCATTAAAATATCATGATCTCGCATGATCTTATTCCTAAATGACACAGACTCTCCTGTGTCTATTAAACCTTTACAAAATCACAAGAGCAGTTGTCATGTATAGGTATAAAACAGCTCTTTTCAACCATACAGTAGTATTATGTCTGTGTTACAAATATTCATATTATCACAGAAGTACTGGGATAAAAGTTTATAGTTCAGATATAAACACTTATGTCTATGGAAGCGATCAAAATAGAGTAAATCACCTCATTTCAAATTACATCATTACACCAGTGGGTGCAACAAGTGAATGTTAAAAAAAAAAAAAAAAAATGTATTTGTAATTGAATCATTAATTCAAGAGATTTGTTAAAAAAAAACGATGATTCATCCAGTGAATGAAAGAAATATAAATATTTATGAGTCATTGAATCATTCACTCAAACTGATTTTCATTCAGGTTAATAAACATTTTAAAATGACTGCAGCAATTAACTTTTTGTCAGAACCTCTAGTAAATTACGTTATTTAGTTTAGTTGTCTGTTCAGAATCGTGGGAGAAACGTGATCTCCATCTTAAACAAAAAAAATCATTATTCTCAATTCATCCAGAACCGTGCAGCTCTACAGTGAAGCAGTTGTTAAAACTTTGTAATAGGGAAAAATGTTTTATTCAAGTTACTGTATACATGATTTGCATTTTAGTGCATTTTTAAAATAATAGGTAAGACAACATAAAGCATCATGTCACTGACTGCAAATGCACAAGAGAGTAATCCTTTAGACATGACATAAGAGCACTTAAGAGCACTGTGTGAAAATATGAATGCATGTTATAGTTACATAAGCTTAAAATTGTGTGGATTTTAAATGACAGCTACTTCAAGTAAACAAATGCAGAATAAAGATGTCTTTGAAGGATCGCATCCTTCTCGTGAGGTGTAGACGTGTTTGGAGAAAGCTGATTATACGGTGTGCCACATATTGCAGAAATACATTCGATTTTAATCACTGCTCTGAAGCAGCTACGCTCTAATGGACAACATCTGTTTTGAAAACCCGCACTGATGCTTCCTGTTTATAATCAGTTTCATGAAATTACTTTCTGTGGTCCTGTGTGGAAAGTAATTCCGGATTGAATTTCCACAAAACAAGCTGCCAAAATGTTGAACGTGAACGCCAGACTAAACTATCAACTTGCAAGCTCTTTATGTTTAATATCTTAACGATAGACAAAAAACAGGTCAGTCGTCTCTTGGCAGTTGCTACGGTGCAATTTCTGCAAGAGCAAAGCGGACTGGCCTTGCATGGACGCTGAGGGGATTACACATCGGCATTGATAGATGGGCTCTTACCGATGTGTTCCCCGCAGGAATCGCAGTACTCTGCATACAGGGACTCAAAGCAGGTGCAGCAGTACGGCCGGCCCTCTTTCATGATGTAACGCTGGCCGCCCAGAACTGTCTCGCACTCGAAACAGCAAAAGTGCTTCATGTGCCAGTGCCTGCCCTCTGCCTCTGTGCACTCATCTGCAAAAATGATCTAAGAGACAGAAGCAGAGAAAAGATTGAGACCATTTTTCTGCAGTGGAAGTGACAGGACTGAAGCTAAAGGCTCTGCTGAGGCAACAGACTGAGCTGCAGCACAGCAGTAACTCCATTATCACTATAGAGATGAAGTTCTGTATCCATGGTAATCATGCAATGTATTCAGCTGTCTTTATGTAAAGATGGGAACTAGAAAAACAAGGCTCAATCAGTTTTTATCTGCACAATGACAGACACCTCAATTTTTATAGATTTTAGGCATTCATTTTTCTTGTGCGGTTACATTTACTTCTGTATAGCGAAAAGTTTCAGTCAAATTAGTGAAACTGCAACAAAACTGTCTCTTGTCAACAGCGTAGAGATGTCTGAAACATTGCTGACACAAAAGTCATTTTCAAACCTAGCAGCTTTCTGTTAGTCAATGCAGCAAATTCACATGATCTTGAAAAGGAGCAAATCCTGCATGGGGAACTTGATTGCACGGATTCCTATTGGAATGACAACAGTATATGTGACCGCACCTAAATGCAGGCATCTCAATAGGAATCCATGTGATACTGTACGAGGGACACGTACAGTGAAAAACGTTTCCCCATACGAATTTCGCATCGGAATTACTTTTAACACACAATTTTGGTGCGTTGACCAATATAAAGCTGCCAGTTTTGGAAGTGACCTCTGAGTAAGCGGCGCTTCATGTTTTGCTACACTATTGACAATGGACAAATTTTGCCAATGTTTTGCTAATGTGACCACATCTTAAGATGATGAAGTTTCTTCAATGTTACAACTCCAGGACATTCATAGCCTAACTTCCTTGTAAAACACTGTAAGGGTCACCCAAAAATGAAAATTATCCCATAATTTACTCACCCTCAAGCCATCCTAGGTGTATATGACTTTCATCTTTCAGTCAAACACATTCGGAGTTATATTAAAAAATATTCTGGCTCTTCCAAGCTTTATAATGGGAGTGAATAGTAACCGAGATTTTGAAGCCCAAAAAAGTTTATCCATCCATCATAAAAGTAATCCATACGGCTCCAGGGGGTTAATAAAGGCCTTCTGAAGCAAAGGGACGCGTTTTTGTAGGAAAAATATCCATATTTATAACTTTATAGACTATAATCACTGGCTTACATACGCGAGTCGATTCCAGCGGAAGAGTGAACTTTGACCTGACGCATGACGTATTGACAAACGCGGAAGCACAGAGGAGCAAACAAAACAATGGTCACAAATTGGAAGTCTAAAATGAGAAGTTTTCCAAATTATGTTTGTTGCCCAGCCCTTTTTGTCATCACATCATACGCCGGAACTTGACTCTCTCTTGAACGTGGACAGATGTTACCAGAAGCTAGTGATTATAGTCTATAGTCATAAATATTGATATTTTTCTTACAAAAATGCATTGATTCACTTCAGAAGGCCTTTATTAAACCCCTGGAGACATATAGATTACTTTTATCATGGATGAATGTGCTTTTTTTTGGGCTTCAAAATCTCGGTTACTATTCATTCCTATTCTGGAAGAGCCAGAATATTTTTTAATATAACTCAGATTGTGTTTGACTGAAAGATGAAAGTCATATTCACCTAGGATGGCTTGAGGGTGAGTAAATTATGAGATAATTTTCATTTTTGGTTGAACTAACCCTTTAATAAAAAGAGTGATTCAGGATGTTTTGTACCATTTAGCGTTTTTTTATTTATTTATTTATTTTATTTTTTTTAAAAAGGACTACAGTATATTCCAAATATCTGCATATTGTTATATTAGGGAGTAATGGTTAAATTAGCAGCACATACAAGATACACACTAATGTTAAGAGGTTCATGTCATGTCAGGGTGAGTGTGTCTAACCTCATCACAGGCTGAACAACGAGGTTTGAGTCTCTCAGCATGGTGGCGACCACAGAAGATCTTCCCGTCTTGGTAGAAGTAGATAAGATCCACCAGTAGCTCATCGCACATGCTGCACACGAAGCATTGTGGGTGCCAGCAAACTCCGTGGCCCGCCCGTGACGCAAAGACGGCAATGTCACCTCCGTTTATCTGTCCCCCACACTGAAAATGTGAGTTAAAGGGTTAAAAAGAGTCTTTTATAGGTCATTTAGCAGCAGGGCACAAGATTAAATCAATAATCATTATCTGAGACTCTAATATTATGAGTACCCTGCAGATGTGTTTATAGATTGACTAGCTCTCCACCAACTGATTAGATATAAAAACTAAAATATGTTTTAATATACAAGTTTAAGGGAAAGTTTAAAATTAGAAAAATAATAAATGCATCAGGCTGTTTTTTTTTTTTTTTTTTACTTTAAGAACACATCCTATTTAAACTTCCACACTGATCAGACAACCCACCCTGCAAATAAATAAAAACTATTTTTTTTTTTTTATGTTTTTGAAAGTCTCTTTTGCTCACAAAGGCTGCATTTATTGTATCAAAAACTGATACTGTGAATTATCATCATTTTAAGAATGTAATTTATTCCTGTGATGCCAAAGCTCAATTTTCAGCATCATTACTCCAGTCTTCAGTGTCACATGATCCTTCGAAAATCATATTAATATGCTGAGTTGGTGCTTAAGAAACATTTCTTCTTATTATCAATGTTGAAAAAAAGTCATGCTGCTTAATATTTTTTTGGAAAGCTGTGATGCATTTTTTTTTTTTCAGGATTCTTTGATGAACTGAAAGTTCAAAAGAACAGCATTTATTTTGCATTGTATTTTATTAAATAGAAATCATTTGTAGCATTATAATTGTCTTTACTGTTACTTTTGATCAACTGACTGCATTCTTACTGAATAAAAGTATTAATTTCTTTACCAACCCCAAAGTCGTGTATGGAAGTCTATTTTTTGAACACCCGAAGACAAAGCATGGAGAAAAAAGAAAAAGGGAATTTAATTATAACAAGTGGCCACCATATTCTATCTGGTATATATAAAGGAACAGCTGACATTAACTGGTTTCTTCATTAAAAGGTCTCGTTCAGCATTTCCCAATATCTTGCATTATGCAGAGAGTCAGCAAATGTTTAATAGGATAGACAGATGCATGCACGTACCCACAAATACACACACTTGCGCCTCAGTTACCTTCGAGACCAGTATTTATTGGAAAAACTGCATCTTTTCAACGGCACTGGGGGCTAAATGGGGGCTTAAATCTTTAAGAGTATCACAGTAGAGGATAAATTTAAAACATACGAAAAAAGCCAAACTGTGTGACATCTGTTCCTGAGAGGTAACAGAAGGGGAGAGAAACAAGGCAGGTGGTCACAGACATGAATATCCAGCTTAGACTCAGCTCTAATTCACTTACTGGCACTTACATGACATCCCAGGTGGACTAACACACAAAACCTATAGAGGAGGCCTTAAAACCGACAATGAAAATAAGCGGCTAAGAACAAAACTAGCAGTTTCAATGAACGACTGAAGCTGATCTCTTCCTGTGGCCACAACACCCTCAACCCCAAACCATGGCTCATTCAAATACCACAAACACACAAATGAACACTTGCACACCTGTTCACAGATAGCTCCAGTCATGGTCACCGGGAAGGGCCTGACGTTACCGCGGCCCAGGTTCTCCCTCTTCCTCTGGTTGCTGAAGAGCTTCAGCTCTCGTTTTTCCTCATCATCCAGACTGTTACAGTATCGCACCTGCACAACAAGAGCTCAGGTCAGTGGTGTCACGTAAACATGGACAGACACGTGTGTAAATGATGGCACGCACAAACGTATATGCATTCTGAGTGGTGACCTTTTTGTGTAAGAGCACAAGCTGATCTCACCTCATTGTCATGTGGGGGAAGTTGATGCAGAAGCTGTTTGATGCGATGCTTCTCCCCAGGACTGTTCACGTATGGTACTTTATCCTCCGGCAAAGAGCTGTAATACTGATGTACCTGGAATGACATTGGAAAACAATAGCAGCTCTGAATCACTTCAAGTAATAAGTAGTAAATTATTAGTTATTATTAATAAATTTTTTATGATTATTCCTAAAATAAATAAATATTATAAAACACAAATAATAAAGCACCAGAGGGTTTGAGGGCAACCAAGTCTTGTTTTCACATGGTTTGTTAAATCAAACGCTTTGATTTTGGCACTTGGGTGACACAGTCACAAACACAGGGGTGGAATTTCTATATCCCTGTTGGTGTTAACCCCTTCCCCCAATTTCGCCCAAGGTCCTTGCCTTTCACACACACTCTCACACACAGCTATAACAGTCAGAGTGATTTATGGATGAGAAACGCATGAGTTAATGGAATCGGCCCCTACTATCCCCCTGACGTGCTTAAATGTAGGACCCTTTATCTCAAGATGATAAGAATGCATGTCCAGATCTCATCCCAATTTAATTAACTATATGAGCTTTACATTTTTTGGGTGAAAATGGACATTATCACAGTTGTCTAATCAACATAATGAAATTTAAGTCTAATTATATCACACATTTCATTTTGTAATTGGCCAAAGAGTGAGAACATGTATATTACACTATAATATAATTGTGTGTTGACTCGTGGCTGAAGTAACAGGCCAGTGAAGAATCCAGACTTAGGAGGAGCCATAAAAAGGTTGTGCATGCTCAGATCACCCGTCCAAACCTATTACACAGATCTGATGGCCTAATGGCTTAATCTGATATATAGCAGTGGCCATCTGCCTCTGTCGCCATACCATATAAACAGCAAGGAATAAGAAACTGTAATGGAATAAAGCCTAAGCAAGCAGCATTTTCACTATGTCTGAACATAGTTGTTGTTATAACAAAAAACTATTAAAAATAGCTTTTGTTGAATGAAATGAAGCTGAAATAAATTAAAATAAGACGAAAAATTTAAACATTATATATATATATATATATATATATATATATATATATAAATAAAATAAATATTTTTATATTTATATTATTAAATACTTATATATTATATAGGAATATAGGAATAGGAATTATATTAAAATAACTACTCCAAAAATAATGACTCTTTCCTAAGACAGTCAAAAATAGAGAGAAAATCTAAAAGCATAAACTCAACTGGCACAGTTCTAATATTTATTCACACACAATTTTATTATTTTATATATATATATAAAATAATGAAAAAAATATATATAATAAATATAAGCATAAATATAAAAATGTACTACTACTAATCCATTTTTATATTTATGGTTGTCACAATACCAAAAATATCTGTTGATGTTACACATGAAATTTCACAATCCTTCATACCAATGACACAACAGCAAAAGCTAATAATTTTACTAAATACTAATGATACATTTAATTGTTGAAACAAACAGATTGCAGTTCCATTTGGTGTCGCTATGGGTGCAATAATGACACATTCACCTTTAAAGAACAACATGAATGTGATATTACTCTACATTGTGTTTTTACAGAGAAGCGTGAACGAGTGATATGTAAAGACACGGATGAAATACTGCTGATCTCAGAATTCCATCAAAATGTGTTTTACAAGTGCCAAAAAACATTTGGGTTACGCTCTGAAACAAAATCATCACCTTCCTCTGTAATGTGTGGGCTTTGTTTTCAGAGCCCCGTCCATGTCCGGTGTTTAAAGCCTCCCTGTAATAAGGAGCTGTCTCTTTAAACGAGCTGATTGCTCTTCTGTTGCTTGTGTTGGCCGGTACAGTGTCAGCAAGGGGTTTTTGAAGGACTTGTGCAGAGGTTCTTTTGGGATAGCTAAAAAATTTCATGAAACACCAACTGTGGTCTGGTCCTGGTAAATTACAGTGGAGACATCCAACAATAACACGCTCCCTGGGCCAGCAAAAGAACTGTTGTGACGCAGCGATCAGAAGGACATGGACCCAGAGCCTAAAGCACTCACACAGAGGAACAGCTTGTGGAAATAACTATAATCAGCAGGAAGGGATCTGGCAACCCGCCCCAGTGTCAAGGGAACTGGCAACTGCATTTTGCGCCAGACAGAGAGAGGGTGAAGAAAATGCAAATGCTCTTCATTTGAGGGCAAACTAACCAGAGCCCAAACAGCTGTTTTCCACCGAATAAAGCCAAAGCCTCAGAGAAAGGAGACAGCATACACTGGATGACAGTAAATATGCACCATAATTTGTTGATGAAAATAAATAAAATACAAAAATACAAAAAATTATATATATATTTGGATTTAAATATGATTAGATCATTATTGCATTGATTATTATGTTTCTAGCCTGCTATATGTTTGGCAACAGTTCTTCTAACCCTAATTGATGTAGTATGTAGCTTTTCATTTCTTAAACAACCATGTAGGAAGACATCATATTCTAGGACGACAATGTCAAGATTTATCAGGCTCAAATTGTGAAAGAATGGTTGGGAGGGAGTATGAAGAATCATTTTTCACACATGAATTGCACGAGTCTAGACCTTAAATTCACTGAAAGTCTTTGGGATGTGCTGGAGTAGACTTAACATCTATTTCCATCAAGACAGAGGTGCATCAATTTTTGGTCAAGAGCTTGTAGTGATAATGCAAGAGTCGAGCACTCTGTAAAGTCTACTCCAGCACATCCCAAAGACTTTCAATTTACACTATTACACCGTCACAATTTCAATTAAAGCTGCAAGCAGCGATGAAAGGGCCCTCGCACCCGGGCTCACCGCCACCCGGTGGCCTTAGGAAAACTGAACAGTGGGCGATATTCATTTAAGCGGATAAATAGAGGAGAAATATGGCAAAGTCATTTTGATGCACCACAGTTCCTGCAGCCAGCAGGTGGCGCTTTGACTGTAACTGAATATTGGCATGTAGATGTCTTCAGGCCAGGACTATTATCAAACATGAGGTTGGAGCAGATCGGACATTGTATGCCTGAGTTACAACAACTTCCTGTTTCGTGGCGTTAATCGCATACATTAGCACTTAGCCAAGTGTTGCATGATTTAGCATGTTTCTAGTATGTATAGTACTTCATGGCAATGTGTTTCTGGGGGTGAATTACAGTGCAAGCATGCCATTTCCTGTCGCCATCAGGTGGCGCTATGAGTAACTGAATATTGGCAATAGATGTCTTTATGCCAGGACTCTTATCACACATGTAAAGTTTGGGGCAGACACTGTATGCCTGAGTTACAACAGCTTCCTCTTTCATGACGAAACATCAGACTTTGTCAGGCCACCACAGACACGCCCTTCAGCGAAAACTCTAGATCTTCGCAAGTTAACATCACTAAGGCCTTAAGATTAGACAGACCAAATATGATGCTGATCTGGTTAAATCTATATGAGGAGTTAATCACAGTGTAAAACATGTCATTTCCTGTTGCCCCAGGTGGCGCTATGACTGTAACTGAATATTGTCAGGTAGATGTCTTCAGGCCAGGACTCTAATAAAACATGTTAAGTTTGTAGCAGATCGGACACTGCATGGCCGAGTTACAACAACTTCCTGTTTCATGGCGAAACATCGAATTTTGTCAGGTAGTATGTTCTTGATAAACCAGTTCATAAGAGTTATTGGTATTTAACATGTATTGTGACTAATGGAGCCGCTTAGCTGACCATGGACCATTACATTTCTAACACGGCTAATTGGATTACTCGACTAATTCACTCATGTAAGCATGTGTCAAAGAGATTTTTGGAAACAAACAAACTCGGTGACTTTACTGCAAAAATGTTTGGTGGATAACAACTTTGCAAGGTGTTCAAACTTTCAAATGAATCCGGTACAAAAGCAGAGGCCTGGATGTAAAAGTTTGCCCATGCAGCTAACATTATCACTTCCTAAATACATCAGCTACAACAAATCATGTTTTCATGTACTTAAACAGATTTCTTGTTCTAAACCAGATCCCAAATGTTCTGAAATGCACAGCGGGGATCTGCCATCTTATCTTATTATGGATGTGGATGGCCTAAATTTCCACTCTATGTCTAAGCAAAGCTAATTTGTCATGGCCTGAGGTAATCACTGTCTCTGGGTGAAACTGCAGACACCAGCTTTCAAAGCACAGAGAGAGGCATAATTAATAGCTTGCTAATAACATGCATGGACACCGAGTTCTTGTATCCCAGCAACTTCCTCCCATCCATCTGCCTGAATGCTGCAAAACTGCTGGTATTGACTTAAACCAGAGCCACAACAAAACAAGGGCTCTTGGAATACAGCCTAGAGAATCATTTATCATTACAATACAGAATATCTATAGGAGATTATTGTACTATATACACTGGCCACCATAATTTCTATCAAGTATTTATAATAAACAAGAGATGATAAAAAGGCTTCATATATCAGTCCAACATCGACCATCAATTTCATTATCTTTCCTAGATAGGACCGTTCAGTCAAGCAAATGTGAATTAATAAACTAGAGCTGTTCAGATGCACATCATGTGACCTCCAGAGACACAATATGGCTGACAGCCGTTGCAGATGGTGGAGGTGCTTTATTGCTTATTGACCCGTTTTGCTGCTGCGTTAACAAGACTTTTAGTTCATCATGAAAATGAAACTCACATCTATAAATGATTTCACTGGCCTGTAAAGAGCTCTACACACACCGGTGCCTTATAAACTTCATACACCAACCTTCTGAAGCAGAGCATTGCTATAGTAACAAAAATCAGTGCAGCAGGAATGAGAGATCATAAAGAGACATTCATCTCAAGGGTGTTTAACTTCTAAATGTTTAAAACCTTGTCAAAATATCATGCAGAATGCCTCAATGCTTGTTTAAACATGCCAATGAAAGTAAAAGCTGTCTTTAACATACTGCATAGTACTGATAGTGTTAATAGTGTTACCTGTTCAGGTTTGAGTCCGGGTGGCACCCAGGCATACTCCTCTAGAGCACAGCCTGAGTCATCGTCGGATGTAGAGTTCCTCTGGAAGTCGTACATCAGCTTGGTCACTGTCTTCTCCATCTCTAGAGGCATGACGGTCACAACATGCTCCTCACGAGGGCACTTACAGTGGAGGCAGATCTTCCTAAATAGTAAAGAAAACAACTATCAAATAAAACAATAGTACATCTTGCAATTTGTGTGATTATTTTGGTTTGGTTAATTATTAGACCTTTAAATTGACAGTTCCTTCCATTTTCCATAATTTTAAATGTATCAGGATTAACCTAAATATTACATTGAGTTATTTAAAAAAAAGTCTTCATTCTGATTTGTCCAAGTCAAATTTGGGAACATAATTTTATTTGGCTGTTTTAAGTTGTTATATTTATGGCAAGAACATGGTAAAATAATAATACAAAATGATACATTTAAAATAAAATAAAGGCAAAAATAAACTACAGAATTTTCTGCATAAACTCATTTAATTCAACAGAATGAACAATAGAAAAACATGAGTTGCTTAGGCCTATAACTAAATTTTGCTCTGATATCTCAAGTTACAGTTAAACTTCAAGTAGAGCTGCATGATTCTGGATAAATTGAGAATTATGATATGATGACTAAACAAAATAGCATGTAATTCACTAGAGGTGCTGACAAAATGTTAATTGCTGAAGTCAATTTAAAAAATGTTTAAAATGAATGGAAAAAAAAAAAAAAATCAGTTTGAATAAAGAATGATTCAATGACTCCCTTCACTCTACTTCACTTGTTTCATTACTGGATGAATCAGTGTTTTGAATGAATCTTTTGAATGAATGATTCAATTCACATGATGTAATCGATACAATTGTTATTTGGTTTAATAGACACAGGCAAATCCTTGTCATTTAGGAATAAGATTGCGAGATCGAGATCACGATTCTTTAACGATTAATCATGCAGCTCTATTCTCAAGAAATTCTCCCACCAAGATTTTCTCTTTTTATTCTTCTTTCACTGTCAATCATCATATCCACATTTGGTTATAACCAGGGGCGGCCTATAGATTCCAACAAAAACCCTCAACATGTCCAATGACTCATGTCACGATGAAACACACCCTCCACCAGTCAAACACGAACTGTCTGGTTAGCGTCCAGACAAGCAGACACGGGCGTCAAGCTCTGCCAAAACCACACTCTCCAAGCACGCCGGCCAGTTGGTCAGATTAACTAACCTCTTAGACCAAAGGAAGAGAAAACAAGCCGCCCACTTAGGGCCAATCCCATTAGCACCTCAGAGGCCTGACAGGCTGCAAGGTGTCAAAGACAGACACCGGCCAGTAACCCAATGATTGACTGACGTTTTCACATTGGCCAGATGGTTAACTTAAGAACATGTTCATCTACGTCAAAGAACTCTAGTTGCTATGGAAGCAAGACAAAAAAGATTCTGCTGGTTCAGTTTAAGCCATCAGCAAATCTGTGTTATGCCTCTATTGTCCTAAGGATATGAAGAGTGAGTCATGATATTTCCTCTACAAGCTTTAAGTGCATTAACATGTACTTAAATGTGAGATTTCATTCTAATTAAAACAATTATTTGCCTTTTTAAAATGTCACATAAATACTTTAGTCCAAATAAAATCACACCAATCCAGTTTTTGTGACTAACAGACCTAGATAATGCAATTGTATCTTGTCTTCATCCAGCATATACATGTTAATCGGACTACAAGTGACTTGGCATTATGCATTTGCTTTGAAAGACATGCAACATTTACTCATACCTACAAATATTCAATTACCCATTGTGTTATGTTTTCTTGAATAGATGATGACTGTAACTTAACTACACAAAAAACTGCTTTCAGTGGGCTACATGGATAGATTTTGATTTTGCTTTGTTGAACATATACTACAGTCCAAATGTTTGGGGTTAGTAAGATGTTTCGAAAGAAGCCTCTCATGCTCACCAAGGCTGCATTTATTTGATAAACAGTAAACACTAATGTTTACGGTTTTCTATTTTATTATATTTTAAAATGTAATTTATTCATGTGAAGGCAAAGCATCATTACTCCAGTCTTCAGTGTCACATGACACTTCAGACATCATTCTAATATGCTGATTTGCTGCTCAAGAAACATTTAATATTATTGATAATGTTGAACGGTTGTGCTGCTTAATATAGAAAAATGTTATACAGGATGCTTTTCAGGATTCTTTGATGAATAGAAAGTTCAAAATAACATTTATTTGAAATAGAAATCTTTTGTAACAATATGTGCATCTTTACCATCACATTTGATTAATTTAACACGTCCTTACTAAAAAAAAGTACTGACCCCAAACTTTAACACTTGTATAACTGTAATTCATATGTTATTAAAATTTGCAGCACTAACCATGTGTTCACTTGAGAGTGATATGATATTTCATACTAGTTGAGTCTTTATGACATTTAAATACCAGAAAGAGTGCAAATGACTTCACTTTTCTTAAACATCCCATCTGGATTTTCTTATGAACAAATTCTCTATTAGGTCTCTCAGGGAAGGTTTATCTATGATAGGCTGTGGAACGGTCAAAACTTGTGGATAACTAACAACCTCAGGCGTCTCATATTGGCCACTTTAATATCATTAAAGTCACGATGTAACAGAAGTAGCAAGCAGCAGATCTTTTCTTCCCTATTGTAATGTACATACGAGTGAAATGGACTATCCAAAATAAATAAATAAAATAAATAAATAAGGTGGGGCTTGGCTCTATCCATCAGCTGTTGATTGGTTGGAAGAAATGGGTGGGTTTTATAAGATTATTGGCAAAGTCTGGTATATGTCACCAGAGAGAAGTGTGATTACGAGTTATAACATGCATGGATGAACTGTTTACAATAAGATCAACAATATGCATTTAGAAAGAAAAGGTGAATTTCAATTTCGTGCTGACTTTATTAGTAACGCCAAATGACATTCCAATGTAACTCAAAAGGAACATTCCTTGGCATCAATGGGGCTATGGGGGTACACAAGACAAAAAAAAAAAAGAAAAGGTTTGGAAACACTGGCCTTGAATACAATAGTTTACTTATAAATATTTAAGTTGAAGGAAACAAAAACAACCTATAAATGGATGAAGTGCTTTAAAACCTGCATGAACCTCAAGTAGTTTAAAAGCATCTCTTTGAATCAAAATGAAAGACTCTAGATGGAAGGTTCTGTAGGAGGTAACTGGTGAGCAGACTTATATATAGGCCATGCAGCTGGTCTCTCTGCAGTTCCAACACCCTTGAGCAAGGACAGTTCACCTGCATTACTTGAGGGTGGCAACATCACAACTCACACTAATACTGAACACTCACAGGAACATAGAGGCCCTCAAACAGGCCATCTGTGAATACCAAACACTGTTGAGAAACTTATCCACTCTCCCACCTAGCCTGGTCATTCTGTAAAGCATATTAACTAGAAAATTTAAGGGCAGAAAACAAAAAGGAACGGCTACAGAGCAATCCAGCATGATTGGGAAGCGTAGTCTTCTATCAGAACACTTTAATATATATCATAACTAATAATGCATGCATATCTGAAAAGGATGAACATTTAGCTAAACTGAGATTTCTGGGATGACTCTAAAAGAGTTTCACTGAGATTCCGGTCTGGTCCAGATAAATGAACTGGACTAAAATGAGGTCACCAACCGTAACTCCCTCCTCAGTCCTTAACCACACACACAAAAAAAAGAACAGAGTGAAACTCCTTCAACGTTTTGACATGCTTCGCACATGACTGCAAATTCCAGGCTCAATACCACTGCACGGTCCATCGATAATGCTCTTCCAATCATCTAAATGTGATATGAATTAAAAAGGATGCCGAGTTGCAACTACGCATGCTGAATTCATTACAAACGTCATGCTAAGACCCAGTCAATGTGATCTACAAGCCTGCGCTGAGAGCCTTTAGAAAGGATTTGTCCTACATAGCAAATATGGAAGACTGGGAATGTAATCTAGGGATGACACCGAAGGTTGTTATGCCCCTGAGACATCCAAGCGGAACATGGTAAATGTGATTTATGATCTGATCGGACAATTGCTTATTGTGGGTTAATCATTGCATTTTTAAATTGCTCAGACAACAACAGATGTGGACTTCTTTTTAGCTTGAGGGAAACTTATCCTCTTAAAAACCAGGCCTGTGCCATCACCAGACAATCTAATTCTTTTTAACAATAGCCTATGGCTAGACAACAGTGGCATTGTCATCTTTAATACAACTGCCATTTAAAAAGTGAGAAACCAGGTCTGCTGTAGCCAAGGTTGTTATTGTTATCTAAACCCATAAAAAAAAAAAAAAACGTTACTTAGTTCTGCTAGTTGCCAGGCAACATGTGTCATTTTCATTTAACTAAAATAACTAAATATAAAATTGAAATAAAAGACTGATAAAAAACTATATATAAAAAAAACAATACACAAAATTACTAAAACTTTTAAATATAAATTATAAAAATACAAATTCAAAATATTAACAAAAACTATAAAAGTATCTCAATTATACTTAAATAAAACTGGCTGTAGATTTTACAAAATTCCAGTCTCTGATGAAGCTCCCATGCTTTTCCATGGCATCATTCCGGATGAATTAAACAACCTTTCTAAAGGGCAACACACAGTGGAGAAGCTGGTCACAGCTGGGTGCTAGTGAAAGCCAATTCACCACGTACTCTGACTTATCATTTGTGTATATGCAACTGTGTGTACTTTTCCCACATTTAAACATTGTTTTTTTTAAAGACGACTATCCAATTCTGTCGATTTCACATTCAAAGCATTGTTTTGCGGTACTGACTCAATTTGTGCTTCAATAATACAAAAAGCAAGACATCTGTATTCACAGGAAGACCGTACTACTGTAGTAGAGTCACATATTTGAACCTTTATGACTTTCGTAAGCACCTATAAAATAAAGTAATTGAAATAAGACAACCCTCGTGACTGATGACCTACTACTATATGAACTTAGACTGATGAATAAATCAATTATTTGAAGAAAAAGAAATCAGTTTAATGGAGTCCGCTTCAAATGACGAGGGGTGAGGGTGGAAACGATATTGATTTAATTGAAATAATGCTGTAAAATAAGATGGATTCAGCCAGGAGTAACATCCCATTGACAGCAAGCAAGCGATCGATACATCACAACAGAGTCGGTTCTTTCAAATGGTTAAAAAAAAAAAAAAAAAACTGATTCAGTTCTTTTGTCATTGCGTAGCCTAATTGCGTCACAACGTTATCCCTGACAGCTGAATTTTTAACCAACTGTTCTGCATGCATCTTGATAAAAATGCCATAATCACATCATAAACTTAAATTCAGTCCTTTTTTAACATTTCAGCTGTTTGACTTACTTTATGCCATATCAGTAAAGTCCTCAGTGCACTCAAAAAGCTCTTAAGCCTGGTCACACCATATTATAACTATAATAACTAGGCTATAACAATAACTATATTAGCATGACAATAACATTCTGTTTAAAAGCATAAACTGCACTTATGTTGTCTGCTGCTTTAAACGCTCGAGCTCTTTAAAGTCAGACTGATTCTGATTGGCTGTGAATGTTTTCGTCGTCTATCAGTATTCAGTAGGGAAAAAATCGCTCTGAAAATTTTTCCAACCAAATATTTAAACTTTATCGTTATTATAAAGCTGTGGTGTGGACTTTCCTGTTCTCGTGGAATTATAAAGATTATTAATAGTTTATAGTTATAGTAATTTTAACAGTCATTATCCAGGCATTCACTGTGAGCGCCTTCATCGACTCAACGTGCACGAAATAGACGATTCTCGGTTCAGTGAGTTGTTGATTGGAAAACCACGGACCGACTCCGTCCGATTCGATAACTAATAATTCAGGTTTATTGAACCGTGTTAACCAACTGAATGATAATATAAAAAGAACGATTCGTTCACGAATAAGGCATCGTTATAATGATCGTAAATATATGAGGTAAAGAAAAACCCTTGTATGAATTCAACAGCAGCTGCCTGGTTTTTCTTTCTCTCCTGAGCATTATTCTCCACTTTGTCCCTTCATGTGTTAATCCAACAAAACAACACCCAACAAAGGCTTAATCCGACTTACAGGAACAGGTCAACTAGCAATGACTGAAGATACACGATAACTAAGGTGAAAAGTTGTATCCATTTCGGTCTTTTGCAGTCATTTTCACAGGCTTATTAGATAAAGTAGACGTAGCCTATAAAAGGTAAACGCTATAAAAGACCTCTCTCTAATAACAGTATTTTAAACACTGTTTAAACAGACGCGTAGATCCGCAACATTAGCCTACATGATGAAAAAAAAAAGTACGTTTGATTTATAAAATGAAGTTTGTGGATCAACTTTCTCGGAACACCACAGCGAAGGGAAAAGTCATCACGCAGATTTCAAACGGCAGAACCGATGGAAGTAACAGATCGAGCCACGTACACTTACCTTTTACCATGAACGAAGATGAGAGAGTTTGATGTCGCCAGTCGTGAATCGATCTAAGCACGCGCTACACATTTCCAGCGTGAAAAGAGATCAGTTGGCGCACTTTCACTTCTCCACAAACAAGCGTTTGCTGCGATTCAATCCGCACGTCTTTGTCAAACACTACTGACCAGTCTTAGTTCGTACAAAGGTATCCTCCTGGAAAGACATGCCTCAAGCTCTGGTGCTTTTGATAAAACATCTAGAATAACGTGAAAGCTCGAAGCGTCCCCGCAGATCCAGCGCGATTCTCCGTGATAGTTCCAGCAGCAGCAGCAGCATTCGGGGCGTAAAGCCATGAACAGCCTGCGCTTCCCGTCAATAACAGGCTATGAGAGCTCAGTGAACCGTGGCTTGGACTCGACTGGTTCGCTGTTCGCTCTGCCCACTCGAGCTTGTGAATGGTAATGAGCGTCCATGATGTCAGCAAGTCAACGTCCCTACATTACTTTAATTAGCGACGTGAATAGCTGGTGTTGTTGGAGTCATTTACATGCAAATCAGTCACTTTCTCTTCAACTATAAAGAGCTCAGACGCATTTCACAAGGCAAAAAGTAACTGAGCAGGAGAAAGAACACCGTTTATATGCAAATAATGTAGCACCATACCTTCAGAGGTTTTGTAAAATGTATACACAGTATATGATGCATTAGCTTTTTGATTTTATTTACTTGACTTTTTTTATTATCTTATGAGACTTTTTTAAGCTAAAGTTATATCATGATTGATTTACATTTTGAACAAATTTAAAAGAAAATTAGTCTAAATTATCATAAATCAGCCAGAAAAAAAGATTCATACTTAAATTATTTGAAATGTTCTGAAGCAATTTTTAACATGAATAGCCTACTTTGTTATAATAACATAATAATTGTTAATAATTTGACAAAATTCATATTACCTGCCATACACAAAATGTATTTTATTTTTCAGCTGTATATGATGGGCTCTTTCTAAATATATATGACCCTGGACCACAAAACCAGTCATAAGGGTGATTTATACATCATCTGAATAAATAAGTTTCCATTAATGTATGGTTTGTTATGATAGGACAATATTTGGCAGAGAGACAACTATTTGAAAATTTTGAATCTGAGGGTGCAAAAAAAAAAAAAAAAAAAAATCAAAATATTGAGAAAATCGCCTTTAAAGTTGTCCAAATGAAGTCCTTAGCAATGCATATCCACTCACAAAAATACATTTTTTGATATATTTATGGTAGGAAATGTACAAAATATCTTCATGGAACATGATCTTTACTTAATATCCTAATGATTTTTGGCATAAAGGAAAAAATCGATAATTTTGACCCATACTATGTAATGTTGGCTATTGCTACAAATATACCCGTGCGACTTATGACTGGTTTTGTGGTCCAGGGTCACATATGGTCATTTGGGAGGGAAAATGCATATCCCCCCAAAATAAGAAAGAAAAAAGCACCCTGAGGAAGGCATTGGTGGCCAAAACACATGGGTTTGCAGCCCATTATTTTAGTTTGTTTTATCATGAAATAGCCAGTTGAATAAAGGCTTAAAAAACGTTATAGGATTGTATTTTTTTGCCCACAAAAGAGAACATTTGAACATATCTCACGGAACATCCGAGCATGTCAGATTCTTTATATATATATAAAATATGCATATACATGTTTGCAAGATTAAAGGGGCTATATTATTTACCCACTGACGCATTTCACCCTACTGTCCCTATAATCTGAAATCTCATGGTGAGACAAAGACCACCAAAAACCAACACAGAGCATTCATAGATGATGCGTAACAGCATGAGCCATGCCTGGTTGGGTAAATCAATACTTACTTCAAAAGGTCTCTCACAACACCAGTTTGCAACAAAGAGAAAAAAAAAGAAAGTCAACAACAGTGTTTAAATTACTTAATAAAACGTCCATAAATCTATTTGAATGCAGCTGGCTCTTTAACTTCCAGGTGGCTTAAGTTGTCGGTGTGGTTGTGCATCCATCTGAAAAGAGGGTATCTCTTATTAGACTGTGCTTCTCATTTACCATGCCAGCCTGAGCCAAACCCCTACACACACAGTAGTATCAATTACCCCCATCCCAGTGCTTTAGGCTTTGGAGAGTAACACACACTGACAGCCACTCTGTTCCCCACAGCCACAAGCTCACTGACATGCCTGGCCATAAGCCTATGCTGCTATAGAAATCCAGCAAACCCACTGCTCTCCAAATCATGCGGCTGTTTGGCTTCTTTTATGATCGCATTTAAAGGTGTGTGTTAAATCACAGTATTCTGCATGCATGTCTGACATCAAATGAACACAATACAAATCGAATTGCTTGGATCCAAGTAAGCACAGTATAGCTGAAAGCATGACAGTTTTACTATATAAAACCTCCAGGCAGTGGCGAATCATGATTGATTTTTGCTAATACCTTTATACCAGTGTTATTTACATAGTTTTTATTAGTTAATTTTAGTTTAATTTTTAGTAAATTTGTTATGTGCTTTTATTTTTTTTAAACAATACAATTTAGTTTTATTTAAATTTAAATTGTAGTTTTAATTTAGCTTTAGTTTTTATTTCCAGTTAGTAATTGTAGTGCTTTAACATTAAAGGGATAGTCCACCCTAAAATGAAAATAAAGTCATCATTTACTTACCCTGCTGTTGTTCTAATGCTGCATGCCCTTCTTTCTTTTTCTGACCACAAAAGGAGGATTTAAAAAAAAAAAAAAAGTTGCACTCACGGTTGTCTATATATATATATATATATATATATATATATATATATATATATATATATATATATATATATATATATCTCATCGGGCATACGGCATTACCATGGTAAGTAAATGATGACTTTTTGCCCATTCTAAGGTGAACTATCCCTTTAAACTTATTTCAGTTATTTGCCAAGGGAACAATTTCTGTTTAGTTTAAGGGCCAGATTTACTAAACAGGGCAAATTAGCATGACAGCGCAGTTTCACAAATGCGCCAATGATAGTGGCAAGTTTTTCACGTGATGTACTGCTGACGCGCAAATTAAAGAACACAGACGCAGTCAAATCATTTACTTAATGACCAACCCAATCTACCAAGAGCAGCGCAAATTAGTGTTGGGTCGCAAATAAGCAGAGCTGATGCTCATCAGATGCAGGTCGACAAAGGCGCAGCTTGTTACATGTAATCTGACAAACGCGTACATATATATATAATATTTTTTATTGTTATAAATATTTTCCCCCTTCTACCACACTCTCTCTGTTCTCTGCGGTGTCTCCTCCTAGCAGCAACAATTGCTGCTATGTCGCAAAATGGGTTAAGACATGCTTTTTTTGGGCGCTAAATAATGCCGCAAATACCAGTAAATTGACTAGCGCAAACATTAGTAAATCGCGTTGCGTGATTCATTTAAATACTCTCCTCCCATAAATTCTGCGCCTGAAAAGGAAACTCCTATAAATGCATATGCAATAAGGTCAACCGCAAAAACAACTCAATCCACGCCTTTTTAGCGCTAATTTTGCACTGCATATCTTTAGTAAATCCCTACAGTAGTTTTTTTTAATGCCAAAAGAGGGTCGCAAGCTGTTAGTAAATCTGGCCCTAAGTTTTTAATCTAATATTTATATTTTATTTCAGCATTATTTTAATTAACAAAAACATTTTATTAATTTCAGTTTTAGTTACTGGCAATCAGTGTAAATTTGGTTTTGTCTGAATAAGAAAGGCAAAGGTACACTAAAATGGATGTCCATTACTTTCACAAAAGCACCACACCCCTTTCTTAGCAAAAATGCTGATGGCTATCATTCTAAGTCAACACTAGGGCAGCTGTACAGCTCAACAGCTGATTGCCGAGGAATGCTTACGTCTCTTTTTTTCTGGTGAGAACTCAGGATGAGATAACCAAATTCCATCTGGGGAATGAGCTTCAAGGAATTAAGGTAAAGCAAACCACCTCCTCCACTTTCCATGCAAATGGCTGCATTCTTTTTTTGGTTGTTGCTGATAAAAATTCACTTAGGCTACTAATATGAGTTGTTTTTAATATAATCCATGCCTTTGGACAGCTTTCCATTCAGATATGCCAAAGCCCGGACATTCTTCTCATGTGTCCTGATTGAATTATGTGCAAAAATGTGGTATGTGTGGCATAAAAAGTGAAAGTTTTTTACGGGTTACAACAGACACTTTGCTTGAAATTCGATTTGCTTTGAAGTTTCGTTAACTATTTACAACCCGTACAGGCGAGGAAAGGAAAGACAGGCTGTGTAATACATTAAGCTACCCAATGCTGCACTGGGACCCTGAGCTCCTGTATGACCTTGTGGATTGGCTCGCTATTTCTGCCCCACTTCTTCCACTTTGAAAGGGCTCTTCACTGTACAGAAGTACTGCTGTGCCACATCCATCAAGGCATCAGATTAAAGGGAGGACAGCAGCTGCAGAGCACGATGGGAAGTTTTCTGAGCCATCCAAATGCAGTTTTCTGACTCAACCCAGAAGTGGGGCACATTAGCTTTGACACTATAAGTCAGAAAGTTTTTTACCGCCCTGAAGAGTTACAAGTAGCGATACAACATGACAGATGGACTATTATATTGTACATTTAATGGTGCACTTGGCTTGTTTTAAGATGAAACAATAAAGTGTCTCTAAAAATACACTAAGCATTTGCACTGCACTGATGATTCATGTACTCCAAACATCTCTCTCTCTCTCTCTATCTTGCACATAGCAATCATACGCACAAATATAAACCTGTGCTTTCAGTCAGAACAATGTGAGGGGGCTGGGTCAGTGACTCTCAAAGGGTCTTACATCACATTCCAGAGCCCATTTCACTGAACATCCATTCATTCACTACTAGAGAAGATCCACTCAGAGATGGTTGTAGGTGTTACATCCCACAGCACAGTCATGTTATTTCTCACAAAATACACAGGGTCTTGCCAGTGGTCCTTTTATAAAGTTAAGAACTATGTGCACCTAAATTGGCATAATGTTGCCATGCAGCAAGCTACTGAAATCCTTAATGTTTTAGCAAATATAAGAATAGATAAATTGCCAGTGCTGGTAGATTACTTACAAATTGTAGTTGGTTACTTATGGAAGCTTGTTTCCGCCACTGAATAAAAAATTAAAAAGGTAATTGCGACTTTTTATCTCACAATTCTTTTTATTCTTTTTATTCTCACAATTGCGAGTTAACATCTCACAATTCTGACTTTTTTCTCAGAATTGCGTGAAATAAAGTCACGGTTGTGAGTTATAAGAGGTACAAACTTGCAATTGAGTTATAAAGTCAGAATTGGGTCATATAAACTTGCAATTGTGTGTCATAAACTCGCAATTCTGAGAAAGTTTTTTTTCTCGCAATTATGACTTTTTTCTCACAAATACGAGTTTATAGCTTGCAATTCTGACTTCTTTTCTCAGAATTTTGAAACAAACTAAATTCTGAGAAAAAAAGTCACTTTTTCCCCCTCAGAATTGGACTTTTAAATTGTGAGTTTATATCTCGCAATTCTGACTTTGAGATGTAAACTCACAATTGCGAGAAAAAAAGTCAGAATTGTGAGGTGCAATTATCTTTTCTTTTTATTATTCCGTGGCAGAAACAAACATCCATAGTTACTGATTCCAAATTAAATGAAAAAAAAAAAAATTGTAGTTAGTAAATGTAATCCATTACATTACACATTTAAGGTAATATAATCTGACTACTTTTTGATTACTTTTAGATTACTTTTGACCTAACTCATTTATCACATTGATTTGAACAGGATAATCTTGTACCATATTGACTTAAAAATACAAAAAAAAAGAAAGAATATTAATTTTTTTGTTATGCACATAAGTGCATTAAATATTACATTACGTCAGGGTTTCTCAAACTGGGATTCGTGATGGAACTGCAGGAGGTTTGTGAGTTTAATTAAAAGCTTAATTAAATCATAAAAATTTAAAATTAAATAAAAAGTTTTAAAATAAAAACAAATCAAAATAAAACACCAACTAAAAAAGATGAAATATTTTACGTTTACCTGCGTGTCATGTGACAATTAACCAACATCAGAGAACCATGAACTTAAAGGTGTTGTATGTAATTTTTTTTAATGTACTGAAGCATAAAAATACCATAATATGTTTGCAGATATTTATGAAACATGCTAAGTTTACATGCTTGTTTCTCCGAAAAACAATGCTACAGTTATTCTACTTTGAAATGTGCGTTCCTTGTCAGAATGTCTATTTTTGTTTTGGTCTGTGTGATCCCGCCCACTTTACCCAATATTATTATCAATGAATTATCAATAAATTACTGCCATTGTGAGAATAACATTCAATCATGCAATCAATAAAATAGTAACTGAAATCTGATTATGAGCATTTTAAAATGTAATATAATCTAATAAATTCTTAAATTTAGGAATCTGATTATGTAATCCAGATTACATGTAATCAGTTACTACCCAGCACTGTAAAATTCTACATAAAATTGTATTGTAGCACCTGAATTGTTATGGTGGTTATCAATACATTTTAAGGTAAAAAGCAGATTTAGCATATTAGAATGGTATATTAACATGATATCACTTAATAAAATATACAACTGTTAATTGTAGAATATACAGGCATCAATATGCCATCCAGTACTTCATGAAACATTGTCATTTTGGAGAATTTCTGGCAACCAAAGCTTTACGCAAATTTACTTTAATTGTAAATTTAACAGGATTTCTTTTACAGTATTAGTTTTGTAGATATCATGTTCATGTATAATGCAAATGATCATATAAAACAGACCAAAAACAGGACTATTTTGACAGTTATACCCTTTTATGTGAGGAAATCACTGAGGACAGCATTCTAGCTTCCCCTTAGTGATAGTTTCAGAGCAGCAAGTTAAACTTTAAAGTTAAATAAATGGGTGCACAAGTATGCCCTGTTTAAATATTTAGTTTGGGGAGACTGCAGCAGCCAGGGAACAGTCATTTACACAGAGCCGGGACTGAGATAGCCCTGACATGTCCGGAAGAGAGAAAGAAACAGATGGAGAGGAATGGTAAGATAAATGTGCATGATAAGTTTGTTTGGATATATTTTGGCAGAAAACAGAAACTACAGTTGAGACACACTTATACTCCACTTCATGACTGATAACCTTGTGTCATTATAACATAGCAACTTAAACCTCCCTAACTCATTTAAAAAGCTCAGACTCAGATTAGATTGAAATCAGATCACAGTCCTTATTGATCCTTTAATAAGTTACATGTCCACAAATATTTGCAGCCTAGCAATGTTTAAACCACACCTATATGAATATTATTGCATCAAATGACAAAACATCAAATAAATTGCCAATTATTTGAAAGAAAGATAGTACACAATTTCAATCGCCCATCTGGTAAATGTATTATCAGAGACGTATGACCCCTCAAGTCCAAAATGTTCTACATACACTTCCTTCTTACGGACAAACCATGTCAGGACTCACTTTCAACAATTCATCTTTAAAAGAGATATATTACCTCTGGACTAGCTTCACACCTTTGAGTTTTCCAGAGGCCAGCAGTGGAAAAACAAGAATACTAGTATCCATTATAGTTTGATTTCACCCAGAAATGGGCAACAATCTGTTAGAGGAGGAGTGAGGCTCAGGCTGCTATGGAAACAACAGGAGACAATATGAAAGGACAAAAGGACATTACAGGAATGGAATAACAAAGAGGAGGAGACTTAATAGAGAACACTTTATCTAAACTATTCATTATGGCTGTTAATCTATTAAGAGCTTAAAAGGCATATGGCGAAGGGAGAAATCTGTGTTACTGCTACAAGGCAGAAATCCACAAAATTCCGTGCATGAGACATCGCAGAAACTAAACTAATTAAATTATAGATGCTAAAGATTAGAGGATAAAAAATAAAAAAAAAATAGTATATTGAATGGTGTCTCGCTCACTGACAAGCGTAGCAGTGAGAGGTACAAATCGAAAGCTGAAAGTTGAATTAAAGTTCAATCTGATATTAAACTATGCCAAATAAAAGCCAGAGGCTATTGGGATTGATTGAAAGAGGTTCTTTGGAGGGCCGCTGTGTCTTGTATGATTTTATACACTACTGTTCAAATATTTGTGGACAGTAAATGTTTTTTTAAAAGAAATTAACACTTTTATTTAGCAAGGATGCATTCAAATGATCTAAAAAGACATTAAAGATGTAACTGAAGATTTATACTTTAAATAAATGCTGTGATTCTGAACTTTCTATTCAAAGTATCATGAAAAAAGATCATGATTAAAAAAAAAATAAAAAATAACTAGCACAACTGTCTTCAACACTGACAATAATAGGA
Source organism: Ctenopharyngodon idella (assembly GCF_019924925.1). Taxonomy (NCBI): domain Eukaryota; kingdom Metazoa; phylum Chordata; class Actinopteri; order Cypriniformes; family Xenocyprididae; genus Ctenopharyngodon; species Ctenopharyngodon idella. Next base: position 7,197,471 of record NC_067230.1, on the reverse strand, counting down.
AATGAGCACCAAATCAGCATATGATTATGATTTCTGAAGGATCATGTGACACTGAAAACTGGAGTAATGATGCTGAAAATTCAGCTTTGACATTAAAGGAATAAATTACATTTAAATCATATTAAAAAACAAACAAACAAACAAACAAACAAAAAAACAGTAATAATATTTCACAATACTACTGTTTTTACAGTGTTTTTGATCAAATAAATGCACCCTTGGTGGGCAAGAAAGACTTCTTTCAAAAACATTAAAAAATCTTAAACCCCAAACTTTTAAACAGCAGTGTATATAATATTCAGAAAGTAAAAGTTAAAACAAAAAAATATGAGAATAGTGAGGTGATAAATCTAGTGAAAGGAAAGATGGACTTTATTCTTCCATATTAGCTCCATAAATCCTCTTTGCACTTCACCAGTCCTCATCTCTCTAAATCTTGCCCTGTGGTCTCTGCTTATTTACATTTCTCTCAAGAAGAACGTTACACCCTACATGGCATTAATGGCCCAGGCAGGCATCAAGCAGAAAGGGGAGCACACACACACCTACCATTTTGGTGTGTTTATTTGAACTGCAAATGATGGGGGATGGAGTGTTTGTGTGTGTGTGTGAGGGACACTGGATATGGAGAAGGTTTGGTGTTAAACTGCAGTTCTTGGTCCATTTTACTTATATCTACACTCTTCCTATGCTTTTCACAGTGCGCTTGTTTCTCGCAGACTCCCTTGGCTTCATACACAGACACTCCTCTGTATGGGACGTCCCAGAGACGGATCAGAGTGCAGGGATAGAGTGGAGTTATACATGCACCCCAAACCTCTTTGCCTTGGACTTAAACCCTCCTTTGTCTTTACTAATTTTCATCACTTACTAAGAAGTAACTGAGGCACTGTGGGAATTGTCAGGCCAGATCTGATCCACATATGGAAAGCAGCCCTTCTGCCACACAATGGCATCAGCTGGAGTCGTTCCAAATCTCCACAGTCTACTTAAGCAAGCTGCCAGTGATTAAATATGGAGATTATTCTAGGGTGGTTGTTAGATCCAGAGCAGAAAAGTGATCAAGTAAAAAAAAATTATATATATAAACAGTTTATAATACTTAATATAGTATTAAGTATTAAGTATAGTAAAAAGAATGTTCTTAGCAATGTAATATTTGTATTCATGTTAGTTTCATATGGTTTCGAAAAACCTTTATACTATTTTCACATTTAAAGAGTAACTTCACCGATTTTCATCCCACTTTGTATTGTTACAATGTCGGTAGACTGTGTAAATGAACAATGTTGACTTGTTGACTCTCGTGAATTGAGAAATTCACGTTTATTTGTCAGCAAAAGTCCATAGGATGACGCAAAATGCTCCAGGGCCTTTTTGAGAAAACTACATATTATATTTCCACATTTTTTGTATCCCCGCCCATGGACAGTCAGACCAACAGCGGGTTATTAACAGAACAGTCATTGTAAAGGTAGGCTTATCACTGAAAATTGTCTCGTACTTTGTCTACTCTTTAAACAGCATTATGGTAAAAATAGAACACTGGCAACAGCATTCTTATCTGTATACGTGACGTTTGCGGTTGGGCGGAACTGACAGAACGGCAGTTTCTTTCAGTTTTCCCTTCCGTTTAACCTTAAACACTGTGCAAGTCCAGTCTGAAATGCTTACTACAAACACTGAGGTTTTTCTGATTTTCCATTCTGGTGTTCTCTACATATTTACGATTCTTTGCACCCTTTGGCCACTGCCTACAACGTGCTAGATCTGTCACTGAAAACCGAAAGTAACTCACTGTCGCTAAATGTTTACTCTTTGAATTCTAGCACCTGAGAACAATAGAAGGTGACGCCATGACTAAAAGTTTGATAAGAAGTATTTTCTACTAAAGCAAGGCAACATTTGACTCAAGTAAGGGTATCCAAAGCAGACTAGTGGGAGTGGCCTTGGACAGCAACATGCCCAGTACATTATGGGTGTTGAAGTTTTCCTACTTAAAGAAAAAAGGCTGTACTCTTTCCTTTTGCCAAACGTTTTCTCTAGTCAGGTAGCACCAATTTAATTTTTTTCCCAACTTTCTACTGTACAGGCAGCAAAGTTTTATTGAAAGCCCATTTTGCCATTGGTGAAGTATCCCTTTAATTATTCTAAAAATATCATGTGGTATAACCATCAAGTAAGAAGTAATAACCACAGTTTCTTTACAAAATACATGTTAGTGTAAACAACTTAATCAGTACTTACAAAACAGTTTTAGATTTTATTTTTCAAGGAAAAAGTTTTTTCTTTTTTTTTTTAACAAATATTACGTTTTCGGAGAGTTGCACCACATGACTTAAACTAACCTCATATTGTCATAAAAAAGGTCAAATTACTAGATATTTTAAGAGACTTAATGCCATTAAAACCCAAAAGTTGCACACACACAAATATACAGACTCTGACGTGGCACACCTGCCTTTTTTGAGCTATTTTCTATCCCTGTTAATTGCTGGGTGAAAGTCGATGAAATCTGAAATAACTCACAGTTCCTTCCATGGACGCCTGAGAGAAGGTAGGCTGTAATTCTACAGTGCCAAATCAGAGCTGTTTCTTAAACCCCCTAGCATGTGGGTGTAGAAAGGACATAAATAGCACACTTTCACTAAACAAAAAAAATAAGACGTTTAAGGCGAGACACTACAGGTGAATAGGGATTTTTTTTAAATTAGAAGATATCACTGTGAAACTTCTCCAGTTTATTACTGGCATAAACATAAGAAAAAAATGTATTACAAGTTTTGTGTAAATTTATGTTTTAATATGCAAATGAGGCCTTATGTACTTAAATATATGCTCATTTGCATACATTTCCAAAAACAAAATCTGGAAATTGGAAAGGTCCAGGTTTAAGATTCTTGGTTCTATTTGTTGACATATTAGATGAAAGGGCTTTTACAGAGGGGATTCTGGATATCTTATTTTGTGCTTTAGTAAATTAGAGAATACTGACAATAGCCTTAAAAAATCAATTTTCTCCATGTTTTTTTGAGTAAAAGTACCTATAACTCAGGATAGGAATGATATATCAACAAATCCCTCTGTAAAAGCCTTCAGAATATAGATAGGAATAAAACTGTAAAGTTTGGTGTATATAAGTTCTGCTGAAGTGGAGATTTCTGACTCAGAACAGGAGAAAAAACTCATTTTGAGAAAACGGCCTTTAAAGATATTTACTGTAATTGAAATCTATAGACGCAAATAGATAAAGTGCTATAAAATATACACTTAAAAGAGTATTTTGGATGTTTTCTTTCCACCAGTCTGAAAAAACACTTTATGAAAAGCCAAAAAGTGCAAAATCTCAAAATTGACAAGTGCCTGAAAAAACAGTGTTTTTGCCTGTAGTGTCTCCCCTTAAAACACTGAAATCTAATAGGCGAATTTAATGGAACATTGTAAGAAATGCTGCTACATCATAAATATGTTAACTGTTTATGTGACTGAGCTTGTACCTTCTGAAGACTTTAGTTTAAAATCACAAACCAAATGAAAGCAATGTACCATAATGAAAAATTCAATCCAGTTTGTCTGCATCCCAGTGGCTCTTGGCTTGATGTTAATTACTGATTAAAATGTTAAAACAATTTAGCTTGTGGCTGGAATATGTAATCGTTCTACTTTATCATTCACGGCTGGTGCCGAGAGACCAATCCACCAAACGCTGCATCTGTCACCCCTTCCGGCGATTCGTCACTGTGCGGGCGTAACAAGTCAGAGGATATGACATAATTATCCATTTGTTCGTCTGTGTTACAAGCTAGCTATCATGCCCTGAATATGAACCCTTAAAAAACAATGAAATGAAGATGTGAGTGTCAAAAACACAAGGCTAGAGAAAAGGGCACTGTGTCTGTTTTCATCATGCTTATCGTGAAATACCATTTTCAGGCTAGAGGTCAGTAGTTCAGCAGCTAGCATGTGAGGGTTCGGTGTTGACATGCCTAATAATTAGCACTTTTGGCATTAAAGGTCTTGTCATACAGATATGCTTTGCTAATATAGTATAACAATACAACACAGCATTAGTGTGCAGTAGAAGTCACTATATGCTGCTAAAAAGACCAGTTTAGCCAGTTTGCAGGATTTGTTGTGTTTTAGATTCTAGCAGGGTGCTTCACTAGCTAAACCAACAAGACTTCCTTAGCTAAACCAGCATCACCAGATAACTTTTGCTGGCTGCATGAAGTTCCACTAGCTAGCTTAGCGCCAAACTAGCATAAATCAGTAAGTGTGGTTGTAGTCTTTGCCTCCATTGACCTCCTCTGTAGAGAGGCTAACAGACCCACAGCTGTGCTTGATCACATTATTAATCTGTTTATACTATCATTTAGTGTTTAATCTCAGCCTGAAGACTTTTTTTCTTATCAGCTACTCACAGATCGAGATCTTGTTTTATTATTTTTGCTTACTATGAAGCAAATGATGTAGCAAATCAGACCATATGTGCATCTAAACATGATCTAGCAGACCTCTTAAGTACACTTATCATTATGTAGTGCAGAGGCAAAGAAATTAAATAAATATGTAAGGCTCACAGATTTGAAATGACGCTAGTAAGCAGTTTTTCCTTCCTCACAGGATTCTGTGTGTGGGAGTGCGAACAATGTATGAACTCCACCATCTGGTCTATTTTACAGCCAGTGTGTGCAAATCTTTCCTATTTCTAAAGTAGCATCTCAAGTTTTCATTGTCCACTTTTATTCTTCCCTCAAAAGATTCATCTCTTTGTCTGCAAGCAGACAAACATGCCATCTAAGAGATGTTGTTGAGATGAGAACAAAGAGAGTTCAGGACAAGACCGGTCACACTCACAGGAGTCTCCACCACAGACAGCTCTGTTTTAGAGGCCATTTGAGGAATTTGACACACCAAAGTTGGTGACCTTCGTAAACTTTAGAGATCCTGTGTCGGCCGCAAACACACACGCTTGCACACAAATAAAAACAACTCTTCAATTCGAACAAAACCCACACACACACACACACATACACTTCTGTCTCAAGATAATACTGTCTTTAATAAATGTCCCATAAATATTCTTAGAAGTAAAAAAAAAAAAATCTGCTATTTGATTCATTTTTGTTTGTGTATCCCAACCAGTCAGACAAGTAAGTTTGGTGTAAGTTTGGGGCGGAGCTAACTGGTTATCTGTCAATCGCTGGGTCTCTAACTAATAATCGTGAGAACTTCTCACGAAAAATTTCCTAATACTCTACATATGCATATGCATGTGAATTATTTGCATAAAACATGCCCAAACCATCTTCATATAAGAGCATATAAGAGCTATATGAACTACAAAACTTATAGTTCATCCAAAAATGAAAATTACCCCATGGTTTACTCACCCTCAAGCCATCCTAGGTGTATATGACTATATTCTTTCAGATGAATACAATCAGAGTTATATTAAAAAATGTCCTGGTTCTCCCAAGCTTTATAATGGCAGTGAATAGAGGATAAGATTTTGAAGCCCCAAAAAGTGCAACCATCCATCACAAAAGATAACCACATGGCCCCGGGGGTTAATAAAGGCCTTCTGAAGCGAAGCGATGTGTTTGTGTAAGAAAACTTTAAAAACTTAAATAACTGGCTTCCGGCAGACGGCTGTACGCACGTCGACTTGCGCCAAAAGACTAACCCCTTATGCGATGTAGGAGTAGCGTAAGCTTTGACGCCTCTCACTGTTCAAACAAATACGGCTGTGCAACAAAGCTCCTCTTCTCTTTTATCGAAATCATCCAACATTTCTCTTTAAAAATTCTCGTTTTAGACTTCTAATTCATGACCTGTGTTTTGTTTTGCTTTGCTCTATCCTCTGCGCTTCCGCGTTTGTCAATACATCAATGTGTCAGCTCAGAGTTCGCTCAGAGTATCAGAGTAAATCGATGTGTATGGCCGTCTGTCGGAAGCTAATTTATTTTTAAAGTTATAAATATGAATATTTTTCTTACACAAATGCATCGCTTCCCTTCAGAAGGCCTTTATTAACCCCACAGAGCTGTGTGGTTCTTTTAACCATCCATCTTTTATGATGGATGGTTGCATTTTTTTGGGGTTTCAAAATCTCATCCTCTATTTATTGCCATTATAAAGTTTGGGAGTACCAGGACATCCAAACTCCAATTGTATTAGTCTGAAAAAAGATAGTCATATACACCTAGGATGGCTTGAGGGTGAGTAAATCATGGGGTGATTTTCATTTTTGGGTGAACTAAGTATGTGATCTTCAGATGTTCCCATTTTTTCATATATTTAGAATGCATTTTAGTACGAAACTTGTTGATTTATGTTGTCACGTAAGTGGCACAGAAATTACACTTCAGCTTTGAAACTAAATTTGACACTATAGTGAAAACCAAAATTTAGCATATGAGTCAGATACATAAAAAAGACCAAACTGAAATCAGTTGTATCAAAGCCTGACACCTGCTTAATGGAGGAAACAATCACCATGATTCATTTCTATGTCCTTTACATTTTCTAAGCGAGTTTTGCTGCTTATAATTGCCTTGAGTTGACATTAGTACTGAATAGATGACTCAGTGTGGGTCTCACCCTCTCTCTGCTCATCTGCTACCAGCTTTCTCAACTATATGCTTTTTAGGCCATTGCAAGGGCTCTACAATGCACAGTCTTAGATTTGTTTAAATGGGCAATTCATCGCATGACTAAGTCGGCTGCCTCTTCGTCAGGCATTAAATTACAGAGATGATAAATGACAGCAGCCCATTAACGACAGACATTTTCATGACGAGCAAAGCTTTAAATCTCATGTCTTGTAAGTAGAGCATAGGGTTGGTTATACTGGTATTTTCAATGATTAGACATTGGGATAGTGCATAATGCTTAAAGGGACAGTTCACCTAAAAATAAAAATGGTAATTTAAGCACCCTCATCAGTGTTCCACGCACTTCTGATGTCACTGCTGCGCAGAAAAAATAAATAGCCTCGCAGACACAAAAAGTGTGGGGAGAGCCATTTAAATGTAATCTAGTAAATGAGAAATAATTGCTGCTATTGCGTTAAAACTGGTGAATGTGGTTAACAGGACTGAGAATGATGTGAGCCAAATCAGTTGCTCTAAGAATACTTTAATGGTTGCAGACCAAATAGCTCAATATGAGAGGAAATAAAAACTTAAAGACATGTGAAATAAAATGTCATCATGTTTATTATATTATATTATATGCCTAATAAAGAATTGATCTCACAAGGGGATTGTTTAGGGCTCCTTGCCATTAAAAAAAATTAAATTGAACATTTAATTTTGATGTTTAATGCTGTCTGTAGCCAATAACTGACCATACAAAAACACATTATGGTCCCAAACCATCTCAGTGTAACTGCTTCATTTTTTTCACATTATGAGTTCTATTATACTATATAATTATAAAGAATTGAACTGTTCTGCATGAGACTTTTTAAATTATTGGTAGAGACTGGTACAGTTAACACAGCACTGTAAAAAAAAATTCTCAGGTAACCTAAAATGTGCTTTATTTAGTGTCTTATGAATTAACTGCTTGTTTTCAAAAGGTCTGGTATAAAGAGTGTTTTTGTTCTGGAGGCCAAATGTCTGCACAAAAGAGAAAAGTTTTGCTCAGCTTACTCTTTTCTATGCAATCACAATAAATTGGGACTCAAATTTGAACATAAAATCACCATAAAAGTATCTTATCAGTGCTTCATAACTCATGCATTATTTTCCAAGTTTGATACTACCTAAAATCAGATAATTGAGTCATTGAGCTGAACTCAAGAATTGAATTAGTTCAATTTGTGAATGAATCATTTAGACCGGTTTGGAAAATGAGATCAACTGAATCAAGATCAGACTTGAGATTCTTTCATGAATCAGACAACGCTACTTCTCTCATGAACTGCACAAAAAAGAATGAAGAGAATTTTTATTTTTATTTTTGGGTGAGCTATTCTTTTAATAGTGTGGGTAATTAAAGCTCAGTTCAAATTCTGTTCATCAGAGTTTAATGAGAATATATGACAGATTTGGGTTAGGTTCTACAGAGAGTTGTTTGTGTGTGTATGTCTCAGTAAGATTGATCAAATGAAGAAATGATTAGGCTTGAAAACTCTTCGTGGCCATGGCAGATTCTCTTTCATTATTAGAGAAACAACCCCTCCTCAAGCCCCAGGGAATTGCATGCATGTGTGCGTATGTGTGTGTGTGTGTGTGTGTGTGTGTGTGTGTGTGTATGAAGTTGACAATGTGCTTCAGGAGGAACATAATTGTTTGCAAATGGTTTAGTCAAGCAATGATGAAAAAGCGCTATGGGGCTAAATGTGTTCATGTGAGTAAACGTTCAACATATAACATGCTGAGTAGAAGCCAAATACAGAGAATGAGACACATCAGCCATCCAGCTCATCTACTGAAGCATGACCGTTCGAAGGGATCTATCACACTTCTCCTCTTGCTAGCGTCTGGGAGGATGTTGGGCCAACCATTTATTTAGAGTCAGATTTGAGGCTTTGTGGGAATGAGTGTGTCTGGGGGAAGGGTCATTAGAAAGGGAGGGTTAGGGTGTTAATGGTTAAATGCCTTGCTCGCCTTGTGCTGATGTCATTGGATAAAGATATCTTCTTAAAAAAAACAGCATGTGGTTGAAACTAGACCAAAACTCAAGGAGAAACTGGTTCTGGGTGCATGAAACCCTAAAATGTTAAATCTCTGGTCGTAGATATAAGATTGATCTTAGAGAAATACTACAAATAGTCTTAGATATTTTTAAATTAACATTCTTTCTACACTTTCTTTCTTGACAAACACAATAAGGTACAAAGGCTCCTCAAATTTTTAGGTCATTTTACCATCTTCGAAGAGAAGCCTGTTTATTGCTGCTTATTTAAGACTGCATTTATTGGACCGAGCCAGGTGGATACGTTTTTAGCAGTGTTACGTGTCAGTGTTTAAAATGAGGAATAGATGAAAAAAAGAGAAAGGGAGGAAAAGAGAAAAGATGAAGTTTGCTCTCTCATGCTTGCCTTGACAGAGTCAACATGAGTCTTTCTTTTGCTTTCTTGGTGAAAGCAAAACTTCTTTTACAAAGTCACATTTTTCTATAAAGCTGAGCGTCAAAACAAATATCTATTGTGAGCCTTAGGAACAGCTTAAACCAACTGTTAAATTGTAGAAATGCAATGATGAATGGTTAAATCATAAAAAAGGCATAAAAAAGGAATAAGAATAGAAACAGTGAATTCAATTATTATATTAGTTAGTGCTGTCAAATTGATTAATCGTGATTAATTGCATATAACAAAAGTTTGTTAACATTTTATATATTTGGGTCATTGACGAATAAGGTTTTTAAAAGTGTAAAAAATAACATAATGGATATATAAATAATTTTGAAGTTTTATTAAGTGTTAACAATGAGATTATGTGGTTTTTAAAATCAATTAACACTGCTTTCGTCATGGACAAATGGACAAAATCTGTCACCAAAAAAATTATTCGGTTTAACCAAAATTTCAGTGAATGACACTTTTGATTATACTGAATGACGATATTTTCGAACAAAGCTAACAGGCTGCTAGCTAGCAAGCAAGAGGACAATTGAACATTTTATATTTAGTTTTTAAAATATTACAACATTTTTATAGCGTTTGTACCGAATGACCTGATGTTTCGGGACATGCATATGAGCAAGTGAAAACATGAATTTTTCATATAGTTAAAAGGTAGTTAGTTACTTTGCTTTACGACCATGTGGTCCTTTGCAGGTGTCTGAATGATTTCACATCCTGTCACATGATACTGACCACATGACTTGATCAAAAATGGTCCCTATATATTGGTTACTCCGAATGACATCAATGAAATTAATTTTTCTGAACATTCTTTCTCATAACAAAGCAACGACTTCTACACATAATTTTAATACCATTTTGCACTGTTAATATATGTTATAAAATCATGCCAGAATAAAAAATTTATACATTTATTAAACCGAATGACCTTTTGACACTTCAAAATCTTTAAAATATCTTTACATGTAGCAAAATATAATTAAAACCTTTTAGATTCAATAAAAGAGATCTAGTTGTACTACCTTACATACTTTGGATGCCATATCTTTGTTTTTTATTATTATTAAGGCCTTTGGACAAAAAAATGACACGTCATTGACACATGTATATGTATGTGTGTGTGTGTATATATATATATATATATATATATATATATATATATAAACCGCAAAACAAAATATCCTTAAAAAAAAATAAACCAACCAAACATCCTTCAATACAAAATATCCTTATAGCTTTTTGGTGAATTTTCTTCTAGTCTTGTATACACAAGCATTAAAGGCACTCAGGGCAGATCGCGTGGCTGGTAAGGAGGTGTAAAGCCCGAGGGAAGCTAAAGAGGTGGTCTGTGTAATTTTAAAATGCAACGGTTGTAAACCAGAACGAATGCCAGCAACATTACTTGGAGGGAAGTACTCTGACCTCTGGAGTTACACACAAGCAATATGAACAAACAAAGTACACAGTCCACACCTCAGCCATATTTAAGCACTAAAACTCATGGTCTCTGCTCATTTACAGATCCTGACCACCTAATTACATCTACAGAATCAGTCAGTCCCAGTGAAAGGCTACAGGAGTGTGTTACATTAATAACAATCACTAACAGTCTTATCACACTCAGCACAGCTTTCACCAGCTTAATGAGCGAAGGACTGCTTAGCAAGACCTGCGAAACAATACCGGCGGGCCAGACGAGGCCACAAACAACACACACATTCACTCACACAGCGGATGAAAACTGCACCCACAGCGTTATTCCATCAACTAACGGCTTTTTAATATTCCTGACGTGTGGTTTGCACTCAAGCACTAGATGTTGCTGTGTGTGTGTGAAGAGCAGAACAGACTGGTTGCTGCATTAGGAAATCGCTACAGGGCAGGGGTTCACAACAGTCACGTCATTGTTTTATTAATGCATATTTATTTGTGTGCAGTGCATGTTTAGCAACTCTGGTTCTAATTATGGAGACCTTTCTGATTTAAAGGATGCACAGAATATTTAAGGCAAATGCTATTAAAATGTAAAATTTATATTTTATATATAATAATTTCATATTTTATAAAATGAAATAAAATAAAAAAAATACAAAATAAATACAAAAAAAAATAATAAAATGACTGCTTGTTGCTGTGTGTGTGTGTGTGTGTGTGTGTGTGTGTGTGTGTGTGTGTGTGTGTGTGTGTGAAGAAACAGACTGGATTCAACATTAGGAAATTTAATCGTTATATTTAGGAATATTTGTATTGTGTGCATGTTTATATCCGGTTCTAATTCTTACAGAGACATTTCTGATTTTCAGAACTGGTCAAAAGTTTGGACACATTACTATTTTTTAATGTTTTTGAAAGGCGTCTCTTATGCTCATCAAGCCTGCATTTATCTGATCAAAATACAGAAAAAACAGTAATATTGTGAAATATTATTAGAATTTAAAATAATGGGTTTCTATTTTAATATACTTTAAAATATAATGTATTTCTGTGATGCAAAGCTTAATTTTCAGCATCATTACTCCAGTCTTTAGTGTCACATGATCCTTCAGAAATATGCTGACTTATTATCAATGTTGAAAACAGTTGTGCTGCTTAATACTGTACATGATACATTAATTGTTTTCATTCATCTAAACTATGGTAAAATATAATGTAAGAAAAGAAAAAGAAAGAAATGCCATGCCAAAGTTCATGGCAATAAAATAAAATAAAATAAAATAAAATAAAATAAAATAAAATAAAATAAAATAAAATAAAATAAAATAAAATAAAATAAAATAAAATAAAATAAAATAAAATAAAATAAAATAAAATAAAATAAAATAAAATAAAATAAAATAAAATAAAATAAAATAAAAAAGTTACAGTACTTTAATAGGCATTATTAAAAAAATTCCCCCAAAATCGCATTTTAACTTCAGTTGTCCCCTACATACCCAAATACCCACTACTGTGGATGTTATCCCAAAAAATGCCACTGCTCCTCTACTCTGTACATCATCTGCTGTAGTTGGGAAATCAATTATGAGCAACTGTGCATTTTCACTTGTTTGGAAAAGACTCCTCAATGATTGTGTGTCCCTGAGGTAAACAAGAGAGGAAAGGGAACAGAGCCAGAGAAAGAGAACAAATGCTTGATTTTTTTGACAGATTGTCAGGCTGGGGGAGTGAATGAGAGTGTGCCAGGCTTGGACCAGTATCTGCATATTGCTGTGCATAAGGAAGCCAACAAAAACCTGATCGAAGATCAGATAAAACAGTGTGATGGCCCAGTGATGCCTTTACTGGCAGAGCTTTGTCAGCATGAAGGCCAGCACAGTGTAGTTAATCTTTACTGAATACTGCAGGGCTACAGTCATCAAGCCCACACACACTCACACTTCAGTATGAATCTTTAACTTGAAACATGATCAGGACTTAAGCTTGGCTGAACATTGCCTAAATTAATGGTTATGAATGAGGAGAAAAGAAGCATTAGAGTTGAGTATGTTTGGGATTTGGATACTGTAATGTTCTGTAATCTGATTTAGGCTACTAATACATTTGTTAAGTAGATTCTTTTAGCAATAAGAGAGTATACTGCATGGTTTGAGGCATCCTAACCAAATTGGAACCTCAAGTGATTTGAGATGCTTTTCACAGGCAGCAACTTCATAAACGCTCTATCATGCAAACCACAAATTAAAATGTGGCTGTGAGAAACAGACGTAAAATGGTTATACATGGGCAGGCAACATTGTTCTCCATTGACAGTCATTCAAAAGTCGTATATAATGACAAATACAATTATTTGGAATAGTTTAATATATACAATGTTGTTTAAATTTCTGGGGTAGGGCTGCATGATTAAACCGCACGAGATTTGGCAAAGGCTGCGATTATTTTATGTGCAGTTTGTCAGAGCTTTACAGCTCTGTGATCAGTAGTAAATGCTTCTCCATCTGAAAGCCAGAGGGCGCTCTTGCGCAGAAACTCTAAATATGCCCTGCCGCAGAAGTAGATAACACTTGTTATATCGCTGTAGCTGAATAAACAGAAGATTGAAACGCTTTGATTGATTAAACATGACTATTAAACACACGACTGCCTTATTCTGTGTAAGAAGCCACATCATCTCACAGAAGGATGCTCAACTGTCGTTATGAAGTGAGTTTGGAGTAAAAACATGTTATTAAATGTTGTCTTTTGTTGGACAAGATGTTAATAAATGCTTCTCATGTCTAGAAAGATGTTTGACGCACGTTGCTTTTTCAAATGTACATTATAAGCGACTCAAACTCGCAGTGCTTTCAGGTGGATTAGCATTTGGAGTCATACTTCATTGACAAGCTGCGCATAAAAAAATAAATAATCGCAGCCTTTGCGATTTCATGATCGCGTTTAAGCGATAATCACGTTTAAGTTCAATGTTATTTTTCGTATTGTGCGATAAATCGAGCAGCCCTACATTAAAGACATTTATTATGCTACAAAAGATTTGTTTCAAATAAATGCTGTTCTTTTGAACTTTCTATTCAAAGAATCCTGGGAAACAAATGTCACATTTCACAGTTTACAACAAAAATATTTAGCAGCACAACTGCTTTCAACATTGATAATAATAAGAAATGCTTCTGAAGGATCATGTGACACTGAAGGCCATTACAGGCATTACATTTTACTAGTGATGTGACGCTTGACACCGAAGCATCGTTTTGCCATAACCACATGATCAGTGACGTCCGAAGCTTCGTTTTCGCACACAACCACATGACTGCTTCGTATTCTGATTCACATAACGTGAACCCTTGCGCAGGTGTGGTGTCATTTGCTTTTTTGATAAGAATAAATCATAATACGAATAAATATTTACATGTGTAGTTTTATGCATGTTCAGTTTGTATTTATTCCCAGTTCGTAAGTACTTCAACTGACCATTCTATGACAATCTTTGTTTATTTTGATAATATATGCCTAAGCTTTCCTATTTTTTCCCCCCAGAAATGTATTCACAGACTCATTTATTTTATGTAGACTAATAATTTACATTGTTTTATACACTTTTCATAGCACAAACTGATTTATTACATGAAACTGTCCAAAAATGGCTGGGTCGTCTGGGACGCAAAGGCAGTTTTTTCCAACTTTTGACCACAAGATGTCGTTAGAGTGCACCGTGTTGAAAAGCTTCGAGTAATGAACTTTTTACGATACAGTTATGGGGAAAGCCTTGGTGCTTCGCAAACTTAATTTTGCCATCACTACATTTTACTATGTTCTCAAGAAATAATGCATTTAAAGTTGCAGTGTGTAAATTTTAGTGGCATCTAGCGGTGAGGTTGCGAACTGCAACTAATGGCGCACACCCCTCGCACTGAAAACATATTTATGTATATTATATTGCATTTCTGTCAATAGTTCCTCCCAAATTTTACACAGTTGCACCTTTAAAAGCTCTCAAAAATCTGTGAATTTAAATTATAATACATCAAAATAATTACAATAAAATAATAATAAATCTGTCAAGCCCGCATACAGTATGACTCTTAAAAATTATTTTACAACTCTTTGTCTCTGTTTGTCTCTGTCCCTCTCTTATTTTCTTGTTTTCTTTTTCCCCTTATTTTCTTTCAAGTGTGTTTTTCATTTTCCTTCCAAGAAATCTCTGAGGGCATTAGCATTACTTGGAAGCACGCTGCTTTCTGCACGCGTACACACACGCACAAACCTATAATTTTTCTCATTCCCTTAGTCAAGAGCCTCCAATTGTGACAGGACTATGAAGACATCACGCACTGCAAATTGGTGGAAAAAGTCCCCTTGTGTCACTCAGCACACAGAAGGAGCACTGTTGTGGAGATCTTGCCTGTTGTCTGGCAAAACACGCAGAGGTATCTCAAGCATGCCCAGCAGTTGTATCCTCTTTCACACACACATACGCACCCAAATACACACTATACAGGACATTTGGAAAGTTCCAGAGGTACACAAACAGCAATGCTGGCTCAATTACAAAGTGAGAACACACTTCAGTTGGAAAGCTTTTCTCTCCTTCTCTTTGTTCTCGGTGTCCAATGCCAAAGTTTTGAGAGGCTAGCAGTGGTACGCGGCCCATGATGCTGTCACAGCCTGACAAACACATAACCACGCATGATCTGTTTCATCTGACATCCATTTGTGTTATCACATCAAGAACACGATCTAAAAGTTCACACTTGTCACACTTACGCATGACTTATTGAAAGTCATCTGTGGCGGCCCGCGGATCTATACACATTCTGAAAACGAGTGTGTATGGATGAGGTCTGCTGATCGCATATGGCCTGATGTGATGGAGGTCGGTGTTAGCTGCCAAGGCTGCGGTTTTGGACAGCCAGCGAGAGAGAAAGAGTCAAGAGAAAGAGGGTGAGATGAAGGAAAAAAGGGAGAGGGGGAGAGGGATACTTCATTATAGACTCATTCATCATCATAGGGACTGTAGCAGCACCTTCTTTATTTCCTCGTTCGTTTTATATTCCTCTTTTTCTTCCTTAAACCTGCTGACTCCTGTTCTCCATCTTAATCTTTTCTAACTGTATTCATGTGTCATCTTTTTTTCTGACTCTCATTTCTTGCGGGTTCACTTACAAACAGCGTCCCCATACGCGTATCCAGTTTTCAGGCTGACTGTGGATCAGTAATGCTAGTTCTAAAGGAGCTCATCTATAGAGTCTCCACCACCTGTTCCCAAAACTTCAGATGATTTTATACATTTAGAGAAGGCCTCTCAGGGCTATTCAAAAAAGTGAACGTAATGCATTGCTATTCATTCATCTTAAAGGGTTAGTTCACCCAAAATTGAAAATTCTGTCATTAATTACTCACCCTCATGTCGTTCCATACCCGTAAGACGCGCTCTGATGACGGAACTGATGTCTCGCACTTTGCTTCAATGAGTGCGAGACATCACTTCCGTTGTCAGAGCGCGTTCAGACCTCACTAACCGGATGCTGAAGGCAGTTGGACATAGTGGTGTTTTAGAGGTAAAAAATGATATAAATACTGTTCATTTTCTCGCACAAACCGATCATTTTGTGTCTTAGGACATCAATGTGTCGTCACGAGCCGCAGGGTTTAATTTGGATTTGTCTGTCATGTTTATTTGACTCTTATAGTTGGAGTTCCCATTTACACACATTATTTGACTGACAGCAACGGTTGGAGTTAAAAATCATCATTTGTGTTCTACTGAAGAAACAAAGTCACCTACATCTTAGATGCCCTGGGGGTAAGCAGATAAACATCAAATTTTCATTTTTGGGTGAACTATCCCTTTAACATTGATCATACTAATAATGTTTCTTGAAATCCAAATCAGCATATTAGAATGATTGCTGAAGGATCATGTGACTCTGAATACTAGAGTAATGATGCTGAAAATTCGGTTTTGCCATCACAGGAATAAATTACATTTTAAATATATTTAAATAGAAAACAATTATTTTCAATAGTAAAAATATTTCACAATATTACTGTTTTTACTATATTTTTGATCAAATAAATGCAACCTTGGTGAGCATAAGAGATATAAGACATCAGCACAAAAATATTTTGAAAAGAAAGCACATGCCCATAGTTTAAACAGCATTGGAATCGAAGTCTAAAGACATTTTTAATTATTATTTTAAACTTTCAAATAAATAATTATTGAAAAAGAAAAAAATCATGTTTGTCTTGATTCAACTTGAGAAATGTGTGAAAGAGCGCCATTAAATACACTTCTGTCTGGTGTTTTAATACACATTATTAATATTCATATTCATATCTTAAAAAAGCTCATTATCGATATTCACATATATAATCTCCATATTTTTTGATGAGTCATCATGCCTTTATGCTTACTGAGTCACAGCCTTTCTAATCAAGTACTCTGAGATAAATGAATCTTTTCAAATTCTCACACACAGTGAGGCTGCATGACTCACTACATTCAATTCATTGTCATCAATAACACAAAGATCCCTTTGGCTCCGTGTTAGTCAGCGACCTTTACCTTTTTTATAATAAAAAATCATTGCAACTATTAAACGCACAATATTCAGACCACAAGTTTTCCCTCATTAAAGCCTACGTTTGTCATCTAGGCCTGTCTTTTCCACTCAGCCTCTCACACCAGTCTCAGTAGTATCACATGCCAGAGACATTTGCCAGCGACTATGAATTTTACCATCCCAAATGCTGCAGACACACCATTTTCCAACCAAGAGGGTCATGTTTACAGAGTACCCACAAGACAGAGAATATTGCAGGTCCGAGAGAGAGCTGATCCTCCAACAGAATATTCAGTTATTGTGAATGCAAGCATGTCTGTTCCAGGACAGCATGATAGTTTATGTGCATAAATGACAAATTATCCCTGCATATGCACATACACAGCAGATATTACACATGCCTTTGGGGTTGGCTCACTTTAACTTGACACATGACATATGACACTTGGCATTAACACACGACCTTTGGCTGCCTAGCGTTTGACTTTAGTGGTCATGTCAGTGTCTGGGAGATGATCTATGATCCCAATTAGTGTGTGTCATCAATAATCACAGACGGCTCCATGCTAAGTGATTACAACCGCAATGCTTGCAAGAGCCCTTGGTTTAACCATATATGCTCTGTCTGGAGCAGCCTTCAAAGTTTCCATACGCAAAACTCTACCAAATGCTCTGCCAAGATGTGCATGTATTTGTGGGTGTGTGTCAGCAACAGGGTTGAGAAACTACTTTTAAAAAAATACTGGAACGAATGATCTTCATGACATTTAGTGGTTCATGAACATCTGCACTCTTCCATCAATGCCTTCAATATAGTCTGATTCATAAACAAATGACTTTTACGATTCAGTTCTTTTTAATCAATCAAATGAGTTGGTTTGAATCGTTCTAATGAGTCACTGAATTACTGAATCAATCAGAGTGCTTCTGTCATATGAATAGCCAATTACTATATTTTACTGAATTAAGCCGATTTAAATTGTAGAATTTTCATCTCTGGTTGAACTACCACTTTAAGCTTTCAAACCTTAAAGGGTTAGTTCACCCAAAAATGAAAATTATGTCATGTATTACTCACCCTCATGTCGTTCCACACCCGTAAGACCTTTCTTCATCTTCGGAACACAAATTAAGGTATTTTTGATAAAATCCGATGGCTCAGTGAGGCCTCCATTGCCAGCAAGATAATTAACACTTTCAGATGCCCAGAAAGCTACTAAAGACATATTTAAAACAGTTCATGTGACTACAGTGGTTCAACCTTAATATTATAAAGTGACAAGAATACTTTTTTGTGCACCAAAAAAAAAAAAAAAAAATCAACAAAATAACGACTTTAACAATATCTAGTGATGGCCGATTTCAAAACACTGCTTCGAAGCTTTACGAATCTTTTGTTTTGAATCAGTGGTTCGGATCGTGTATCAAACTGCCAAAGTCACGACCCCCAGTGGTGAACCATTGAAATTTCGAAACACTTATGACGTAACGAAGCCTCGTTTACTGAAATCACGTGACTTTGGTGCTGCGAACCACTGATTCAAAACAAAAGATTCGTAAAGCTTCGAAGCTTCATGAAGCAGTGTTTTGAAATCGGCCATCACATATTGTTGAATAAAATTGTTATTTTGTTTTTTTGGCGCACAAAAAGTATTCTTGTCGCTTCATAACACTGAGGTTGAACCACTGTAGTCACATAAATTGTTTTAAATATGTTTTTAGCACCTGTCTGGGCATCTGAAAGTGTTAATTATCTTGCTGGCAATGGAGGCCTCACTGAGCCATTGGAGTTTTGTTGTAATAAATGGTATTTTAATGAAAAATAAAATATTTATGATAAATATTTGAATGAATAATCAATTAAAATTATTTAACTAATACATTAAATGGCATTCTAAAAGTTTGGGATTATTACAATTTTTTAAATTTTGAAACAATTTTTTTTTTAAATCAGCAAGGATGCATTAAATTCATTAAAAGTGACAGTAAATAATTATATTATGCTTATATTGTTACAAAAGATTACTATTTCAAACTGTTGTTCGTTTGAACCTTCTATTTATCAAAGAATCCTGAAAAAAAGGTATCATGGTTTCTACAAAAATATAAAGCCACACAACTACCAACACTTAATCATAAGAAGAAATGGTTCTTGAGCATCAAATCAGCATATTAGAATGATTTCTGAAGGATCATGTGACACTGAAGACTGGAGTAATGATGCTGAAAATTCAGCTTTACTATCACAAGAATAATTAACATTTTAATATAGTAAAATTCAAAAACAGTTACTATAAATTGTAATATTTCACAATATTACCATTTTTACTGTATTTTTTGATCAAATAAATATTTCATAATGTTATTTCATAAACAATTTAAATCTAAATCAACCCCAACCACCCAACATTTTGTCCCCTTTTTAACATCAAGGACTGTGGGCCAATAAGAGACTACAGTAAAAGCACATTAACCCAGTTAATCCTATAACTCCGCTTAGCATGACACCATTTAATGAAGTCAAACAGCTCAAATTCAAGCTCCTCATAGTTAAACCCAAAAAGAGCTCCTCATGGTTCATGAATCTGCAATGCAGGCGATCAAACCTTCCCAGAAGCCCCTTCCTTGTTTGGTGATACATGCGGCTCCACTTTGATGAATAATTGCTTGAAAGAAAGTGTACTTGGACTCGTCTGTGCTCAGATTGATTCTAACGGAAATATTATAGCACGCACGGTCTGTTCTAACATCCACCGTTGTGAAATTTAAGAAGGAAGATGTCAACTAGTAGTTGATTTGTTTGCGCTTGTCTGTGTGTGTATTTTAAGCACAGCAGTTTGGAGAGTTAGAATGTAGAACAAAGATGATCAGTGATCCAGTGACTGACAACTAAATGATTTGACCAAAAGGGATTATGGACGGTTGAAAAATCAAAGAAAAAATCTGTCCCTTTCATTCTCTTTCTTGGTCTTTCTTACTGTCATCTTCTACCTCTTAATCTTAGCGACCCTTCCTCTCCCTCCCCCAGTCTTTCTCTCTGACATTTACCCTCTTTTTCTCACTCCCTAGGACGATGGACAGAAGCACTTGTGTTTGACTGACAGCTCCTCAGAATAGCAGTTCCCTGGCAAGGAGACGTTAGGAGGCAGGCGGTGGGAGTGCTGAGTAGCAGTCTGGTTTGTTTGGCTCCCTGCCTCTGTCTTACAGGATGGGGGAAGGGGGATGTCGCAACATGCCGCAATCTGATATCGTTGACAACTAAACAATGAAAGGCGCTGTGAATCAAATTTGTTCCTTTATAAAACTCCTCTGTCTTGCCCACAGAGGCAAGTCACGCTTCACGTCATTGAAAAGAAAAAAAAATGATGAGTCATTTTTTTCAGTTTGAATTTAGCTGCAATTAACAAAGAGACTGATTCATGCTAAAGAATCAAGCAGAACATTACAGTGAATGCAGAGGGATGGAAGAGAAGACATGTACTGTAATAAAAGCACCTGGAATTCATGCTTGAATGTTCAAAAACATTATTTCTCCACATATTTAACATTGTTGCAGCACCTCTCTTCCCAGTCTGTCAGTAACACTCTGTTTAGTTCCTGTCCCACATTACGAAAAGCGTAATGTGCTCTGATTGGTTGACTGAAACAGTGTGTTGTGATTGGTCAATCGCTTTGAGCATGTTTAGTTTCAACGCTACTATCGCAACTCAACCAGGCCTTGTAGCCATTATTTCAATGAAGAATATGGTGACGTGATTCCCAAAAGAAAACTCAAATGATCGAGGCATTTCAGGGAGTTCAGAAAGAAAAAGATAATAACTTTATGCTTTGTAACTTAGCAGACTTTTTCATGCTCAAACAGCAACATTACACTTCAAAGAAAGTTGAAAATGTAAAAAAACAATAATAAGTCCTCTTTAAAATTTCCTTCTCGGCCCAAAAAAAGCATTTACTGAAACTAGGGGTGTCACAATATATATCATGTTATCATGATAAATACTACACATATGATGATGTCATATTAAACATCTGGTTGACCCTCCAACATAGTAGGTGATAACGAAAACAGACATAACAAAAACACAAGGTGATGAAGCAGTGTGTAGCTAGCTACTGCACAACAAAATTCAAAAGCGCCTACCTGCCCAAGAAAAAAGTTAGTTCCTGTGTGGGAGTTTATTGGATTCATTTCCCTACACTTTACGCATATCGCTTTTTGTCGATATTGCACACCCCAACGGCAACATTAGCATATGACCGCCCACTTTTACACATCTACAATGCCTATTTGGTGTTTAAAAACTTGGCCCGCCCATAAGGAGGAAGTATGACAGATAATGTTATTTCTAAAAAACATAAACAAACATTGTGCTGGGTGTAGCACCTTCCACTCTGCACCACCAGAACAATCCCAACATTAAGAAAGGCCCCGTTTACACTGGTATAAAGATGCGTTTTGGTCGACTGGATCACAAGTAGACAAGGAAGACACATACCTGTTTACACTTGGTGTTTTAATCCGTCTCTTTTGTCCACTTTCGACCACTTCTGCCCTGATTTCCTCGAGGGGAGGGTCTAAGGCTGGGTAAATATATCAGCTTTTTCAGATCTTTCGATCTAATAGACAAAATAAGCTTATGCAATTTACATGAGAATGTGCGCAGAGATGACAGAAAAACACACTGAGAGTATGTGTTAGAATTCAGGAATGGTGAGAGAACATTGTGCTTGGTACATTTTTTGTCTTCAAACCAAAGTTATGTTTTCAGCTGACAAAGTATAAATCCCCTCTGTCTAGAGAGCTTCTCATAATGTTTAGAGAGCAGACAGAGAGTAGGAGGTCTTTTTGTGGTTGTTCGAATATACTACGAAAGCAATCCGGTTTTCACTATGCATTTTCGACTACCTCTGGAAGTGGTCGAAAGTGGACAAGCTCAAAACGTTTTTGACACCCGTTTACACCAGTATTTAGCGTCGTCCACTTGTGATACGATTGACCAAAATGCATCTTAATACCAGGTGTAAACAGGGCTAAAAACTGAACTGAAGTCTAATCTGAAGTGATTGTTTTGTGATGCTGTCAACAAATAGGTGCAAATAGGCTGTTATTGAAAGATGGGGCAGTGCAAACTACATTAGACCTGCAGTTCTACAAATTTCTAGCAATATATAAATTTAAAGACACAGCAATAGCTTGTTTGATATCAAGGGTCAAAGAGAGGCTGGAAAATTGTCATGAAAAAATAAACTTTTTTAACTTTACAAGAGGAAAACAAAATAAAGGTTAAAAAAAATGATATGGTCCCTTTAAGTGAACTAGACTCATGACTCTTTGTTTAACAATGCTTTAATATAGTGTGTGTTTATATATGTATGGGGTATTAAAGAGGGCCATTATGAATCACTGGTCCATGACTCGAATGCCGTCTGGGTGACGAACTCAGATCTCCTGGAGCCCTGCATGCTGAGCATTGATTGGCTGTGACTGTGAGAGCAGGAAACAGAGCGAACAGCAGGAGAGAGGAAAGATTGTGAGCGTGTGATGTTTAGGAGGCACCCACGCAAAAAAGAAGGAAAAAAAAAAGAAAATCAATGGCCACATTCACAGCTTGCAGTGTGCATAAAGGTAGACTGAGAGCTTTATCCTTGTCACCTCTCAACATGCCTTTTCCTATCTACATGTTCACCTCATAATCACTCTTCTCTAAGTGCGGCTAGACTCTTCATTCATGGGCTACTGTCTCTGTATTTATCTTCAGTCCACAACATGTTCACTTATCCTGTGAGTGCCACAAAGGATGCCAAGGCCAGAGATGGAAAGAATCAGAGGGAAATAAAGAGACTAAGATAAGTAAGTGCAGGAGACAGCAGAGAAAAAAGACAGGAATGTTTACGTGTGAATGTATTAAGGCCCAATGATGTGACAATAATTTTTTGTTAGGGATGCACAATATATTGTCCACCATATCGTTATCGGCCGATATATGTTCATTTTTAATGTTATCATTATCGGCCAGGTAAGAAAATCTGGCCAATATATATTAAAGCCGATACATAATGGGTTACATTGAGACACTTCAATGTGCACTGTCCACTATGATGGTTTTGAATTGCTTGAAATATGATTGAAATCCCGTCAAAAAGGAAAATACAGTTAAGTGCAACATGTGCAGTGCAAGTCTGTCATATAAGCTACATAAAATGAGAATATTATAATTGTGTGCTTGGGACATGGCTTTTAATGGTGAAACTTTTGTTTTTGTAATTAGGCTCTTAAAAATTATATTAAAAAAAAATTATTTAGATTTATCAGCCAATATATCGGTTATTGGCTTTCAAATATAAAGAATTATCGGTTATCGTATCGGCCAAAACTTTCGTATCGGCGCATCCCTATTTTTTGTCCATATCTATTAATTTATTAAAAAAAAAAAAAAAAAAAAAAAAAAAACACTTTACAGCAACTTGAATACACTCTGAGCATGTTTAATTTCTGAATTAAAATTAATTTTGAATTACACAACTGTCCTGATATCATAATGAAGAAAAAACTAAATTTTAAAACTAAATTGATTCATTGATTATTAATTAAAAAAAAAAAAAAAGTATGCCAAATCAAAGTCATATGGTGCAACTGACATGCAGAAATAAAAACACAACACAAAAAATGATATCATAAAGTGGAACCCTGCACACCCTAATGATAACACATATATTCAAGGTCTAAAGAAAATACTTTATTATTTTTACTTGACAGTGACACCACATAATATTTTTATGATATCATTAAATTCAAACTTTTTTTGAAAATGGAATAAGTTTTTCAAAACCACATGAATACAAAGAGCACATTTCTAAGAACTTGGTTGTGTTTCAAACCAGATTTTTTTTTTTTTCCCAAACCCTCTGGGCGTGTGCAGGATGTCACAGGGTGGCACGTTAAATCTGTCCCCAATGCAGAGCCCAGCGCTATAAAGACAACAGCATGTCTTCGCGGAATGCATCGTCATGATTTACAGTCCTATCCAGATGCACAACAGAGATAAACTCTCAACACTAGACAATAACAAAATATACTGCCTATTTCCTGTCTCAGATTGCAGAATTACAAGCAACAAGGACAGTGACCCTGAACTTTGAGGATCTTGAAATGAAGGCAAAGTTCATAAATATGTATGTAGTGGCATAAATTGCTATACTATGCAGCTCTGGACTATATGCTGGCCTGCCCCACCACTTCTGTAGACCAATAAAACAACAGCAGAAGTTAAAAATAAAGCAAGAGGCATGCTGCACAGCTGTGAGATACTTTAAGATTTGTGTGCTGTCAGTCTGCTTAAATCTCAACAGCTGAGATGACAAGAGGTTGTGGATTTCTTTAGCTTTTTCCTTTTGCACTCGGTCTGTTAATCATATGGGTTGCATTTAAGACACATTTGCTTGCAATACAGCCATAAAAACAAAGACATTCTCAACAAAGCATGGTGAAAAGCAACACAAAAACTTGAAAAGAAGGGAACTTAAATTTAGCACAAGTATGACAGGTCTGACAAACCTAGTTGTCAGTAAGGCACATGAAACACACAAAACCACAATCCTAAGAGTGTGTAAAAGGTACTCACCACTTCCTTTTGGCACTAGGTTTCTGAGGAGAGTTTAAAAGTCATACACCTTCATGGAATAATCACTTCTCAATGACAGACTTCAGTAAAACCTAACGGTCCTTCTTTAACTGGAAAATGTGCAGCACATCTGAGAGTAGAGAGCAGGCGAGAAGGGATGTGTAAGTGAAAGACAAATGTTTTGAGCTAATCGTTGTGCCAGAGAGCGATTTTACTCGTTCACTCCACAAGCTGTGGCAGAGCCATTAAATACAAGAGCTGTGGAATAGAGGAACAAGCAAAAAGAGAGAGAAAGAGGCTAAAATGAATACATGCAGTGCTGAGAGGTGGCAAGTCTGCTTCCTAAGACTAAAATTGCCTCCCAGCACCCTCCACCCACTAAACTCTCTCCCACCGTCCCCCCATTATGAGTCATCAATCTCTCTGCCAATCACAGCTCAGCACTCCAGATGATTAAAATCACCTCTTAGTTAAAAAAAGTGAAAGAATTTGATCAAAAGACTAAAAGTGTAGTTCATTTTTGAATGTCTTACACACAAGCTACTGGAGCTCTCCAATCTGTACTGAAAACATGCAATGTAGAGGCAATATCACCCAAATTGCTAAAAAATTTAACTAATGCCATTTTTAATTTTTAAGTAAAATCAAGTGGTGCCAAAGTCACAGCCTGAATTTAATGACTAAAAAAATCTGAAAATCTAGTTGAATCTCTATAAACTCTATAAATGATGTACTGATGAATAAAGTGACATAGCAATGTGAAGTAAAATAAGTATAAAGTATGATAAAGCACGCATCAAAATTTTTTTTATTAATCAAAATTTCAAAATTAAAAAATAGTGACAGTAAAGACAATTCTCAGTTTATCAAAGAATACTGAAAAAAGTGTATCACAGTAATGGCTGCATAAAATGCAGCTTTTAACAAATATATAAATGTGATGTGATCTGCGAAAACCTACGAATTGGTCTTGTTTTAAAGAAGACACTAGTCAGATTATTGTAGAAGTGAAATAAATTATGAAAGTGAAATAAAAAAAAAAAGTTATAGAAGTTTAAGTTTATGAAAATGTTTTACTCTTAAACTGCAAGAAAATAAAAGCCAAAAATGTCAAAATTCCAAATTTTAGGTTGAAATATTTCAAAAATGAGCTTTCAGTAAGATTTTGTTTGGGTGCAGTACCAAACTTTTTCACTAGATGACACCCAAGCTCCATATCTGACCATTTAAGGGCGCCTCCATTTATTTGAGTGATCTGAACCATATATTTCCATATTTTCATATATTTTATTAAGTAGACATCCTATTTAGAAGTAGTATGTGCAGTTTGGCAGTATTTGATTTGAATTCAACCTCTAATAAACAATAATTAGAACATGTGTGTTCATTATAGCTCCGTTGTTCTCTTGTGCTTCGCCTTCTCACAATAACGTTGTATTAGAAAAAAAAAAAAAAAATCTTTGCGTGCCGTAGTTTATACAGGACTGGCGGGAAATTTGCATTAATACACCTTCATTCTACACGTTATGTGGTTTATTTTGATAGGTGAACTGTCTTTGTAGTGTTAAGAGAGGGAAAGCTATGGCCGTTTTTTTTTTTTTTTTTTTTACCTCCGCTGGGTGTGTTCTTAAACAGTAACGTTAGAGAAAGAAAGTCTTGCCACTATAAATCGCTATTTTTCTGCACTTAACAGGCAAATTTTGCCAAGATATTTTCAGAGATGATAGACAAGATGTTATAAAATGATTATTTAATGAAAACCCAATTTTGACCAAAAAAAAAAAAAAGACATTCGACCTATTTTTTGACTTTACTGAAAACGTTCCATCCCGGCATCCGACGGGTTTTCCCAGATCACATCACAAATAGAAAAATGTAAACCAATTTAAACTTTCGGACGCAAGATGCGAAAGAGAACTCGCGCGCGTGCTTGGGGAAGATTTGTGCACTCATCCGAAGCACGGACACAGAAGCGCGTGTACAGCACAGTTCTCTTTCAAGTCTTGCACTTGAATGGATAAAATGTACACAAAAATTATGTCAACGTCAGTTTTGGCGAGTATTCTAGCAAATAGCAGGTTATGTCTTAAGTGAACTTAAACACTCGAGAAAGAACAATTATGTTCAGTGTCAGTGTACTGTATCCGTGCATTATGTCTTAAAGTGACAGCAGCCTAATATTCCTGCTGTCTGAATGTGTTTTTAATGTTAATCAAACAACAAAAGACAAGGAAATCACTCATTGCTCGACTGAATAGCTTTTGTAACTTAATAATTAATAAGTAATTAATAATACAGTGAAGATTATGCAATGTTGTTTTACATTTGTTTAGCTACTTTATTCAATTTATGTATCTGAAAACTACTGTTGGGTACCTGCAAAACCTTTTATTTCTATCTTTGCTCTACTGATTATTAGGGCCCGAGCACCGATGGTGTGAGGACCCTATTGTAATTGCTCGGTCAATTCTTTTTCTTCTCTGAAATAAATGGCATTTCTGAGGGCCTAAACATGCTCGAAAACTCATGAAACTTGTGGTGAAAAAAAGTGGTGAAAATTTACGTTTGATATAGGTTTCAGAATTAGGTGTGGCAAAAAGGCTCGATAGTGCCACCTACAAAATTTCAATTAAGTGCCCTTCGCGCTATGTTTCAAGGACAAGTATGAAATTAGGTAGACACATGTAACAGCCCAATACCTCCAAATAAGTCCCTCGATGCAAAATCTGAAAACCCAACAGGAAGTGCGACATTTTGAATTTTCTCTGCAAAATATTTGCAGTTTTTGCCATTTCCAGATGTTGTAGTTTAACAAACTCCTCATAGAGCTTTAATCAGATCAACATCATATTTGGTCAGTCTAATCCAAAGACCTTTGTGATGTTAAATTGCGAAGATCTTGACTTTTCGCAAAGGGGCGTGTCTGTGGCGGCCTGACAAAATTTGATGTTTCGCTATGAAACAGGAAGTTGTTGTAACTTGGGCATACAATGTCCGATCTGCCCCAAACTTCACATGTTTGATAAAAGTCCTGGCTTGAAGACATCTACATGGCAATATTCAGTTAGTCATAGCGCCACCTGCTGGCAACAGGAAATGGCATGCTTTGCACTGTAATTTACTCCCAGAAACACATTTGTATATGCCATAAAGTACCAAACATGCTAGAAAAACATTCAATCATGCTAAGTGCTAAAGTATGCGATTAATGCCACAAAACAGGAAGTTACTGTAACTCAGGCATACAATGTCCGATCTGCCACACACTTCACATGTTTGATAATAGTTCTGCCCTGAAGACATCTACATGGCAATATTCAGTTATAGTCAAAGCACCACCTATTGACAGCAGGAAGTGTGGCACGTCGAAATGCCTTTGCCATATTTCTCCTGTATTTACTCGCTTATATGCATGTAGCCCACTATTCACTGTTTTCCTAAGGGCCCCGGGTGCGAGGGCCCTTTCATCGCTGCTTGCAGCTTTAATTTGTTTAATTTGTTATATATATATATATATATATATATATATATATATATATATATATAAAAACACTTACGACCCCAATCTTTTCAACATTAATAACAATAAATCAAACAAATTAAGAAACATTCCAGATTATCCCCATTTTTTGCACCCCATCAACTCTTGCCACAATATATAAGCATATAATATGACCCTATAGGCAGCATTCTAGTCTGACATTATAATGTTGTAGCTGGAGTCTATGCCAAGATTTGGAGCAGTAAAAATTCCATGGCTGCTTGCACGACTCTTTAATGTAATTATATGTTAGCGCGGCACCAGGCAACCTGCTATGAATGCCTCCGTGAATGGAAGCTCTTTATGTGCAATTTAAGTGTGGTTGGTCATATGATGTGAGATAGAGCACCTCAATAATCGGCTGTTGTCTTCTGACTCACGCATATGCACAAATTTGCATTCCGCTTATTACTGGGTGTTTTTCAAAATCTGTTTTAAATTGTATTTGTCTGGATTTTTATATTGGATGTGTCTATAATGACACCTGTAAAATAATTTGTTGAGACAAAATCGTGACTGTTTTACTAAAATAGTGAAGTTGGGGAAAAGGAGAAGAAGAAAAAGGGAGAAAGTCTTTCCCTGCGTGTTTCATTTCACATCATCATTAATTGAAGTTATCAATCAATAGGGGTGTCCCAAGAAAGAAGGATTCTGGGGATTTGAGAGAAAAACAGAGAGAGAACTGTTTCCACACTTAATGAATGAAACAGCTTGACCCGCCAGTTAACAAAATGCACTCTATTCTTGTTTAAGTGGGAAAATAATTTGTGACCCACATAGACATCATTGACTAAGCACAGGGTGCGGAAAACCTCAAAATATTCTGAAGAGAGGGCAAAGAGAGAGAACGAGAGAGCGGCATGCATAAAAAGGCATTAAGAAAATGCGTAATGAAATCTGAGAGCGGGAAGGAAAAGTCATCATCGACAGGACCTTTTTGGACTACGGAGGGGTACAGGATGGTTAGACACTCATGTATCAAAATCATTCTTCCTCTTAATTCTTCCCAATACGCTCACTCTCATTTAGGACAGAACGGGAGAAAAACAGGGGAAGGAAACAGAATATGATACGAAAATGTCTCCATCACATGTTAAAGTCATTTCTTTTTTCTGAGGTTTTGTGTGAATGGACTCCAACATTATACGCATTTAATACAACCTCATCCTGAGGGAACACGTGAACGCTGTGTCTTCTGAAAATCATTCAGTTTGATGAATACAAAGCAAGGTTGACTGAAATAAACTGAAATAAAGATAAAATATATATATAAAAAACTTACAGATTTTATTTCAGGTAGTTGCCATAGCAACATTTACAAGTGTAAATTGAAGTACTAAAATAAACCAAATAAACTACAACTAAAAATTAATAAAATAATATATCTTTAAATCTTAAAAGGACAAAAACACACAACAAAATTACTAAAACTTTAATTTAAATTAAAATTAAAACAGAAAATATAAAAATAAAATCTAATTCAAAATATTAATCAGCAGGCCTATATCAATGATACTAAAATAACTGGTACAAAGTAATAGTAATAACAGGCAATAATAGAGCTAGAAAAACAGACAATTTATTAATTTAGGCAGCACTTTTAGGATGGTTTTACTGAGAAAGTGCTTCTTCCTCTTTTATTCTTGCTTAAAAACAAGAAGGGTTTTAAGAGAGTTAAGTTGCCATTAGACCAGTCAACTAAACCAGTTAAACGCCAATATGACCAGGCTAATGCTGACATGACTTAGGCAAGAATACCATTTTAATTGTCTTCTTTCGGCCTTTCTTTCGCTCTGTTTTTTTCTTTACATCTCTTGAGAAGTGATGAGCAATAGCTGGACTCAGCACAGACTGGTGTGGGAGGGACATCTTTCAATACTGGATTTCAGGGCCTTATTGCAGAAGAGAGTTTGCTCTTACAAAGAGAAAGAGAAAGAAAATGAAGAAAAGAACATACACAAACACTCAAATTCAATGATAAAAACAGATGATGATGATGATGATGGTGGTGACAACAACGACATCTATAATGATTATGATGTTGATAAAAATGCACCCGAGATTCAATGACTTGTTTGGAATATATATTTTCCCCTCATGGTAAAAGCTAAAACCAGCACACTCCCTGCCAAACACACATGCAGTGTTCTGCAGCACTCATTCACTCTATATAGCTGTCTCAGCATTGCCTCCATCAACGTAATCCAGTTCTCAATCCTCAATAACTCGGTTCATCAAATCCAAACTCAACTCCAAATCCACCATCTCAATGAATTCCCCACTAATACAATAAACTCTGAATGGCCTCCATTTCGAGATTATACTGAAATTGGCTCATAGCAATTGTTCACTGCTGCAGACTAAACTAGCTCTTTGAAACGCAACTAGTCTATGTTGGCATTTATCTTTGCACATCATGTTTTTTAAATGAATGTGCCCTCGCAATCAAAACTAACCTGTCACTCACATGAGATCGCAGCAATTAGCAATAATAGATATAATAATCCAATCCATTTGCTTTTTTTTTTTTTTTTACTCAGAAAAAAGTCACTTTTTTTGTTTCTTTTGCTTTAGAATTGCAGTTTAATGCTATATGAAATCTTTCTTGATTTTGCAGTGCAGTAGATTCATTATGTTGCTGTCATACTGGACTGAACTGCATTGACTTTAACTTAGGGTATTACAAGTAAAGTTCAGTGAAATCTAAGTGTAATTGTACTACTCTGAACTGTTTTCATCCTGGACTGAACTATACTGCAAGCGTGCTCAAGATGTATTTGCACTGAAAAGTACTACTTGAAAGGTACACCAGGAAAGGATTCCAATTTAATTTTTCAGTAGAAATGAATTATTGAGTTGGTGTTGTGCAAGATCCAATCCCCCCACAGAGACCTACCTACCCCCCTCTGTAGACAACTTTGCAAGGATATACTATTTAGTGGCTTATTGGAAATTATAGTATAATCACTCTGAAGTACATTATCTATTCACCATGAAAATATGTTTTTATGTAATAATAATAGTAATAATAATAATAATAATAATATGTAAATCTGCTAAAACATGACAAACAGGGATAGGGATAAGATTCTGCAGAGGGAAAGAATCGTGCACACTGTAAACCAGAATAAGTCTGCAAAACTCAAAAAATTTAAGTTAAGAAATTCAAAGTTTAAGTAAGCAGAACTGCCATTTTTTTTATGTTGTACTCATACATTTTAATTCCTCTTAACTTGAAATGTTTGAGTACACTAATTCATACATTTAACTTAAAATTTTCGTGTAACCTCAATGTGAACATTTTTATTAGTGTAAACTTAGCTAGTTATAACAAGCTAATTCAGAAAATGCTAACATGTTAACAATAGCATGGTATAGCACTTGCTGAATGAGTACAACAATATAAAGCATTCTTGCTCTCAAACCAAGCCGCATGTACCACAATGATGGTAACTCTCCAAAAACCCACATTAACATAAATTCTTCTAATTTAGGAAAACTCTAATCACTACTAAATCTCCCACTTAACATTAATCTTGCACAAAAAAAACATTACATAACACTAATTTTAGCATTTACTCTCCCTTTCGAGTGCCATGGGCAAAGCATGCTGGGAAATGGAAATCCCAGCCCAGGTTCAGTTAAACTTAAGTTCATCTAAATTAAAAGAAATAAGTTCATAAAACTTGCTCAGTTCACTTAAAATATATAAGTTCTGTGGACTTGAAAGAAAAAGAAAGTGCTAAATACTCATAAAAGTTAATTTGATTGAACTAATTTGTTTCATTTAAGTTTGTCCTACTCAAACCAATTAATTATTTTGAGTGTTAGGGTTTAAAGTGCATGCAGGGATACATGATAAGCCCAAAATGATTTATAAAATCTATCGGGTTTGATTTGGCGGGAAATTTTTGAGGTTTCTGTCATTCATCCAAGTTCATTTATGTTCTGTATGTAAACAAGGCAATGGTTATTTCAGTAGAGGGGCCATTAAATTAATCCATGCTAGAATTTCTATATATCGTTTTAAATTTTGCAGAATGAAATTCTAAATAAACAACACAACTTTAAGTTTTAGCTTTCATTGGCATTACTTTATTTGTATTACATTTGACATTCTCCATGACATGATTTTAACCTTCAAGTACTCTAAATAGAGCAGCAGATGCTGGGACAGCATTACTGTGTGTTTAACTTGCCCATCACAGAAAGTCCCAAAAGGCACATCAGAAGACACAAACACTGACATGGTTTATTTGGGTATCTACTTCAGCTGCCAATCAAATGAACTGAGCAGAACATTTAACCAATAAAGAACCGATGTGTGTATTAGTGTCACCAGTCAGCCTGGGGTGACAGCTGTACTGGAGAAGATGGGAGCAGACTTAAGGTTTTGATTAGACAGGAAGAGACAATGAAAAACAGTTAGAGGTCATGACCTTTATATTTCCAGTCTCTAAAATGGAGAGATTGACAGTTTCTTCTCCTCTCACAATGTTCCCCTCTCCATTTTATTGTCTATGGTTTTCTCACACAAGACTGCACATATAAAATTAAGTTTCCAAGAGCACGTTCTGCTTAAAACCACCCGGAGAGATATTGAACAAAGGTCAGTGGAGATGTGACTCAAGACCTCTCCCGGAAAGCCTGGCATCAGCATATTCAGAGAACTGACAGTATTCAGCATTGAAGAATGTTCTAAATGATAACAGACTCTTTGTGAAACACAGCAGACGAAAAGACAAATCTCAGATGTTTATATCCCAAAAGACATGACCATTTTTGGACCTTTTTGGTTTTGTAACAAATTCTGGGAATGGTTGACGCTTTTCCACTTTAACTCTTTGTGGCACTAATGGCATTATAACACTGCTAAGAATACCTCATTTGTACAGAAACCTCCTAAAATGATTTATTTTTATGATGTGGGTTTAGAGAGGCTTTTAACTAACAAAAAACCCAAAACAAATAAACTCAAACCACGTCAGAACCACCAAATGTTTGATGGTAAGATCTAAATACAGAACCAAAGATGATGGTTGATGGATGGAAACTGTGCCAAACAAGCTTTCTTGGGTTTTTCTACTTGGTTTTAAAAGGATTCTTTGGTTAGTAGGTGTAAACACAAAAAGCTTGTTTATCTTATCAGCATTGCCATTTGTAGAACAGCCAAACAATAGTCCATTAAACCATCTCCAATGATACAAAACAGGTTTCCTGCTGTAATTAAAGACCTATTGCCTTGAAAGCGACCCAGACAATAGACCAGTCAAGTAATCCTGACCACAGAATTGAGTAGGTGTGGTAAATTCCTTTCAGAATCTATTGTTGCTGGCAGGGTTCCCTGTTACGGACCTCTTGAATGTGACATATGATGCTCACACACACACTCACAAAACAGTATCCAATCAGGGATCCCTCATCCTGTGACAAAATCAATCAGCAAATATTACCTCTATTGACAAGCAGCAGGAGAGGCCATGGTCTGTTGGTCGACACATTATGGTGCACACACAGGGAAGCACACATATCATTGATCTTTACCGACCAAATACGGCAAAAACTACCTATTCTCCCTCTGGGAAGACATGGGCTGGCTTTATGAATATTTCATTTTGGTGATATTGCATCACATGCATTAAAAGGTAACATGAAAGGAGAAAAAAGCCAATTTGGGAAATAATCTGGTACGATCGAATCTCTTATGGGTGGAATGAATGAATTTATGATAAGACAGAGGATTTGCACACTTTAGTCAGGATTGTTTAAGAATAATTGACTGAAACAGAAAAATTCTGTCATCATTTAATCAATTTCATGTATTTTGAAACCCATTCTGTATGGTGTTTTTTCAACCATGAAATGCGAAGGGGTTTCCATATCCACCTTATTCCTACGCCCCACGTCGCTTTGTACGAATTATGGGTTTAACTTCCGTTAAGCCGTAAACAATCAGTGAAAGGCTCGCTGCATGAACACTATAATACATTTTTTTTTTTTAAACGGGGTACAATGAGATGACATTATTCTACTCACCCTTCAACCATTGAACACTAAAAGCACATTTAAAAGTGTAAAAGCATCAACAAGGTACTTTCAGCAGACCATGTATAACCCCCAAAGCTGATTCTTTCCACAGCAATAACGGACGGATTAAATATCACTGTAGTAATATATATCTGTATTATGTTGCCTTAAATCAAAAATGTTCATTAACTTCAGCATTGCGTAATACTATTTAAAAGTGATTTCTGTCATTTTGACAGATAATAAATTGTATTTACCTGTGAAAACAAACCTGGAAAGAGACGTGAGGATTTGAGGAGAAAAACAATAGATTTTTCATGCATTCGAGTGAATTATTAATAGGATATATTTTAAATTAAATCGGGAGAACAGACCACAAATGTGCAGTATATGTTGTCCTTTTTCATACTATTACACCGGAATGCAAAGGGAAAAAAAAAAAAATAATAATTATGAGGAAAAGAATGCAGCGACTGAAAAGAGTTCTTGCCATATAACATTTCACGTTAAAATACAAGAGATATGTTATTATAATGATGTCTGAAAATAAAACATGAAGGAAAATTGACAGCTCATTCAGTCAAACTGACAGATAAGCTTTATTTGTAGGGCAACATTATGATTTGAAATGATTCATTTCACACTGATTCCTCAAACTGGAAGTGCCACCCATAATTCAAAACGCAGTAGGCTCGTCAGGAATAAGGTGGATAATGAAAATGATTGGTGACCATGGCTGTCAAGCAAGATTTTCAGTGAATAACAACATAAATTGAGTCTGTTCCTCACACAATGGATTTAGAAGACTTGGAATACAGTGAACAAGTTGTATGGTCTACTTTTATGATGCTTTGCTTTACTTTTTTGTCCTTTTAGACCTTAACAGCTCCTGGTCCCAATCCACTTTCAATTGTATGTATAGGAGAACAGCATGAACATTCTTCAAAACACCTCCTTTTATGTTCTTTTATGAGCATGAGTAAATGAACTGTTATTTTTGGTTCGACTATCCCTTTAGGTATACATGCAATGCCAAAATATCACATGAGTGATCTCAGAACAGAGCTACTGTGAGAGTAAAAGTGGGGTAAAACACCAGAGGATACAGAAAACAAGGGATATTAACTGCACTCAGAAGAGCTAGAGATACTTTTATGGAGTTCAACTGCCATGTGGAAATAAGCAATCCACTTACTGACAGTGAAGTGTAAAGTTCACAGCGTTTGTGTCAGCCCATCTGCCAGTTACGCATCAGAGAGTTTTATCCGAGACGAGACCATAGAGACCACCTTCTTTGTCCCTGCTCGGCCTTTCTTGCTCTTGTTATCTCTTGCTTTCATTCTTTCGCTTTTCTCACATCTCTCTTTCTGGCTTAACCTCTCTTGTTTACTAGTTCACTTTCCCCTATACAATGGGAACAAGGCAATGATGAAATCAGGGTTGTGCACCATTGAGAACTCAATCAGGAGTAGCAAACAGGATGTATATAACAGAATTCAAATGATTATTAAATTATTAATATATTAATAATCAGTGTTTAAATGTCACCTATAGATTTTTGTATAATCTAATATAATGTAATATAATATAGACAAATGGTAGTTAAACAGAACACCTACAAATCTTCTTTGTAAAATGTGTTGTTTTGGACTAATGAAATTCCCTTTTTGTTTGGTTTCTTTGATATATGAACAATTGCAATTCCTCTACCTGTCATTCCAATTTAAATTCCAATTCAACATCCTGTGGAGCATGTGGCCAACTAAATTACAACTCATGAATTGAAAGAGAATCAATTGTTAAATTCCGAATTTTGCACAACCCTGAATAAAATACAGAGACGAATGACCGGCTGCCACACGGGACCCACTGAAATGAAATTTCACATAAACAGATGTCATATATCAGAGAGAGTGAGAGAGTGAGTGAGTGAGGGAGAGAAACAGAGGGACAGGAGGGAATTAAACACGAAGAAGCTTGCAATAAGAGCCAACTGGTTTTCCGTCTGCCTTGAGAACAAAGAGTCATCCGCGGCCTGGTCTGGAAGACAGACAGAAAGACTCTTCTTCTTTTGTTTTCTTTTATTTTATGAAGTGTGGATTCCATCCCGCTCTCCCCCGAGCTGCATGTGTTGGGTGTGCATGTGTGTTTCTGTGTCAGAAAGCTTGGGAATGATTTAATCATAAGGAGGCAGCAGGAAGAGCCAGAGAGACGGAGGAACGCTGAAACGCGACCCTTTTCAGACGTCTCCCCTCAAACAATGACCGACCCATAGCCCCTCCTTCTCTCTCTCTCTTTCCTGGTACTGATGAGAAACAATGAAGAAGGCAATTTGCTGTGAATGCAATCATTTCAGCATTGAAAGGCTATTAAATTGGGCTCCTTCACTTCTGAGCAATTTATAGAAATGGGCACACAATGCCAGCCTGTCAAACACAGTGCTATTACTGGCTTCAAACAAGGCACTCGTGCTGATTTCAAAGTGAAACGTGTTATTATTTAAAATAATTGAAGAATAAAACTTTCCAGCTTTTCTCTCATTGGAAGTTTCTGTTCACTTAATGAGCTGCACTATGGCAATGATAGTAGCATTTTGGCAACAAAAATCAACAACTTGCCTGCAAATGATACAATTTTTTACAGTAAATAATAAGATAAAAAACTAAACTCAATCATTTGAAATGCTTCAAGTGAATTTTACATGAACACATGGATATTCATTTTTAAATTTGCTATACAAGTGTATATTTAACAGTGTTACTAAAGGGTTAGTTCACCCCAAAATGAAAATTCTGTCATTTATTACTCACCCTAATGTCGTTCCACACCCGTAAGACTTTCGTTCATCTTCGGAAGACATATGAAGATCTTTTTGATGACAGAATGCTGTCAGATTTCCTTCCATTGACTGCCTGTGTAACTACCACTTTGACGCTTCAAAAATTTCATAAAGAGATCGGAAAACTAATCCATATGAATCGAGCGGATTAGTCCAAATTTTCCTGAAGAGAATCGATCACTTGTTATGATGAAAAGATTTCATTTAGGCTTTTACTCGTAAACTATTTAGTTTGTAATCAATTATTTTAAGAAATATCAACGTGGTGGGACTTAAAGAGAACATGAGGGTTAAATTGTATCCTCCCTTTTTTACTTTCCTCTGCTCCATCTCTTTCTCCATCTCTTTTTCCCATTCTATCTGTGATGAATATCTGTAGGCTACGGTGGTACAGTTGAACGTGGGATGCATTTATATACCTGCATAAATAGACAATGCGAGTGAGATTGACAATGTGATAATACTTCATTTCCTCAATTCGCTCTCTCCAACCCCCTTATCTTTACATTAACACCTCTCTAGCTCTCAATTTTTTCAAAGATGAGCCACTGATTCCCAAGTGTCTGCAACAATGACAGCTTAAAAAGAGAAAGAAAATTCTCATTACAAACAATCAGCCTCAGTCAATGTTCAGGCCACATGAAGGTCAAAGCAGATTTGGTCAAAGCAGAATCATCTTTTCCATGATATTTTCAGCATTCAGAACTCAGAGATCAGAATACACTGACATTAAAAAAAACTTGTTTCACAAATCTGGGAGACATAGATCATGTCTATTGCTCTATAGTTCAAAGATTAACTCTTAGATTGTAAGTCTAAACCTAAATGCTTAATCAAACCATGTGCAATGTAGACATAATAAGACCGGTCAAGCAAAAGATAAAAGATACCAAGTGAGATTACGGGACTTTCCGTTTGTACTCCCTCAAAGAGACAAGATAATTTGAAAGCAGAGAAAATAAACACTTAACATGAATTTGTCCTGAATCACTCACAGTGTACAAATGTGTGAAACAGATGTGCACGCAGAGACTGTGGGAGACATTTCAGTCCATATAATCATTATCAGCCGAGTGTGAGCTAGCTCATTTCCAAGTGGGTTTCAACGCGCGAGCTGTCAGACTGATATTTATGAAGAATATGCCGCTAATTTGAACCTTGCAGAGGTCAGAGAGCCATATCAAAGTTAGCTCAAGGGGAACATCTGTGATATAAATGCAGTGAGGGTGAATATGTTAACTGATGCTTGTGTCTGGCAAGAATCACACTGGCAAAGAGATTTTACTCTCTTTTTCATCTCTTCACTTGTCCACAAAACTATCTGTGTATCTGATGTCACAATCCATCCATCTAAACTCTTTTTGCTGCTGGTTCACTTCACACAAATATTCACTGCACTGGATGGAAGCTCATTAAAGAGAGGTAAAACTCGATTCAGTTTTGCACTACAAAGGCTCAAATCATGCGGATGCAAATAAATGCAAGAGCGAGATAAAAAGAAAGAAGTTACTTCAAAGTAAGTCTGCATGTATGTATGTATGTGTGTGTGTTTGTGTCTGGATAATCATTCCCTCTGGTGCTTGAGCAACAGGTTATCCCAAAATCCTCTCCCCGGGCTCTTGGCCTCATTGCCAGCAATTACACTGCTAATTTACACCACTTGGAACAAGGACTGGAGCTCACACACATGCAATGTAGGGGAGACAATTGAAATATGTTTTACATTTTCCTTCATAACTCATAAGAAACTACAAATCTAACTGCTATCTTCATGTGCAAGAAGCATACATGTGTGTCAGTATGTGTATGTATACCAATAAAAGCATTCAAATATTTACTTATCATAATATTGAAGTTTGATATTTACAATCACCTGTGTTACATTGGGACGATATTAACCTGCAATATACCAAACAGAAACGTGCCTCACCAATGCTTTATCTATTTCTATACTATGTAATATTTAAATATATATACTTAATATAATACTGAATAATTTTGACCTATATATGGTGAAAATTATTTCAGCTGCCAGGAATAAACGGTGCCTACATTGACATTATAAAGTAATACATTTTGTAAAATTATAAAAAGATTAAAAATATGTTTTATTATTACTACTATTTTTTAATTAGTTATATCCTCTTTAGTAAAACATAATTATATGTAAAGCCATGTAAAGCCAAAAAACAGTCTAGACACTTTAAAATAAAAATACCTAGTTCTGCCATGAAACTCTAGATGGCACAGGCTGATAGGTCCTTAACTCAATTTGGTAGCGACCACGTCCTTATCTACACAGCACAGCTGATTGGTTGCTGCTGCATTAGCGGCCAATGAGCTGCGGCTCAACATTCAAATACTGGTAGTGCTTGTTGTTAGCAGTCTATTTTATAGTTTCAATCTTTCAATTAATTTATACAACTATTATTTCATATCTAGGATTACAATTGCTCCTGATCTCAAAGTTATGATGAAATTCTTTATAGTGCCTAGCAGTGTTGGCACATTACAAGTATCGCGAGATATGTAATCACTACTTTTTTCAAGTAATTAGTAAAGTAACACACTACTTTTAGATTTACAACAAAATATTATTGCTTAAGTAAGAGTGTTGAACTCCTATTCTTCTGCAATCCATAATGGCAGCACCGCTGAAAGGTTTGTCTGAGCTGCGCCCTCTACTGTACAGGCGAGAATTTGAATTTCCTTCAGCTTGAGGTTTATTCATTTCTCTTTTGGTGGGAAAGGGCCTTTACATTTGCCAGAAATAGAACTTTTTGTTTGTTTGTTTGTTAAAAAAAAAAAAAAAATGCCTGGCTGGATTGGGAAAAAGTAATGCACAAGTAACAAAACACACTACTTTCCACAAAAAGTAACTAAGTAACACAATTTGTTACTTTTTAGGGAGTAATGCATAATTGCAATGCATTACTTTTAAAAGTAACCTACCAGCAAGTGTTATAAAATAAATAAAATAAACATATAACCTAGAAATAACATAAATATCACTTAGAAATATAGGAGGAAAAATATTAGAAAAATACTGGAAAAAAGCTTAAACTTTACTGAACGGATTAAGTGTTATCTTTCTTGTTTGTTTGCAAAAGAATTTTGGACATTACAAGTGTCCCTTGACTCACTCAATACGCTATATCAGTCAAAAAATAGTTCATGCACACAGTCACAAACACATTTTTTTTCTTTATACTTTGAGGTAACAAACTAAAGTTAAAGCTGAAAAATGATTAAAAAAAAATGGTTTATGCACATGGCCAATTTTTTGTTGATGTACCTTGCGTTGATATCACAAAGTTAAATTGGAAAAATACAGACCACCAACTTTTAAAAATGATTCAACATGATATACAAACCACTTGTGCTCTTGACTGGGTGGGCAAGTTTGCTCCACTTCAAAGAGATCCTCAGAATTCAAGCGCAAAAGAAGTAGTGAGTTGGTCTAATAAGATGTGACTTTTAATAAAGTAAAAACAATCTGCTTGGTGTGAAGCTCAGAGCCTGGGACTAATACTATCTGCTTATAACACACAGATCAAACATTTACATCACTCCCTTGGATAACAGGCTTAAACAGAATGTCTCAGCTTAAATGTAGAACAAGTCTACAGAGAGACCGAACGGAGAAGAGACAGAATGAATGAGAGGCAGTTGGTAGCAGAAAGAGAGAACACGCAAACTCATAATAATTTATCCAAGAAGCCTTACATCAACAGCATGCTTGCGTGTATGTCATTCCCAGAAAAACAGTTTTCGTTGGTGGTTCTGCGCAAAGCAATAACGCTTCAACAGAGGTGAAGAATATATGTACCTCTCACAGGAGCACATTTTCTGGCATGTACTACCGTACCATATGGGAGATGTGTCAAGTCCAACACAAATCACAAAGTGTTTCAGTATCCACTGCCAAGCTCTCGGATACTCCTCGTTTCAGGGATTTGAACTATGCTCATAATTAAGAAAGGAGACCTCCAGGCCTGGTGGGACTGCGCTCAATGACCTAATTTGATTTGAAACATTAGCCGGACTGGTTTTCAATTCATTATTATTTCTATGCAAATTTGAACACAGGGGAAGACAGCCAAGAAAAAGTGAGCTTGGCTTCCAGGCTCCTGCATTGTGTTCAAGAAGGAGCCTGTCGAAAGTCTTTTATATAGTGCTTGGTGAGGGGGAGAAAAGTGGTGGGGGTCCTTAAGAGAAATGGACAGAGAAAAAGCGAGTGAGAAAATAAAAAGAATAAGCCACATTTTTCTCTATAGTTCATTAAATGACCAGAGAAATGGATTACCTTACATTTTTCATTTAAAAAATAGTGTAAAATAACTGTGAAACTGCCATGGCAGACATTTATAACAGAGGTAAAATTCATGAAACCTCATATTTTAGTGATTAAACTTCATTAACATGATACAAAACTTTGCTCACACATATGCGAGTCTCCTATGCTGTTTGCACTGATGAACCCCCATATCATAATAAACGTTTGAAAGTCTGGATGGTCCTTTTCGTCTGGGACTGAGAAATCAATCTCCATTTTTTTCCCCAAAACAAGCTAAAAGGTGTACTCATCTGACTACAGCACACATTTCCACCGTCATCTGAGATGGGTTCGGGCCCTGAGAACTCGGCAGCATCTCTGCATTAAACTGATGTATAGCTTTCTCCTTTGCAAAACAAGCTGCATTTCTTAATGCAGCGGCAGACTGTGTTAAGTGACAACAGTTTTCCAAAGTACTTCTGAGCCCTGGTGGCTATATTTAATGCAGTAACATGACGGTTTCTCATGCAATGCCATCTGAGGGCTCGAAGGTCACGCACATTCAGAGGTTTGCCCTACACAGAATGAGATTTCTATGGATTTTTACCTGAATCTTTACACTATTTTATGTATGGTAGATGGTGAAAGACCTAAATTCTTTGCAATCTTGCATTGGAAATGTGATTTTTTGAACTGTTTGACAATTCTTTCATGAAATTTGGCACAAAGTGATGAGCCATGACCCATCTTTGCTTGCAAAGACTGAGCCTTTGGTCGATGTTCCTTTATACCCTCACCTACTACCAATTCACATGCATTGTGAACTGTTTCAAAACCATTTAACTTGGATATTCTATAAACTTTTCACTTTAATTTTGCCTCTGTTCCTATTTTTTTTGGAGTGTGTTGCAGCCATCAAAATTATAACTTGTTTATATTTACAAAAAACAATTAAGTTAGTCAGTTGTACCTTTGTCAGTTAAATCAAGGTTCAAGAGAATTAACGAGTCACAGATTTTTGATTTTATTGCATTTTACAAAAAAACCTAACTGTTCTGGAAATGGGGCAGCAAATCAGCATATTAGATTGATTTCTGAAGGATCTGAAGGTTTCTTTCAAAAACATTAAATTAACATTTCTATGGTAGTGAACATTTTATTTTCATATTTTTCCTTCACCTTCTCTTGCAGATATAAGAACTGCTCATGTCAGACATGACTCAAGTCATGTGCTTGAACAGAGAGCAGAGGGATCTGATTGAATAAAGCAAATCAAGTCATCAAGGGGGAAACTGATTGCAATGAATAGGTAGAGCAATCAGCAGTGGTTATGGCAGGAGACTATCAGCTTAATTCAAGTTCGGCTCGACCTTTGCGGTTGGTTTGGATCCACTGTCATGGCAACATGAGCAAGCAGGTAAAATTAATTTTGCACCAATAATAAATCAGTTACATAAAATAAAAAAGACTTTTATAGCTGAATCTGATGAATCTTCAGATAAACTATTTCTAACAAAAAAACCTAGAGTGTCGTGTGTTAGCTAGCAAAGTAAACTGAAAAAACGCTTGGATGAGGTAATTAATGAAAAAGGATGGAAATTTATTGATCCCAGAACATGAATACAGAATGGAATTAATTGCTATGGACATTAATCATTGAAGTGTTTCAAAGTCTCTAACCTTATTAACCTGAAACATGACACTTAGCTGGGATCTGCTAATGACACAATGCCCTGCACATGCCAAATGAGACAGTGCTGCTAATATGTGTGTGTTTCTACTAGTCTCCTCGCCACACAGGAGTAGGTCAAACAACAGATGGTCATTAAGGATTAAACTGAACTATGTAAATGTTGAGTCAAGCAGTCAAGCAAAGCCCTTATCAAAGAGCTCATAACACACTCAGTAGCTCACAAACGTGTCATGGTAGGGACTTTCCATTGACTTGTTATTTTTTTATACTGAGTTAATTATATTTTATACCCCATAATGCTAAAAATAACAACTTTATCACTGACTTTTCCAATCTGACTTTTATGGA
This sequence comes from Ctenopharyngodon idella, assembly GCF_019924925.1. Classification (NCBI taxonomy): domain Eukaryota; kingdom Metazoa; phylum Chordata; class Actinopteri; order Cypriniformes; family Xenocyprididae; genus Ctenopharyngodon; species Ctenopharyngodon idella. The sequence continues at coordinate 7,154,019 of NC_067230.1, read as the reverse complement.
TTTTAGTCCATGTCTGTTGTCCATGTACAATATTATCACCAGTGTTGGGGAAAGTTACTTTTAAAAGTAATGCATTACACTATTGCGTTACTCCCTAAAAAAGTAACTAATTGCGTTACTTAGTTACTTTCATGGAAATTAATGCATTATGTTACATTTGCACTACGTTTTCTCATCTAGGCTGGGCTTGCTTGTTTGTTTTCTAATAACAAAAGTGTTATTCTATTTTTGGCAAATGTAAAGGCCCTTTCACACCATAAGTGAAATGAATAAGCCTCAGGCTGAAGGAAATGCAAATTTATGCCTGTACAGTAGAGGGCGCAACTCAGACAAGAAAGTTCAGCACTCATCCCTATGCCCTAAACCCTTAAAAGGGTTGACCCTCTGGAGTGAGAGCTTCGAAGGGATGAAAGGTGTAGGGGTTAAAAAAACTATTTTTTTGGAACGCACTTCTGCGTCATTTTAACGAGACAATCGAGGAGGAGTAGATCGTGCAAGCTGCGCCCTTTGTTTAACGTTAGTTTATTTATTTATTTATTTTTGGTTTATCACCATATTGTATATTGTGTCTATGTATTTTAAACATTTAAATGGACTGATAAAGGGAGCTGTAAAGTATTTTTGTTTAAGTACAATGTCGTTTTGACCATAATAATGTGCCAAATCTAACTCGTATAAATATTACAGTAGTATAGAAAAGTACTATACATACATTTATAGGTAAAATCGAACTCCAAGCCTCCTGTACCCATTCTGTGACATCAAACAACTTCCCTGCGCAAAGGAGCATGGGGGCCCGAAGTGTCCATCAGTTGTATCCTTCGAAATCCTTCATTCAGAAGGGCCCTTTGAAGTGGCCAGTTTTGAGCACTTCGGTTTGGAACGACTCTTCAATATGGCGGCCATGATTATTTTCACTCTGAAGTAGGGCTGGGCGATATGGCTGAAAACTGTATCACGATATCAGTGTTTCATATCGGTCGATATCGATAATTATTGATATTTTTTATGACCCATTTAAAATAAGGACCAGGAGAAAAATATATTACATTTAAACATTTTTATTTTAAACTTAACCTTTCTCTGATCATAATCCCCTCAGTTATTAAGACAGAAATGTCAACAACCATGGAAAACTCAAATAATTAAAATGTTGTGCGGTGTTGCAGCTACAGATGTTGTTGGTTGAATACGGCTGTGCTCCAAAGGGTGAGCACGGCTAAGGTGGTACATCAAGTTCGTGGTATTACCAGTCTTGGCGGGGACGGCGGTCTTGCATAATTTGCAGACGACATTGGTCTGACTACGGTCAGACTTGTAATATCCAAAAAACTGCCATACTGGCGAGCTGACTTTTCCTCTTTTATTTACAATTTCCTCGCTTGCTGCGGCACTCATTTTCTGCTTATCAGTCGCCGGTTACTGAAGAGGAATCCAGCAGACTAGCACGAGACAACGATATGGCGCAACCAAACTTGATACTGTTACATGATTGGCTGTTAGCGTGTCACTCCCTATGTTGCTAGGTTACCAGAAAGCGAGTGCCTTTGTTAATGCAACCAAACTTGCTTCGCAACCTCTGTTTTCTTCCGACGAAGAATAAAAAATATTGAACGTTTTATCGAACACATTTTTTATTGATATCGATCACGTGTCTATCGCGATACATATCGTTATCGTTTTATCGCCCAGCCCTACTCCGAAGTGCCCTCCGGAGAGCGATATATCCCGTTCACGATTTCTCTCAACATGCAGACAGGAGAGCTGTCAATAAATGGGAAGTCAAAGTAACTTGCGTTACTTATTTGAAAAAGTAACTCAGATATTGAGTTGTAAATTTAAAAGTAATGTGTTACTTTATTAGTTACTTGGAAAACGTAATCTGATTACGTAACTCAAGTTACTTGTAATACATTACCCCAACACTGATCATCAAAATGTTTTATATTTCAATATATTATTAAATGTAATTTATTCATTTTACATATTAAAATCATTTTACATATTAGTTTTTTTTTACATATTAAAATTTGATTGGAGATGAAGTGTGCAAGAAACATTTATTATTATTATCAACATTGAAAACATTTGTGCTGCTTAATATTTTTTGTGGAAACTGTGATAATGATATTATTATTTATTTAACATATTAAAGACATTTATATGTTACGTTACAAAAGATTTCTGTCATGTTTGATCAGTTCCCATGCTAAATAAAATAATATTGTTTAAAAAAACAAAAAACAAAAACTTACTGATCCCAAATTTTGAACAGTAGTGTATATGCTAGCACACTCCTAAACGTTGTCTCTTTCTAAAATACACACTTACTAGTACTTCACACTTATGCAGTTATCGTTTTATTTATCAAATCCACAAACATTTCTCATCAAACAGAAATGTAATCCCATATTATGTCCTTAATGATGATAAAATCAGTCTCCTATGCAAATTATACATGATGAATCACAGCTACTTCTTTTTTAGCAGCACTTTATGGAGATTAGTACAAATATATGTTACTCAGCATCATTTGTGGGACATCAATAATGAGCAGGTCTTTGAAGATGTATGAGGATGACTGCATTTCGGTTTCCAAAAATAGCTGAACATTTTGCTGTCAGAGACGAAGTTTGATCTAAAGGTTTTCAAACTCTAGTTCTATCAAAGCCTGATGTCGAAGCCTTCTTAAAGTTCGCACAAACACCGACGCATACACACAACTTTGATCAGTCAAGAACAGAAGATATGATCTCGCTCTGACAATGGTAGTTTTTTTTTCAAAACATAATCACAGCGGTTTTTCACATTTGCAAACATCTAGCCGAGACAAACTGAGAATTATATGTGTCATTACAAAGGTGTCATTCAATTTTCTTGGAAATAGCATCATTATAACATCATCACAATGTTGTTATGGAGTGTCACATCATCTCTTTTTGAAACTTCATGACTATGAATGCTATACTGCCGCATGCTAGAGAGAATTATGAGTATTATTTTTGATGACACAATGGACAGGAGACAAAGCCGGAGGTCTCAGCTCTCACTTCACTAGTAAAAGCTATATGGAAAATACATTATAACAGTCTATTTCCTCTTTACAAATGGAGCAATATTAATTTATTTCATAAAACCTCCCCAAAGATAGTTTTACCATATGGAATGCCCCTTACTGGATCACAAGTGCTCTATAAAGACTAACCCCAGCGGATCTAGGCCTCTCCGAATGTGTGCGTGTCCTTATGGCAGGCCTATTGTATTTGCAGAGCAAGGCCCGTCGGCTCTACAGACAATTGTCTGCTGTCATTAATCAAGTCAGACAGTGCATTGCCTTCAGCTAATATATGCACTAGATCTCAGTGGCTAACACAGTCACTGCATTACAATGAATGACCTGGACTTACAGGAGAATCTACAAAAACTCTGCAAGTGAAAATTCCCCTTTTGATTCATGTCTAATTCACATAATTTTACCCTTAATCTGAACCTCATGTACTATGGTAATATCTGATTGCAGAAAGGTCCCTTTATTATTTAACTTTGTCTATTTTGCCAGTTAAAGATAACTTTAAAGAGCACTCTTTAGGCATTAGCTTTTGGAAGAAAATGTCTGCCATTGAAGAAATTGCAAAATCTTTCAATCTTATTATTCTCTCCATTTTAAATACTAAAAAAAAAACCCTGCACCTCTGATTTACAGATTATGGGGATACGCTTAATGAGGCCGGTATACAAGACCCTAAGGATTCATTTTGAATTTTACTGATCCACAACACATGTTGATATGGTATAACAGTACACTATTGGAGTGTTAACTTTCAGTACATGCACACAACATCAATTCTCCTTGCTATGTCTATTCATTATTCATACTAAAGGTGCACAGCTTGTAAGTGTGCTAGCATTTACAATTCAAACAAGGTATTGGGAGGGACTGTTGTCAAGGTGAAGTTGCAGTCTATGGAAACCTAACAGCAAGCGGCAGAGAGAGAGAAATAAAAAGGGACAGAGAATGAGATGAAAGAGAATAAAAGGCAACGGCAAAAGAAAGAAAGACAAAAGGCAGCATAATTTGGTGTCGTATTTAATTGAACACATGATATAAGCTGTACTCTAGGTCACATCTAATTCTCACAACTAAATGTTTTTGCACATTGGATTGTTTTTGGATATTTGGAAATTAAAGGGTTAGTTCACCCAAAAATGAAAATTCTGTCATTAATTACTCACCCTCATGCCGTTCTACACCCGTAAGACCTTTATTCATCTTCGGAACACAAATTAAGATATTTTTGTTGAAATCCGATGGCTCAGTGAGGCCTACATAGCCAGCAATGACATTTCCTCTCTCAAGATCCATTAATGTACTAAAAACATATTTAAATCAGTTCATGTGAGTACAGTGGTTCAATATTAATATTATAAAGCGACGAGAATATTTTTGGTGTGCCAAAAAAACAAAATAACAACTTAGATAGTGATGGCCGATTTCAAAACACTGCTTCAGGAAGCTTCGGAGCATTATGAATAAGCGTGTCGAATCATGATTCGGATCGCATGTCAAACCGCCAAACTACTGAAATCACGTGACTTTGGTGCTCTGAACCGCTGATTCGACACGCTGATTCATAACGCTCCAAAGCTTCACACTCTACATACACTCTATATGCAGGCCTCACTGAGCCATCGGATTTCAACAAAAATATATTAATTTGCGTTCCGAAGATTAACGAAGGTCTTATGGGTGTGGAACGACATGAGGGTGAGTAATAAATGACATTATTTTCATTTTTGGGTGAACTAACCCTTTAAGGTTCTGGGTCAGTAAGATTTCTTATACAAAAGTGACAGTCATGTTACAAAAGATCACAGTTTCCACAAAAATATTAAGCAGCACAGCTTTTTCAAAAAGAAGAAATTAGCATATTTAAATGGTTTCTATAATTTTACAATATTATTGTTTTACTGTATTTTTGATAAATTTAGGAAAAATTCAAAATAATATAATAAATAAAATTATAAATTATACACACACAGACACACACGCACATCTATACACACACGCACACACACACACACACACACACACACACACACATATATATACATATATTATATATACACACACACACACACATATATACACACACACACACAAACATATACATATATATATACATATATATATATATATATATATATATATATATATATATATATATATATATATATATATATATATACACACACACACACACATACACACACACTCTATATGTATACAGAGACATAAACAAACATTTCTTTGCTTAAAAAAAAGGAACTGAATCAATATAACATGCCATAATTTCTGACTGAGGTCCTTTCACTCACAGTGAACCACACTGTACCCAGACATTCCAGCCAGCAGACTGTGTAGCATATGACTAGATAATCAGCATGACAGAAGTTCTGCTTTACACACGTTTGGCACCGACGTTGCACTTTCACACTTCGAGCAAATGTACAGGAGCCCCTCAGTGCACATGCAGACTATACCCAAATCCACCAGCATGGTTACACCCATACACACAAGCACAAACACATGGTGCACATGGTAAGCGTTCGCCTCAGGCCAGGAAAGCATGATCACCCAGCATCTGCTGAGTCTACCAATCCACACACACACACACACACACACACACACACACACACACACACACACACAAACCTGCACTATATGAGAGCGCAAATGCCATCTGATGGAGAAACAAGAGCACATCCTTATCCAATGCCTGTCTTACTCCCCATGGAACCATATTTCAGACCTATATGCTGTGTAAGAGAGTAGAGGAAAGACAAATGCACACAGTGTAAAAAGACGATTAAGTGGCATAGAGCTCCTTCAAGGGCCAAGCAAAGAAAATAAAGAAGTACTTCTTTAAAGCAGCTAGGAGAGAGGCAGTTGAGAGGTTTTCTCAACATGTTTGAGCATGAGTAGGCTCTCCTTTTGCCAAACAGGTTGATCGTTGTAATAACAGACGATGGACTTTCTGGAATGCACAAAAAACACACACTCATGTTTACTAAATGACGTTGTTGTCTATAAATGAGGACAAACCATACTGCTTGTGATGAAAAGAAAAGATGAAAAGATTGTGATTTTGTGTTTTATATTTAAATTAATTTAGATACAATAGTGTGAAGTTTTACGATTGGCTATTTATTGATTAGCGGTCATAATGAGACTACTTATCGGACAGAATCTTAATATTGGTATACATCCCACAATAACAGCAAGACAATAACTACACATTTTAAAACCAAGTTATGAGTGAAATCTGGTCTCTTAGACTATGGAACACATTCATATTCAGAAAAACGGAACGATATTAAAAAAAACAGTTTTTATTTTTGTTCAGTTAAAATGTGGCATAGTTACTGCACTTTGCATTTAAGCATACTTTTACTGCTGTTATACTGTATATAAAGATAATTAAACTAACCTAAACCTTAAATTCACCCATACAAGAAACATTTTAGAATTTAATATAACATTACTTGCTGTATTTATTAGTTGCAAATGAGAACGGCGCCAAATGTCCCTAAAGGGAGGTTTTGTTATTCTTAGCTAACTTCTAGGGACAAAATTGTCCCCAAAGTATAACTAAGTATAAACCCACAAACACATTTGTTTAATTAGCCATCTAAATGAAGACATAGCTTTATTTAAAAACAAAGAAAGTTTAAGTTAAGTATAATGACTAACCCTAATCCGAACCACAATCTGACCTGTACAGAAATAGTGTTTATTAAGGTTTAGGGGTAGGATCAGGGATAGTATCTTGTTATTACACAGTTATTGCAATTACTATAATAATAGGTACATAGTAATTACATGGGAAACAGGACTGTAAAGTAAATTGCGACCCCCTTCCACTTCTGTCAATCACTGTTCATCCGAGTCCAAATTACATTTAATACCTAGAAGTTCTAAAGGTTTTGCACATTCATACATACATACATACAGTAAAAACGTATGAAGTGACTAGGTGTAAACAGGCCCTGACACACAAACATACATAAACTTCATTAATCATTTCAGCACAAAATGCTGTGCTTTTGGTGAAAACACATTTAACAGTTTTATCAAAGTGACTGTTTGTCGACCTTGCTGTGTTTTGATATTGTAGACTGTATACCCATTCATATGTGTCCCCAAAGGGAATTTTTTTTCAGATTTGGCTAACTTCTGGGGACAATTATGTCCCCAAAGCATAAAGTAACCCACGCACAACACACTTATCCAATCAACATATTCAGGACTTTTAAAACATATTATTAGAGAAACAAATAGCTCTCTGTCCTGATTAGACACAGATGCAGTGATGGAATAAGCGTTGGTTTAATCTGCTCCATAAAAAGAATGCAGTGATAAAAACTATACAGGCTAGCCAGTATGATATCATCACATCCCTCTCTCTTTCCTATCTCAATCTTTTCTTTCTTTTCTCTTTCTTGACTTTCTAAACCAGCTTAGTCTTTTTTCCTAAACAGCTGAGGGTAGCCGTGAATCATTAGGGCTGTTCTTCCTCAGAGCACAGGAGAGAGGAATGCTTTAATAATGTGGGGCTGTGTGTCATATTTGTAAGGCTGTTTCACAGTAACGCTTCAAAGACTTTAAGGAAGAGTACATCCAAAAATGAAATGTCTGTCATCATTTACTCACCCTCATGATGTTCTGTATGCTGTTAGTTTTCCATGGAACACAAAAGCAGGAGTTTTAAATTGATTCTGAACTGTCCCTTTAAAACTTTCAGTCTCAAATGAAAATTTTTTATAGCAAAAAATGATTTTAATGGCATAATTTAGAATCTAAAATGCACATATTGCACAGTTGAAGTTACACCAGTTACACCAATTGCTGATTTGAAGTTTACAGTTGGCTTTTCCCTTGTACAATTAATCCTCTCTTTTCCTGAACAAATAGCCTGCTTGGGTTCACTTTCTCAACAATGAAAATAAAATCACTGTAATTGGTCATACTTTATATTACGTGTCTTTAACTACTATGTACTTGCATAAAAAACGTTAAGTACAATGTACTTATTTTGTTCATGTTCTATTGCAAAACACTTTTGCTGCTATTAAGGTGGGATACGGGTAAGTGAGGGACAGGTTTGATGGTATGATTTGGTTTAAAGCTGGGTTAAGGGGTAATGGAAGGGTCAACAGTGTAATTACAGACATTTATGACAGTTGTAATTACATGCAGGGTTTTTTTTAATATAAGTACAATATAAAACATGTATGTGCACAATAACTGATTCATTTGAATGTTAGTACATAGCAGTTAAAGACACTTAATATAAAGTGGGATTCTGTCATTTTCAACCTGTCTTGACTTACTGCTATGTGATGTCATCAGCAGGATTGTATTAAATATCACATGACCAGTCAAAACAAATTTGAATGCGTTCAAAATCAGCAACTTTTGCACTTTGCTGGAGCTACAAGGATATCATATCAAGAGATGAATGCCTTTCAGCCTTTGAAAAATGCTCGACCTCGTACCGGGGTGACTCCAGTTTCGTGTTTCTGGGGTACGTGCTCGCAAAACTGCCAAATCTGAGACTCACCTTAAGTCACCAAGTGAAGGCTATCTGTATTCTCTTTTATCTTGGATTCCTTTGAAATGATCCTCGCACAAGTTTGTTTACATTACCAATAATCTATCATAAAATCCATGGAAAGAAGCCACGTCTGGTTTTGATTTTACACTCCCTGTGGCTGTTGTATGTTTGGGTGGGGATGTCAGAGCTCAACAGCTGGAGACTCAAAGCACGAACAAGGGAGGGCGGATTGTTCTGCTTAAAACTTTTCATTGGCTCATTGTCCTAATGTAGAAATAATTATTTTGGACTTCAAACAAACAGGACTGTCACGGATGATAAGAAAGGTATGAGACTTTTTCACAATTTCTCTCGGTTTTCAGGTTTAAAACACAGCTTATCCACAAAACAGCGGTAGAGATCTGTCAAAAACTTAGAGAGATTAAACTGAAGAAGACTGAATCCTCCCTCAGATTGTGTTTGTTCACGTATCTGGGGGTGTCGTGTTTGATTTTTGACCATTCTCACCCTCATTCGTCTGCCTTCTAGTGTGGTTGTCACGGCACCAAAAGAGTGTGAATAGTACCATCACCCTGGAAACTGGAGCCTAGAAACATTTCTCTTTATATGACTCACTAAGAAAAAGGCAGCATTTTGAATGAAAGCCGCTTCTTACATTTACATTTATGTTTCTGACCTTCATACAAAAATACTTTGTAATACTGCACTTGTGAAAAAGTTTCTTCTAATTAGCTAATGTTGGCTAAATAAGGCAAATTCACAAATGTTTTGGCATATTCCATCCAGTTGTCTTTCTTATAATGATTTAGGTAACACTTTACAATAAGGTTTCATTTGTTAACATTAGTTTAACTATATTAGTTAAGATGAATAAACAAACAATACTTCTACAGCATTATTAAACTTATTTAACGTTAATTTCTATATTTACTAATACATTTTTAAAATCTAAAGTTGTAACTGTTAACATTAGTTAAAGCTGCAGTCCGTAAGTTTTGCTTCTGTTGCCATCTCTGTTTGAATCCTGCAATTGCAGTTATTTGCGGAATTATCATCTTTACGTGGGTTGTGCACCGGCACAGCTCCTCAGTGCGGATGAATCGAATGTTTGCTGTCAGTCACCGCATCGGTGTGGATACTGTGCTTCGGAATCACAGATTCTTGGAAGTATGACCAAAATAAGAATTTTCACCGGAAAATGTCATCTGAACAAGTAAGTAACATGTCTGCCACTTTGTTCTGACCAACTGAGAAAAAAAGCATTACAATAAATCGCGCTGGCAATGGTCAATAAATCTAATGATCGCTTAGCTCATATCACATCAAACCGTGCAAATTATTATTATTGTTATACTTTGTTCTGAAATTGTTAATGTTAACAACATCAGCGTTGCGTGACTGTGTATTCAGTGTGCATTAGCATTAACTGTAGATTTCAATTTCTGTAGCCACTCCGCAGTCCGAAGACTTTTGCTTTTGACTACGGGTGAATCTCCAGTTGTCAGTCATGATTGTCATTTGGACCATTCTGGATTAGAATCCGCCATCAAAATGATACGTTTAATTATTGCAGCTGCTGTGAGAAAAGGCTATAAATGATCCGCTACCTGCAGCATCCTCACGTATAGCCTACTAGTTGGGACTTGTTCATTATGTAAACAGACGTGACATAATGACGCAAAGACGAACGGCTGCATGCCCGAATTTCCCACGGAAACCCACCAGTACCATTTGAATTATAAAACATTATTACAAGCTTACAGTTGTGAATAGGGGTTAAGGTAAGGAGATAGTTTTGAACATTGGCTGGTTAAGTACTTGCTCAAAAATTGATTTTGGATCATTTAAAATAAATAAATAAATAATAATACGGACAGCAGCTTTAATGCACTACTAACATGAACGTACAGTGCACAATTGTATTAACTAACATTAACAAAGGTTAATGAATGATGTAAAAATATATTGCTCATAGTTAGTCCATGTTAACTAATGCATCAACTAATGTTAAAAGGATTAGATCACTCCAGAATTAAAATTTCCTGATAATTTACTCTCCCCCATGTCATCCAAGATGTTTATGTCTTTCCTACTTCAGTCGAAAAGAAATTTTTGAGGTTTTTGAGGAAAACATTCCAGGATTTTTCTCCATATAGTGGAGTCAAATTGCAGTTTCAGTGCAGGTTCAAAGGACTCTACACGAACCCAGTCGAGGATTTGTGGTTAAAAAGTATATTAAATTTTGTTTTTCAGAAAATGACCAATCATTTTGCTAGATAAGACCATTATTCCTCGGTTGGGATCATGTAGAGCCCTTTGAAGTTGCACTGAAACTGCAATTTGGACCTTCAAACCTGTTGGAGTCCACTATATGGAGAAAAATCCTGGAATGTTTTCCTCAAAAACCTTAATTTCTTTTCGACTGAAGAAAGAAAGACATGAACATCTTGGATGACATGGGGGGGTGAGTAAATTATCAGGAAATTTAAATTCTGGAGTGAACTAATCCTTAAACAAATGAGACCTTATTGTAAGATTTAAATATGTCCTTTAACAAAAACATCTTATACATATGTACTTCTCAGAGGTGGGTAATGTGCACTTACAGTTGTGCACTTACAGTAATGTACACTTACAGTCCTAATAAAGCTGATTTATTAGGACATTTGTGTACAGTATTAATCTCTTTTCTGTTCAGATAAAAGGCAAAAAGTGCATTCGAGTGTGCGTATGTGCAAGTTAGACTCAAAAGCACCTGGTCTGTGATCACAGGAAATTGGAACTAATTCAGTTATCTTATTAAGAGTCATTTCCTGTGCTTTCCTTTTAGATAGAATGATAAGCAGCGGCAGAAAGGCCATCACTGATTCCTTGTCATCCATGAAACACTGAGCAATCCATGTACATACACATGCTAACACTCAGTGGTGTAAATGTAATTAGTTATTGTACTTAAGTACTCTCTACTTTTTACTTTTACTCTCTACTTGACTATATTTTTGAATAAGTATATGTACTCTTTACTCCAGTCCATTTGTGATAAGTAATGCACTTGTTACATTTTACATGGCACCTAACATTTTCTGCAGCAGTTTATTTACTACAAAAGAAGTGATATCGCCATCTACAGAGCATTGAAGGTAGTATATCTTGTGTGTTTTGCCCTTCGTTAGCCAAACTTGTCAACAAGGCTACTTTATGGGAATGCGAGTGCATTAGCAGGTAGTTGTGAATCGCAGGTGTTTCATATATATGAGATGAGGACAAGCACATACAGTGCAAGCAGGCTTTGACTATTTCATTATACTTAACATTATTTTATTTCATCTGTTATATTGAAGAGACCTTGGTTAGCACTTGAGACTTGAGTGTTTGTAGACTTGATTTATTGCAATATTGGGGAGCTTTTAGAAAATAAACACGTGATTGTTCTCCTCAAAACTCAACTGTTTCATGTTGGCATGTCTCTTAGGTATCGAGGATAATGCATCTGTAAGTCTATAAGGAGAACGAGTAAAATACTTAAGTACTGTTAAAATCAGATACTCTAAGACCTTTACTCAAGTTGTATTTGAATTGGTGACTTAACTTGTAATGGAGTCATTTTCACTGTAAGGTATCTACTTAAACTCAAGTATGGTATTCAGGTACTCTTTACACTTTTGCTAACTCTAACCACATGCATATTAGGGACATACTGTACATCACTAATAATGTACATTTACATACTATAAATATTATATTTATGCTTTTAATATATGCATTATAAATAGCAGCTTTTAAATCCTCATAACTAAAATACAAATGCAGTTTTCAACAAGACATTTTAATAAAATAATGTTTTAAATGTGTGAAGGATAACCTTTCAGTTCTGTCATACCATTTTCATTTCTCAACTAGTGTTTTGGCCCTGACCTCACGGTCATGATAAAAAGTGTTTTTCCAGTGGAATTTCAGCAGAGTTAGTCACATGCATCCATTTAAAGCTCATTCACAACAGAACAGTTTGCACACAGATGCCGTTTTTAATGAATGACAGCCATTTGAAAGGTCAGGAGGCGAGAAGGATGAAAAACAGGATGGTTTCGAAAAGAGCCAGAAGAAGTTGAGATCAATAAAAGTTTTAATTTGCAGCCTCAAGAACAACCCACACTGCTGTAAGGAAAGGTGTAAAAGTTCTCCATGTAAGTAAGAGACAGATGACAAAGTGAGAGAGAGAGAGAGAGAGAGAGTAGAGAAAGAATTGAATCAAAGGACAGTTTGAAGTGATGTAGGAAAAGAGTGAAGCCATGCTGATACCTGTGGTTCCCAAGCTGTTTGAACGTGTGTGTGTGTGTGTGTGTGTGTGTGTGTGTGTCTGTGCCCATACTACAGTGAACATAGCCCAGCTATGCACACTTCACAATTAACATCCTTGGGAAACTAGAGACACAAGGATAAAGCCTACCATATCCTGAGTGCAGTCAAAGAGCCTTTCATTCCCAGTGTTACAGATCAGCAGTGTTGCAGAGCCACAGCACCTGCAGCCATTTATTCTCTCCACCTTGAGATGGATCACTATAAAGACAAGAGCCTACAACCAAGAATCGGTGTTCAGCGGAGCCAAAAACTGATGGTACACAACCCTAATAATTCAAAAAATCTTAACAGCTCTACCCGCCATATTTTATATATGTACAGTGGTACGCGAAAGTTTGGGAACCCCTTGCAGAATCTGTGAAAATGTGAGCAATCATACAAAATGCATGTTATTTTTTATTTAGTACTGTTCTTAGTAAGATATTTTACATAGATGTTTACATATAGTCCACAAGACAAAAAAAAAAAAAAAAAAAAATAGCTGAATTTATTAAAATAACCCCGTTCAAAAGTTTGTGAACCACTGATTCTTAAAACTGTGTGTCGCTACCGTTTTTTTGTTTTGTGATAGTTGTTCATGAGTCCCTTGTTTGTTCTGAGCAGTTAAACTGAGCTCTGTTCTTCAGAAAAAATCTCCAGGTCCTGCAGATCCTCGTGTTTCCTTCTGGAGCATCAGTGAATGTTTGAACCTTTTTTAATAGTTGTGTTTCAGTCCCTCAGTTGTCCTCAGTGTGAAAAGATGGATCTCAAAATCATACAATCACTGCTGGAAAGGGTTCAAATATGCAAAAAATCCTTGAAAACTGAAGAATCTGCAGGACCTGGAGAATTTTTCTGAAGAACAGAGCTCAGTTTAACTGCTCAGAGCAAACAAGGGACTCATGAACAACCATCACAAAAAAAACAAAAAAAAAAACAGTCGTAGATCATCCAGGTAACCACACAGTATTAAGAACCAAGGGTTCCCAAACTTTTGAATGGGGTTATTTTAATTAATTCAGCTTTTTTTTTTATTTATTTATTTATTTTTATTTTGGATGTAAACAACTTGTGTGTATATGTGTATATATATATATATATAACTAATACACACACAATATACATATCTGATTAGATTTATACATGTGTAGCCATGATCTCTACTACATTTATTCTTTAAAACTTATAATAAACCAGGCACCCTTCTGGCCCTACTACTAAAACAGTTCATTTATGGCAGCTGATAGTATGTTTGCATGGCACAATTTCATGGTATTCAAGGTTTGAACCCTTATCTAATTGTGATCCAGTAACATAAAAAAACACCATTTGTCGTTCAACGCAAGAGTATTGAGGGGAAAGTAAGTTTAAAGAGCTTTCAGTATTCAGGCCTTTAGTGCCAGCTGCAGGAGATGTAAGACAAAAAAGGCCAAATTTGGACTAAATGCATTTTAATGTAGCATTTGATACGCATGAATTCCATGCATTTATTCTATCACTTAACTGGGTGTGGATTCCAGTGGCACTTTGAGGCTCTTGTGTTATTAAATTGGCTGAGGTGATGAAGACATGATCTGGGTGTTTAGCAGCTGCAGCTGGTCTGGTCAGACCAAGCAGACAACTGACCCTGAGCTCAGGGACAAAAAGAGAATGGCTTTACCTTTTTTCTTAGACAGACAGACAAACACACACACACACACACACACACACTGGCACAGCTCTCTGCCAGCTATAATCTCTGATCTCTCCCACCAACTGCACTGCTGCCTTCTGTTTGCACACATCACTAGTCTTTGCAGTAGAATAACTCATTTCATCCATTTCATTTCATGCCACATTGATCACCCAGTTTCACATCTCTTCATCACAGCAGTGTTCTATCTATGATCAGGTTCTTTCCCTCAATCCATCGTCTATGATCAGGTTTTTTCCATCCATCCACCCATCTATCCATCCATCGATGATCAGGCTCTATCCGTCCATCCATCCATCTATCCATCTATTTATGATCAGGTTCTTTCCATTCATCTATCCATCCATCGTCTATGATCAGGTTCTTTCCATCCATCCATCCATCCATCCACCCATCTATCTACCCATCCATCCATCCATCTATCTATGATCAGGATCTTTCAATCCATCCATCCATCCATCCATCCATCCATCCATCCATCCATCGTCTATGATCAGGTTCTTTCCATCCATCCACCCGTCCATCTATGATCAGGTTTTTTCCATCCACCCGTGATCAGGCTTTTTCAACCTACCCACCTATCGTCTATAATCAGTTTCTTCCATCCATTTATCCATCCATCCATCCATCGTCTATGATCAGGTTCTTTCTTTCCATCCATCCATGATCAGGTTCTTTCCATCCATTCACTCATCTATTAATTGACTATGATCAGGTTTCATCCATCCATCCATCCATCCATCAGTCCATCTGCCAATCCATCTATCTACCTACTTGCCTGTCTGTCTGTCCATCTATCCATCTGTCTATCCCGTTATCTATCCATCTGTCTATCTGCTTATCTGTCCATCCATCCATTATCCATCCATCATGTTTTTCCTTTATCAGCATGCAGCAACACACTAAAGTAATAGGTGATGCATACAGTCATTTCATCGAGAGAACTTTCATAAAATTTTTATCACCAGTGGTCACAGGAGACACAATTGAGACATGCTAGTACCAGGTGTAAACAGGACCCTGGTCACAGGCCTCTTGACGTGATAAGGACTGTTGTCAGATCCAGATTGTGGTGTGGCATGTTGACAGTGAACTAAAAGAAACTTGAAAGGAGTAATCTGCATAATGTTAATGGAAAGGAATCCAGCTGTTTCCTACTAGAGCATGATGTTGACCCATGACTGAAATACATCTTTCACTGATGAGAGTAATCACTGAGCCACCAACGCTAAAAGATGAGAGATGATGAGGTATAGACTAAAAGTTAAAAAAGGACAGAAAGTTGCTTCATCAAAACTGTTTTTTCGTTAGGTTGAACTTTAAATCATTGCATTTGGATGTACTGTAGCCTACCTGCATCACAAACAACTATCCCAAAAATGACATCATAATTAATAGGGTTAATACCATCTAACTGAGTTTAACAAGGGTCTGCCGAGTCATTTTGCCACATATAATTATTTGTTGTGAATGATGGAAAAAAAAATCCATCAAAGCAACCCTTTTAAAATAATAGACTATAACAGCACTGGCATTACATCAGAAGGATAATTGATGGGTAGGTTTTGCATAATTGATTGTTCAGAAACATAATTTAATTAACAAAGGTCCAAATAAAAGCATGCTGATTTGTTAGAAAAGAGTTAGAAGTGAAGGCAATGTGACACTAGTAATAGGCCTCATCCTGTCATCATGTCCTCTTCTTCTTTCACACGCATTATAATGGGGTACTGAAAACTAAGATCACTATGGTAAAGATGGAGTACCCAAAGGCTGGCACACATACACACTCTCTGTAATCATTAGCTCTACAGCTTCACAGACAAAGGAATGAAAACATTCTCCAATTACACCCACTCCAGCCCCATTGAGCATCTGCTACTTTAAAGGTGTAAAATATGAAGGTGTGATAAAACCAATCCCTAAAGATGTTCTTTTCTTTCTGTGACACAAATGCACAGTCAAAAACACCTTTACAAAAGGAAGCCTCTTGATACAGAACTCCTCATGCCAGAGAAGCTCTTCTCCATAAATGAGCACTATCATTGATGGCGAGACCTGCTCTACATCGATCCTGTCTATAGCCAAAGTCTAGTTTTAATAGGCAATTGTGCAACAACACAGCATACAACAGCAACTACAAGTAATATGTGCTCAGTGATCACAGTGAATAAAATTTGGTGTACTCAATATAATAAATATTGCAGAATGTTTATTCTTTATGTATATTCAATGGATGTATTTATTTCTAAACATGTAAATGGTGAAGACGTGACTGGGTTATTTTTTTTTAATATTCTCTATGATTTGGTGAGATTTTTTAAAAATGTTTTTGAAAGAAGTCTGTTATGCTTTCCAAGACTGCATTTATTTGATCAAAAATACAGTGAAAACAGTAATATGGTGAAACATTATTTACAATTTTATATAAATTTATATATATTTTAAAATGTAATTTATTTCTGTGATGGCAAAGCTAAATTTTCAGCATCATTAATCCAGTCTTTAGTGTCACATGATCCTTCAGAAATCATTTTAGCATGCTGACTTGGTGCTCAAGAAATACTTATTATTGTGCTGCTTAATATTTTTGTGGAAACGTGATGCATGTTTTTCAGGATTCTTTGATTAACAAATTAAATAAAAAACAGCATTTATTTTAAGTTTAAAGTTTAAAGTTTTTGTAACAATGTATAAATATATTTTTATTAGAATTTAACTAGAAAGTTTGGGGTCTGTAAGATTTATTTAAAGAAATTTAAATTTAATACTTTCTAAAAAAGAAATGTAACATTTTACTCAGCAAGGGTGCACTTCATTGATTAAAAAAAGGAAACTAAAGTTGTCAAAAGTACCGAGTACTTCGGTACCAAGTCGGTACTGAAATTTTAAAAATGTGGTACAGCAGGGTGAGAAAACAAAACAATTTTTTCTCTTTTTTTTGTTAAACAATGTTTTAGTAAACCAACTGTGTCTCTGTCTTTAAATTTATTTAATTATAATTAAAATCTTCTTAAGGAGAAAAAAAATCTATATCTGCTAATGCTGTAAACTATTAGGGAGCCCTATTAAAGGTTACAATTAACAACAGAGCCCAAAATTCAGTTGCTATTTATTTTTAGACATAATCATCAACACTCAAATAATAATAAAAAAAAAATATGTATTGTAAGCATGTAAATTACACATAAGGCAGTTTTTGCATTTAATTATGTTTCTCCAGTTCATTGTTGAAATATTAATATTAATATTAACACAGTGGCTGTCATAACTTGTTTTCATGACGGATTTATTTAGGCCTTACTTTAACTAAAAGGTTAAGTAAAATATAATTAATATATAGGCTAATATAGTGCATTTATTTAGTGAAACTAACAAGCTGTGGACACTGAATGGCTTTTCTGAGGTAAATGTAATAGCCTACTACGTGACATATTGTTTACAAATTGTTTTACTGATATCTTTCCGCGGTTGAAACACTAAGTTGTACTGTATCTTTTAACATACCTTCATGTTCATTCATGTTCATTCTGTAGTAGTGAAGAGGAAGGGATGATCGTGTTCACTTGTGCTCCGCGCTGCCGGTTGTCACGTCACATCAGAAAGCTTCAAAATGGCATTTAATGTTTGAGTTTCGTGATAAAATGGACATAGTTTGAAAGATGGCACTTTGTTTCTTAACAAAAGTAACAAAAACACAGAGCTTATTATGATTATTGGTGGTTAATGTTGGTTAAAAAATAGGTTAGGCTAAAAAGTGCGCCCCCTTCTGGATTGGAGTGTGGATCGCCTGTATTCGTCATCATACTGCATGAACTGAACCGTGACGTACGTATCGTGACGGTTCGGGACGAATACATGTACCGTTACACCCCTAATATATATATATATATATATATATATATAAATAACATAATTAAGCTTCAAGTTAGAGATTAACCTCGGTTTCTAATACCTGCTGTTACTTTCATTTGTGTATCCAGTGGGCCTCAGTTTGCATGCATGTGACCCACCCCACCTTTTCGTGACCACAATGGCAAATAAACGACCCTATCATTACACCCAATCAAAGGCAACCACATATACATGCAGTCACCCCAACCCCCCAGTACAAGTACTGTTTGAATCTGAATGGTCAACTTGTGATTCATCTGCATGGTTATAGTGTAGCCCATCTATTTACACAGGCCCCAAATATCAATCCTTGGTCGAAATAACCTCAAATGGCTGCCTAAGCAACAAAGCCCCAGCTCATTTAGTTGATGAGTGGAATAAGCGTTAGCAGGCAACATAAATGCATCTGGTTAGCACTTCAAAGCACACAGCGAGTGGATACAGTGATTTCATTCCATTAAAGGTGAATGTGTTTTAGCAGCTCTGTAGGACCATGCTAATCTAGAAAAGACCCAGTTGTTATGCTCTCTTGCCCTCTTTGTACATGTCTGAGGAGCAAGGTTTCCCTCTATTTTTCTCCTCCTCCAGACTGGCTGAAAAGAAGACTTTACTTTAAAGGCCCATTCAACGTGCCAGACCGCCCTGATGGATTGGTTTGGCCGGGCCACTTGTTAACACACTGAAAGGCACTGTTATGCAGATTGGAGCAGGTTACTGCGAGGACAGAGTCCAGTGACTCTACCTGCAGCAACAACTGCCTTTAGGGACATTTTTAAAAACATTTTCCATCAGTATTTTGTCTCGGTTCCTTTGCCTTTTAAGAACTGGTCCATGACAACTGTTGAAAATTAGCCTTTATGGCTAACTCACTGACATAATTTTTCCTCCCATCTCATTTTTTCCCTTCACCATGTCCCTATATGGTCTCTGTAGTGAGCAGACTCTTCCTGTGAATTTTTCATTGCACCTTATGCAGATGACAACACTATGGTAGAAATTAATATTTTGTAACTCTTTAACTCCAATAATGGTGGACTCAGTATATTGCCTTCTTTATAGTAAAAAAGTTAGCATAAGCATTCATGCATCGTTAAGTGTGTGTCATGCTGTATGCTGCAGAAGTAACCATGAAGGACTAACTAACCAGTAATCAGTATTGCCGACTCTCAAGAAATTATTTTAAAGGAAAAACAGGGTTGCCAATTTCAGCAAAAATGCCAGGAACACTGTCTATTTCTATTCATTTGAGATTGAACCATTGGTGTAAGTCATCACTGGTTGGTGATTAAACAGCACCTGTAAATGTCTGCAGCAAAGTATTTGTCTAAAAACAAAGTTGTTGCACTAAATTAAGAACTTTGACTTTAGCTTATCACTTTATTGCATCTGTTGTAAAAAATAAATGAATTTTAATGACCGTGTGGCACAACAATTACACACATATTGAACCTTGGCAACACTAGAGAACTGTGACTGTACATAAATATTTCATGATGAACAGACTCACAGTTCAGCTTTTAAGTGCTTTGGATTTTAAAATAAGAAATCTGCTGAATGTACACCTATAAAATTAGCAAAAACACAGCCAAAATGACGACTGACTTTATCCCAGCTAACGGAACGTTCTCAGAACTTTGGCTAACAATCTGGAAAGATTGTCTCAAAGTTATGAACAAACATTAATACAACATTTGAGTTATATGGTCTTTAATAATGTTCTCAAAACTTTAGCACAAAAACAAAGGAACAAAAAAGCATTGTTTTATTTCTGAAATATTTTAGTTGGACATTCGTCTAAAGTTTTTTTTAATATTACTACTTGTTTCAGAATGTTCAGAGAACATTCAAAATGTTCCCATAATGTTTTCAAAATGATAAAATGGAATGTATTCTTAAAGGGATAGTTCACCCAAAAATGAAAATTCTGTCATCATTTACTCACCCTCAAATTGTTACAAACCTGTATAAATTTCTTTGTTCTGCTGAACACAAAAGAAGATATTTGGAAGAATGTTTGTAGCCAAGCAGATCCCGCCCCCCATTGACTATCATAGTATTTTTTTTCCTACTATGGTAGTCAATGGGGGGCAAGATCTGCCAATGATATCTCATGACCAATTCGTACGTATTTTACGAGGTGGCTAATTCGTACAAATTTGTACGACCTTTTTTGGAGTTGATGTTTTTTGGAGTTTTTGAATGTTCAGAGAACTTGATGGGAACCATAGCAAAAACTTATGTGTTCTGAGGAACATAATTTTGTTGGAATTTTTTACCATTTACAAAAACAAAAGTAATAATAAATAGACATAAAAATAAAATAAATGTGTGGTATAAATATAAGACAAATTCTGTATACAGGTCAAGAGTTGTCAATCCTAAAACATGCATTTAATCAACATGAAAGAGCATCTACAACCTAGAGCTACATGCCAACCTGGATAAGTGGGTCATATAAGCTGGCTGATCAGATAGCAAATACTCAAAGCACTGATGCTAATAGGGGCAGTAATGAGACTCATTAACACAAAGAAAATCAATCAAGCCAACGGCTCTCATAAATTATTCAACTCATCGTGTTACACATGCCACCATCTTGGTTCCTTCTTACTACATAGAATGCAAGCAGATGGAGTGTAGCCTAGGCAGGCAAAAACATTATAAATTTACATTCAGAAGCAAAATTTATTGATTTAGATTTAGTTATGCAATACAAGTCTTACATATCCAGACTTTTGATTAAAGGACTGACATCTGGGGCCGGTTGCATAAACCACTTAGACTAGTCTTAAAATTTAAGACACTGTTTCTTTTCTTGAAGAGTGGTCCTACTTTTTTAAAGTCTGTTACATAAAAAGGTAGATTGGTGTAATTGGAATTGGAAAATTAACATTGGTTACCCCTTGGTTAACTGCAAGTTGGTCAAACTAGTTCTTAAGACACAGTCTTAATATAGTGACTAAGTTTATGCAACTGGCCCCTGGTCCACAATTCTTCTTATTCCAGCCAAAAACAAATAGCAAACTCCATCCAGTGGTTAAACCACTCCATCTTTAGTAGTTTTCTTGAGTGTAAGAGTTACTAATACAAAAAAGCATAAGTAGACATATACTGTTATAAAACCCTCTTGGTTTTATACAATGGTGGAGAAGCAGGGAAAATAGACCCCAGCTCCAGCAGATATTCCAACCATCTCATTAATATTTAGACATTTATGAATATTTCAGGACATTTTAGGAATTGCAGATGTTAAAAGTGTTGATGCATGGCCTTTTCATTTCATAAGACCATGCTCTACCCCACTGCTTTTAAGCAAAGTCCCTATATGACAGATTAGACCATTTGGCGACCATCTTGGTGATGCCACAGGATAGCTATTTTCTAGGCATACAAGTGCAGCTCCCATCGAACTGAATGCGGAAAGACCAAGATCTTACCTACATCCACCTTTTCACCATTTCAACTTATACCATTCATTTTCCTACACATGGTGCATCTCCTCCCTCTTATGTGGATTATTAGCTCTGGTGTAGAGATAATATTGGATCATTGAAAGTCAGCAGAAAAGACATTGGGTAATAATTGTGACTAGACAGTGTGTGCATGATGTAAATGCACGCTTACAATGTTGTAAGTGTGGACACCTGCTTTCTCTGTCTACAGCCAGATCATGGTCACATTGTACTTAAACTCAGTTTCTCTCTTTCACACACACAACCAAAAAGTCACCCTGATAGCAATCTGCATTCAAATATGCCTTTTCACTGTCTTCATAAAAATCTTTATGAGCTACTGTTGTGTAAGAGACCCCATAGTGTGCCATAGGTCTCCCACTCACACACAAAGACGCATCTAAAGAACTATGTTATAAATGACCGCTTTAAGTTTGTCTGGAAGACCTTTAGTTTTATTGTAGCACTGCAAAAGACAGGCAATTAAGTGCACATTCCAGAGCTGACTGTTGCCCTGTAATAGTTTACAGCAATGGAGAGCAGGCAGATCCGTTCTTTTTACCCTCTATCCCAGCAACCCCTGCCTCTATAGAAGCTTTCTTGCATTCTTTATAAAGCAAACAGAGAAGGGCAACATGCTCTTACTCATTTGGCTAGACAGATAGAGTTTTTCCTCTCATTTAAACATGAACTTTAGTTACATATTAAAAGTGCAACAAATTATTTCATATGCCCACACTAACATTATGAAAATGACTCAGTCTTTAATTCTTTTCATATTCATACTATAAATTTTTTTTTCTCCACCAAATTCTAACTAGTCACATCCTCTGTTTCACAGTTTGCTCCAGCAGAACAGTTCAACTCAATTCTGAGCGAGAAACAAAATGTTGGCTTTTGAACTCGCCCAAGCAAAAATGAAGCCTGAATATCCTGGAAAGCGTGAATAGCTAGCTTAGTGTACACTGTTATCTTTGTGCATACAGGTCCTGCAAATTGCCTGCTGGCTCAGACACGCACTGTCAGCTCTATTCGAATTCTACTGAATCCTCCTATGGTGACTCTGTCTAAAGGCAAAGAACCTCTAAATTTCCACTGAACATTTCAAGAGCTTAGAAATGCTGATGCCATCCAATACTGACCAAAACGGCAACGACAAAACTTCTTAAAAAACTAAGCAAAATCTGTGGTTTGAACTCTCCTGCACCAAAAGTCAACTAGCAGGATGAAGTCAGATAACATCTCATTCTCTACCAAATGCCTGAACATGTAGTAAAATAAGAAAAAGTATATTTAGAACTAGCAAGTTGGGGGGTGGGGGGGTCTCACCTCCATTTATGCAGAACGAAGCCAGGACACTGCTCTCCACAGACGGTACAAGGTTGTCTTCTTTCTAGGCCATCAAGCACAGTGGGCTGCAGAGGTTGGGAAGACATACAAGAGTTATTTTTCATATAAACGCATGTTTTGCCATATAACTGTGGAAAAGGCATATATAATAAATTATATATTGCATACAGAACATCAAAATGTAGAATACATACTCTGTGTGCATAAAATCTTGAGAGAAGTTCATTTGGCGTGCGACTCTCACAGTGCATTATGGGTATTCTCTAGCCATTGAGTGAACATCGGTTGTACACTTTTTATTGCGTTGCATTGTGTGATTGAATGAGTGCACTTGATAATGTCCACTATGGTTTCAGACACAACTACAAATGGCTGTCCCCTCAAATAGTGCCCTATTTAAGGGTATAGGGGGCGAATTCGGACACAGACCCTAATTAGCTGGTTCAGTTTAATGAGTGTTTGATTAGGGATGGAGTTGAACTTTGCAGGAAGGTAGATATCCAGGGACAGGATTGGGCACCCCTGGTGTAAGCTTTCGAATTATACCTATTTTATGATGATTAATAAAATATGTGATAGAAAATAAAGTTATAAACAAAGAGTACCAAGCGGGACACTGACTTAGCGGGACACTGACAGAAGGAGTTAAAAGAAGCATGTTAAACGTGTCATAATACAGATATTTGAAACATATCTTATTTAAAGTTATTAATGTAGGCTTAATACTAAGGTTACACTCATGTAAATCATGATCACAATACATGTAAACATGTCAGTGGTCACAATCCATTTTGACTGATTGATTCACGTAAAATAGTACATTTTAAAGTATATAATTACATTAAAAACAAATAGCTAAAAGTAAAAAAGAAACAGGCTACCCATTTCGCCTCATATAAAATAATAAATGATTTTATTGTTTGCGACTTTGGGTCTTACTGAGTAACTCAGTGAGCAGTGTTTCCCAGAGGTTACAATTGTGACCAAGAAAAAGCACTTTCACGAACACATCACAGAGCAGCTCCAACAGTGCACACGTTTTATTACATAAAACATAGGTATATCTAGCCCTTTCATTTCCGTCCAAATAACTCAGTAACAAAGAACCCCTTTTTCTGAATGTCTTACTGATGCGCGTGGAGTAACAGTGAGTAAAAATACAAGTCTTTAAAACGTAAACACCCCGTACCGCTTTACTCACCGACCGGCTGGAGTTTCCCTTCTTAATGCTTCGGCCAAACATGACAGCGTGAAGAAATGAATCTCAAAGCTTATCACAACGGGTCGCCGATGCCGAGTCAATATGAGAGAGCACTAGTTGAAATGCTCTCATCGCCGCGCGCTCTCCAGGCTCTTTCTCTCCGTCCCATCAGTTTTAATGCGAGCTTGTGAATGAAATTACTGCATTTCCGGACACGCCAGCGCTTTCTTGAACAAACCCAGTAAATGTCAGGTACTTTTCTCTAATTACACTTACATAAACCACAGATTTCGACGGTGTAATTCTTTCAAAAGTTTTGAGTCTCCGTGTAAAATATTTTTTGACAAAATTCAATATGTAGGTAACCAGCATGTATATGTAATTTAACGTCTGGATTATAAATTGATTTGTGATCATGTTAATGAATTGTTTAATTTGATATATAGCTTAAGGCTATGCACACAAGCGTTTTATCTATAGCATACATTGTGAGAGTGTATATTTGTTTCCAAAAATGTTGATGGTTTAAATTAGCCTATATTTGTTTACCATTTTAAAATAAAAATTGGGGTGGCGATGGGAGATGATATACTTATTTCGAATAGACAATGTTTACCATAATACATTTATGCTTAAACTTAAAATATTCATTATTTAAGCATATACAATTATTGTGGCAAACAAGTTTGCTCAAATTGTAGGGCAAAGTAACCTTAAAAGGATAGTTCACCCAAAAATGAAAATTATCCCATGATTTACTTTACTCACCCTCAAGCCATATTAGGTGTATCTTCTTTCAGACGAACACAATCAGAGATATATTTAAAAATATCCTTAGTCCTCCAAGGTTTATAATAGTTGTGAATGGGGGGCCGCGTTTTGAAGTCAAAAATAATGCAAACATCCATAAAAATAAAAAGTAATCCATACGACTCCAGTGGGTTAATAAAGGTCTTCTGAAGCGAAGCAATGCGTTTTTGTAAGAAAAATATCCACATTTAAAACTTTATAAATTCAAATAACTACGCAAAATGCGCAAGTTGACTTGCGCCAAATGAGTAATCCTCTGACGCGATGTATGACGCAGGATGTTGGAGTATATCAGACAAATCGGGTTGTGCAACAAATTTAAGCTCCTCTTCTCTTATATCGAAATCCTCTGAAATTTCTCTTTAAAAATGATCGTTTTAGACTTATAATCCGTGACCGGTGATTGTTTTGCTCTATCCTCTGCGCTTCTGCTTTCGTCATTACGTTGTGCGTAAGGTCAAAGGATTCCGCCGCAAATCATGCGCATTCTGCGTACGGTGGTCCGCCGGAAGCTAGTTAATTTATAAAGTTTTAAATATAGATATTTTTCTTACAAAAACGCATCGCTTCGCTTCAGAAGGCCTTTATTAACCCACTGGAGTCATATGGATTACTTTTTATGGATGGATGCATTATTTTTGACTGCAACCCCCCCCCCCACACACACACACACACACACACACACACAGGCGCTTTATATTTGGAACCCCTAAAAGGTTCTATATAGAACCCCAATGAATTTTTTTTTTCTGAGTGTAGGTCATGGGTTTGATTCCTAAGAAATGCATGAACTGATCGAATCAAAGTCTTTCAAATGTCTTATTCTTTTTGCTAAGAGACTAAATGATTCATCACATTTGTTATTCAGTAATATGCAGAGGAAAAGAGATCAACAAAGCACTTAAAAGGACACTTTCTTGATTACTAAAGGTCTTGGTGTTCAGTATTTAAGTGGGGCTCAAAGAGCAAGCTCAGTATTTTTCTGCTTATAGAGTATATGTGGTGAATGCCACACAGAACTACCTTTCAGCTAAATGTAAACAAATAAAGTTTGTGAAACAGTACAGAGTTTGGAGTGCCAGAATCTTCTCTGGCTAATCTTAATGCAGTCTGCTTCAATAGAGAGAGTCTAAAGAAACCAGAGAACTCATACCTTATTAAATATTTACCAAATATTTACTGAACTCTTTTTTTCCCCAGAGAAGCATTCAGTTATATTAAGTAGCACACAGGTTTGGTTTATTCAAAGATGCTCACCCTTTGAGAAGGTTCAGTGGCACTTTGAATCCAGAAGAGCTTCAGCTATGACTTCTACAGGTGTTTAGTGGAAGTTGTGTAAGAAGCCTGTGAGTCGCCATGGTGACAGTAAACATTACCTGTGTCATTCTGAGTTCTTCAGCTGTAAAACTTATACCCCTGGTTTCACAGACAAGGCTTAAGTCCTAAACTATAATGCATGTTTGAGCTGTTTTAACTGAAAGCAACTTGCATGAATTTCACAAAACAAGTCTCAGTGATATTTCAAAATTCCCAAAATTAATTTGCTTGATAAACTATACTGTGACTGACTCTACCCTGGTTCTGGTGCATTGAAGCATTGCAGCATTTTCCAAAGTTGTTGGGAACATTGCTCAACCAAACAATTTGCACAAATGGATTTGAGCAGTTAACCGTTTAAGAGTTCTCCACATTTCAAAGCAAATGAAGTCAAGTGGCCATTCTATCAAGTACTGCAATACTGCATTCAACTAATTATTTGGCTGCATCGTATTAAAGTGATTTTTTTTGAAGGGCAACAAAGGCTATTATATAATCAGGATGCACTTTATTTGCCAAGTGTGCACAAGTACACAAGACTAATCTTTTTGATACACATTGATACACATTCATTTACAATAATGCTTCAGGCATTCAAAGTATAAATACAGCATTACTCAAAATCACACATCAGTTTAAGGACAAACTGCTCTATTATCTAATGGCTGTTTTCAAAAATTCCCTTTTTATTCTTAGATTATCAATATGCATTTAAAGGCACGTGTTACAAGAAAACTGAAATAAATCTGATCTAAACATTTACTTAAAACCATACTTAATTAAAAAAAAAAAAAAAAAAAAAAAACAGACTTATAAAGTAGGCCTCAAACAGCATCTCTCAAAAGCCAATTAGGGAAAGTATGTTTTTAGTACATCAATGTCATAAAATGTTTTTAGTACAACATTAAATGGCTTCTTTGTCTTTTGACCTGACGTCTTTTGCGTCTTTTATGATTAGATTATGATCTACATAATGAATACACGAAAATAATATTTCAGTATTCCAACGTAGCAATAATGTGCCAATGGATTTTAATGTACCAATGAATTATCACCCTAATAAATACACAGTAAGAAAATATACACACATAATGGCAGTGCAGTTATCAGTGGAAAAATTATGTAATTTGCTATGACAATATTATACAATATGTTTTAAAATGGATAAAAGAGGCACAGCTGAGGTAGAACTGAAAAATAATGATAAAAACATCACATCACACTTCACCCAAAAAACTGCCTTTTGCTGGCTACAGAAGTGTTCTGATATTTGGTTCCTTTTGATATTTGGAACACCTAAATTCATTCACAACATTTGATACAAACTTCTCAATCTCAATTTTCTGTAGTTAATACACACTTTTCCTCAGCTTGGACAATGAATAAGAAGATAACCAGTGGCAGACAACTGCAGACAAAAATGCTTGGAGTGCCCAGTCGTCTCCAAATCCTCATTTTACAACCTTTCCAATCTAATTCAACCATGCAACCTACAAAAACAAATTCCTCACTTTTATTTCTCAGGCTTGCACATCTCAGAATGTCAGAATGCACATCTGAACACATCAAGGTCATGTCTCATCTTTACACGGCCTTCTTTGTGACTGCGAGTCAACAGCTAGATAAGCTGTACTTTCATCCGAAGAGAATACAAAACTTACCAGAAACCACAAATCTGGACTCTGACCAGGCCAAAACATGAGCCTGATTGACTTGTTCTCAAAACACTTCTTGGTTGACTTTGCAATTTGGGCAGGAGCATTTTCTGTTGAAAAATAACTTTCCTCTTTAGATAACAACTTTTCAGGGAAGCAAGCCATTCTACAATTTTCTCCTGTAATCCAAGGCATTAAATGACTCTTCACAGTGAAGTACTCTAGCTCACCAATACCAGCAGCTAAAAAGGCTCTCCACACAATGACACCTCTTCCTCCATGCTTCACTCTGGTAGAGATGCATTTATTATTATATTTCTCACCAGATTTTCAAAGACACCGCTCTGGAGCATCACCATGCAACTTATGTTTCATTGTGATTTATCACTCCAACTCTGCTAAACCACTCTGAATCAAACTTCCCATATTCTGCCAAAAACTTCATTCTGTCTTTGATGTTATTCTAAGACAATGGCTTTTTAAGTAGTGCATTTGCTTAAATTTTGCTAATTGTAGCCTGTAGAAATGGCTGTTTAGCCATTTTGGGCTTGTCTCTCTCTCTCTCTCTCTCTCTCTCTCTCTCTATATATATATATATATATATATATATATAATTATACAGAATGATAATGATGTGTCTTACTAGCGCCAGCGAATAGTCAGAATTCCACTTCCTTGGACACAAAGCATTCCATTCCAAAACAATGCTAAACACAGAGACTGTGTTCTGGACTGTGACAATGTTTCTTTCATTTAGGCTCACTCTGCTTATATTGGTTTCTCTGGAATTTTAGAAAAAAAAAAAAAAAAAAAAAAAAACCCTAAACAAACAAACAAACAAACAAAAAAAAACTAATAAAAGGCACTAGTCTGCAATTAACATCTTCTAATATGATGAGTTAAAAAACAAAACAAAATTCTCTAATCTGACTTTTCAGATGACAATTAGCATTAATATTTCCCAAATACACTACCGTTCAAATATTTGTAGTCAGTTTTTTTTTTTTTTTTTAAGAAATTAATACTTCTATTCAGCAAAGATGCATTAAATTGATCAAAAGTGACAATAAAGACATTTATAATGATACAAAAGATTTCTATTTCAAATAAATGTTTTGAACTTTCTTTTCATCATAGAATCCTGGAAAAAAATATTAAGCAGCACAACTGTTTTCAACATTGATAGTAATAAGAAATGTTTCTTGAGCACCATATCAGCATATTTGAATGATTTCTGAAGGATCATATGACACTGAAGACTGGAGTAATGATGCCGAAAATTCAGTTTTGCCATCACTGGAATAAATTACATTTAATTTTTACATTACATAAATTGTAATAATATTTTAGAATATTATTGTTTCACTGCATTTTTGATCAAATAAATGCAGCTTTGGTGAGCATAGGAGACTTAAATACAAACAAACAAACAAACAAAAAATCTTACCGACCCCAAACTTTTGAACATTAGTATAGTAATATAGATGCCAAGAAGGTATACTGGTATCTCAAAACTCCTTATGGCTCACAACTGAACTGTATGGCACCTAAGAAATAATACACATAACATTTTCAAAACAAGTGTAGAGTCTTATAAAAATTTAAATAAATAAAAAAGATGTTCTTCATTTCCTTTAGCACCACAGATATACACGAGTCTACATGAGACCCATTAAAACTTCAAAGAAATTAAAATTGACAGTGATATTTAGAAATAGATCATACACATTCCTGCTGTTTGTCAGCAGACCTGACCACCTGCATCATGAAACTTCAACAGCAAGTCCAGAGATGGAGGAGGGAGTGCATTTTCCACAATAACCACCACAAATCCCAGAAACTCTACTGCCATCCTGTGGATACAAGAAAAACTGCATGTCAAGTTTTCTTGCAGAAACTGCTAATACCCCTAACAACGTTGAAAGAATAATTTAGAAAAAAAGAAAAAACAAAAAAAAAGCTAAATTCTCTCTTCTGCGTGTCCTCCAGAGCTCTTTATTTATAACACTGGATTATTTTGAATTGGATTCTTTTTCATCTCTGCCAAAAAGTCTCTCTCTGTTGATTTCAAGAAGGATTGACTCTGGACAGCAGCTGTTCAATTGTGTTTAACAGGACACTCGTACCAAATAAGATGGATGAGGTGTATAAAGTTCTGCACTTGCTGGAAAACAAATTCTAAGCCAAAAAGGGACAAAATACTTCATTTACTATTCATTCAGAGTTGCAGGTGCCACACAGCCAGAAACAGCACACGGTCTGGTGAACTTCCACTCATTTTACTCTTATCATTAGTTCTTCTGGTGTGCATTAGAAGTATCTCCCAAAGATACATTGTTGTCAAACTACAAGAAACTATTTTATCTTAAAAAGGAAATTTACAATTACAACATCCTAATGGGTAAAAATGTACTGTTGATATAATTAGCAATTTTGGTAAGAAAGTGTATTCAAAAGAACTATTAATGCATGATTTCATTATGTGAGTTAGTGTTCTGGAAGTCAGTGGATTGTGTCGGAATTACCTGAGACCTGTGTATGTCAGCTATGGCATAGTTCCCTTGGGAAATCCACTTGGTGTTATCTGCCACCTTGAATCCCGTTCCTGAGAGATTGATCCTGAACCGGCCCTGAAAAAAGAGCACATTGTTTGTGTAGTCACAAATTTTTTCTTCCAAGGTGTCAGTAGTAGCAATTTTATCCTCATACTATATAAAATTTGAATGAGAAAACTAATCAAAAGACAAACACGTCAACAAAATAAATAAATAAAATAAATAAATAAAGAGTAGCCTAAAAAATGCTATAAAATGAGTGATAAATTAAAGTAATCAATATATAGGCTTGTAAGGTTGAGTACTTACAATATCCTAAATGTTTCCAACTACACTGAACAAAATTATAAATGCAACACTTTAGCTTTTGCCCCCTATTTTTCATGAGCTGAACTCAAAGATGTAAGACTTTTTCTATGTACACAAAAGGCCTATTTCTCTCAAATATTGTTCACAAATCTGTCTAAATCTGTGTTAGTGAGCACTTCTCCTTTGCCGAAATAATCCATCCATATGTGACGCATCAGGCATTGTGCTGTGCGATAAAACTGCACATTTTAGAGTGGCCATAATAAAAGGTTATTTTTTTCTCATGTTTTTAGAGCTCCGAGGTGTCCTTATAGGCCTCTTTTAACGAAATAATAAAAAATGCTGCATTATTTATTTAGGAAAAAAAGTTATTACAAATGTTATTTGTGTATTTTATTTTTCATTTAATTTGATAATAAACAGGCTACGATGTAAAGCACTGCTAGAATTGACGTGCGTGCGCGCGAGGCGCCGGCGTGATCACTTGAACTGCTTCCTTGCACCAGTGAAGACACGTTCAAGGAAAGTTAACTGAGACGGCAGAAAGCGGTACGTGTTCTCTTTATTTTACAAAAACACAATGTTTTGCTTTTATTGTGAGTGTACACAGATAAAATTAGACTCTTTACAGTTTACGGAGGACCATAAATGACGGAGTATTTTAAGTTATGCTGGTATTTGCGCATGTAAAACAAAACCCCTGAAAAAACAAATTTTGTTGTTTTTAATGAGTCATAGACACATATCCATTCTAATTTAATTCTAATTTAACAATCTTGTCGGTTAAAACCGAAATTAACATTAGCGGGTAGGCCTGTAGGTTGATGTCAATCCACGAATCCAATCTGTTACACACACATTTTTTTTCTCAACCGTTTACGTGACAAAACTGTGTTTACGGGGATATTTTTTTTTACAATTTTGTATGTATTTGTCCACGAAATAGCCTATGAGACGGCTCTCTGTGATACAGCTACGGGTAGGCATGCGCAAAATTAATATTGGGTCATTTAATTACTGTATTTGCAATATTGTAAGGGTAGTTTTAAGGTTGGGGTAGGTGTAGTCGTTAATAAAATACAATCTAATAAGTAGCACACAAATTTACTGTTATTTTATCGTGAAATTTTGCCTCACTTCCGGTCGTTGCTGTATCCCTTCTAGACACAATCGCGCGCTTTGGAGGTGTGTGCAGCTCAGAAAACAGCGAGGGCACACAAGCCTTGTCTGCTTCATCTCGTGCTTGAAGAATGGTTTAAAAATAAAATCGAAATAGTAATTTTATAACGAGTAGGCCTATTCGATTCCTGGCTATATATATATATATATATATATATATATATATATATATATATATATATATATATATATAGTTTGGGCTATATGCACGGAGCGTTCTTTAGAACTTCCTCAATAATATAAGATAGCTCGAAAACTTCCGGTGATATGTAATTTGCTGGTGTGTTGAGCATCAGTAGTGTAATACTTATTTTATAATCAGAATATAGTCACTTAAATAGTCAGGCATAGCATTAATTTAGTTATTCAAACGTAAGACAGCATAGAAAATAAATAAAAAGTACCTCAGTGTTCCTCCTCGGCTAAATTTGATTCGACCATCAAATTTGATTCGACCAAAAAGCGTCAAAAATTAAATATTTATAGTACACTTCAGAATAAATTGGAAAAAAAGTGTGTTTTTACAAGTGTGCCGAAATCATGATCTTGCGCTGCACTGACTGACAGCAGCCGTGATTACAAAGGGAAAGCACGGTGCTCGCTTTCTGTGTAATTCATTCACCAGAAAAGTTGTTTTTCATAAGATTTTGTGAGTACTTCATACTTCACATTGACAAAATGTAAACCTAGTTATTTTATAAAGTTTAATATTTAGTCAAAAACGATTAGAGGAAATGGCTGATATATGCGCAAAATATATCAGCAAATATATTGATGTATGCGCAAATAAATGCTACTCTGCCACCACCTGCTGGTTATAGTGGTAATTATTGTCTTTTTTATTTTTAAATAAGTGTTTTCTATCAAATGTTGAATTGGGGACAATCTCAGAGGGATGAACAAATAATGTTTGTGGTCATCACATTAAAAATAACATCTGAAGTGCTGGGGGGGAAAATGCGTGTGCGTGTCTAATTTCAGACACGGCATTTTTTAAATGGTCACAATAGCTTCGTCTTTATTGCAATCAATAAAACTGGTTTATTGGCAAATTAGGTCAATGTGATAACTGCATTAAAATATAAATACAACATTAAAAAGTCAACCACTGATGGTTTTGTGTCGATGTACAGCGAGTACAGGGCCGACAAAACGTTGCAAAATGTTTTTTAAACGGAAACGGTGCGTTGAACACCCTGTTCTGATGACGCAAGCGTTGCAACTATGGCAGCTGAGAAGGCCATTCTTTGTGTTCTTTTTGAAGAATTTTCGGAGCCTGATTAAATCGGTATAAATACGTGTTTAATACTGCAAAATACGCTCGATGTTACAGTCACTGCCCTTGCCGTCCAGAATAAAAGAGAACATCCCAATCGAGGGAAGGGATTTGTGGAAACTGTGGTTCCTAATTATTGTGATCCAACATTTGCCTCGCGTTTCAGGATGAAAAGACAAACATTTCAGATGAAGGATAATCCACTTCTTACCTCTGAGACTGTGTTATCTAACTTATATGACCTTATTATTTTTATTTTGAGTATTAGGCTTATCATTATTGATGATCACTATTGCTGTGCTATGATATTGTAATATTTACCATATAATCAGAGGAGAATAGAAAAGTTTA
Source organism: Ctenopharyngodon idella (assembly GCF_019924925.1). NCBI lineage: Eukaryota > Metazoa > Chordata > Actinopteri > Cypriniformes > Xenocyprididae > Ctenopharyngodon > Ctenopharyngodon idella. The sequence continues at coordinate 7,120,024 of NC_067230.1, read as the reverse complement.
TGAAAGTGTCACTCCAAAATACAATAGCAAAATATGTAAATATGTATAGTACTTTTATGTTACATTCATACCCATTGTACGAGCTGTCTCTTTAATACCGCGTGGTTTATATACATGTTATTGCTGATTGGGCTGACATTTTTGACACACCCACCAAACAAGAGAAAACGTATCTCAAACCCGTTGCACAGGAAACATGTCGTTCAACCCGGAAACCATAGCAAAACGTTGCGCACCGGTTTGAGCTTGAACGTGCCCCAGAATGAACAACTAACAGTTCACCGGAAATGCCGGAGCAGCCTTAACGACAACCAGGAAGTAACCGTGCATATAGCCCATTACGTGATTCCAGAATAGATTTTTTATTCATAACCTTATTAATTAACTAGTATAGGCTACAAAATATTTAATTAATGATATTGCATGTGAATAAATATGTGCATGGTAACTACGACTGTTAAATATATTTGTAAAAAAAAAAAAATTCTCTATTGCCGATTGTCGTCTGTAACTGACTTTTATTATCGACATAGAGTACCTCAGGGATGACGTGTTTTTGTAGGCAAAACCCGGAAGCGAGTTAGCATTTTAGGACTTCTGGTTCCATCGCCCTGAAGTCAATGGGTTTTTTGAATGGGTTTTTGCTAAATCGCCTGAAATAAGGTCTGTGGTTAACAAAGCCTCTAAATATTTTCACGCTTTGATCTACGACATAAAACACACCAGTTATAACCCGCTTGTGATTTTTTTTTTTAAACCTTTATTGTGTCTTAAAAACAGCGGTTGCTAACCAGTTGCTAAAAGGGACCACTTCCTTTGGCGGTGACTTTAGACGTCATCATGACGAACAGGATATTTGGACAGCATTTCTCATTGTAATGATGGGTCAACAGAAGGGGGATCCATTTGCAGCTTTTATTAAGAATAGTATACACACAGGCAAGGGCAGAGGCAGAGACGTAAACGGGGACAGGCAATGGTCGAGGCAGGCAGAAGACAGACGGAATCAGGAAGCAGGCAGAGATCAGGGCAGGCGGCAAACTAACACAGTCCAGTGAACAGGCAAGGATAGGGGAGGGGGCAGAGAATCACAAGAGGTAAACAGTCCAGACGGCAACAGTATAACAATCCACAGAAAACGCTTAGAAATGATCACCTGGACAAATCAAGACTTCGCAGTGTGTGTGTGCGTGTTGCTTAAATAATGTGAGTGCGATGTGGTGCAGGTGTGTACGCAATCAGTCCCAGGAATGAGGGCCTATGGGAAATGTAGTCTGAATGATGGTAGTTCAATATTCCGGTGAAGGCTCCCTCCGGTGTTGCGGGGGAGGAAGTGCGGGAGCCTCACTTGTGACACTCATGAAAAAGTGGATAAGTATTCACACACAGCGCAGATCATAATCAGCGAGCATGTTTTTTAAATAAAGTTTGAGGAAGCTTGGTGGTGTTGACGTTGAACCGCGACCATGGTGTGCTGTAGTCCGTTTATAGCCTAATGTTAGCTTTTTATATCTGACGACTTTATTTTATCTTGATAGACAAAACGTGTAAGTGTCATAACCCTTTGTTAAACACAGAGCTTATTTTTTGCGATTTTCCAAAAGTCTATGGGAAAAATGCATTGGCTTTCGGTCGAGGGAACCCGTGCACCGCTAACTTCTGGGTTGACCTACAAAAACACGTCATCCCTGAGGTACTCTATTGCGATGTGACATTATCGATATATGTTTAGGCTATATCGTCATATCGCCCAGTCCTATATATATATGCCACATTATATGTTATCTCCCAGAATTTACACATTGTTAGATTGTAACTCTATTTCCAGAGTGTGAGAAAGTTAAAGTTGGAAATTCAGTATTCCTGGTTTTAACATGGTGTGCTGTCTACCTGTGGACATCGGGCAGCACTGTAACAATCTCCTGCTGTGGCAAAAGGAATCCTACGGCCTTCATGGATGAAGGCGAATTTCCAGTCTGTGGCTATGCAAATAAAAATGATACATTTATTAATTTAATATAGCAAAATTAAAGATTAAAAAGCAATACATGGGTGAACAAGGGCCCTGACCTTATCTAAAAATAATAGCTAAATTTGTATTAGTTGGGCTTACTTATAATGATCATTTTGTTGAGGTCCACTCTGACTCTTTTGAAGGTAGAGAGACCAGCGGCTATGTAGTCTCTTCGACACTGGCAATCCTCTCTCCTGCTTAGGTTGGATGGGCACTGTGTGGGGTCCATCAGCCTGGACAACAACACAAACAATGGAATGTTGCTCCTTTGAGTTAAATAGATAATTTGCGCATTGATATTTATACACTTGCAATGGAAGCCTACTTAACCTAATTCATTTAACCTGTGTTACACATCTCCCCCCGGTTTCACAGACAAGGCTTAAGTCTAGTCCTAGACTAAAATTCATGTTTGAGCTGTTTTAACTGAAAGCAACTTGCACTGACATATCTTAAAATATGTTAGTGCCATTGTTTTGTCTCAAGATGCACACCAGTAATGTTTTTTTTTTTTTTTTTTTCTAAGGCACATTTTAAAAAAGCTACTTGAATGTATTAATTGAGCTAATGTCTAATCCTGGCTTAATCTAAGACCTGTCTGTGAAACCGGGCCATTATGTTTTATATCATGCTTATTTGTGACATGCACAAATGTCAATATTTAATGTCACCCAAAAATGAAAATTCTGTCATTAATTACTCACCCTCATTTCATTCCACACTCGTAAGACCTTCGTTCATCTTCGGAACACAAATTAAGATATTTTTTATGAAATCTGAGAGCTCTCTGACTCCTCAATAGACAGCAATTTAACCACCACTTTCAAGGTCCAGAAAGGTACTAAAGACATTGTTAAAATAGTCCATGTGACTGCAGTGGTTCAACCTTAATTTTATAAAGCTTTTTGTGTGCAAGAACAAAACAAAAATAACGACTTTATTCAACAGGGTGCGTAATTAATGACAGAATTTTCATTTTTGGGTGTACTAATCCTTTAAGGTTTCAAATGCAGAGGCACCTGTATCCGAAGACCTCAGAGAAGTTCTCTTCTTCTCCTATGATCAATGTGATATACTCTTTAGGATTGTCAGAGTTCATCTCTGAACAGTAGATCTGAGAAGCAGAAGAGGTAAGTAAATTTTTTATATTTCATAAAGTAACAAGTTCTCTTAAATCAGGAATTATTCCTATCTATTGTGCCATATAACAAAGTTAACTTAACTCAAAAAATGTGTCATAGCAGAGCTGCATGTCATGTCAACAGGAATGCAAATGAGACCTAAAAAGTAATCTTACTTTTAACATTTTACCATCTATGGTTAAAGTCTGTTCACCATCAGAGACGACACCTTTCTGGAGCTTTACATCTCTGCAGTTAGTGGGGAAGTGGCCTGAGAATGACAAAGAAAATGAGTTTGTACTGATTGCGTTGAACTGAACTTTTCCTCTGCAAAAGCATAGCAACATATCACAAACAGCGACTAATATCATAATAATAATTACGTAAACGTGTTTTTCTAGCGTTCATGTCAATAGTGAGCATTCTTTAGTTACTTGTTCTTAAAGTTACTGCACAAATCGAATCCTAGTCCTTTACGGTAGTTTATGCTCATGTGGTGCTCCTGATCTTCGACGAGCTTCACATTTAATTTGTCCATTCTTATTTGGTACTACAGAAGAGGATAATATTTCACCAAAAACAGTTGGCAGGTGAGACACTCCTGATCATGGCACAAAGTTAGAGTCAGTTATTATGACATGATGAAAGGAATTGCCTATTTACAGATGAGTGTAGACTTGTTATTTTTAACTAGAAAGAGTTCCTCACCTATTTTCTGGTCTGTAACGAGTATGGCAATTCCAAAATTCTTGTTTTCAAAAATCAGTTTATTTAATGTTATTAAGTTTTACATTTTTATGATTTAAATAATTATTAGGTTTTTAGCAATTCATAACCTCTTTGCAGTTCCCCCTCAGGTGGTACTGAAGTATTGTCAGGTGTTTCCGTAGTGTAGTGGTTATCACGTTCGCCTAACACGCGAAAGGTCCCCGGTTCGAGACCGGGCGGAAACAAGTTTTTAAAATTTTTGTCCAAAATTCTTTGGGAAAAAAAAAAAATCCGTGGAGAAAAAGTTACTGTTTCCGTTTATAAACGGGGAAAATTGTTAAGCTTCACTTTTCTCCTTTATACTCTATGGTAGTGCTTAACATTACGGTTGCAATATAATTTTAGCCACAAGCAGATTTCTAGGCGCTGTTTCATCATTTCCGTGGCACAGTAATTAAAGACCCCATGTAGTGAAAATCAAGTTTTTAATGTTGTTTATATGTCTGTTATACATTCTGTTATATCGACTTGTAGTTGACCCTGTATAATTCACTCTTCTGAATCAGTTTCTGGTTCAAGCATATATGCCTGAATTAAACCAATATTTCCACTTGCCATTGTGTAGCGCTTACTACAGTTGAGTGGATCAGGTGTCCTGAGCTCCTGTGATTGTTACAGGAGGCTAATACACAGGCTAAATTGCATATTCATGGATCCACTTATGCTAAATAAAGCAAGGGTGTAGAGTTACATTCAAGCTATTTTTAAGGCATGAAGAAAAAAACGTTTAAATATGTCATTTTGGTGATAAAAGATGAGTTTTAAGGGATAAAATTATTGACTACAGGGGGACTTTACTCATTTAATATATATTAAAGCATTAAAAAAGTAATAACTGTTACTATTAAACTGTTCTGTTATTTAATTAAAACTGCATTTAGCATAGTTAATTTACAGATTGAAAATGTCAAAGTGCTGACTGCCACTTGAAAAAAAAGTAACATAAATGTTAAGCTAAATAAAGTTAAGCAATGTGATAAACACTACACTACAGAAACCTTGATGCAAGCAAAAAGCCACACTTTGTTTGACTAACTATTTTCAGTGAGGCACTCATTTAGGAAAACCATATATTGTTTCCGCCCGGTTTCGAACCGGGGACCTTTCGCGTGTGAGGCGAACGTGATAACCACTACACTACGGAAACGTTGACAGCAACATCCATGCCTTTGGTGTATATGCAAAAATACATGCAGTGTTATACTAGACCAGTGTTTCCTTATCAGTTTAAACCCACCTGCCGCTTCCACAAATCCCCTTCCCCATGTCAGTGGCGGTAGCACATGTTTCCGTAGTGTAGTGGTTATCACGTTCGCCTAACACGCGAAAGGTCCCCGGTTCGAGACCGGGCGGAAACATGGTTTTAAAAGTTGCTTGGCACTCTGCTGTTAATAAACTGATTTGGATAGATGGCGAGTCCTCATCCAGGCTAAATTAGTAGTTGTAGTTGACTATGCTGGTCGTCATTTTGGACTCTGAAACTGTGTCAAATCAGCTCCCTGTTTGAAGAACTATTTTCAGTCAGGTGCTGATTTGAAAAAGCAACACATTCTTTCTGCCTATGGAAACCTAGATGCTAAATTTTTTAATTTCACTCACAGTTCATACTGCAGTTCCCTTTCCAAACTTTGGTGCATTCAGTAGAATCTGTAATATACCTTTAAAACAGAGGTGTATAATCTGAAAAATCAAATACGTTTCTTCTCGCCACGTCTCAAGTGTTTATCTAGACCATTGTTTTCCAACCCGGGGGTCGCTAAAGATTTACAAGCGGTCGCCAATCACACTCTAGTTTGAGTGTTAGAAGTAGAGATAAAACGGTTACCGGTTTGACAATAAACCACAATACAATTCCCAGGGTTCTCACGGATCCTTAAGTCTTATATTAGACTTTTCAAATTTAAGGCCTTAAAAAGTCTTATTATTACTTATGAGAGGTATTCAATTTTAGATGAAACTTTGACTTAGACATATCTAAATCATTTACCAAATTAAAACTATCTAATTAGCGTACATATTATTTTTATTATTCTTTCTTTGTGGATTTCCTTGTTCATGTGACAATTTGTGGCATTTATGACAGCGTATTACGTACTCTCTCCTGAACTGTGAAAAGGAAGAGAGAAGCAGAAGAAAATGGATAAATGTCAGTTTAGTTGTAAGTTCATTCTTTATGTGTGCAGCGGTGTGTGATATGTATCATTTATGATGATATATCGTAATTATTGTAATATTACAATATCACAGGAGCAAGAGTGCCGTTTTCCCCCAATATTAGCATGGTTAGTATTACAGTTTGATGTAATCATTATCAGTTTAAACTCACTAAGCCCATTCAGTTGCCCCCACAAATAATAGTAGCATGGGTTTCCGTAGTGTAGTGGTTATCACGTTCGCCTAACACGCGAAAGGTCCCCGGTTCGAGACCGGGCGGAAACAAGGTTTTTAAAGTTGCTTATCTCTCTCCTGTTGATGAATTGATTTGGACAGATGGCATGTCCTCTTCCAGGCCAAATTAGTAGTTGTAGTCGACTCTGCTGTTCATCATTTTGGACCCTGAAACTGTGTCAAATACTTCCTGTTTAAAGAACTATTTTCAGTCAGGTGCTCATTTGAAAAAGCAACATGTTCTTTCCGCTTACAGAAACCTGGATTAATTTTTTTTTTTTGTCCTTTTGAAAAAATCTTTCAATGTGATATGTGGGCACTCCTCACCAATTTTGCATTTTCAAAATTTTCAGTGAGGCACTAATTTCAAAAACCCACACATTGTTTCCACCCAGGCGAACACTACGGAAACACCCACATATTAAATCACATATTGCAATCCGCCCTCCGTAACATACCTTTACAGCAGAGGTATACAATCTGAAAAATCAAATACATGTTTGAAGGACTTTTTGCCACTTCTCAAGATGGCAAAAGACCAGTGTTTCCCAACTCGGGAGTCACTAAAAAGATTTACTAGGGGTCACAGAGCACACTCTAGTTTGAGTGTTAAAAGTAGGGATGAAACGGCTACCGGTTTAACGATAAACCAGAATACAATTCCCGACGGTTAGTAGTATTACAGTTTAATATTTTAATCATCATTAAAACTGTATTTGATTACCAGCATTTAAAAACTCACAGTATATACTGTCCTAGCATTAAGCAAAGTTAGCAACAGTCTCATGCGGATGCAGCATAGGTTATTTTTGCATGAAAACATGGCGGAAAGAAGTGAGAGGTTTTAAAACCGAGTGCTAAGGGAAATTATATGAATTGGAAGTATTAATTATATGAATATGTCTCTGAAGGAAACTGAAATGGCATTCTCTTTTCATCTTGCCTCAGAGTAATGCCCAAAAAAGTAGTGTTTATAAGCTTTTTTGTACAGTTACCGGGGAAACCGCTCTATTTCCATAAGCGCCATCTACTGTCAGAGAGTCGATTTAGATATTAATTCAGCCTGTCTGTGGTTTTTGTAGTGGGAGGGGATGTTGTTAAGGATTTTGAATGTTAAATTAGAGGTCTCCTGGAAAAAAGGTTGGGAACCACTGATCTAGACCATAAATTTTAAAAAATACCAATATGGGTAAAATAAAACTACAAGGACATTCATTGTAATCACTGTGCTGTTGTTGCTACTCACAAGAAGGACTGATGCAGGATTTTCGTTCTTCAGGTTTAGAGGAGGAGGGACATTTTTCAGAAACCTCGCCCTCTGCTGATATACACTGGACTCTTCTCTCTGTCCAGCCCCTTCCACAGCTTGCAGAGCACTAATATACAAAAGCAGAGACACGTGCTAATCTATTTTAAACAGACATTATGGGTTTGGTATAAGGATATTTTGGTCATTTATTATAATTTTTTTTTTATTGAAGAGTCATTTTTTAAAACCATAATATTTCTTAGACATGTTCAGATCATGAATAGTGACTTTAATAAACTCACAGGACCCCATATACCCACTCTCCAAGTGTGTGGGGCAGGGCAAGGCAGCCAAAAGCAGGGCATGACGTCCTCAGGAGGGGTGCCGGGGCAGTCTAACGAAGAGTTAAGGCTATACTCATAATTATCAGTCCCAGCATGAACCTCACTGCAGGACACCAGCCTCCTCTGATACCCCTGACCACAGGTGACTGAGCACTAAAATGAAAACAAAACCAAATCCATGTCTAAAATATTACTGTAAATTATCCTTGTATTTGGAGAATCATAAATGCACATTTTACAAGACACATAATCTATGTATTTATTCAATATAAATAGTTATGCAGAATAACTTTGAATACATTTTTGTTAATTTAAAACATCTATTTTGTTAATTTAAAACATCAAATTGTCAAAATATTTTCAAATATACTTTTCATAATAATGTTATCTCAGATTTTCTTTTCCTGACTCTCTCACCTTAGACCATTCTCCTGTAATCCAGATGAACTCACAGGGTTGTAAGTTACAAGGTTCCTTATCAGCAGGTTTTCTTTGGTTCATGCAGTATGTGTCATGCACCTCATCTTCATCCTTATCCAAACACACCACTGTTCGAGCCTTGTACCCAAAACCGCATGTTTTGCTGCACTAAAATAAGAATATACAGAAAAATGACCACCAAATTCTAGTTAGCAGTATACATTTTTTGATCAGCCAAGCTGAGGAACAAGCAGAATTTACATTACAACTTTAGGGTCTTGTATGTGTGCACCTGTCTTTTTGAAAACTATGTAATAATTTGAGATACACTCTGCATTATGCTGGTCTTATAAGTAAAGTTCAGCTATTAATATAAGTTATGATGAATCCTAACCTGATCTGGAACATTATTATAGGGTTAACTTAAAATGCAGAGAAGGTAAATAAAGTAGGAAGAGAGGTGCCTGTTTCTGGGAATCCTGTCATATGCTGTAAATTTTTGACAGTGAGCAGCACCAAGCTTTGTGCGTGGCAACTTGGCCCCTCAAGCATCCGACAGGCAAAGTGAGCTACTCTAATAGGCTCCAGCTGCCTGTGTCTGCTGTGGTGGGGGGAGAAGTGGAGGTGTTCTCTAGAGCAGTGCACTCAACTAATTACACTTCATTTAAGTGCTGAGATTTCATGCTGCTAAATGACCCAGATTTTTACAGAACCGTTTTTGTTTTCTGAAAATTTTTCTGTAAACCTGTGGTTCTCACCCTTTTTGACTTAAAGGCCCCCCACTGTCCAACACAATATTCGAAGGCCCCCTATACAATATAATATTAAAATAACTATAATATATTATTAGCATAAAATGGGAGTGTTGATATAGTTAAAATTATAAAATTAATTTTGTGATTCCAGAAGTTTCAAAAACATCTCGGTTACGTATGTAACCCTTGTTCCCTGAATGAGGGAACGGAGATGTCACGTTGGAACTGAACCGACGAATTGGGATCTCGCCTGAGAGCCCAATCACCTTTGAGTGTAAACAAAATGAACCAAAGCACATTGGCATGCACACATTTGTTTTTCGATGAGGAGCCAAGCTAGTGACTCAGCGCTTCAGCGAAGGTACAGCAATAGTGATATAGTGCAACATATGACATGTCTCTGAGGCTCCGGCCAAGTTAGGAGGGAGTCAACACCGGCAGGGACGGCAGAGTGGACTTTGCCTAGGGAAAGACAGGCTCACCATAGGGAGCCGTACTGTGGAAGAATACACATATGGGATCACTGTGGGGATCACAACATATGGGTACCTAGCTTAGCACAGGGTTCAACCATGGCATGTTTATAAGTGTTAGGCCTGGGGTCGGACGCTACTATCCCATGGGCTAACCTCTGCTTGGAGACAGCCTTTCCCTTCTGCTGGCCTTCGTAACAGACAAAGAGCTGGTCTGAGATCTTGAAGCTCTGCGTTCGGTCCACATACAGGAGCAAAGCGCGTACAGGACAGAGCAAAGCTAGGGCTGGGTCTGCCTCCTCCAGGGGCAGTGCTTGCAGGTTCACCACCTGGTTCCTAAACAGAGCGGTGGGAACCTTGGGCACATATCCAGGCCAGGGTCTCAGGATAATGTGAGAGTTAGCCGGCCCGAACTACAGGCACGATTTTCAACCGAAAATGCTTGCAGGTCCCCGACCCTCTTGATGGAAGCCAGAGCAGTCAGGAGTACTGTCTTCATAGACAGGATTTTTAACTCAACTGACTGCAAAGGTTCAAAAGGGTCTCTCTGAAGCACTGTTACCACAAGTGGGAGATCCCAAGGGGGTATGGTGTGAGAGCAAAGAGGACTTATCCTTCTCGCACCCTTAGAACCTGATGATCAGGCCATGCTTCCCCAAAGATCTACCATCAACTGCATCATGATGTGTGTCAGTAGTGGCAACATACACTTTTCAGGTGGAGGGAGACAGCCTTCGCTCCAACCCATCCTGCAGGAAGAAAAGCACAACTCTGACCAAGCATTTCCGAGGGTCTTCCCAGTGAGAAGAACACAGCTCAGCCCGAAGTGGGATCGCGACCCGGATGGCATAGTGGCCTGAGGTGGAGTCTGAGTGTGCGAGTTCCACGGTTGGGCAGAGGGTGTGCGAGATGGCTTCTTCCTTGTGGCCTTGACACACGGACTGCTGCCCACTGGCGAAAGAAGAGGGGGCTGAGGGTGGCAAGGCACAGCATCCATGGCGTGCAGGGTGGAGGCAGAGTGTCCAGCGACTCTGTAAGCCTTGCCCGTGAGAACGGACAAGAATTTACAGGCCTTGGATGGGTGACGTGGATTACACCTACAGAAAGTACTTGTAGAACACAAATGCATCGCTACAGTGCGCTCCACTGGAGGAATATCCACAAACCCCTTGGCCGTTCCACCATCGAGGGTAGTGAGGGCGGAGGAAGCACCAGATTAGTTTTGAGCAGAAAAAAGGTGTCGTCTATAATCTGATAACCTCCTCATGCATCTCCAGGGAAGAATGGAGAATGGCACTGGGGCAGGGCACTGAGAATCAGCACGGGTTCCCCTGAGAAACCAGTCATCCAGCCTTGAGGGTTCGAGACACGGTGGAGGTCTCCATTTGAGGCCAACACTCTCGACGGCCTGGAAAAACATAGCTGTCAGCTAAGGGTTGGGCTCGGGCAATGCTACTGTCCCCGAAGTTGGCAACGCAGCCGAGTCTTCATCCTCGGAGGATAGGATCACCCTCCAATGCAGCAAGCAACATCTGGTCGTCGGGGGGAGCCCTGAATGAAACGACCGGCCCCCCAAGGAGAAGGTACGCTCAACCGGAAGCTCCACCGGCTGCGGTGTTGTAGAGGAGTGAGGGGCCCATGGAGATTGTCTCGGCGTGGAAGCCCTCACCGTGATCCTCAAGTCACCCTGGCTATTTGCTGAAGTAGCCCTTTACTACTTTACTCAGGAATCGTTTACTGCACCTTTAAGAGTTAGATGTCTGATCTAACTCTTAAAGGTGCAGTAAACGATTTCTGAGAAAAACTGTTGATATTTGAAATCAACACCAAAACAAACCAATGTTACTCACGTATTGAGGAGAAAAAAGTCAATTTTCAGGTCTTCATGCTCTCTAACGTCTCTCCAGTGTTCTAAATCTTTTTAAATTTTAACACGGGTAGCTCTTGCCTGATTATAAACTCCTTAAAGGTGACAAATGTTCTGTAATGTGCTGATCTTTTCATTTTATCATGATTTTTCTTTTCTGAAATTCTTGTGGAGAAAATTTTAAGGCATAGTTCACCCAAAAATGAAAATTCTGTCATCATTTACTCACCCTCATGTTTTTCCAAACCTGCATGATTTTCTTTCTTCTGATATTTTGAAGAACGTTGGTGACCAAACAGTTCTAGTTATCACTGACTTCCACTGTATGGACAAAATATCTTCTATCATGTTTCAAAGAAGAAAGAAAGTCATACAGGTTTGGAAAAACATGAGAATGATTAAATGGTGACAGAGTTTTCATTTTTGGGTGAACTATCCCTTTTAAAGGAAAAATATACTTCCGGAACCATGGATACTAAAAAGTGAGCAGTCACTATTGTGCTTTATTGCAATTTACCCATGTCATCTCAGGAAGAATGGTTTGAGATGCATTCTTGTGCACACTCATTTAGTTCTCACTCTTTCTAACATATTCACCTCTTGCCAATCTGCTTTGCCCCACCTGTAGTGACACAATCAGTGACTCGGCAAGGTTGGGTAAAGGGCGGGCGAAGGAGATGAGAACATTTAGACTCTTGCATCCTGCGCTCGTCACCACTAACACAAGAAACTTCTCAATGCTTCAGTCAATTTCCACACGATGATGAACACTACAGAGAGCGACACTGGTAGGTAATGGAACTCTGTCCATCAACTCTGTATTTCTGTCTTCTGTTTACATACAGTAACAAATCAGAGCTGTCATCTAGTTTGTTCAAATACTTATTACTTCCAGTGAAAGTCATAAATTACTGTATTCTCTGCTCCTCTAAAGCTCTGACAGAATCTTGATGCTGTTGATGACCTTAGAATATGGTGTCAGTGAGATTTATTTTGGAAAAATTATACTTTTTTTTCAGGAAGGATGCATTCAAATGATCAGAAGTGGCAGTAAAAACTGTTATAGTTTTACAAAAGATTTCTATTTCAAATAAATGCTGTTTTTAGAACTTTCTATTCATCAAACAAAAAAAATGTATCATGGTTTCAACAAAAATATTAAGCAACACAACTGTTTTCAACATTGATAATAAGAAGAAATGTTTCTTGAGCACTGAATCTGCATATTAAAATGATTTCTGAAGAATCATGTGACACTGAAGACCGGAGCAATGATGCTGAAAATTCAGCGTTGCCATAACAGGAATAAATCATTTTAAATTACATTTAAAATAGAAAACAGTTCTTTTAAATTTTAATAATATTTCCCAATATTACTGTTTTTACTGTATGTTTTTTGGATCAAAAACATAAATCCAACTTTTCAAAAACCAACCCCCAACTTTTGAATCGTAGGGTGTATGTACACACACACATACACACATTGGGTTTTCATGTTTTATGGGGACATTCCAAAGACATATACTGTACAAAATATATTCTGTCCCCAACCCTAAACTTACCCATCACAGAAAACTTCCTGCATTTTTAGAAAAAAAAAAAGAAAAAAAAACATCACTTAGTATGTTTTATAAGCTGTTTTCCTCATTGGGACCACAAATGTTATGGGGACAATTTTGACCCCATAATGTAGGGTTTACCTGAACCACACACACCCACTGTAATATATATTAAAGGGTCATTTTACCTCATCCCAGCTCCCAGTCTTCCACTTAGGGCACCTCCCACCTCTGCAACGCCTTTGTTTTTGTGGGAGGGGCTGGTGCAAGCAGTTCTCTTCTGCGATTGGCTGGCCCACGTGACTGACACAAGTCACATTACGGTATTTGTATCCTCTCCCACAGGACGCGGAGCACTGCGGAAATGGGGAAGAAAATCACAGTGAAGTCCAACTGCTTGATAAACACAAGCTTAATTAGTGTGTCATTTGAGGTGATTATGTCTGATTATGAAGCTGATTATGTCTAAATATGAGAATTGATGGGTATGTCAAAGTAAACAAAAGAATAGACCAATCTTGTGTTTATTATAGTAATTTTAAATTTATTACCATTTTGACAGCATATCATATTCATGTGAAGAATTAGTATATGGACATGTACAGTATACAATGCCAACAACATAATACATGATAATGGGAGCAGCATATAACAGGTAATTATTTTTTACATGAGACTTTCTATTCATTTGTTTCGCCTCAAATATTATTTACGATATAAAAGGAGGAATGTAAGTGTCTCTGAATCATAATGAATGACAGTTGCTACATCTGCTTGTTGAGCCAAAGAAACATTGTCATATTTTCTTGCAGGTTCACGGAGCGAATGAACCACGAGGGGAGCTGAAGAGAAAAGAGAGAGAGGCTTCCCTGGATCCAGGATGGGAGAGGAACGGATAATCAAAGGGCCTCGTAGAGGGAGGATGGATATGATGCGACAAGTCTGAAGTTGAACGAGTCCATTCCCAGCATGCATACACGAAATACAGGAACTAAGAGAACAGAAACTCCCCAATTGGATAATGTGTTCCTGGGGATACTTTTTCAAAAGAGTCTAGCAAGTGTCAGAGTTGCATTTAAGTTGATGGAATTTATTTTGAAACCAGGACAAAAAAGGTCTTGAGCAATCAGTTTAACACTCAAATATATATTTGCTTTTATAAATATTTACAGTACCAAAATATATACAATTGGTTCAACTGAATACATATACACCAAAATTCAATATCAACAACATAGACAGCTGCAGCAAAATAACAAAATCAAAGACACTTCACATAAAATAATATAAAAATGCACATTTATCTTTAAAGTAAGAACACCATGTACCACTTTAATAATTCATCCAAAGCCTTACTGATTCATAATAAATCATAAACATGCTCACTCTGCTTCAGAATTTTACTGTTTGTGTGTATACGTGTGAGAATATGTAACCACGAATATGGTCTCATTTTCTTTTAGGAATTCTATGCAGCATGTCTATGCAAATTAAAAGTGTGATCAAAGAGTAATACTTAGTTTTGTGTAGGTGCATGAAAAACTCTGGTCAGGCTGTCTTTTAGTTTACTGCATATGATACTAAACCTCAGTAAACTTGCATGTAATCAACTGTATCACAATCTTGGTGCTAATTTCTGTCATCAGATGTAAAGCACTTAAAATTACTGTTATTCATAGTAATTTTACACACTTTTACATACAGTATTTGTAAATATTTAGGGGCCATTTCAATCATTTGGTTTGTTTTTTATATGGCAAGGCATTTATTTCAGTCATGCTGCCATACTATTTATGTACTTTGTTAAATGAATGCGCCACTGATTTAATGAGCAAAAATTGCCAACTTTTACACTAAAAAAGATCCAAAATAAAGGGGCATTTACTTTAAAATTTCTTTCATCCAAAATCTAGAGAAATATTCCAATTCCAATCTGAATGCAATCAAAACAGATAAGTGTAATTGTAGTTACTCTTCAGTTCATTGATCAGACTAAATTGACTTTTTTTTTTTTTTTTTGCTTTTTGGACCATGCAAAATCACCTTGTTTTTCTTTTAAATTGTTGCCAAAAATGATCAGTCCAGGCCTGGCAAAATGCTTGGCTACGTGCCTCACTACATTCCAACGTGAGAACTTCCAGGTTTCAGAATGCACACAGATATCCAGGCCGTAGAGGCCTCCGTGTTCCGTAATGGCCTTCGCTCTTGCCTCTTATTTTTCCCATAAGAATAAAACTCTTTCTGAGAAGTGTGTCCATTCTGATTAGATGAGCTGGGAAGGCTGGGAAAGACCTTCCAACAGATCAAAGGCTGTCCTTGACCCCCCCTGTGCCTTTGCCATTGTTATTTTGATGTATGCTCACTTGGTTGACTGTGACCATATCACTACCATCAGGGCTGGTTAATATCCTGTGGTGTCCAAAACGAAAAAGCCTACGGTAGTAGAGTTCCTCTACAGGTACTGAGGTGAGTTAGCGCCAAAAAAGACCCCCTATCATTAAAACAGGTAATACAGACGTCCCATTCAGATGAGAAATGAATAAAAAGCAGCAGGTTAACATAAAAAAAAAAAAAATCTTTATATATATATATATATATATATATATATATATATATACACACACACACACAGAATTACAGATCTGACACCACAAAACAGATATTAAGCTCAGTGATTTTGTACCTTCTTTCATTCATTACATATTGAAAATATATGCACAATTGGCAGTTAAAATGTTGTCTTTTTTAAAAATGAACATCTTCCAAATAATACAAGACATTCAACATTCAAAGTCTTTCTCATTTCTAGTTAACTCATTTACAAATCAACTAGTAATATTCATTAATTACAAAATTTTGCCTACTTTTCAAAACAACACCAATAATAATAATAATAATAATAAAATAACATTTGTAAAATAAAGCCTTGCAATTGTTTAATTTGACCATCATCATTAACAGGTTCAAACAAATAAGGAAAAACATATGGCAGCAAAAATAAATACAAATACAAACGATAATATACAGAAATGTTCATGCACACCTTCATCAATACTGCCATTTGATTTAAACCACTTAATTTTCAGTCTGGTGACATTAACAGACCATGTCATGAAAGGGAATTGCACCATAGACACTATAGCACCATGGTGTATTTGGAAAAAATACAAATTTGTATTGTTACGGTGCTGTGAAAAAGTAAGTACACCTGTGAAAATTGTAGTTTTAGGACATACAGATATTGGACTGGCATTTCATCAATATTAACAGATAAAAGGCATTATAATAAATCACACTTGGAATGCACATTTTATAATGATTTGTATCATTTCTTGTGAGGGGAAAAACTTTTTCACAGCACTGTATATTTCTGTATATATAGTATCCATGCAAGATTATGGATGTTATAGGATATCTTAGCATTTGTTATTTGCATCCACAAATATAAAGTGGACGGAAGATGGATATGGGGCTGTTCATTGAGAATGAGGTAGACACATGTAACTGGCCAACAAGCAGAATTTATAAAAAAAAAAAAAAAAAAAAAAAAAAAACACTGGCCTTCCCTGGGTCTGAGGGAAATGCAATGAGGAATTTACACACTAGACTAGAACATGTTTTGTTGTTGCTTCATACACAAAATTGAAATAATACTGATTTTGTTAATTACCCAGAAAAATATTACAATATCAGAACAAATTAACATACATAAAATGAACAAAGCTACATTTGATTTCAGATTACATCACAATTGTTTTTGTATTAACTTTAAAAAAATGTTCTTCTGTAAGTTATCTTAAATATACAAAAATATAGCAACTATAGACAGAATTTCACATAAAGTCTCCCTTATACCGAAAAAGCACCATCATATATTTTCAAAAGGTCAATGGCTAGCTGAGTTCATGTGAGGTATGGTTGAATAAGTCAATTTTCATGAGAAATGAATTATGAAGAGCAACAGAAAAACCACAGAGAGATTTCAAGAGTTTCAATATAATAAAGTAAACTGCCTGTGGCCAGATGTTTCAGATGTTTGCAGTGGAGCAATAAAAGTGATACTTCCCATGTATTCTAAATACTATTGTATAAACAACTGTACTGTGTTTTGAACACAAGCCACAAAGGCCTCACAATGATTTGTATTTATCAAAAGTACAGCTGCATTGGGAAAAACAAAATTAAATTGGGGGGGACAGCATTCAAACAAACACATCAACCAAAGAGATGCTCGCTTTTTCAGTCAGGAAACAAAACTCGAAAACAATTTTTAACTGCATGTTTGGTAGGTCTTTAAGTGCAACCGAAACTCGCTAATAAGCAGCAAATGCTAAAACCAAATATTCGCTTACTCAAAGATCAAACCAGTTGAGTTTCAGTTTGTTTTCTTCATGTCTTGAGTGTAAAGAAACTTCGGCATGTTGCGAGAATGAGAACTTATGAAGGGAAAAAGTTAAAATAGTTACGAGCGTACCGAGCTCCATTGGTCTGTGATCCAGTGAGGGTTAATAGAGCAGGACTGAGTATTGCACTGTTCTCGGTCGGGTGGTTTGTCAAGAATTTCACAGCTCAGATCGTTAAAGCGCTCCCCGTTGGGCCGCTGACAAGTGACCAACCGGGTCTTTATCCCTCCTCCGCAGGATTTTGAACACTAGGGAGGCAGAAGCAGAGTATGGGTAAGAGAAAAAAAGATTGTATGTCTTGTTTCATTAACATATATAATCTTTGTTAACCCTTGTGCTGTGTTGAAAATTCTGTAACACTTTATGTGTTCCCGGTCAAAAATGACCGGCCTTAAAAAATTGCTTGTAAATCGCTCGTTATGCTGTATTATCACCAAATATTCAATTCAATCTTTTTGTCAACTTGTTTTCTTTCAATCAGGACGGGTTATGTATTTCTTTTTGGAACCGATTGATTTTAGGCTTCATTGATCTGAGCTTTTGTAGTTTTTGAGTGAAAAAAGCATTATTTGTGGATACATTTGGAAAGTGTGGAAACAATTTGCACTGTTTAACCAGGAAGATTGTTTTGAAATGCTTTTATTTTATACAAAATGGAACAAAGTCACACTTGTGGTGGTCCCTTTCAAAAATGACCGGCCTACAAAAAATAGCTTATAAATCTCTTGTTATGTTATGTGATAATATAGAGTAATGAGAGATTTATTAGCAATTTTTTGTACGCCGGTCATTTTTGACTGGGAACACCACAAGTGTAACAAGGGGAAAAAAATTACAAAAATGTGCAAAAAAAATTGGGGAAGTAGTTATACACTATGTGAGCAAAGTTTTAGTCCAATGTGATAACGTTAACTAGCATTTTCAGGAAAAACAAAATCCTCTCCGGGTCAAAATTAGGCAAACACAACCTAAGGGTTAAGACTGCATTTTCAAGATATGGCTTGGACCACATGTCCATAATGTCACAATGTCATAAGGTCACAGTAGCCGCGTTTCCACTGCCGGGCCTACAGTGGGCGTGCTAGTGTGTGCCAGGGCCAGTCGTGTTTCCACTGTCACTTCCTGGGCTTAATCGGGCCTCGTCAGGGCTTCCTCGTGGCCAACGACCAGGGTTTTTTGGCCCACTGAATACCTTAGTCCAAAGCGGGCCAGCTTGGGCTTGAGGAGTGGTTACAAATAAAGGAAGAGTTTAGCTGAGTCTGGAGATGGCAGCACCGTGGATGATTTAATATACCAGCTAAAATCAGTATTAAAGACGTTTAAAATCATTTTAGCTCAAAACTCACTTTCAGATAGCAGCGAGTGTTTGAACTAACTTCTGTTTGTGATCCGATGTGGATTCTGATCACCGTATAAGGCAGAAATATTTATTTGCGATGCAAAAGACTATACGCACTAACCATTACCATAGTAAACATAGTAAATATGACAACAGAAATCAGACAAATCATAAAGCTATCACAATCGTGTATTTATTTTATCTGTCAGTACTAGGGCTGGGTATTGACACAATTTTCACGATTCGATTTGATTGCTATTCACATGCTTGCAATTCGATTCCGATTTTGATTCGATTCGATTTGATTATTTTGAATGTAGTATATCAGTTACAGTACATGGCAAATTTTCTAGAGGAAAAAAATCTCTCAACTAATGCTGTAAACTACACATGGGAGTCAGTTGGTACTACTTTACTATAATAATGAAGGTTAAAATTAACTTATTTATATACAAACACTTAAATGACACTAAATTATGTTTTTTTTATAATAAATAAAGTTTAGAATTACATAATCATATTTCTACTCCTTTTTTATTTAAATCGTGGCTGTCATAACTGATTTATTCAAACATGCATTAAATATTGAAGAACAATATAATGAATATGTAACGGTGCATAGCTATATTTATCAGAATGCTGCTTTCTAGATTTCACTTTTCTAGCTGACTAATGAGTTTATGGTCATGAGGTTATGTGACACTGTTTACAAGCTGTTTTATTGACGTCTTTCAGAGGTTGAAACACTGATTGAGCTATTACACAAGACATGATACGGATTTCGGTAAGTTGTACTGTATATTTTAACATACCTTCAGATGTTTAGTCATGTTTATTTCGCGCTGTAACTGGTATTAAAGCGGAGGAGAGGATGTTCACATGTGCTCTGTGCTGCCGCTTCTCTTTAACTGAGGCGCTAAAGCGATCTGTCACATCTCATTAAACAGCGCCAAAACGGTATTTATTTTTTGAATCTCATAATAAGATGGACGTCATTTGAAATCTGAGACTTTGCTTCATATCAAAAGTATCAAAGCACAAAGATTATTGCGATTTATTGAATGGGAGGCACGCTACATGTTCTGTTCATCAACTGAAAACAGACTAGACTAATCGATTCTTAAGATTTAAGAATTGATATCGGTTCGTAAAAATGAGAATCAATTAAAATCGAGAAATCGATATTGTTTACCCAGCCCTAGTCAGTACATTAGTCTCTTTATACCGGACTGTCTGATACATTTATAGGCCTATGTCATAAAATAAAGCAAGTCTGGTTCTTCGGGAGCTTCCTCTGTTTCTTTGACTGAAAAATATAACTGTATTGGGACTGTCACTAAAGCTCCTCGGGTCATTTTTTTTTTTTTTTTGGGTGGAAAATTTGTAGAAATTATCATTCTTTCTAAATGTGATGTAAACATATTGTCCCGTGACTATAAATAAACAGAAACAGAGGCGACTGAACGCGTGTCATCTTTCTTTTGTGAAATAATGTTAAATAACACTTTATTTCTGTGTGACTAATGTGCAATCTTGACACAAATTAAATAATTATAATCAATGTATCACTTATTGTTGTAAAACTGTGGTAAAACATCGATGCTTGGGTTTTAAATCTTTAAGTAAATTACAAAAATGCCAACAAACGGTCGCTTTTATCATGTTCGTTTTGCGATCATGCTAGTTTCCAGTGATTTCTTTCTGATTAGTTTTCTGATAAAACTTCCATTTGTTGGTGAAATTATGGGTTTGTGCGACGTTGTTTTAGCAAAGCGCGGTGGAGCTTCTGGCCCGACGGTGGAAATGCAGCGTAGTTTTGGGCTCGATGCTATAGGTCCGAGGCTATTAGCCCAACCCGGCCCATTGAAAGCCCTGGCTCACACTGGCCCGACAGTGGAAAAGCGGCTAGTGTTTTTCTGAGTAGGGACAGTTCTAAGGCTTTTTTCAGATAGACAAAATCAGATATTTTAGCCTAACCTACTCAAATAACTTTTGTTTTTTTGTAGTCTGAATAGCAAAGAAATTATATTAACCCTACTGCCTAATTTTACAAATCAGATACAAAACACATTACTCTATTTGCTAAGAGCTAATGGATTACAAGATTGCATGGTTTGTGGAAACCGTGAAACATTTTTCTTCAGGATTCTTTGATTAATAGAAAGTTAAGAACAGTTCTTCTGTAACAATGGTCTTTACTGTCACTTTTAATCAATTTAATGTATCCTTTCTAAATAAAAGTATTTTTTTCTTTTCAAAAAAAGACCCCAAACTTTTGAACAGTAGTGAAGTTAAATTCATTTCAATTCAGGGCAACTCACCTCACTCCAGCTGCCATAGACCCACTGAGGGCAGGGGCCGGATTCACAGGAGCGTTGCTCTGTGGGTTGTGTGCTTTCATCACAGCTGTTGGCAGGGTAGCCGTTCTCATCCTGACACACCACCACACGCCTCTGGAATCCTCCGGCACAGGTACTTGAACACTGAGAGGTGTGAAAGAGAAACAGAAGCTACATAATGAGAGAAGGGCCACATACGCCTTCCACACAATCAAAAACTTAAACAAGCACATTCTCACTGGACCAATTTCACATCCCATTAGCTTTGATAATATACGAAAATATACATCAATGTACAAACACTGACCAACACAGATTTCTTTGATGAGAAAGATTACCACTGGGAATCAAGAAGTGGGGTTTTCCATTGTTTTTAGAAAAGACTAGACCCAAATGACATTTTGTTTCAGAAATGGTTCAGCATATAAAATACTCTTGATGGTCTGGCAAAATATATGACGTTTTGACTAAGTTCTGAACTTGCAGTCTGAATTAAATATGATAAGAGAGAAAGACTGAATGGCAAAAATAATACATAGACATGCCATAAACAGAGTGTCTATTTACACTAAGTGCAAATAGCATCCCTAGTTTACACTAGCTCCTCCCACCAATGCCTGGTTGGGCCACTCAAGTCAAAAAGACGCACAAAATTCAATGTCTTTCAGTGGCACAGCAGTAGTGAGTAAGGCTCGTATATCTTGCTTTTAACACGATCAATGCGGGTTCAAATCCGCCTTTTGCCAAGCTTGCATTTATTTTTAATAAAAATTAAAAGAATGTTCTAAAAGTGGAAATAAACTGCGAACAAGTGTTTAATAATATTAAAAGTGTTTATTGGGTAGGGTTAGGGGAAGGTGTAGGGAGGGTTTTTATTCTCCCAATAAGGCAGCATACATTTAATAATTTTAATAAATATAATCATTTACACTGTATGAAATTATTGTTAATGTACAAAAATCTGAAGTGCAAATAGTATCTGCCAATATAAAGTATAGATAGCATACTAATTACTATTTACTCTTATTGCAAAGAACTGATACTTTTACATGGTGTAAATACAATCTATCGCTGTTTACACCTAGTGTACATAGCATATCGCTAAGAAAATGCTGCTATTTTCACTTAGTGTAAATAGAATATATTGCTATTTTCACTTAGTGCAAATAGCCGCTGCCATAAATAAATGCACCTTCATGTTGCAGTTAAATTCTAATTACTTTTATCAGTGTTGAAAGGAGTTGTGAAACTGTAATACATATTTGAAACTGTCTCTTTTGATCAACTGAATGCATCTTTTCTGAATTAAAATAATATCAAACAACAAAAAAATCTTACTGACCCCAAGCTTTTGAACATTTTTAGGTTTTTTCCTTCATGAATCTGTCATAAAGACTCAGGAATCATGTGTCAAATCTTGACATGTCAGTTTAAGACATCTAACAACTGTTTGATTTGGTCAGAGCGAAAACTGTTACTGTGATGTCTGCTAATAGATCACAAGATTTAAAGCATCATGAATGAAATCTTAAAAAAAAAATTATTAAGTGGAGTCATATCAAAAAATCATTCAATTCCTAGTGATTACTATTACTCGGAAGGACACACATTATATATAGCTATAAAGGAAACAATGTTCAAAAGGTCTACAAATACCTACTTTAAGACACAGAGGAAGAACTTCCCAAATACTGCACAATATTTAGCTGTTCTTTGAATTCTACAGACTATTTAAAGCACTGATATCATGAAGGAAACAGCATCATTTATCAGACAGAGGAAATGCTGCTCTTTGGTTGACTTTGAGAGTTCATGTACAACACCTTAGTCATTCTGTTCCTGGGTTGGCAAAAGGTCCCTAACAGGACTAGTCTTTGGACTGTATCAAATACCAGAGACATACAGAGCAGGGCATGCAGAGATGTAATCATTCTAAGATGTTTAGAGGTACTTACCGCCCCCCATGGTCCAGTCCTCCATTGATGCGACTGGGGTCTGCCAGCTCTGTTACGGTCAGTTCGTCCGATGGGAACATTTTTTTTCCGAGAATCAGGGTTAGGTAAAAAGCCCCCGTGGTCGCTGGAGCGAGACGGACACTGGGGCATGGCACACTCCTGCTCTGTTGCTGGTTGATCATCTGGGTCACACTCACTCATTTCCACAACTTGATCGCTGATGTTCATACACACCACTTGCCGTGTAGTTGTACCCTGACCACAGGATACGGAGCACTGCAAATACAGACAGATACATTTTTTATGGAATATTGCAGTGTTTATTTTAAATGATTTATCCGTGCACATCATTATTTTTTTCAATATGTGTGACGTTGTAATCTTTAATCAAAATAACTAACAAAACAAAAATCTGAGATCGACTACAAGCAAACCACAACAAACCAACCATCCAAACAGTTCCTGATTGACAAAATCAAGTCCAGCCCTAAATTTTCTCTTGTTTGAGAAGCCATTTCAGTCAGATATAATGTCACAATAAAGAAAAACTATCACAATTTTCATTTCATGCCAATTTTAAGATAACCTACTACAGTTTTAACCTACAAAGACTGTCAAGCTTCGTAATGGCTTAATAGATTTACATTTTTGTATGAACTATTACTTAAAATGAAATGAAAAAAGAATAATAGTCCCTTTAGTTTAGTTCTTTGGACTTTTTCAGATACTGCAACATGGATTATGTAATGTTGATTTACTGGTTTGTCTCAATTTTAAACCAGTGGAAAGCAGGAGGCCATTGACTTAAGCAATCCAGCTACTCCATAGTAATTCTTGTCTTCCTATATAAATTTGAGCAGTATGCACACCGAACCCCATCTGCACACAAGACCCACACAAAATGAACTCTCAATCAGTTTCCAATTACAACTGAGCTCTAAACACTAGAATGAGAGCAGAATGATCAAGGTCACTGGTCTAGAATGTTAGGCTGCAGAACAGCTGTGAATGAAAATACAATAGTTACAGTGTTGAAAGAATGCTGGCTAACACAGTGGCATGTTAATATAATTCATATATACTGAATTAATACAGCGGGGTCCAAATGTCTGAGCAAACAAAATGTAATTTAAACTTGAAAATAAACTTGAGAATATTTTAGGGGGGAAATGAATGTTTAAGTATATTTAAGCTTCTGCACTATTTCTAAGTCACAATTAAAATAAGTAAATCTGTAAATTTTCCTGGAGATTTTCCTGCTTCCACTGAATACGTTATAAAATGTTGAATAAATATGAATATGAATATGAATATGAATAAATGTTAAGCTAAAAATAAAATAAAATAACTAAAGTGATTAAATAAAAAGTAATAAAATATTGGAAAACAATCATTATTTTTGTAATTGTTTGGTGATGCTAGTGGTGCAAAACTGACAAACTTAAGCTTTAACAGATTACAATAAGATATAAAAAAACAGGTATATTTTATTTACCGCAGTCCATTCTAGAACCTTCCACTGTCCACACGCCACTATGGAGCACACCTCACTAGCAGGAGGTTTTGTAAGATGAGCGCAGGCTGATTCCTCTGCTACTCCACCCTGCTGGTCACGGCAACTTACGTAGCGCATCCGGGTGCCCTTTCCACAGGTGGCGCTGCACTATTATAAAGAACAACCATTTTACAATAACTACAGTAAAATACTACAGAGACTAGCATAATAAGTATTTATTAATTCATATTCATCACATTATCAGGGATGTACCTGTGTCCATGATCCAAAGCGCCACTGTGTTTTATGACCAGGATGTGACATCACTTTGGTCTCTGGGATGACAGGATGAGTCACCGGGCACTGCGAGAGTTCACAATCCTATGGAAGGGAGGAAGTGGAGAAGGACAACCAGTTTTCAGTAATGAAGATCCGTGACTGGGGTGAGGCCGGTAGGGATTCATGGCTGGAGCCAGTGTGCTTGATTTATGCTTGACTGGCTGCAGTCACTTGTTCTGGGTCACTGCGCCTTATGGTAAGTAGAGGATTTTAAACCAGGGGCCTCCCGCTTTCTCATACTGTATGCCCTATCCCTCCTTTCGGTTCCTGACTCTCTCACACTCCCGCCTACCTACACTTATGCTGCCTTCACGTGTTATCGGAAATTTGATAATTCCCACTTCTGAAGTCGTGATTACAAGCTTATCGCATTCAAGTTTCGAAATGGGAGGGCGTTCATGTGCAATTTACCTAGGAAACTAGGTATTCACGATAATTCCGAGAGCATGTGAAGGCAGCATTATTGCCCCTCTGATTCTGCCCAATCATTTTACAAGTCTTTCTGGAATACTTGATTCTTACTGGTCAATCATGGCATTCTGTGATCAAATAGTTTTGTATCAAAACTATAGTATAGTTGACTGTTTTCCTACATAGCAACTGATTTACTGAATAGCTATGCTTGTTCCTTCTGCTTATGTTTTAAATAACTGAATAATTTGAACTCAGATTGAAATTTCTTGTGCATTTATTTACTTATTTTGTAAGTAGCTGTGTAATATGTGGGATAATGTACAATCATCCTGGTATGATCGCAAAATAAACTCCTTCAGGGTGATACAAGATCTTTCCGCTTTGCGTCCGGGTCCTGATCATCCTGTCTGGGCTTATTTTGTGATAATCCGTCTGACTGTACAATATCCCTTATTTATTAAATTTTTTACTCTCTCTGTCTCTTATAGTGTATATTACAATATATGTATATGGTATATGTTCCTAGACGTTTATCATGCTGGATGGCTTGATGGTGGGAAAAAGGGTTCTTTCTTTCATCTCCTAAAACCCTTGTGAAAATGAAGCTCTATAAAACCAATGCCTCAGGAAAGTTCATAAAATAGTCTGTGAAACACAGTGTTCAGCCACTTCAGCTCTGCAGCACAAGGAGGAGGGGGGAGGGGTAAATGTAATTTTGCAGGTATGTGTAGATTGTGAAGGTTGATAAAATCGAGATCCAGATGACTGCAGATTAACTTAAATGAGCATTAAATATAAATCTGTACTGGAACTATATAGACAGGGACGTTATAACCACGGCAGCTTATCATGAAAAAATACACATGCAAATGCAAAAATGAAAGGCTCACACACATGGATTCCCACACTTTTTGACCAATACATCTTTCCAATCATTTATGATTGCTGGTCAAATCTAATTCAGATATTCTAATAGACTGATTGATCCCTTTATGGTTTCCAAAAGTCATATTATGAAAAACTAACTCAGTTCTTAGTTTGCAATCAGTAGTGAGAAAGAAATGAATGAGAGTCAATATGAATGTTAGAGATCAATACTCTTACCTGAGTATCTGTTGGACGTGTTGCTGCATTACATTCAGTGTCATCCATGACAGAGCCGTATGAGCCAACCACACACTTCACAGCTCTCATTTGATAGCCTGGGCCGCATGTGGTGGTACACTACATGCACAAATAAAGAGGGTGGTCAGTTAGTGACAGTATCTAGGCTAATTTAATATTACATAGTAATGCTTTGACTATGCTATTCTAGAGAATAAATTCAGATTTAAGACTGTCCACTATCGGCTCGCGCTGGCATCAGACCATCACTGTTGAGATAAGCACCCGCATGGGCAACCTGGGACGTGGGCCAGTAATTTGTCCACCTTTCTTCTTTTCTTTATCTCTTTTCCTCATCGCTGACTTGACTGCAAAAAGGTCAAGCTTGTGTAGCAGCATTTGCGGCTAGAACGCATATGCTTCAGTAAAGCACCTCAAACATGCATTTATCATGATTGCTTAATCTATGCAAGAGTGATGTCTAATCTCTATCATACTTTAGGACTTAAAGATAGTTTGCCCACACAAACGCTGCAAATTCTGTGATTCCCCTGAAGAAACTATTTGCTTTTCTGAAGATAAGCCATAAACTGCTCAAGTAGGCAGAAAACACATTATCCATGAATGGATGATATTCACAGGGCTGCAAGTTTAGGAGAATGAAATATTATATTTATACAACAGTTCATACTGGTTCTCAAATCTGAATGGCTGAGAGGTCTTTCCAGCCATGCAATATTCTACCAGTATTACTACGGGAACTGTTTCACCATTTGAATCACTCCGCTTTCAGTATTCTCACAGCAAGTGTCATGGTGGACAAGCAAGTCTACCATATTTTTACAGATACTACTGTTATTATGTCAAGAAATGTAGTTTTAAGAGTTTTTTTAGGCAAGAATGTAGTTATTTAGAACTCAAATATGCGACTTATATGTAAAAATAGCACCTATTTGAAAATTTGTTTAGCGCTCACGTACCCGGAGAGAACAGCTTCATTTCAGCCAGTCTTTCAGGAATTTGCCGTTAGCCCTTATGTAGATAGTGTTTAAACATGAAGTATAATTCATTTTGTGTATATGAAATGGGCAATCTTTGGTCTTATATATTACTTGTTCCAGAGAATAGATTTGGCTTAAGGGCTATATTAGCCTAAGTTTTATTTACATTGAACTTAAATCTTTTACTAACTAGAGCGATGCTTTTGTACTTTTGACTAAACCTGTTTCCTTGTTTATTTCCTATTGTACAAGCCTCTTATACTGTTAAAATGGCTATTGTTGCTCATTTAAATATTATTGTTCAATAAATAATAATATTTGGTATTGAGAAAGGGTCCATTAGTGATGTGATTTCAACTTCAGCTAAAGTTACATTAATACGCCATTAGAAGGCGGCAAAGACTCTTTATGAGTGAGTCAGTCGCAAAGACTTATATAGAAAAGGACTGAAACAAGGTTGTAAACAACGACATTGTTTTTCCTTTAAGCAACACCTTACAAGACGCAACTGACATGCATTGACTAGTGCTGTCATGGGAAATCCCCTTAAATGTTAAAAGGACAAAGACAAAGATATTGCTTTCCTCAGCGGACATTCAAACTGATTTTGTGATTATGAACATAAGATTGACCTGAAGAATATCAGATGCAGGTAATACGTTCACTTTAAGTCGATCTCTCTCACACAAATACTCTACGTAATACAATAAGCTTTAATTAAGCAACTCAGTGTTCTTTCGTTACTAGTTCTCATCTGTTATGCTGTCAATTTGAGATTTGAATCTGTGGCGGAAGGAAGTAGTTCCTCACAAAAGAGGGTTTTTAAAGACACTCTGTTGTTGTTTCTTATTTATTTACAAACTTGTGCCGTCGAACTGTTGTATAAATGCAATATCACACTTGTAGCCATGCAATATGGCTCTATATCAGCAGGGCTGTGATTACCTACGGCCGAATCACAGCCATGCTGATATAGAGCGATATTGCATGGCTACAAGTGTGATAATGCTTATATATAAAACTCTTACATTTTATATAATATTTAAAGAAATTATTACTTGATTATAGTTGAATTGAAAAGGACAATAAAGACATTTAAAATGTCACAAAAAATTTCAAATAAATGCTGTTCTTTTGAACTTTCTATTCATCAAAGAATCCTGACAAAACTTTATCATGGTTTCCACAAAAATATTAAGGAGCACAACTGTGTTCAACATTGATAATAACAAAAAATGTTTCTTAAGCACCAAATTAGCATATTTGAATTCTTTTTTAAAGGATTTTGTGACACAGAAGACTGCTGACAATTCAGCTTTGCCATCACGTGATTATATAACATTTTAATCATTAAAATAGAAAATACTAATATTTCACAATATTACTGTTTTACTGTATTTTTGGTAAATAAATGTAACCTTGGTGAGCATAAGAGACTTCTGTCAAAACTAAAGCATTAAAAAAACCTTACCAGGCCCAAACTTTTGAACAGTATTGTATATATTACTTCTTTGGTGTTCAAAGGCGGTTAACATGTATCATAATGACAAACAATTCTGTCTATTACCATCTCTAATTCTGTATCACCTTTGCAAAGTATAAATCACAATGATGCCTCTACATAGACGTTTTACGCAGCATTTTAGAATGTTGATTATGGATTCTCATGCACAGCTGACCAAAAAAAAAAAAAAATTGACAATTAAATTGTTGACTGACAATTAAAACCTTTAAGGTGACTATGATGGCATGTTTAAATACATCAGAATCCTATTAACTCGACCGCTTAAATAGAAGTATCTTTCAATCAAAAAAAAAAAAAAAAAGAAAGAAAGAAAAAAGTAAGCCAGTAAGCCCTCTGCAAACAACATTTAAGAGTTTTTTCTTCTGACTTGTTATGGCCTTAAATTTTGAAAAGTAAATTACAGATATTTTAATACTTTTCAAGGATCCACTGACACCTTATAAATAGCATATTTGGTGCACTGATGGTGCAGATGCTCACCATCAGCGCAAAAATACAAAATATTTTTCTTTGTCTGTTCCCTAACCTTGTGGACGCTTTCCGCCCACACCGCAGCTGTGATAATCTGTTTACAATATTTGCCAGCAACGACTGCACTCCTGAAAATTACATTGCACTCATCACAATGTGCTTGAATTTCTATTTCACTGGCATAAGCATCAAATATACTCAATGTAATACCTGACATACCTAAACATGACATGCACCAAAACAATGTTTTATTCGCAGCAATAAAAGAAATAGTTGTTCTCACCTGTCCCCAGGGTCCCACCTGCCAGGACGCACATTCTTGCTGTTGGCAGGCCTGTACTGACTCTGGTTTGGATGAGTCACAGAAACGGTCATCCAAACGCTCCTCTCCAAACTGACACCAGGTCTGGCGGTGCTTATAGCCCTTGCCACATGTCACCAGACACTACCATATGAATCCAGAAGGAACATGTTAGCAGTGGTATAAGTCATGATGGACTTAGTCTGCATCAATCCAGATGACATTTGCTCCCCATGCTGGTGTTTACCTCTGACCAGTCTCCAGTTTTCCACTGAGGACACAGGAACTCATTACAGGGTTGGACTGTGATCTTTTCTTGTGGGTTGCACTTGCTTTCGTCATCAGCCTCTGCTGACTTTCCACATAATGCACTTCTACGACGCGTTCCTCCTCCACAGCTCCTGGAACACTAAATAACCAAGAAAAAATCCTCATAGTAAGTTACATATCATATAGATACAGTCTATATTTTTCCAAGTGCATAAATACCATTGAACAAAGGTATTGATTTGAGATCAGAAACATTTCTCACACCTCAGACCAGGAGGAGTACTCCCATCCACCAGGGTTGCAGTCTCCACGGCACACTTCCTTGTCATCAGGCTTGCGCTGACTGCTGCAATACCGATCATCGACCTTCTGGGTCTTTCCATCCAACCTGCCCTGTTTGGTGCAGTAAATGTCCAAAGTCCGAACACCCAGACCGCATGTGGCTGTGCACTCGCTTTTGCGAGCAACGTACCACCTGTAAAGTAACAAAATGCCACCAGGATAAACCTCATTTAGTAACATTTCTGGTTTCATTACAAAAAAATACACTACTGGTCAGAAGTTTGGGGTCAGTTTTTGAAAGAAGTCTCTCATGCTTGCCAAGGATACATTTATTTGAACAAAAATACAGTAAAAACAATAATATTGTGAATGGTAGTGTATGTTTTTGTTAAATAAAACACTAAATGTTTATGGAACTAGTGAATGTGGACATGTACCTGAGTTCACAGTCTGTGTTGCATGGCTCGGTGATCACAGCTGGTTTAGGAGAGCCATGGCACCGCTGATCAGACACCACCACTCGATCCGACTCACGATTGCACAAGATCTTCCTCTTGCGCTCTCCTAAAGCGCATAACATACAGCACAAGACATACACAATTCAAACACATGTTTGTGATCTAGAAAGAAGAAAGAAAGTTCCCCGTTGCATTTCCAAATTTCCAAGAAATACTGAACTGGATGACCCGACAGCATCATACGTCTGGTTCAAGTTTACCAAATTCTAAACTGAAGTTTCTGGCAAACAGTTTACAAAAAATATTTGTTGCTTCTCTCACACCCACCTTGGCACAAAAGACTGCAATCCTGCCATGGGCCGTACGCATCCCAAAAAAACTGCTGAGGTTTGTCTTCTATGGGAATGTTGTAGGAATACCTGACATCAGGGTTGTAGAGGTTTCCTACGGATAGCACCTAGTTGGTAAAAATATCACAATTAGACCAAAAATATCATGCTACAAAAGAGTTTAAACATTACTGACACACTTCTGAACTGTTCAAATGTGAAGTTGTGAGATTTCACAATGTTAAACAACATAAAAGCCAACATAAAAGCCATCAAATGAAGCCATATTACCTGGATAATAATCTCCTCTTCTATGCGGTCAGTGCAGTTGATTCTCTCAACGACATGGTCAGAGCCACTGTATTCAATAACAGCATTCCCCACTCTGACTTCCCTTTTAAACATACTGACCACAAAATCTCCATTGAGTAAATATTCTCCACGGCTGTTGGACAAGGCTGCAAAACAAAAATGAAACAACATGCATGCATGCTTTATTTTCTTTATGTTCAAGCTCAAAAAGTCAAAGCAAATATATATTCAGGCATGCCACGGGATAAACAGCTCAAGCAGTGTCCATTTGTTTTAAACACAAATTTGTCTCACTACAAGACCTGCATGACCTAAGAAATAAAACGTTTTCATTTACAGTCAGATTTAGCAACAGTCAGGGCAGATTAGGCTAATCGGGGTAAAGAAATCCAGTATTCCGTGAAGAGGCCACGTCTTGCTCTACTGAAGTCAGTATGCTTCAAAAATGCACACTAATGTGATTATGTAGCTAATTTCCTGAGTTACTTTCCTCACTACTTCACACATTACAATGACCAACCCCTGTTCCCCTTCCCCACCACCTACACACATTCAAACAAACCCTTTCCAAAATGTCTACATTCCTGTCTTGGCCTAAACCACACATACACTGTAGATAAACATATATAAACACACACATATATGCCAAATACACAGAGACATGCAAAGATATCAATAAACACACACGCACACATGCACAGCTCACTAATCTGTTGAAAAAAGCACATATTTCATTAGGTTTGTAAAGTTCAGGAGCATTAACATGAAAAATGTCTATAAGAGCGCTTGCAAAAACCTATTGTAAAGCTTGCAGTAAATTTAATCTATTCACTTATAGCACATTAGCCTACTTTAGCAAAGACATGTGATTCATTTTAAATTAGGAT
The DNA here is from genome assembly GCF_019924925.1 of Ctenopharyngodon idella. Lineage (NCBI taxonomy): Eukaryota > Metazoa > Chordata > Actinopteri > Cypriniformes > Xenocyprididae > Ctenopharyngodon > Ctenopharyngodon idella. The sequence goes on along the minus strand of NC_067230.1, from coordinate 7,087,842 downwards.
TGTTTATGAATATGCAAATCAATTTGACAATGTCACAGACATCCCACTTCTCCTGGTAGATCCGGGAGTCTCCCACATATTGATAGAGGCTCCCTGATGCCTGGAAATTATATACAATATCCCGGAAATCAAGCAAGCGTGAAAAAAACCCTTCCATCTGTTATTAAGATGCATTTTTGATGATCACAAGTGGTCAGCCAAGACGCATTACCGTTTACTCCTGGTATTATCCTTTCAAATGCGTCTCCTGTGTCCACTTGCATTTGGATTTTGTCGAGACACTCCCCTCTTATTTCGCCACACTCTACATTCATTTCACTTTTGCCGCACAAATACTATTGAATGAATCTGGCTTATGAGGCTTACGAGTAAATATGAATATAATGTAATATAATATAATATACAGTAGTAAAATATTATGCAATGTCCTATATTCATTGGTGGTGGTGAGTGTTTATGTGTTTGTGTGTGTGTGTGTGGGGGGGGGGGGTGCCATCTCCCAGAAATTCGTTTTTGCAGGGTGGGATGTCTGATGTCATGAAATGATGATAAAGTATCAACACTAACTGAATTATAGAGTGCTCTATAAACTCTTGACTTACATTTTTTCCTAGGAATGCACAATATTTTGGTACCATATTGTTATCTGATGATTTTAGAGATATTTGAATGTATAGGCCAATGTAGGATATTTAATTTTATGCTTATTTCTCTTGTTTTTAAGAGAACCAATCAGGAAGGCCTGAAAACAGACGCAGATGTTGCGTTGTTTCTGCTCTACAGGCATCGGTGTAAATTTCATCTAACAGTTAGGGAGGACAATAAACATAACATTTCTCTAGAGCAATTTTTGAAGGGGACACAAATAATACAGCCAAAATTGTACTTGTAAGGATATGTGTGCACAGAGGAAAGCCTTACTACTATTATTAGTGTAGCATGGAGACCAAGACGTTGGACCTTTTCCACCTCACTTTTAAATCGCTTATGAATGCCAGTGCGGCTGAATTAGCGGCAATTCGGGGCCGGCAATTGCTTGAATGGTGGGTTCATTATTATTCTTAATGAAAAACAAAACAGTACAAGCCGTATGCCGTACACCATTCTACAGGCCTAATAAATTAACAAATAACTTGCACAAAGTTTAAATAAAAAACTGAAAATCAGCAAACACTGTGGAACCAAATAAATAAGAAAAGAATATAAACTCGCTCTATTACATAGAGCATTTATTAGCAAAACGAATAAGACAGCTTGCAGGCACGGCATATACACCACGCCGATCTGTGCTGCGACTCTCGTTCGGTTTGTCTGTTTTCTAACCAAACTAAATTATTTTTATTACTAAAACGACGTGGAGGACAAATGATGTAATTGGTGTGCGGCTGAACACTGTGTTTAACACCGGTAACACTGACTATCGCAGCAAGCGACCCTTTTTTATGGGCAACCCTCAGATGGGGTGGGTCCTGGCCCCCCGCAATTTACGCCTATGTGCATATATGAGTAACATTGGTTTTGAGTGTGTGCGGCCGACGACTAACAACGAACTCTTGCTTGTATATACTTGTGTACTGTGTGTTAATTTTTTGTCTTTAATTGTCGTTCGTTTGTCATCTTAGCTTTATTTTTCGCAAAGCTTTATTTTGCTTCGCTTCTGCTGTGATAAAGAGACATCCACTCTTGCATTGGGTGTTCGTGCATTTTGGGGGCAAAGCAATGAAGGGAGGGGTGTGTTTGTTTGGGTTGATTTCAAATATCAAAAGTGTTCAACAATGATTCTCAGAAATCGCGTACTGCAATCTTAAGTAAATCGTGTCCTTGATATAATAAATCATTTCCTCATTTCAGTAAATCATGCGCACAATATAAAAGTTTGTTCCCTCGATTTATATCAAGGTAATGAATTGTTAAATTGTACTCATGATTTACTTAAAACGAGGAAACAAAAAATGAGAGAACAAATTCTTAATTTTTGGCCATGATTTTTTTTTTTTTTTTTTTGCAGGGCATGTGCAGGGCTACAACATAGTAGAAATGAAAAAAAGTCTATTTAATGTCTATTTATTGCCTCACCGAGGTAGTTATCGTCCTCTGGTTTCCCTGAGTAGCTGTGTTGTCTGACATCTATGTTTGTAGCACCACTGGGAATTCGCACCACAACATTGTAACCTGTAAAAAAAGCAGAAATCAATAAAATATTCCTCCTAAAATATTATTGTTCTTTTGGTCTGAAATTGGGCTGAACTGCATGGAACTGAAGTGAATCAAACTGAATTTGAACTAAGCTTCTCTGGGTTACTTTGACTGACATAAACAGAACTGTCCAAAACTGTACTAAACTGACAGCCTGTGTCACCTACCATAATGCACTATGTTGAATGTTCCTGCAACAGTCTTGCAAGATGAGTTGTCCCCACCACACACCCCACACTTATCTCTCCTGGCCTTGGAGTTCAACACGTGGTCACATCCTGCTTGCTGTAGAAAAAGGATGTGGAATTAATTCAGAGGACACTTGAATGGGATTATACAGGAATATTGTTTCAGATTATGTAGGATATTCATTGATTCATTGACACACAAATGCACCCACCCTGCACAGGCCCTGAACACAGATGTCGTTGGTGTCAGGCCCACACTGCGTGCCATCAATAACTCTGTCCCTGAGTTGGTAGTAAGCTGTGCTGCCCGCTACACGACAGAATAGCTTACAGCGATCCTTCATCAGAACTATAACACACAGAGATATGAGAGAGAGTTAATACAGTCTGACCTCAGCCCTACTGTATTTAGGACATTGATAATATATTTCTCATCACATCTTTGTGCTACGCAATTATCAAGTTAATTGAAATTTAATAGTGTTTGGTAATTTGATTTTGAAAGTATGGAAACTTTGAAATCATCATCAAGTCTCAAATCATGAGGGAATCCTGGGGAATTGTTTAATATGGGTTATAGATACCGAAGGCAATTATGTACTGGTTTAACACTATGTTTAAACTGAAAAAATTAAGAAACGTATTCTATAGGGGCACTTTCAACAAATACTGAGGCCATATGAGCAGAGACTACTGGCAAACAGCAAGTGAGAAAACTGGAACAAGTGTTTTATTTATTTTTTTTTTTAATGGTCTTTTCCGGGAGCTTAACTGGCAATCTGTCGTTGTTTAGAAAAGACCTGCTTGTATATCCTTCAAGACATATCATTTTGTGTTCTACAGAAGAAAGTTTTACAGGCTTGTAATGACATGATGGTGAGAAATTAATGACAGATTTTTTATTTTTATGAAAATGGTCCCTTTAATTAGTTTTTTATACAGCCCCTGATGTGCCAGTTGCAATCATCGGACTAAATCCCTTACTTCCACTATACTTTGGCACCCAGCGGACATTTGGAGGTAGACCATTGATGTTGAAGTGCCGCCCATCAAAGCTGGCACACTGTTCCTCCCTGAAGTCTTTCTTTTGCTTGGAGCATGGCTCAGAGTTACAGGAACGGAATTTCATCCTTCGTCCTACACAATACTTTCCCCCATTTCTGGGCCTAAATGTCATAAAAACACACAATCAGAGCACATGGTCACATTGGGAACACTTTATTACAAAATTCTCATGTTTCTGTCTGACTGGAATTTAAATAGAGCAAAGCCTGCTGTCTACCCAAGTGCACTGAGAATGCAATTTCTTTTGAAGAATATTCTTCTTTAAGATGGCTTTGCTGCTGCCATTTGTCAGGGAACATTGAGAAACCTGGTGCCAATTCACAGTCCAGTGAGGATGCTAGACTACAAAGAGCGGCAGCTTACATGGGTCGGTTGCACTCGCGCACCGCGATCTTGATTCCCCCTCCACAGGTCCTTGAGCATGTGCCAAAGGGACTCCACACACCCCAGGCCCCCTCTATTGGAACAGAATCATGCTCTTTAGGGATGCACAGGCCATGTTTACAATGCTGCAAGCGAGGAGAAAACAGAGAAAAGATGAGATCATTGCAGAATCCGTCATGACTGCTTGTTTGTTATAAAGTACACCGACCAGAATGACGAAGAATGCTGTTGATACACAGATATGATTCAATTCAAAGTCTCTTTTGTTTGACTCAAAAGCACTCCTTGTCAAGCAATGGGACAAAATGACACTTATGTATTTGGCAGATGCTTTTATCTGAAGAGACTTGCATTGCATTCAAGGTACACATTTACATTTTTAAGTTCTTGCGCTCCCTGGAAATGGACCCCAAGATCTTGCCACTGCCCTACTGTTTTAGCTGCAGGAAAACACATTCAGTCCTTTAGATTATTTTCTTAATCATACGGATCTTTCACATGATTCATATCAACATTTTCAGGTGCAACAAACTTGCAACAAAGCTACAGCACTTCTCTGCCATTGCATTGCACGTGGGTCAAGCTTTCTGATGCAATGCTTTGATTTAAAACAGTTTTACCCAATGATTACCAGACAATCCACATATATTGGGTGGTCCCTTTGTTAAAATCAAAACAAGCTGCAAGAGACTGATCCTGTGCATATCTAGATACATTAAGTTGCATGATACCACAGCAAAGGCATTCCATATGAATTCAGCCATATGACATTCAGAGAAAAAACTATGCATTTGCAGCAAGTTAGTGTTAAGCAGGGTTGGGGAAAGTTACTTTTAAAAGTAATGCATTACAATATTGCGTTACTCCCTAAAAAAGTAACTAATTGCGTTAATTAGTTACTTTTTATGAAAGGTAATGTGTTACATTACTTTTGTTACATTACTTTTGCGTTACTTTTCCTCACCTGGGCTGAGCTTGCTTGTTTGTTTTTTAATAACAACAAAAAAAGTTATATTTTTGGCAAATGTTAAAGCCCTTTCACACCAAAAGTGAAATGAATAAGCTTCAGGCTGAAGGAAAAGCATATTTATGCCTGTACAGCAGAGGGCGCAACTCAAACAAACCTTTCAGCTGTGCTGCCATTCTGGATTAAAGAAGAATATGATACAGGAGAAGGAAGTTCAACACTCTTATTTCTAAATCTAATCTAAAGTAATTTTTGCTTATTAGTATGGTTGAATTAGATCATTAAAGGTCAGCAGCAAGGACACTGGTTAATAAAGTGATATTAAATACATAAAGTATATTTGTGTAATTTAATATAGTTAATTATTATATGTGTACGTAAAATTCTAAGTTTGCATTTCACTGTTTTTATTCATTTTGAGAAATACTTAATGTTTTCGTCCAAGTGAGATGAGTAAATGCATGTTCACATTTAGTCTAGAACTACAATAACCATCATGTTCACACAGCGCACACAACACCTCTGCACTTTATTTCTCTCAACATGGGGACACAAGAGCTGTCAGTCAATAAATGTGATAAAAAGTAACTTGCGTTAATTATTTGAAAAAGTAACTTACATATTTTGTTGTAAATTGAAAAAGTAACGTGTTACTTTACTAGTTACTTGAAAAAAGTAATCTGATTACGTAACTCAAGTTGTAATGCATTACCCCCCAACAATGGTGTTGAGATACCCAGCAACCTTGTAAAATTGCCCTTTCGTGATCTTTTTGCCTATCTGCAACGCTTTTCATATGGAGGAGATGAGAGATGCTGTTTACAATCATTACTACAATTTTGACTTGAGTTCACAATCTGGGAAAAATTGTAAAACAGAGACAAGGGCAAAAACAAAGCAATATATCAGTGTAGACGAGTTTCACTGTGGAAGTGATTTGGTCATTATTTGGATGAAATATGTGTTTGAAGTTACATCGAAGAATCTGTTTTTCATCTGCTTTGCAACTGCAACATGTGCAGAAATATAATGTGTTAACTCCATGGAGTTCTTTCAAGAGACATAATGAGTATCAGGGTCAGGGTATTAAAACTATACAAAACTATTAACATACTGCAAACTGTCCACAAGCAACCAGCCAAGTGTATTATTGTTTCATAATAGAAAAAGTTTGAGGTATAGTCCACCCAAAAATGAAAATCATAACTTCAGAAATTAAAACGATTTCTTCATGTTGTTCCAAAACTGTATGACTTTCTTTCTTCTTCACAACATATTTTGGAAGGTATTCAAGGATATTCTGGAGAATGTTGGGATCCAAACAACATTGAAGCCTGCTGACTTTCATTGTACAGACAAAAAAAAACAAAAAACACTGAGACATCTTCTCAAAATATCATCTTGTATGTTCCACAGAAGAAACACAGGTCAAACAGGTTTGGAATGACATGATGGTCAGTAAATGAAGACAGTCTTCATTTTTGGGTTAACTATGCCTTTAAATAATACCAAATGTGTTCGCAAGAAATGAGGGGTTTTGAATGTTGTTGTAAATGTAGTTTTCTGAAGTGCTTGCCTTTCCTGGAGAGCACTCTGTCCCGTCAGCCCATGGCATGTGTTGGGTCCGGCAGCCACGCTGGACTCCTTCTGGACTGGTGCACCACAGTCTCCGGCACTGTGTCTGCACAACATCCAAACACTTACTGTTAGCTTTAACATCTAACTCTTACACACAAAATTTGTACTGATGCCTGTTTTTTGCATGTGTAACATGCTTTGAATGTCACTGAATAACAAGCTCTACTTCACGTAACCAAAAAACAGATTTTCATCTTGGTCTTTTATTAAAAAAACAGGTCCATAAATAATGTCAGACCAGATAATACACACTAGAAGACGCTCATGTCAGTATGTTCTGCATTTCCTTGAGGGATCTTCTCACCATATATGGGCACACCTGTGTCCCAGGCCCAAATATCAGCTCACATTGTTTATTGACGTTATATATCTGTCCAGGCAGCTGCTGGGACAAACTGTATGGCCTAGAAACTGGCTCATCGAGCAAACACTCCCCATACCCTGTGCTAATGAGAAATGATAAACAAATGAGCTGAAGGAAAATAAAGCAAACAAGAGACACAACAGAAATGTTCTCAGTAGGTGACAAAACACAAAAGAAATGAGAATCGGTTCCATTTGCTACAGACGACGTTGTTTACATCTCAACTGAGAATGTTTAGTTGAAAACAAATGCATGCTAACACTGAACATTAATCATTAAGTGGTGCTACAAGAGTTGAAGCCAATATCACAGCCTCAATAACATTCTGTCACTGTACAGAGTGTAAAAGCGGTTTACATACTCGAGGAACTCTGTGATGTATTTCCGACTACATTTGGACCACATCCAAGGATTGGTGTAATAGTTGAGCGTAGGGGCCATCACATGTTGCTGGTTCTTAACTCCATCCTCCTTGCATTTGTTACTGTCATCGTGAGGCATGTTGAACCTGAGGGCATGATCGAAAACACACATGCGCACACACAAACAGAACAAGACAATGAGCAGGACACATGTACTCTGATCCACACAGCATCTGTAAGACTGACCAAAACCAGGTCTTTTCACATTTGTTCTATGAGCCTATGAAAAAGCCAATAGAGGCAAGCTGTTTAACTGGCAGTCAAAAAAAAAAAAGATAAACCGATAATTTAAAAAATTACATAAAGAAACACAGATACTAATAATCTGATTAATGGCTGATTAATAAATTATTGGCTGATTAATACATGTAATAAAACTCAATACTATTTTGTTCTAAATAAATAAAAAATAAAACATTACAGACTAAAATCAATCATTTTAAATACTACAAGTGAATTTAAGCATCACATTATGATGTACAGTATGAAGAATGGAAATTCATTTTGAGATTTGCTAACAATTACATTTAACAGTGCTATTAAATTGTTTTTAAAGATTTGAAGTGTTTTTAAAGATTAACTTTAGTAGTGTTAGATGGCAGCAAAGGTAATCTAAATGTAAAAATAGAGGGAATGAGCATGAACAATTAAATATCCAATACCATAAAGGATATATATATATATAATATTTTTAGTAAATCTTTAGTAAATATGGTTTGAAATTATAGGGGAGAGAGGGGGTGTGCACTGCATAACACTGTACACCACCAGGACTAAATCCCGACTCAAGCGCACAGCACTGATGTCACCACCTGCCACCGGATAAGAATGGAATTTAAAAAGGGAGTTCATTTAAAGGTCTTTTAGAGGTAATTTTTCATATGACTGTACATGTGAATTTGGTGTAGGTGCATATGCCAATACTGTGGGATAAACATTTTTTCCTGTAAATAGAATGAGACTGTTGTATGTGCCATGATATAATTTATTAAATTATTAATATTTACCTCCAACACTCTATTAAGCTAAAAAGAAAACTCCAGCACTCTATTAAGCAGAGCATAACTGAGTAGTTTAGTCATTTCTGCAGAAGACCTTGAGAAGTTGCATATCAGACACAGACACACTGTTATCGAACTGTACAAAAGGCAATGGCATCTCCCCAAAACATCCCAAAATGAAAGAAACATTACTAAAAATATAGAAAAAAGGTAGTGAAGAGGGCTGAGTGACTTGCAGAATGATGGACATTGAAGAAGTGGAGTATTTTAAAGCTTTACTTTTAAAAAATTTAAAATACAATAGTAAAGAAATTATTTATAGACAATTTAGTTCTAGGTATAATAAAAGCTCCTCTCAAGCTAAGTCCATATGACAAATAGCATTTATAATGCAGGAGATATTACAGCCCCAAAAAGTATCTGGACACTTAAGCTACACTTAAAACTTAAAAATGCATAACTATCATTGTTCTAGATAGCAAAACATCAAATAAATTGGGATAAAGCAAATTTATGAAAAAAACATTTCACAAAAATAGTACTCACACATGGCCAAGCTCATGAGCAATGGTGAAAGCAGTACTGAGTCCATTATCCTCATTAATACTGCAACTTCTGTAGGGATCACAAACTGTACCTAGCTCAGCAAGACCTAAAATGCATGAGAGAACATAAAAATAAAGGAATATCAATTATAGATGTTGCTTTAATTGACATCATCAACATCATCTTCATTGTCAGCTTCAATATGATCATAATCACTCTTTTCATATGATTTACCTAAAGTGTCACACTTGTCCCGTGCTCGACAGATGTCCTGCCTAAAAAAAAAAACAAGACTTTACAAATTTAAGAAGTACTTGAATACCATGTGTCTATGCTGTCAATTGCATTCTACTTTATGCCCTTGAAAAGTGTAACCCAAAATGAAAAGTTGTAGCACCATAAATAATTACTCAAATTGTTCCTCAAATTACTTTTATACAAGCATTGATTTTTGGCATTTTCTGTAATTTTATGCCCACTGTTTAGTTAAATTGTGTCCACACCAAGTATGAAGTGTTGCCAGATGAATGGCACTAAAATCACAATGTGGAGAGAAGACACAAAATATCACTGTAGACTTCTTCAACACCTGTAAATAATAAAACTAGGTAAAGAAAAAAATACAAAATCTAAACCCTCCAATTAAAATCGTTCTCACCTTGTGATTAGGATGGCAGTGTCGTGATGTGAGTGATGGTTGTCATCCGGGTGGTTCTGACTCTGCTGCCATATGCAGAAGTTTTTCAAAGTGGCTTGTGCATTGAAAGTGATAGTGGGACCATCCTGCAGAAGAACAGAGACAGATGATAATGAAACATTTTAATAAATTTACCCTTACAAAAATAATTAGGGCTTGACTGTAAAGTACTGCCTAAGCACATTTAAAAGAGCTCTTAATGCAGACATCAATTAAAAAAAAAAAAAAAAAAAAAAAAAAGAACTCTTACCACCTCATTCTTTATAATGACCAATTTCACAATAACAATGTTAATCAGGTTTCCAATGCTGGGATCCTTATAGATTGAGGAAACCTGAGTGAGAGAATACAGAGAATTGAAATTCATTGTCAAAAGTTCTCAACAAGGGGTGTCAAATTACCAGCCCGAGAGAGTTTCAACAGCTTATACTTAAATCTGGCCCATTTTGGCCTGTATTCCATGGTTCTTATTATACAGTTTTACAGTATACTGTACTGTTATATATGTTACATATTACATTATAATATACACTCTTGCCCTAAGCTTCCAAATTGACTCCATATCCTCGGGGTGAAGTCTCCCTTCCCCAGGCCCTGGCCTCGACAGGATGTCTGCTCCCTGATTTAGGTACCCAGGGATGTAGACTTCTCTCAGAGAGAGCAGCTTGCCCTGGGACTACAGGAGGATCTGGTGTGCCAGACTGAAAAGAGGGCGCAACCTCAAAGCCCCCTGGTGATTTATGTACGAGACTACTGATGTGTTGTCTGCATGGACAAAGACATGATAGCCTCTGAGATCTGGGAAGAATTACTTCAGTGCTAGAAATACAGCCATCATCTCCAGGCAGTTTATGTGCCAAGAGAGATTATGTCCTCTCCACAGTCGAGCAGCCCACTAGGACCATGCCCCAGCCTGTGAGGGAAGTGTCTGTTGTAAGCATCTTGCAATGACAAGAAGCCCCCAGCACAGGTCCTTGGGACAGAAACCAAGGTTTCTTCCACATGACCAAGGAATGAAGGCATCTACACATAACCTTGATCATGCGAAATGGGTTGCCCCTCAGTGAAAACCCCTTGGTCTTGAGCTACCACTGCAAGGGTCTCATGTACAGGAGGCAAAAGGTATCACGTTGGACGCGGCTGTCATGAGTCTCAACAGATTTTGAAACTATTTCAGAACTGGCCTGGCCTAGCCTGATTCTGTGCAATGCTGAGAGAATTGAATCGATAAAAGCAGCAGATATTCATGCCTGCATGGTAACCGAGTCCCAAACTACTCCAAAAAAGTTGTCCTCTGAACTGGAGAAAGCAGACACTTCTTGGAGTTTAGTCTTAGCCTCAAGCGCCTTATGTGGACGAGGATGACATCTCGATGCCGAACCGACATCTTCTGCGACTGAGCTAGTACTAACCAGTCGTCGATGTAATTGAGTACATGGATGCCCTGGAGTCTCAAAGGAGCCAGAGCTGCATGGCCAAATGGAAGAACAAGATACTGGTAAGCTTCACCCCCGAAAGAAAACCTCAGGAACTTCCTGTGTTAAGGAAGGATGGGAATATATAAGTATGTGTCGTTTAGATCTATCATGACAAACCAGTTCTTAGATCTGATTTGAGTCACAATGTGAGCTGTCGTCTACATTTTGAACCTGTATCTCCTCAGAGTATGGTTTAACCAACATAGATCTATGATGGGACGCAACCCCCCTTCCTTCTTTGGAACTATGAAGTACCGGCTGTAGAACTCAGACTCTCACTTGGGAGGAGGAATACGCTTTATGGCCTCCTTCGCCAGAAGAGACTGAACTTGCTGTTCAAGCACCTAAGCCTGCTTGGGCCGTCTACCATAGATAACACCCCGTTGAACCTTGGTGGTCGAGAACAAAACTGGATTCTGTACCCCTTTTCTACTGTATGCAGGACCCATTGATACACATTTGGCAGAAGTTTTCACGCTGCTAAATAGTCTACCAATGGAATCAGTCTCTCGAGACTGACCTCTGGTGCATTTTAAGGTGTAGGTTCAATGTCCTGAAGTGGTTGCCCGGCAGGGAACAACCGAACCAAATCTTGTAGAACTCTCCTTAGAGGGGGCGAACATCCCAGTGGCGTAATGGTTTTGAGCAGAATCTGAGATATGCATTCGCTGAAAACTCTGATGATGGTGGGGTTGGGAAATCGATTTCCTGAGGGCTCAGAAGCTAATGCTGCTTTGTTTTGGGTATCCTTTATAGCTTCTGCGGAATGCCATCACGTGTCACAGGGTGACATTGCATCAATCAGGATTGGAATAGTTTCACAGATGCTTCAGACGCTGTCACGCTTAAGCCCCGGGTATACTTCACTTTCCACGCCCGGACGCGTCTTGCGCGCAGTCGCGTCCGCGCATCTTTCAAAGTATACTAAACCACAAATGTCGCAGATGACCGAGTTCGACACATGCACAGTACAATTTTTCTATACTTTTACTAGACATCGTGTCATCAACGGGACATTCGCTGGGCAGGATCGGAGAAGAAAAATATTGCATCCACCATTGCAACATAGTTCAGAAGATACACCAAGAGAACAAGAATCAAAAACGATGGAGAAGGCATGCTTCTGAGTTTACTCGTCTTGTTTTTGAATCGCTCTTTACACAGTCTTCTTCGACGACTGCACATTGTGCTCAGTACTGTGCGTATTGCCACCTAGTGGACTCTTCTGTCCTGCTTGCACATGCGCTGTTGCACGCGGGTATACTTCGGCCGTCCACGCTTGCAGCCCAAATTTCGAGACCGCGCGGACGGCCGAAGTATACCCGGGGCTTTAGGTGTTCCCCATAGCATCGACGTCAGACGCAGTGTGGAGTTCCCTTAAAATGGAAAATACTTGGTAGGGTGGTTTTTACAGTTGTTGTCCTGAAATAGCTGATTTTTTAATTTTTTTTATTTCTGAGCTCAAATACACACAGACCTCTTCGATCTCCGTTATTAAGTAGTGTTGAACACGTGAGGCTAACCTCAGCTGTTGAAAAAATGTTTCTTGGCCATTGAGAACTAGCTTGTGCTGCCAGATCCTGCTGAGAATGCAGCCTTTGCCAAGATCAAAATATAGGTCATCTAACCTCCCTGTGAGCTCCAACGAAAAAGCATCTAAAGCATGCTGTGCATGCAACATACCTGATTTTATTTGTTTTATATTCACATTCATCAAGTCTGTCAGACATATTCACCCCATGCTGACAATCTCTCACATAGGCCTAAGGAATCGGACACAGACCCATCAAAGCAGAAGACTACCGATAACTGGGCGGAACTTACTATGGACATCAGTGTAAGAATGTAGTGCTGAAGGTTGCTTCCATGATGTTCCACCATCTTGCTGTCTGCCACAACCATGACTTCAACAAAACGGGGGTAGGAGAGGAAACGCTTTGATCTCCGGTGTGGCTTGGAGTCACTGCTTTCATTAGCAGAGTTGTGCTTGTTTTCTAAGGAGGGGAAGGGGGCAGAGAAGAGTCTGGAATTAAGAGACTCCAGGTCGGACAACATGCTTGAGGGCGACTTTCTCTTCAGTCTGTTCCTGTGTCTGCGGAGTGGCTCTATATGTCCTAGAATGAAGGAGGAGAACAATACAAATAATATATGTTAAATATTACTTAAATATAGTGATTTAAAGCAATTTTATTATATAATCTGTTCTATATATTGGAAATAATGAATGAGAGATAATGAAATAATGAAAGCAGCCACGTGGGCTACTATACTATACTATACTATATCACAGGGTGATGTCCAGCGATAAGTGATTATGAATTCAAGGAGGGTTTATCATGACCTATATTAGATGATCAGATGGACTGTAGAAAGTGGCGGGAAAAAAATGAATCATGGTTTCCACAAAACTATTAAGCAACACAACTGTTTTCAACATTGATATTAAGCAAAGTTTCTTGAGCACCAAAATCAGCATATAGAATGATTTCTGAATGATCATGTCACACTGAAGACTGGAATAATGATGCTGAAAATTCAGCTTTGCCATCACAGGAATATATTAAATATATTAAAATAGAAAAGGATCATCTTAATTTCCCTAAGCCTAAAAGAGGACAAAAATTCAACACAACCCTGACCCTCTACTCAACATGGGTAACAATGGCTATTAATTTTCCACAAAAATTGCTGGGCAAAAATGCTTTGCAAAAAAACTGCTGGAATGAATCATATTTCTTCCACTAGACAAAAAGAATGCCACAACGGAGTTTTCAATAAAAATCATGCGATCTAAAATAAGTTCTCCAAGCATTTTTAGGGGCCAAACATCTCGTTTAAATAACACAACACCAATTTCAAAAAACAAAGCCACCATTGAGTGATCTTGATACACAGCAGTGTGAATTAGCCTAAATCTAAATTTATTTTGTAACATTGAATTTCCAAACACTTAAAACTGGCATTACTTTACAATGCAGCTCACCACGTGGCTTTCATGGTATTGTGCCTCTTGAGTTTCCTTATCTTCAGGCCACAGGAAGTGCAACAGTCGACAGGATTTTGTGGCAGTAAACTAAGATTGGAATGATACCAAGAACTTCCAAAATGATTTTTCCTGTTCTACTGACTTCTACTCAATGACATTTGAAAAAAGAAAAGCAAAGGATGCAAAAGATATGAATAGCATTGTGAGTATTTAAATGTCAAAAGCTATGTTTCCATTGAAGGTTGCAAATTTAACTTTGCGAATTTGGAATACTGCAAAAAAACATTTGCAAATAAAACAGCATTTCCATGTCATGTTCAAGAGAACAAAATCATCACTTGCTGGGAAATTGGCACAAAATATCTGTAATAAAAATGGTAGCACTTTGTTTTACAGTCCGGTTCTCCATGTACTGTATATATTATATACTTATTATAGTAATTACAATAACTGGGTAATAACTAGGTACTAACCCTGAACCTACTCCTAAACCTAATCTTAAGCCATGTAAGTACCTTATATTACCCAGTACTTTCTTAGGTAAGTACACTGTAAGTGAACGTAAGTGCACGTACTGTCAAATAAAATGCAACCAAAATCGAAGTTGCTGCAATTAGGACAGTCACAGTGGCTCTTTTTCCTACATCTACACATTTCCTACACCAGGATGCCTGGTGTTTGGCAGTGCAACTGAGACACTTATGGGAGGTCATTATACCATTCCAATCACAGACTTTGACTCAGGCATTTCAGAATGATCAAACCAAAATTTGAGATGCTGTGCAATGAAATTTGTCAGCTACTTAGTCCAGTTATCCAATCACATCCACTGTTGAGGCAAAGTCACGTGAGTTTTTTGTTGCTCATTGAGGTAAATGTGTTTCCATCATAGTTTATATGTATGCATTCTTATCAAATAAAAAAATGATCCACCACAACTGAGCGCAAACGTTTTTTTATTCGCATTTTTAGAATTTATGCACATCTTGGCATTTCCATCCAGTGTTTTTTAATGCAATGTCCTTAAATGTGCGTACAAATAGGTGAATGGAACCTTTTTCATGCTCAAACAGCAACATAACACACTAAAGAAGGTTGAAAATGTAAAAAGCATAATAGGACCCCTTAGTGTGAGTCAGTACAATACAGAGGCAGTGAATTCACTGCAGTGATGCAAGATCCAGAACAGTATCTAATGATGAATCCCTGTTGTGACTACTACAATCATTGGTTTGCTTTAATGTATAAAATATACCTATTTCAAAACTTTCCCACTCAAAAGGTAAGACTTACCTGAAGTTTCACATGCAGTCGGATCATCTACACTCTTTTTTGAGGCATCTTTTCTGTACACGACATGAGGTTTGATGTGTTCTTCTTCATAATGTTCACCATTGTAGCTATGAAGGGGCTCCACAAAAAACTCCCCTTCTGGTGACCTGAAAGTGCCAAGCTAAAACAAACAACAACATTGTTTAAACTGGTCCATGGCCAGTGAAATCTATACACACATTCTGTAAATGTGACTGTAAATTGCCCTTACAACTTCCCCCTAAGATTTTATTTACGTACAAATCCTAAGTGGCTGATGGAGTGATAAAGTAAACATACACTGCATGCATATCAGTGTACTGGCCTCTGGGGGGTAATGAATGCAGAATGTGGCTGATAACTATCGGAACATTCTGCTATACTTGCAAAGTATAATGTTTTGAAATGTTACTTTTTTAATAGATAAAGCCAGCAAGAAGCATATATGGTAAATGTTCCCCTTATTTTATCCCCTAAACATACTGAACAGTTTTGAGGTTGGTTATTATATTACAGAAAACAGATTATAGCCAAATTGTTTGTAGGCTATACATCTGAGTATGAAAGGATACAAACTGGCCATCACGAACAAGCTTGACTTAATTTACTTATAAAATATTGAATGCGTAAGAATACCTGTGCAATAAATATTAATGACATTTAATACCGTATAATATATAATCTTTGCTACAGGCACTGTATGCTAAGTTGTTATCTAGACAAGTAACCCAAACTTTTCAAACCCTGAAAGGAGCCATACAGGAATGATATGTTTTATCAGATTTGTGACAATTTCTTTAAAATGTCGGTTGAAATCGAATAAAAGATAAAAATTGAATTTTACATTACATTTTCTCTTTCATGTTTTGTTGAATGTATTGAAAATGTTAGACTGACAGCTGGTTCAGTTTTTACGGTCCTTGGGAATGATCAAGAGCAAAACTGACTGCAAACATCAGACTAATTGAAAATGCAGGTAATTAGGGACATAGTTCCTTCCATATTTCAATGTTTTCAATGAAAGTCTACAGCTCTCATGAATGCATATTTTAAAACAAAGTACTTATATTAATCATTGTTTTCTGACAATGTTGTATGAAATCTAGCCAGGATTGGGGGTTTGTTGAGGTGACGTATGGGCCTAACTAATATGTTTATGCGAGTTTGTGTCCTCCATTTATACTCAATTGTTAAAGTGATTTGTGAACAGTCCTTCTTTTTTGTTTTAATTTGTAATCTTTTCAACAAAAATTTGCAAGTAAATGTCACCATTATGATGGTAAAATTTAGGCTATGTTTCTCCATTGACTGCCATTCAAAACTAACCATATATTCTTACAAAACTCCAATGCATGGTCTAATGCAGGATTGTCAAACTCCGGTCCTGGAAAGCCAAAGTCCTGCAGAGTTCAGCCCCAACCCTGATAAAAACTCACCTGCCTGTAGCTTTCTAATAACCCTTCAGACCTTGATTAGCATGTTCAGGTGTGTTTGATTAGGGTTGAAGCAAAACTCTGCAGGACTGTGGCTTTCCAGGACCGACGTTCGCCACCCCTGCTTTAGAACATGCATTGCTGGGATGTCATGGCCGGATGTCAGTGACGACAAAAGAACCGCTGGATTTTTGAACAGGTTCTTTGAAACAAACAATTCGACAGAACCTATTCGAACCACTACTCTAGTTCCCACGACTGCTTCTGATCTGTGAGAAACGATGTTATATGGCGCGAAGTTACGTTCACATCAACAGATGACATCTGAGTCCCATATATGGACTGCCGTTGACGTCAGCACACTGCTGCTGCTTATGCCACTGATGAGTGTGCGTCACCCAACTCATTTATATAGAGTAGTAGATGTACTACCAAGTTTGAGAAAATACTTTCTAAGTGATCAAAAGTGGTGCGCATGGATCCGACTAACTTGCGCCATTCTATTCTAACTATGTAGCCCAATCACATACGAAAGATTTGAAGTAGCCTATATATGAACATTTGCAAAGTTTTCGAATGCTTACTGCGACCTGAATTGCATAAAAGAGCCTATGATAATGATTATCGTT
This sequence comes from Ctenopharyngodon idella, assembly GCF_019924925.1. NCBI lineage: Eukaryota > Metazoa > Chordata > Actinopteri > Cypriniformes > Xenocyprididae > Ctenopharyngodon > Ctenopharyngodon idella. Next base: position 7,070,537 of record NC_067230.1, on the reverse strand, counting down.
ATTATTAATATAGAGATAATATATTAAGTACATCTTTTAAACTCACCAAACCGGAGCAGAGGCTGATTACTGCAGTATGCTCCTGCCCAGCGTTCACATGTCCTTTATAAAAGCAGTGCTGATACTCCGTGTCCTCCTCCCCCTCTTCTGAATTATGACCTTCACTGGATGCTCCGAGTATCGTGACAGTGTAAACTGGAGCAATAAATCCCGACTCGAGCGTAAGGTTAAGGTAATAGTCCTGCCCAAAGGCAGATATTTGATAATAGACGTGCGGAGAGGTCCAATGATGGGAGATGTTGCCGGTTATTGGGTCGGTACTCCGCTTTCTCCTCTTGAAGTGCACGCCCGTTGGCAGTTTGTCACCGGCTTCATTCACTCTGGCCGGAGTTACAATCTCATACGCGCCAAACTGCGGTAATTTCGCTGTGGACGAGAACACAGATTAAAATTCAGTAACAATGGGTCATTCTATGAAATGAATGTTGTTTCTTGTGTAATAAACTTATTTTCAAAGTACATTTTTGTAACATTTTATTTGATAAATTATATCTAAATGATCGTAAATTGCACTGCACTGTATATGTAGGCTAACAATTATACTGAAAGGTAACAGGGTTGACCCTTTTAGTTTAATTTGACATACAAGCCTACAATTGATTGAAAGACAATTTAATGTCGATATTTGTTATAAATATCTGTTTTTTGGTTATCAATATTCAAGGTAACAGGGTTGACAGTGTGAGATCATTCCATACTGATGATAAACATAAAAAGTGATGAAAATGGGATAGGCTACTTCAACTTGTTCTTGAAGAGTTCACTTCTTTAAAAAGTTATTAGAATACGTTGTTTATTTATAGAATTATTTGTTATTTAAAATAGGGAAATATGAAAAGTAACAGTGTTGAACAAAACTTCAAGTCTTCTTTAATAATTCATTAACTTATATAGGCTAGCCTATCCTACATATAAAAAATATTTGCTAAGAGATATTTGCTAACAAATACTTGCTAACAGATGCCTTATTCTAACAGATATACAACTCCATAAGATTAATCAGGTGTCAGTCAGTTGACGTTTCAAACTATTACTCGAAGACTCTTCAAAATACGCGCTATGAGCTCTGCAAGGAAAGTCATTCATTCTCCGCGCCTCAAGGTACTGATCTGAATGAGAGTAAAAGATCATGAAAAGAGCTCTTACCTTTCTCTGAGTCTCGCGGTCTCCCTGTTGAAGCTAGTGCATTCATAAAATCAGAGAGTAATACAAAAAAGCTTAGTCCCCAGAAGAACAAAAACATGATTGTCCACGTTAAGGAAAATGAATGCAAGCAAGCCCAAATACAGTATTCCGCTGTCTCTTGAAGCCACGCTCAGCCGGACTTTCTGCCGTACGGTTGCCACATTCAAAGCGTTTCTCCTCTACTTTACAGAAGTGACTTCCATGTCGCTAACAAGCGCTCGGTCGGACCTCTTGGCTTGCATGCATAATACCAGAAAGGGGGTCGATGCAACTGTGGTGGTCTACAGTTTGCTGATTACTTTAGCCGAGACTTGGGCGTACTCTAAGAGACACCCCTCTCTCCGAAAGCCACTCCTGCCATATGTGTCGCTATAATGTAGCGTGCAGACTAAACTACATTTCAAAATCACTGAACATATTACTCATAATGATCATCCACTTGCGTTATGTTCTTGTTCCAACTTCAGATTGTGCAGTTATACTGTATGTACAGTCAGTTAGATAAGCACACAGTTGCTTTTCTCCTAAGTTAGTTCTTAGTCTAATTAATGTTCACTTTAATACAAAAAGTAGTCTTCAGCTTTAAGTAAGGAGCATTGCAAATTTGAACACCTGATCTTAAACATAATCTTGAATAGAATGACATTACTGGTGAAGTCCACTGAGGTTTCCATATAGGAAAACCCTTTGTATATGGTCATTTTCCTCTTTTTAGTCTACGTTTTTAAGCATTTGTGTCTGTCCCAAGACCTATGTCCCAGAAATGTGCATTTAAATGGCATTTATATGACTGATAACAAGTGTTTTTCAGTGGCCGATGCTGATATTAGTGAGTAGAAAGCAGGGTGGCCGAAGACTAATGCTGATATATGTGATATTATAACTTAAAGCAATTGAGCAATATCCTTATGCATTTTGCACAATATTCACTTATATACACTGCCCGGCCAAAAAAAAAAAAAAAAAAAAGGCGCTGTTTGGATATTAATAGGCAAATACTTAAGAATCTATGATCATTATTACAGTGATTATTATGTTTCTAGCATGTTATATGTTTGGCAACAGTTCTTTTAACCCTTAAAGATGGTGTGTGTAGTTTTTCATTTCTTAAACAACCATGTAGGAAAACACATCATAGCCATATTCCAGGATGACAATGTCAAGATTCACCAGGGTTAAAATTGGGAAAGAATAGTTGGGAGGGAGCATGAAGAATCATTTTCACACATGAATTGGCACCTCTGAATCCAGACCTTAATTTCATTGAAAGTCTTTGGGATGTGCTGGAGTAGACTTTACAGAGTGCTCACCTCTTGCATTGTCAATACAAGATCTTGACCAAAAATTGATGCACCTCTTGATGGAATTAACATCACAACATTTATTTCCATCGAGAGGTGCATCATTTTTTGGTCAAGATCTTGTATTGACAATGCAAAAGGTGAGCACTCTGTAAAGTCTCCTCCAGCACATCCCAAAAACTTACACTGAGGTTAAGGTCAGTGCCAATTCATGTGTGAAAATGGTTCTTCATGCTCCCTCCCAACAATTCTTTTACAATTTGAGCCTGATGAATCTTGACATTGTCATCCTGGAATATGGCCATGATACATCTTAATACATGGTTGTTTAAGAAATGAAAAGCTACACACTCCATCTTTTAGGGTTAAAAGAACCGTTGCCAAACATATAACATGCTAGAAACATAATAATCACTGTACTAATGATCCATCCATAGACTCTTAAGTATTTGCCTATTAAAATTCAAACAGCGATTTTTTATTTTATTTTATTTTTTTAGCCGGGCAGTGTATATTGTATCAATAACAAATGTTACTCTGCATTCTAATTGCTAATTAGTATCCTAAGAAGACTTTGATGAGCTGATTTTTAAATTACTTCATGCATGCATGTGCACTATAAACATCTCAGGTCGATACATTGCTCATTATAGCCACAAACTCTTACAGTATCTCTATTTACAGTTAAAGTAGGCTATCTTCTCTGAAGTGACTATAAACCTGCCGCTTCATGGGATTCACTGGGTTATAGATTTGGACAAAGCAGAGTACAAACGGTTTTCCATTACAGCTATGTTTTAGGTTTAGATGAAAGGAGTTGGAGATTGTATCTCCACTGTAGGATTTCCTGGAGTGAATGTGGATCTTACTGTGCACCAGCTGTAAGGCTCCTCAATGGAAAGTATGAATGAGGGAGAGAGAGGCTGAGTATAGCGTGTTGGACTTTGTAATCGTGTATCAAGGGTGACCTCAAGTCAGTGTAAACTTCACTTCCTCTCGGCTTTGATGAGATGATAAGAACTAGCTTGAATGGATGCTGAAATTTGGCTTGAGTGTTCAAAGAAGGGTCAAGATGAGATGCTGAATGTCCCTGAACCACCATGCTGAAATTTACCTCACCATCAACAGGCAATCAGATATAATATCTAAATTCCCAGGTTCTGGATTGTTCTTTTCTTCATCCTGCAGTTGAGGCAGATGCTTGTGCGTTCTCATGAGAAAAATAGGGTGGAGAGAAATTTTTAAGGTTATGATCCAATTGAACACAGGTTGCTACACACAAATGCACATTTGGATTGGATTGCAACTCAACAAAATGACCCAGCAGTCATTCAGAAATGTATGGAAGCCTATTTTCCCCTCAGAGTAAAAAAATGAAAAAGGTACTTGTGACAAAGTTAAAAAATAAGAAATAAAGTCACATTTGTGGGATGTAAAGTCACAATTAAGAGAAACAAAGTGGCAATCCTGAGAAACAGTTACATTGAAGTCCCATTTGTGGGATATAAAGTCGCAATTATGAGAAACAAATTCATAAATGAGAAATATAAAGTCAGAAACAAAGTGGCAATTACAAGAAACACAGCTTCAAACAAGAACCTCAAACAAAAAAATTCAAACAAGAAACAAGAAGTTCACAATTGTGAGACATAGAGTCACACTTAAGATAAACAAAGTGACAGTTGCACTTTGCATGAAATAGTCATAATTGCATGAAACAAATTCAATTTCACAATTACCTTGTGAGATATAAAGTCAAAATTATACAAAATTTTCCTATAGATATTTAGTTTTGACGAGGTGTGTGTGCCAAATTAGGTGTTATTAACAAGGATTTTAAGGTATGGTTGCTACATTGTAAACAATTTTCATGATTTATCACAACATTTTTTCTTTTGTCAAATCAACTTTGTTAATTAATGTGGTTCAGATAACATAATATTTTGAGTTTCTGTTGATTAAACCAATCGCCTTCATTGTATTAACTAAAATTTTTAATTTCAATGAACTCAAAATTTTAAGGCAACCAGGTAACTTACTTTTTTAAGTTAAATCAACAATTCTTTTTTACAGTGTAGGTGATTTTGTTTTGGAACCTTCAGAAAACTTTAACTCGATTTTTCTCAAAATTGACTTTGCTGACTCTATCGACTTCAAATAGGTGTAAGTCATTTGTTCTCTGATTCCAACAAACCATACATCATTTTGAAGGTTTTTCAATAGTGGTTGTGAAAATTTGCTTATTCAACTCATTTTGCCAGCACAGGTCACATATATTCATTTAGCAGATGCTTTATCACAATTATTTTTTTAACTCAGCGGCAGAAACAGACTTCCATAGAAATGTAATGTGTTTCACACTCAATATCATGTCTTTTATGTTAATCTCTAACAAAATTAGGCCATACCCTCTTGTCACAGTTGTCTCTGGATTGTGCGCTTGGCCATAGTTTTTTTTTTTTTTTTTTAAGTTCTTCAGAATAAATTCCCACAATATTGCACTACAAAAAGCTTTCTTGGGAACTATCTCAAAATAGAAAAGGGGCTGATTTTAGGTGTAGAAATATGCCTATATTAGCTAGTTGATGTTCATTTAGTGCTTAAAAATTGCTGAATCTTGTATTACATTGGGGGCAAATGTGTGTGTTTTGTCTTAATAAGCTTTTAAATATCAAATGCATAGCCAGGTCAGAGTGCTGACAGAGCTAAACTGAGCATGGACACTTTCCAAGATCTAGAGCAGCTGCTTGGGGTCTTTTCCAAATCCAGACACTTTCCAAATTTTATAATGCTTCATGGAATGGGAACACTACAGATTAAGTAAAGCAGGGATCCATCAAGATGTGCAAACAGAGATAGACTGATTAAACTTAAGGTTAAAAAGACCTTTTCCATGCCACTTCCTAACAAAGCACATCTATGTTCCTAAAACTTCTCCGCTCTTCCAAAAAGTAATTTGTTTAGACTTTTCAGACATTTTCTTTTGACCAAGAATGGCCGCACTGAATCATTCTCATCGTGTAATGTATGGGAGAGCTTTTTACATATGGTATCGCTGCTGTGACACTGACCATGGCGAGTACTTGGAAAAACGTGTGGGATTGGGCATCCAGATGGAGTCAGACAAACTTTGATTAATATGAAATGTGACAGATGGTTTAAGAAAAGTGGTTATATTGTTGATCTGAGCCTTCATGGCATTGCATTACGGCTGCCTGACCCATCTCCTCACATATCTTCTCGTGTCAAACATAAGGACAACATGGTGACCTAATCACTCTCAGCTGTGAGAGAAATTGAAAAAGATAACTCAATGCCCAAACTGCTTAAGCCTCCACACTGATACAAAGCAGCTGGACAGAAAGAGGGAGAAGGGAGGGGAGCAAATGAATAAGAAGGACCCACATAATCACTTGTCATGTCAGGCAAACTATTTTCTTTAGCTACACCTTGTGTTTTATGTTCCTTGCACCAAACATGTAGTACCATGTTTAGGGAAGATAAATGCAGAGAGTCATTGATAAGGGGATTTTTAATGACATAATGCTTATGATTACACATGACTAGTCTGCTTTTTGGGTTAATATAACAAACTGAATGCAATGTTCCTCTTTACATATCAGTGCAGCTCTTCATTTCCTTCTGGTGAGTTAATCTTATTATTAAATTTTTTGGCATTAATGCAAATAAACTGAAACCACTTCTTAAGGGAATATTCCAAGTTTAATACCACAAAAAAAGTATTTCGACTTGTCCCTCATTTTCAGGTAACAGTGAGGCAAATGAAAGTACATTTTTGGATTTAAAAGCAGAATCATGAAACTTTTGATAAAACACTTAAATTGCAGCACAAATAATATACACTTTTTTATACGTTTTTCTCATTATTTTTATGGATGGTTTAGGGTTTTAGGCAGTACATTGTCATACAACGTAAAAGAAAAGTTATTTTTTCACACTAAAATCATGTTAACACGCATATAGTTTACATATTGTGGCTGAACATTTAAAACAGGGAGTATTTTAACCCATTTATTTCCAATATAAGTGCCTCAATGTAAAAAGAAAACAAAGTTTTGTGGTAATCAGCATTATGTCACAAGTGCTGTCAGTAAAGCTTATCTTGTATTGAATATTCCTTTAATCATAGTTTATGCGAAGCCAATCATATTATGTCTCCCCATAAAAAACAACTCTTTCTCCAAACTGTACATCTTTACATCAAAGCCATGTGCCTGAGAAGGAGGAACCATGGGGAAATATGCTTGCCCTCTCCAGATGCAGTGGCCTGGCCTTTTGTCATATCATATATAGCTTAGAATTCTGGGTCACAAACTCCATTCTCTGGTTGTCACTGGGATGAGAATGGCCAGGCCAGAGTCCCGCTGGCAGGAGCTTGGAGACCCGGGACTGACTGTGACTTCAGCCCCTCAGCGTCTGACAGGATCGCAGCGGTGCGCGCTGGGGCCCCCGCTGGAGAAAAACGGCAGCCCAAATTACCTCTACGCTCCTGTGCGACTGCGGCCATTCACTGAAAAGAGACGAAAGGGAGGGGGGAGTTTGAGATTCTGAAAGAGACTGAGAAAGAGAGAGACACGCTGAGGGAAATCCTCTATATTTATTACAAAAACTTTAAGAATACAGTCAGATAGACAACCTGACTGAGCTTCAAGACATCAATGATGATGATCATGAGTCTTCATCCTTCATTCTTTACAAACAGCATAAATTGTAACTTGGCTGTCTGAACATATGCACATTAGTCATCTTTTGTGAAATCGTGCAGAGGCAGTGCTTCTAATCACTGTGATTGACAGATTTTCAGTCCAAAACATCAGAAGCTCTTGTTGCATGTCAGATGATCCAACAGTTATAGACAGAAAGTTTGACAAACTTGAGGGAAATGCAATTCATGATTGCAATCCAGTAGAGCTCCTGGCACTATATGAGAAAAACTTGCCTCATTAGTCAAGATCTCAATGCAAACTGATCTGGAACTACAACAGAAACTATTGCTTTTACTTTTAAGATTATATTTTTTTCAGAACAGTAGAGACCAAAAAAGATTTTAAATTGCAAGAGCAATAAATAAACCGAAACTGTCAAAACGTAGAAGGTCCAAAACTCGGAAATGTCAGTTCTTTCGGACATTAGCAATTTCCATATCAGTAGCTCCTTGTAAAACGAACCCAAATATTTCATCCACAACATGTTAGGACATTTCGAGAAGTTTGCTCCAAATCAAGCTGTTCAGGTGATCAAGATTATTTCACACTAAACAGATTATATTATGCTATTTTGGGGTGAAAAAACAAATCACCAAGAAGTTGATACAAATGCATAGCAGAAGATCGCTATGGATCCTCTCTCTCTTTCCTAGCAGTAATGACATTCTGGCCTGAGATTGTATTTTGCGTATGTTTCAGTTGTGAACTGGATGGCTGGAGTACAGGAAATATCATATGACAACAGACTGAAATTCCTATACTTGTATACCCTGAAACACTCATTCCTCAGGAAAAGGCAAGCAAAGCACAGTATTTTATTAAACAGCAAATCCTTCTTTGAGGCCAAAAGCATTATATGAAACTCAAAATAACCTGTTTTTATAGTGTAAGCTTTGTCAGGTATAAAAGGAATGCTGCTCTGATTAAAATAAGCAAAAGTGGGAGGATGTTGTGCCCCAAAATTACTATCAGTATAATAAACTACAATCAATCATACACCCCTCAGAGTCTCACAGGGAAACAATGAGAGACTGCAGATTAAAACATGTTTTTCAGCATATTACAATCACAAAGACTTGAGATTGAGTGCAAGAAGCAGCAGTTTGAGTGTGCTCATGAATGCTGAATTTCAGAAAGAGTGATCCATGAAGTTCACATGTCAAAGGTCCACGTGCTGTGAGAGTAAGCATTAGCCAGAGGTTTAGAGGCAAGTAACACTGTTGTTGCATACTACAATATTGTCTTTTCTGTTCATACTAAAAGGATCAACCAGCGAGGTACATTATGCAAGCTAACTCATTAAAACATCATTCTCAGAAGAGTGCCTTAGTGCCCAAGTAGTGCAAAGTACCACTATTTCAGCAGCTTTGGTTCCGGAAGTATATTTTCCATTAATTTGTCAAAAAAAAAAAAAAAAAAAAAATCGTTAAAAAAGCCTTTGTTCAAGCGTTATGAGCCATGAGCCAAGCCAACCAGCTAAGAGGTGAATCACAACATTACAAACTTTTATTTGAAGCAAAAAAAGTATTTGAAAATTGGACAAAAAGACTGTGTTCTTAAGGGCTTTAGTGAGGGAAAGAACTATGATCCCATAAAGCATTGCGAATAAACAATGGAAAAATATAAAACTGTTAATTTAAAGTTACTGATTATATCTATAGAAACAATATATTTTAAGTGTATTTCAAAATAATGTCTATACAAATACTTGCACTTTCACAATATTTGCCTACTACAACTATTGCAATGATTTGCTTGATACTGATTGGTGGAATTTTCTGTACAGAATCATGGGTAATGAAGTTTTTGCACAAATTCAGCTGTTAAAGGAACACTCCACTTTTTTTGAAAATAGACTCATTTTCCAACTCCCCTAGAGTTAAACAGTTGAGTTTTACCGTTTTCGAATCCATTAAGCTGATCTCCGGGTTTGGCGGTACCACTTTTAGCATAGCTTAGCATAGTTCATTGAATCTGATTAGACCGTTAACATCTCGCACAAAAATTACCAAAGAGTTTAGAAAGTTCCTTGATTATTACGACGGAATGAGAGTATAGTTCCTAGCCATATGGCCTAGAAAATCGCAACTTTTCATTTTCCATCGGTCTTGGTACACGATGTAACTACAGAAGAGTCAAGTTTTAAATAGGAAAAATATCTTAACTCTTTGGTCATTTTTGTGCGAGATGCTAACGGGCTAATCAGATTCAATTAACTATGCTAAGCTATGCTAAAAGTAGCTATGCTAAAAACTCAACTGTTTAACTCTAGGGGAGTTGGAAAATGAGCCTATTTTCAAAAAAATTGGAGTGTTCCTTTAAACACGATTGTTTTAAAAATACATTGAAATGTGGGCTAATGGCTTCAACAAAAGAATATGCCATCAATTAACAACCTCGGAACTCACAGTAGGTCTGTCAGAGATATAAGTTAGCGTTAAAAATCAACTTCCTTTTAGAGACAATGAATGGATTTTTTACTTCCGGAATCTGACTGTTGCACTCTGTGTTTACAGTGTCACGCCGTCGCCTATACTCTTGTCTCACCAAGATTACGCAAGGTTGTTCATCGTGATCTTAGCAACACTGTGGAAAAAGAAACCACATATAACAGTCCACACTGATACCTCTGTATCACCTCACTTGTCTGTGTTTGTGCATTTCAGACAGACTAATATAACAGTAGTGAAGAATTTCAGTGACTCTTTCTTCAGGTTACATCGTTACACCAGCAGGTGGCAACAAGTGACTGTTCTTTATGTATGAGTCATTGAATCATTCATCCAGCCAATTCGTTCAAACACACTGATTCATTTTGGAATGAAAAGAGTGACTTTTTTTTTATTGAAGTTATTGAATCATTCATTTAAAAGATTTGTTCAACAGCACTGATAGATTCATAAATAAAACACTGCCTTTCTCGGACACGTGCAATAGTTAATACTGCTGTGACTTTGCTTGCAACTATTTCTGTTGGTGGAATAACTGGAAATACTGTGTCTAAAATGTAAGTTTACTTCTTATTAATTTCTTGTTCTTTGAACTGTTGTATAAAAGCAATGTCACACTCTTAATGGAGTAACAGAGGTAGTATGTCCATTAAGACTACTATAACTCAATATAGCAAGAATGCTTTCGTTTCAAGACAAAGGGATTTTTTCCCTCCTAATTTGTTTATATAGTTGGCCAACAAAGAGCACAGTTTAGGCATGTTGTGTTCATGTGGCTATGTACCTATTCATTATTAGACTGCATCTGGCCTGAAGAAATTGTTTAGGACAGGTAATTATCAACGATCAGGCGAAGGAGAAATTCCACAAATAATGCCGTTCTAATGAGGCTTTGAAACTTGGCAGGGAATCAAAGAGCAAATAGTTGCTTACCCCATAATTCAGATGACCCACCTAGTTCAAAAATAGTTCCTTAATAAATTCAGTCCTAAATGTTTGCTGCTCATACTATAGGCCTGTGCTGCAAATCCTACAGAAAAATTAAAAATTAAAACTTAAATTAAAGGCAGATTCTCTCTTGCAGCACACCGCATATATTCAGTCTATGACACATCAAGCCTTCAAATTTTACTTCAGCTTTATTTTAACTCTTTTACAAGGGTACACTGGTGTTTCCCCTTTGTAGTTTGCACACCAAATGCTATGCCAAATCCCTTCTGGGCTTGCGGTTTCCTGCGACTATCCATCTGTACAAGCTCTGCAATGGACTCCAAAGGAAAACACAGATGAACTGATGTAAATTTGAGCTGCAAAGATACGTTTCATCTCCCAGGGATGTTTTATTTGATTGGGCTGCACATCAGCATTTGTGCCTAATATCTTATCACATGCAATGAAATCATGTTTTACTCTTTCTGAAGTCACAGAAAACTGTCACTTTGTGTCTTTAGAGACGTAAAATTCTGCATAAGAAAATCTCAACTACCCTAATGACCTACTTATCTCTGTTAGGAGGGGACCAAAAATGAGAGGAGCAGTGAGCTCAACGGAAGCTACTGTAACTGATAACAACATGAAAAAGGAAATGTTCTGTTTTATTACTTGCTGCTATCAAAGCTGCACAAAGGAAGTTGTAGAATCTCATGGTCACCAAGAGTACTCTTGCTTGCTGTCTCTCACTTCAGTTCTAGTGACATGACCTGGAAAACAGTGATGGAAAGATGCCAAGTTATGAAACATGTCACAAATAAAATAAAATGGAAACCAAAGCATATTCGCATATTTCCTTGTTTGAATAACTCTTTCTACTAGATGTTGGATCATGGATGCAGGGAATTCACTCAAGCACTGATGGGTGATCTGGCCTGTATTCAGCATTTCAGTTCACCCTGAAGGTGTTCAATGGGGTTCAAGTGTGGACAGGCCAGTCAAGGTCTTCCACGCCAGTGAACCACACGAAAGAGTCCCATTCAAATAAGAATGTTTGTCTAAGGAAATTGTTTGGTTGTATGCTTGATTTTATGCACCTGTTAGTAATAAGTGTAGCTGAATAGCCAAAACCCGTTAATTAGAATGGAGTGTTTACATGCTTTTGTCCTATTTTGAAGCACACAGGGGGGCATCTTTACACATGAATTGCATCCGATGGAAGAACAGAGCAATGTAGAGTCTTTAGTTATGTCAAAGCTCTTATCCTAGATAATTGTGGTCATTTTGTTGTAAAGTCAGTATATTAACTAGCTGCACATGGTCAGAGCATTTAATGGATGTTACCAGCCTTGCTGTTTATGCATGCTGTGAAAGAGACAATAATGATTGTAAATGTCAGTCTTTGAACTACAAATAACCATTTCCGCTTCAAGAACACTGGATGTAAAATGTTTGGTTTTTGTTCCTAAATTACACACCCCATCATTTTGTTATTCTTTGTCTAAATTGAGAATTTATTCAAAAACCACAGCAAAACAATCCCAGTTGGGAAGAAAATAGCCTGTAATGTTTTATAATGTAACTTTCCTTCCCACATATTCCTGCCTCATTGTGGAAATAATGAGTAAGGGAAATTCAGAGAAGTGTATAATTATTTTTTTTCTCTCTAAAAGTAACCAGTAATTAAAATACACCTGGTTATGATACCAACAAGAACTGACAGAAATAAATACTTTTATTCAGCAAGGATGCATCCAATTGATCAAAAGTAATAGTAAAAAGCATTTTTTAATAATAAAGTCTATTTCATTTATAATGTTAAAAATATTTCAATTTCAAATAAATGTTTATTTTGAACTGCCTATTCTTCAAAGAATCCTGAAATAAATTTCACACATTAATAATAATATGAAATGTTAATTGAGCAGCAAATCAGCATAACAGAATGATCTCTGAAGGATAATGTGACACTGAAGACTGGAGTAATAATGCTGAAAATTCAGCTTTGCCATCACAGAAATAAATTACATCTAAATATTTAAATATTACTTTTAATTAAATGTTATATATATATATATATATATATATATATATATATTCATGATGAAAGGCTATGAAACAGTGTGTAGACACGACACACGAATAGTACCAGACAATGAACTAAAGGAAATGAGGAACATAAATACACAGGGTGAATGAACTCAGTGATTAACAGGTGGCAACTAATTAATCAAAAAGCATGGTAACAAATGAAGAGCAGGAAACTGTCCATGAAAACGAAAACAAAACAGGCAGTCCGTGACAGAACATCAAACCCCCGGGGCTGAGGTAGGGAGGGTGGGGGCTCTGGAGGTGGATGAGGAGCTGGTGAAGAACAGGGTGAGGAGTAGACAGTGGAAGGAGCCAAGGAGGAGCTGATGGTGGAAGAACCCCTGGAGGAGTGGATGGTGGAAGGAACCTTGGAGGAGCGGACGGTGGAAGGGCCCATGGAGGAGTGAATTGTGGAAGAATCTACGGAGGAGCTGACGGCCGACGAGAGCCCAGAGCGACATGGGAGGCAGCCAGGAAGAAGGCGACCAACTGCAGAACTGATGGAGGGAGGAGCCACAGTGAAATCTTGAGCCCAACTGACAGCAGTGACGCTGTGAGATGTGGAGGCCTAGACAAAGTCTGAAGGACCGAGAGACTCGGCGGCATCGATGGACCAGGAGTCCAAGGTGAAGTTCCGGCGACAGCAGCCAAGATGGAGCCAGGGGGCCGGAGGACTGAGGCGACGCCAATGAGTGAGGACTGCAGTGTAGCCTGAGGGATGGAGGAGCCCGATGGAGCCTTAGGTGTGCAAGGATGGAGCACAGCAGACAGCCCGGAAGTCAGTGATGGGGTGACGACTGACCAAGGTGGAGCTGGTGGGAAGAGGAAGCCCGGTGGAGCCGAAGGGATGACAGTCTCAGGTGGAGTTGTGGAGGCAAGGAGCCAGGGCAGAGCCGACTGGTCAACGGACCGAGGTGGAGCTGAGGGTTCGGAGGGATGAGGCGAAGCCAGGGAATCCCCATTCCACAGTGTATCTGGTGACTGGAAACCCCAAGGTGGATCTGAGTTGCATGGCGAAGCCAATAGATGAGCTGAAAGGCTGAAGGGAGCCAGCGGAGGCAGGGTTGAAGGAATGGCTGGCTTCAGTGAAACAAACAGGAGAGGAAGGTTGGTTGTGAAACACAATGGTGGTGACGAAGAACATTTAGAACATTTAATGACGATGATGACACATTGAAGAACAGGGCTTCTAACATTGATGCAGATAATTCAGTAATTACAGGGACATTTAACAGCAGACAAGGGTGGGATTGATGGGAAGCACAATCTTGGTCTATCAGCCATTCCTCATCCCCCAGCTCCCCTAATATCCCCACTGGCACGGATGTAAGGGCCGGCTCACACACCTGGTCAGACGGGACCTCAGGCTTTTCTCCCAGGGACAGACGAGGCTACTCGCTCTGGCTCCATGGCGGGCATAGGCTCAGGCTCTGTATCCGTGGTGGATATCAGTGGGGTCTCTCAGTCTTTGGTGGGCTCTAGTGCCTTATCCGCAGTGGGCATGGGCATGGGCTCTGGGTCCTGAGGTGGTGACTGATGTTACGTGGGTCTGGACACTGGGAACAGAATCCTCTTGAACATTGCCCACCATAAAAGAGGATTCCTCTATCCACAGGTAATCCACCAGCATCCAGAAGGAATCCCCCTGCTGCATGACCAGCTGAATTTCATTGTCCAGTCTGCACCTGAACTCCTCCATAAGTGTCAGGTTGTCACAGGTGGCATGATGGCAGACATTGGCGAACTCCTCCACGTATTCTCCAAGTCTCTTCCACATTGCAAAATAAAATCACAACCCCTGAGGGCCTGTCAAAATTCCCCATCGGGGCAATATTTATGGAATTGATATCCATTTTCAGTCTTGGTCTGGTATTCTGTCATGTTTTGTCCAGATGATGATGATGATGATGAAAGAGTTTAAGCAGGTTCAAATAAACAAAACATTTATTAATAAAACAAACTCAAATAATCCACAAGATGAAAGGCTATGAAACAGCGTGTAGACATGACACACGAACAATAACAGACAGCTGGAAACTGGAACAAAGGAAAATAGGTAACTGAGAGAAACAAAAAGTCCATGAAAAAAAAAAAAAAAAAAAAACACAACAGGCAGTCCGTGACAATAAGAGACTTCTTTCAAAAACATTAAATTCTTTTATACAAATCCAAAACTTATGAATGGAATTGACATATATTTGCAATTGCAGTTTCCTTTTTATTCATGCAGATTCCACAAAAAAAAAAAAAAAAAAAAATCAGAATCAGAATCATAATTATCATTTATGTTTATAGAACAGAATGGTGTAGCTTAGATATGGGTGGGATGTGAATCCCTATTGGGATTGTGACTATCACCCTCCCATCCTGCCGAATGAATCTAATGGGAGTCTAATGGGAGATTACATCTAACACTGCAAACTTTCAAACTCAAATTTTCAACCAAGGCCAAGATCCAAAATTTACCTATGAAGCGATTATCTTTTGTTTCTTTTTGGCAGAGTTCCTTATACTGTAGCGAGTGATTCTCAGTAGGTCATAAAGTGCGTGTTTAATCTTGAGGGACTTCCAGATGTGCAACTCAGCTCTCAAGGAAGTAGCTTTAGTTGTTTACGATTATATTCCCTCTCATCCCCCAACCTTTTTTAAGGTTATATAAATATCATCCCAGTGGTTTGAAAAGTCAGTATTTGTTTAAATAAATACTAAATTAAAGCATAAAGTCTTTGAGACATAAGTCTCTTGCTGTCTGAATACTCAAAATAAGCCACAGGCAACATTTAATTGACAAGACAGTAATACAGTTTTTATGAGAGCGGTTTTCAAAGAGTTTTTAAATATAATGTACTGTGATCACTACCATTCATTCAATTTCCAGTTTCCAGATTCTGCTAGAAGATTTTTAGCCACAAAGCATGGCTTTGTGCCTCATAAAATGTGAGCTGACTGCATAATAGTTATAAAGAAAAGCAAAGTGCATCATAAATAAAAAAGGAATTACTGCATTTAGTGGAATTTGACCCATTTAACCTCTTTTAAAGACACTGATTCTTGTTTTTCAAACAGAACAATCAAAAGCATCTGGCTGACCACATTTCTGAAACCCCACAGAAAGCCAACCCGACTGTAACCTTTACAAAAGAGAAGGGAAGAGATAAGTGCTTAGTTCACAATCTCCCAAAACAGTCTGTAATATTGGCCTTCGACCAACTACTCGAATTTTCATCATGTTGAATGGGTTAGTTCACCCAAAAATGAAAATTCTGTCATTAATTACTCACCCTCATGTCGTTGCACAGCTGTAAGGCCTTTGTTCATCTTCAGAACACAAATTAAGATATTTTTCATAAAATCCGATGGCTCAGTGAGGCCTCCATTCCCAGAAAGTTCATTTAGACTTTCAAACGCACAGAAAGGTACTAAAGACATATTTAAAACAGTTCATGTGACTACAGTGGTTCAGTCTTATTGTTATGAAGTGACGAGAATACTTTTTGTGCACCAAAAAACAAAATAAAGACTTTATTCAAAACACTGCGATTTCAAAACACTGCTTCATGAAGCTTCGAAGCTTTACGAATCTTTTGTTTCGAATCAGTGGTTTGGAGCACAGCCAAAGTCACGTGAACCATTGAAATTTCGAAACACTTATGAGGTAACAAAGCCTCATTTACTGAAATCACGTGACTTTGACAGTTTGAGATCATTTGATACACGCTCCAAACCACTGATTCGAAACAAAAGATTCGTAAAGCTTCGAAGCTTCATGAAGCAGTGTTTTGAAATCGCAGTTCACTAGATATTGTTGAATAAAGTTGTTATTTAGTTTTTTGGCTCACAAAAAGTATACTCGTCGCTTCATAACAATAAGATTGAACCACTGTAGTCACATGAACTGTTTTAAATCTATCTTCAGTACCTTTCTGGGCGTTTGAAAGTCTAAATGAACTTTCTGGGAATGCAGGCCTCACTGAGCCATCGGATTTTATCAAAAATATCTTAATTTGTGTTCTGAAGATGAACGAAGGACTTACGGGTGTGGAACGACATGAGGGTGAGTAATTAAAGACAGAATTTTCATTTTTGGGTGAACTAACCCTTTAAGAGAATCAACAAAACTGTTCTGAAATCAATATAAGCGGCAACATTCCAACCATGAGCAGAGGTACCAGATGACAACATATGGATTTCTTTGAGAGCTATTTTCAAAGCATACAGCTCTCTAAATGATGCCACACTCTTTGAATGAGTCCTTACAGGGTTGTCCATTACTACAGTTTATTATGACATCAGCGTCTTCTCTTTAGTATAAAGAAAGCTGATATACTGTGTCAACATTCAGTCTGGAGATGTTACAGTAGAAACACATGGCACAACAAGCTTATCAGGGATATGTTTTGCGACATTGGGAAATGATTAATCAGTGTCTAAATCCATATGCTTGTGGTAATTATGATCACCACAGTTGATCAGCGAGTACAAAATGAAAATAAATTTCCTCTTTTGTTCCAAAGGTTTGCGTGATGTGGGATGATTGATGAAGATTGATGCCAGCAATTAGCAGAGGTGTTAAAACATTTTCATTTATTCAATATTTTAATCATAAAGAAAATTAGTTAGTAATATTCAGTAAACAAATTGCTATTCAGACCCAGAGTAAAAGACCAACAAAAAAGCCATGAAACGTCCATGAAAAATACTAAAGAAGTTTGTAAATGGAAAATACTTTGGTGCATAAGCTCAAAAAACTATAACCAAGTCCGACAATAGGAGAAGCTTGCACACATAATTGTAGAATATATATATATATTTTTTTTTTTTTACAAAATGCTTTATTTATTTATAATGCTTTTAATAAAAGCATTTTGTAAGAAATCTTCTACAATTACATGTGTGAGCTTCTCTTCTTGTTGGACTTGGTTTTAAATTAAGACCCAGTAAATGCACAAAAAAATAATAATAATAAAAATATGCATACCTTACCATGCGCATGCATGCTAACAAACATGAAACTAAATCATCCTGCTTAGTTTTCTGCTACTACGCTACGTGAAATTCAGTCAGCTGTGCCTGCTTGTTCATTTTCCCAAGAACTATTATTTCGATGACAAGAAGCAATTAGTGCTAGTGAATGTCCTCTTCCCAATGTACAGTACACCCATGCTGCTCATCTACTCTCTCACGCTAAAGGATTTGCGGAAGCTGTGTGGCCTCTTGGGATGGAGTTATGTTAACATTTGGGTGCATCGCTTCAGTTTCTTGCTTGCTGAGTATACAGTAGCTCCCAAACTTTTGCCCACAAATCAGAAAAATGCTTTTAAATCTGTTATCATTTATGGTAATTCTAGCAGGATCATTATTTAAAGAGATAGTTCACCCAAAAATGAAAATTCTGTTATCATTTACTCACCCTCAAGTAGTTCCAAACCTGTACGTATTCCTTTCTTTTGTTGAACACAAGAAAGATATTTGGAAGAATGTCAGTAACCAAACAGATCTCCAACCCCCATAGACTACCACAGTATTTATTTTGGTAACACTTTACAATACAGGTGCACTAATACGCATTAATTCATGCTTAACTAATGCACAGATAATCATGTTTTAATGTATGACTCATGAAGAACTAAACCATTAATTAATGATTACTGCATCAGCAACTAATAAAGTTTCTATATGATTAATAGATTAATTAATATATGAATTGTTATTAATTAAATGTGTCATAATGTATTAATTCCTTAATAACATATTTTATTAACTAATAGTGTAAGTTAATGTGTTAACTACCACATTGGTTTGAAGCCATGTACTTCAACTTCCAGTTGTCTGCTTTTATTAATCATTAACTAATGAATTGCAAATGTATCATTATGTTATGACTTTACTTGTTGAGGCACATGACTATTAACTAATTGTTAAGTAATATGTCATTATAGTTTTGACATCTACACTAAGCCATGGATTTCAATTTCCAGCCGTCTACAACCGGGACGCCACTGTACCAGATAAACTGCTGCATCCAGAACCTTGTTGTTCATGGCACAGGAATGTGTCAGGTTAAGCTTGATTTTTAGGTTTCAAAGGCAGAACACTGAGAACATGTGGCCGGGCACTGCTATTTCGTAACACTGTGTCAAGACTGGACAAAGAGAATAGAACCCATTATAATCAGTGATAGTGATTCTACACTGGATGCAGCATGACGCAACACAACACAACAAAACGTCACTTCTGTTATGAAGGACAAATGGACTTGCAATGGTCTGTCATGTCCAGTGTAAACAACTGTTGCAGCATGACTCGATAATGGTCACATACAGTTTAAACACAGTGCAACATCAAAGCAAAACAATGCCAAAGAAGTGCTGCACAGGGTGTGAGTTCTGTCTCGGTGCTCTTTGGATGCAAGGGATAATTCAACTTGTAAACGTATGGATAATCCAAGGCACTCGAATCATATACCAGCCGCAACACGTAGGTGTGCAGTCTGTACGTGTCACCTATTTTAAGATTTAGCCAAGATGAAATAAAGGCTTTTTAAAATAGTTTTTTATATGATTCGAGTGCCTTGGATTATCCATACGTTCACAGTGCAACATCAATCTGTAGTTCAGATTCTGGTGTGCTGATATTTGCGTGCAGCCTAACTTACCCATCCTTCAAACACATTCTGTGACATTACACTCACTGCATGTGCAACTGTCAAAACCCCTTAATGACATATTACTTAACAATTAGTTAATAGTCCTGTGCCTCAACAAGTAAAGTCATAACACAATGATACATTTTCAAATCATTAGTTAATGATTAATTAAAGCAGACAACTGGAAGTTGAAGTACATGGCTTCAAACCATTGTGGTAGTTAACACATTAACTTACACTTTTAGTTAATAAAATATGTTATTAAAGAATTAATACATTATGGCACATTTAATTAATAACAATTCATATATTACTTAATCTATTAATCATATAGAAACTTTATTAGTTGCAGATGCAGTAATCATTAATAAATGGTTTAGTTCTTCATGAGTCATACATTAACACATGATTATCTGTCCATTAGTTGCATATTAGTGCACCCGTATTGTAAAGTGTTACCTTTATTTTTCCTATATGGTAGTAAATGGGGGGCGAGATTTGTTTGGTTACTGACATTCTTCCAAAATCTTTGTGTTCAACAAAAAAAAAAAAAAAAAAAAAAAAAATCATACAGGTTAGGAACTACTTGAGGGTGAGTAAATGATGACAGAATTTTCATTTTTGGGTGAACTATCCCTTTAAGTAAGTGATCAAAAGCAATTGTAAAAGGTCATTTATGCAGAGCAGTTTATGATGGATGTGAGTCAACGAAAATCAAAGTTTCTCATTTTACTTAATACTGTCTTTTTGAATGATTTATGCTCTCTAGCATTAATGACATACAGATGTTATGTATTTCATTCTCAACAGCAGAGAGAGGGAATAAAGAGGAACAAAGAAAATCAAAACCAAAACATTTTCAGATGCTATCTTCACCTTGATAGCCTCAACCAGATACTAAGCGTACCGCACACAAAGCTCATGCGCCAGCACATCATTTTGAACTTCAGATCAGATAGACACTTCAAACAAAAATAATCAATAAAAGCACATTATTTGTCTTCCTAATGCATCCCTCTTTTGCAATGCTATTCTAAAAAATAAATAAATAATAATCTGTAATATATATCACCAGTGATCAGTAAAGGAAAAGAGCTGTGAAAAAAAAAAAAAAATCAATAATTATATAAGGTAAACTTACATAATTTGATGTAACTATCTCTAAAATAATTATTTAAATCAGATATTATTTTGTAAATGTATATACATGAAATAATTTAGCTGAGTTTACATTTTAGGAAGGAGATTATCATATTTATCATATTTGAGGGTTCATGACATTAAAAAGTTTGAAAACATATGCTCTAAAGCTAATAATATAAATCTGTATGTCTGGAATGTTATGTTATGTATCTGTTACGGTGTTGCAGGGACGAGGAGAAATGAAGATCTAAGTACAGCAGTTTGATTGAAGAAAACACACAAACAAGATCCAACCATCTTAGATGAACAAAATGTTCCATGATAAGTGTCAAGTAGTGCATTTCATAGCCTGAAAACCGCCTCAGAGCCATTTTACATATTTCTCTTCGTCTTGTTTTGTAATTAAGAGTTTTAATTAGAAGCCACCCCTAATCTCACAGTGTATAACCACAGCCCTCAAACACTCAGACAACCAAACTGGCCTGGAATTCTACAGAATGTAAAGGAATCATTAGCTCCTCACTCACTACAACAGATAATCTGTCTGCAACACCCGAACGGTCTTAGGCAAGAACTTTTGGGAAATATCAGATTACTAGTCTAGTTTTAAAACCATTACAGTCTATTTTAGTGGGCTGTTGTGAATAAACATTCAGGAACCCCTTTAGAGAAGCAGCATGAACTGCCACGGCCTGATGAATAAAGTAGGGAAATTTGAATAAACGGATGTGTTTGCATACTCATTGGTTCCCAGCTATGTGTTCTTGATGCGGATGCATTATTAATTCTTCCTTCCTGCCGTTCCCTGTTCTCTGCTTGCATTGTGTGAAAGTTCTCCTGATCAACAGGGCTCGGCCCACAGGGGTGCATGAAGGTGGTGATTCAGTGAGTATTCAACAGCACTGGCACAGGTTCAAGGAAGGCTGCCTGGGTCATTCGATATGCTGGTTAACCACTTTAAATGAGCTGACATGCAGAAGGTTCGAAAAGCCTTTGCTGTGGGTACTTGCTGACTTTATGAAAAGTAAGACATTTAAAAAAAAAAAAAAAACACACACTTCTCCAGGTGTATTTCCTGTCACTGTATGGGGCATGTTGAGTTCCCATGGCATCGTAAAAGCATGCATTGCACTAGTTTCTAAGTGATAAGGAGCCACATACCGGTTTTCTCAAGAATTCACAGAATATTTTTGGTTCATTTTAGAAGGCCACAGGAATACCAGAGCTGTCTCAAGAGATCAGGTCTTTTCTGAAATGTCCGGCTAAGTGGGAAAATGTTGATCCACTCTGAATGCACTATCAAACTCAAGAAAATGCCTCAGTCACTTCCAAGTCACACTTTGCATGCTTTTACCCTTAGCTAGGTTATGATAAATTATAGCACCATAAGATAGTATAAAGGTGTAGTTTTTGGTCCATTGTATAAAAAAATAGCAGGTGTTGAGCACCATTTTTGGAGACAATAATACCTCATGTGTGTGTTTATAGTGTGAAACTGCAGAATTCATTGTGAGAGAAGAGATGACAAATAACGGCATGTTTGAGATTAGTGTATTTTTTCTGCATTCAGAACTGGTTAGTAAAATATGGTTAAAAGAGCACACACGTTACTTTGCAGAAGGGTGATGTCAGAAAGCAGACACATTTCATGTCAAGAAGTGGGCAATCAAAAGAAGTGACACACATACTCAAGTGTACTTCACTCAGCAGGGAGGGAGACAAACCACAAACAAAAATGCTGAAAGACAGTCAAACTTGTAGACAATAAATATCCAAATTGTGGCCAGATTACATGCAAAATCCCTGTAGCAAATGTTTGAGGATTCAGATTTATGGATAAAGAGAGGACAGAATAAAAGAATGGAAGACGAAATAAAGAAAGAGTCAATAGGAGGATATGCAGTGTCACATCAAGAGCTTTTTATTATGCATGAGTTTTTTTTTTTTAACCAAGAATAAAAATTCTGTGATCATTTCATCGCTTGTTCCAAACCTGTATGACTTTCTTTCTTCTGCTAAAAATAAAACATGATATTTTGAAGAGTATTGGGAACCAAACAACATTCTGTACGGACAAACTGAGACATTTCTAAAAATATATATTTTATGCTCCGTTTTGGAACGACGTGTGGGTGACAAAATTATGACAGAATTTTCATTTTTGGGAGTATCCCTTTAAGTGCAAACTCGGCCCCACTGTAGGCTTGTTGCAGTAGTCAGTGTTACTTACCAGTGTTATACCAATTATGCCCCCCATTGTTGTTTTGCTTTTTATAGAAAACAAAACAACTAGTTTATTTGGATAACGGAGATAAATTAAAAGCGTTTGCTCTGCTACATAGAGCACAAGCTGCTGTCGCAGCACAGCGCATCAGATTTCCCTTATCACGTGAAGAGAGTAAGATGACATGACTGACAAGACGATGGCAGAGGATTTGGTGCACAACAGATCCTAAGCATCACTGAGAAATATTTTATCAAAAATTTGTCAGTACCGCCGCTCCCTATACAAGCTGTACACGTGATCACGAAAGTAAAAAAGCAAGCACACTTCAAAAGCGATTTCAAAACCCCGCATATTGATAGTGGCACCATTCCTGCAAATTATAGGCCGCCTATGCAGAGTGTACGCAAGAACGCAAATTCGAAAGCAAAAGTGAAAAACAAGCACGCATTCAAAAGAGATTTCAATACCCCCCAATATTGATAACGGCTCCCTGGTGCCCGCAAATTATATAAAATATCTAACCCCATACCATTTGATCTTAACGGTAATACCGGTGTTTATATGAATATATCCTCACCGTGACATCCTTACCCCACAGAGAAATCTAAAGATTTCACTGGTCATGTCAATCACAGTGCTGATTGCCTACACAGCGCTGGAACAAATACTAACGCTACCCTAGCACATCCTGAAATCATTACAATTTGTTGCAATCGGATCCATCCATGATTTTTCTGAAGCCTGAACTTTTGATGGCTGTGTGGCTGAGTTGACCAACAAAATTGACTGTGGGACAGGGTTTGTGCTCAACTGGTTGAGAAAAATAAATCACTCATTTAGCATGGATCACACCAGGAAGCAGGATCCCAGTCAGATGTGAATGCATTTCAACCGGGGAAAGGGTACACTTGCGGAAAAGAGGCCTGTGGAGAACAAAAACGAATAGGGTAGCTCACATTCAAGTCCACTCTCATTCTCTCTTGCATCTAAAAACTCCCAAACTGAAGTGCACTCAGAGAAATGGAAAAACTCTCTTGCAAAATTTCTGCCTCAATCTTCTCAAAGCGTTTTTTGGGACTGCTGTATGTCATTCAACACCTCTGAATTATTTTCTTTGAGAATGAGGTGTCTAGAGAGCTGGAAGAAGAGTGTGTGTGTGCTTGTGAGATATGCCGAGTGGGCCTCCAACAGCTGGCACTGCTGAGGTGGCAAGCTCTTGGAATATGTCACTGGCATCTGTCAGTACGTGACAGGGTCTCTGGTAATGCCTACAAACAGATGTTTACTTCAACTTTTAGTCACATACTGAAAAATTAACCACATCTCATTATTCCATTAAGTCTTGACATGCAAGCTTCTCTCTTCTGACTCAATCAATTAAAATGCTTCATAGTGGCTTATCTTATTTATAGGATTGTGTCTGCAGAGATTGTTAATTTCATAATAATTTAGCATAAATAATAAGAAATGAAACTACACCAGTGATATGGTAATGTGTGTCTCTCAGACCTCGATGGCAGTGTGATAATGCTTCTCTGTGGGTGCATCTGTGTGGTATGTAGACGATTTCCAAAAATCTTTGAAGGAAAAAAGAGACAGATGGAGAGAGAAAGAAACAGAGTGAGGGGGATTAAAAGAAGCAAATGAAACTGATAAGAGTAGCCAGATGCCTCACAGGGAATTTCAAAAATAGTACCTCTGTTCCAAATCCTAGTGAGCTGCACCGCTATCTACTAGCTATATAGGCAGCTGCCTTCTAAAGTAGCATTCTAACTGAAACAGAAGCTCATAAGTCATCACTCATAAGTGGTTTGACATGCTCTACATAGCAGTAACATCGCGTGTCGCACAAATAGCGCTCCACACAGGAGACTCGGCTGACAGTTGTTTCCAGCAAAGTTTGACGTTAGAATTTTGCTAAGCTAATGACATGATAGTCGAATAAGCAAAAAGCACAGCAAACAGAAAATATTAAGTAAAACTACACTGAACTATGATTCCACTTTTTAAATATACTTTTCTTATTAAATTAATGAACTAATTAATCAAACCTAGGATTAATGTAAAAATATGGCTGGGGTGAAATTTCTCTGAAATATTACATTGTTTTTTTGCATGTTTTGCAACTGTTTCAAAGTGAAATGTCCAATGAGTGATTCTAAAATCAAGTTCAGTTTTATCCAAAACAGATGAATGTTAATCTGGTAATGTTTATTATGGTAGTTGTTGTACACATCATGTAAATGAGATGTCCTGTAAGTGTGCTCTGTTGCGTATGAAAATAATATAGTACTAAACTATAAGCCAAACCTAACCGACAAAGGTTTTAACAAAAACAAACATAACACGCATTTGGTGAAACAACCATGTCAGTTTAGCTTGCTTCTACAAGTCTTTAATCTGTTTTATTGTGATCCTGTACAAGGAGAGCAAGTATATCAGAAAAGCCATACATATGGAGCTGGTTATGTAATGCAAATGTCAAAATGTACTAGTTTACAAATCATGCAGCATGGTAAAAGTATTTTGAGGTCATAGTAGGCCTATTGTGCAATGGACCGCACAAAGATTTGTTTTAATTTGCCCCTGTAATTATAATTTGTGTGAAAAGGAATAAAAGTTGTTGGTGTTCTACTGCCATTTAAGCTGAAAACTATACAGTGAATTGATTAGGTACGTTTTTCAAAAATTTAGATAAGCACATGTTTTTCCAATGAGACTAGACATTACAAGCAATGCAAGTAACGGAAATTATGTAATCAGATTACTTTTTCAAGTAACTAGTAAAGTAACGCATTACTTTTGAATTTACAGGAAAATATCTGAGTTACTTTTTCAAATAAGTAACTCAAGTTACTTTGTTTTCCCATGTATTGACTGACACCTCTCCTGTCCCCATGCTGAGAAAAAATTGGGAGTAAGTGCAGAGACGTTTGTGTGCGCTGTGTGAACATGATGGTTATCGTAGTTCTAGACTAAATGTGAGCATACATACCTTATTTACACAAAAACAGATTCAGTGTTCCTCAAAATTAATAAAAACAGTGAAATGCAAACAGAATATTACGAAAACCTGCAATAAATATGTTAAATTACACAAATATACTTTATGTATTTAATCTCACTTTATTAACCAATGTCTTTGCTGCTGACCATCAAAGATACAATTCAACCATACGAATAAGCAAAAATGACTTTAGACAAACATTGTATTTGTGTTTTTATTTATTTTATTGTTTTTATTGCTGAAGTAAGTGTGTTGAACTTTCTTTGCCTGCGTCCTATTCTTCTGCAGTCCATAATGGCAGCACAGCTGAAAGGTTTGTTTGAGCTGCGCCCTCTACTGTACAGGCGTGAATTTGCATTTCCTTCAGCTTCAGGGTTATTCATTTCACTTTTGGAAAGGGCCTTTACATTTGCCAAAAAAAAAATTATTATTAAAAAACAAAAAAGCAAACCCGCCCCAGATGAGAAAAAAAATAACACAAAACACAAAAAGTAACAAAAAGTAATGCAATAAGTTACTTTTTTAGGGAGTAACGCAATATTGTAATGCATTACCTTTAAAAGTAACTTTCCTCAACACTGGTTGTAATATGGTGGGACTTATTCCGTCATATTGCACATGTATTTTGAAGAACTTAGTGCAAATGAGTTGCGATGTGATGTGCCAACTACCAGTGTGAGTGCAGACAGTGATACAGCAGGAATGGCTACTAGCACAGCACAGTGTATACATTTTGTTTTGGAACAGAGTGATAGTTTCCACTTGAACGTTGTTTATATAGTAAAGAATAGCAGTACCATATTTTACTGTGCACCTGTAATGTCAGAGTATTCTCTGTATCATAAACTGTCTTCTGCCTCTTTGAAACGGCCCTTTCCAGCTGTGCTGGCATATCTGTCTCCACTCAGCTCTACGCTTACACACACAAACAGTTATACGTCTGTGCTATTCACTCCATCATACAGGCTGATAGCACTAACATCTAGGGAATGCGCTTTTACAACAACAGTCTCCCACGTACCTAATGGCAAAAGCAAGAACCGTGAGTTTTACAACATCTGTCCTCTCGTTTCACTCATCCCTTTCTTCTCAGTCTCCCTCCCTTGTAGAAGTTGCAGGTGCTTGGAAGAATAAACAGAAAGTTTTAAAATAATTAATGAAAAAAATTTTGATTGCTATAAGTCTATGTACACAGATCAGGCATAACATTATAACCACCTTCCTAATATTGTGTTGGTCCCCCTTTTCCTGCCAAAACAGCCCTGACCCGTCAAGGCATGGACTCCACTAGACCTCTGAAGGTGTGCTGTGGTATCTGGTCCAAGATGTTAGCAGCAGATCCTTTAAGTCCTGTAAGTTGCAAGGTGGAGCCTCAGTGGATCGGACTTGTTTGTTCAGCACATCCCACGGATGCTCGATTGGATTGAGATCTGGGGAATTTGGAGGCCAAGTCAACACCTCAAACTCGTTGTTGTGCTCCTCAAACCATTCCTGAACCATTTTTGCTTTGTGGCATGGTGCATTATCCTGCTGAAAGAGGCCATACCATTTTCATGAAAGGGTGTACATGGTCTGCAACAATGCTTAGGTAGGTGGTACGTATCAAAGTAACATCCACATGGATGGCAGGACCCAAGGTTTCCAGCAGAACATTGCCCAAGCATCACACTGCCTCTTGCCTTCTTCCTATAGTGCATCCTGGTGCCATGTGTTCCCCAGGTAAGCGACGCACACGTACCCGGCCTTCCACGTGATGTAAAAGAAAATGTGATTCATCAGACCAGACCACCTTCTTCCATTGCTCAATGGTCCAGTTCTGATGTTCACGTACCCACTGTTGGCGCCTTCGGCGGTGGACAGGGGTCAGCATGGGCACCCAGACTGGTCTGCAGCCCTATGCAGCCCCATACGCAACAAACTGTGATGCACTGTGTATTCTGACATCTTTCTATCAGAACCAGCATTAACTTCTTGAGCAAGTTGTTGGATCGGACCACACGGATCAGCCTTCGCTGCCCACATGCATCAGTGAGCCTTGGTCGCCCATGTCGCCGGTTCACCACTGTTCCTTCCTTGGACTACTTTTAATAGATACTGACCACTGCAGACTGGGAACACCCCACAAGAGCTGCAGTTTTGTTTAGAATTTGGGCCTTGTCAAACTCGCTCAAATACTTACGCTTGCCCATTTTTCCTGCTTCTAACACATCAACTTTGAGGACAAAATGTTCACTTGCTGCCTAATATATCCCACCTACTAACAGGTGCCGTGATGCAGAGATAATCAGTGTTATTCAATTCACCTGTCAGTGGTCATAATGTAATGACTGATCGGTGTATAATCTGTTCATCAATAGCCTACTACTCTTCTATTTCAGATATCTACTTCAGGTTTTAAAAAGTCTCACACCAGCGTCTTCAGAATCAAGTTGGCAGTGAAGAAAACGTGAAAAGCAGAAAAGAAACTAGCCTATTTGAAGCTTTATGGGCATTTATCTTATAATTTGGTCTTTGGTAATGTTTAAAGTGGTTTGCGGTGTACTGCAACAGTCTGGAAGACAATCCTCCAGGCTATGCATACAGTTTTAGATCACTTTGAGACACTCATCATGACACCTACCCTCTTACAAAACCTCAAACATAAGCTCACACACAGACCACAACTCAAAACAGACATTCCAGCTAATTATCTGTGGAAAAAAGGCACTGTCTCACATCTGCTTAAATGCAACAGCAAACTATGATTAAACTAGGTCTTATTGTGAGCTGTAAGAAATTGTTAGGTTGGTGTGCTTAAAGGAGACAAAAGTAGAAGCACTCTTGGCTGTAGTTGAATAGGTTTTATCTACACTAAAGAGGCCAAGTGTGTTCAAGAGATTAACCACTTGTGCATATAAACAGCACAGACCTCTTACGTGAAATTTTTATTCATTTATTAATTTTCCTCAGACACATTGAAATGATCCTATCTGTCTGTTTTTATACACCATATGTTTTGGTGCATTGTCCCAATTGTCATTCTATAGGAATCTCTCTATGAACACATAATAATTCCTTTGGGTGCGATACAGATTTTAACAAATGCCACATGTCAGACTCAGTTTGGAAAAAAAAAAAAAAAATTTCCTGAAAAAGAATGCAATCTGTTTAGAAATATTGTATTGAGTTTGGCATGTTCTTGAATGCCATTAATTTAAAAGACTTTTGCAGAGTATCAAAACGACTTAAAAGTGAAGTGTGTAATTTACGCACTACTAGAAACACCAAACAGAATTGCAAAATCAATTATTGTTATGAAAAAGTTTTCCCCAAACACTCCCCTGTTTGTTATTGGTCAAACAAACAGACAGCACCGCCCCAAACTCATGCCATTGGTAGTGTTAGTGATGCTCAAACAAACAATGAAAGTACCACAGAATCAAAGTGTTTAGACTTTTCAGGTAAATCAACATATGAATGCTTTACTTGTTGTCTTTGCATAGTAAACTGGGACTGGAGAAACTATTTTAACAGTCTTTTAACAAAGTATTTTACACAAAGCTGATTTTACAGTAATTTATGTGCAAGATTCAGAGAAGTGAGTTGGGATTTATACAACCCTTTCTCAAGCCCCTCCACGTTGTCTTCCCAGAACTCCTTGCTTCACATCCCTTTCCTTTGCCATCTTTCTCTTCTCTACGCGCTGGTCAGTTCCAAACACACTCAGTAACTGCAGACGTCACTGTGCTCATACACATGCACAGAGATATGAGAGGACAACGTCATTGGGCTTCTCTGCATCTGGGAAACGACGTAGCTTGAGCGTTTTTTCAAAGCATAACTATAACTCTATGAGAACATCGTGGATTTTACAATAATCTGTGTAGCGTCAATCTAAAACAACATTTGTTCACTAGAGATGTGTTTTATAATAGCTATGTACAGTACTTCTATGCAGTGTTTCATTGGTGAGGCAACAATAACACTGAACACACTGTACAAAGTAAAGGCAAAATAGAACATAGTAGCAAAATAAAAGCAAAAATATAAACTTTAAATTTAAATATAAATTTATTATATTATATAAATGTAATTATATAAATTTAAATATTATTACAATATTATATTTATATTTATTTACATTTTAATATTACTACAAAGCTTTAAATGGTATTTTAAATTGTAATAATATTTGATAATATTACGGTTTGTACTGTACTTTTGATAAAAAAAATGCAGCCTTGGTGAGCATAAGAAACTTCTCTCAAAAACTTCACAGACCCCAAACTTTTAAACAGTTGTGCAGGTTTAAATAAGGTTTAAATGTGACCCTGGACCACAAAACCAGTCTTAAGTCGCACGGGTATATTTGTAGCAATAGCCAACAATACATTGTATGAGTCAAAATTATAGATTTTTCTTTTATGCCAAAAATCATTAGGATATTAAGTAAAGATCATGTTCCATTAAGATATTTTGTAAATTTCCTACTGTAAATATATCAAAAATGTATTTTTGTGAGTGGATATGCAATGCTAAGGACTTCATTTGGACATCTTTAAAGGCGATTTTCTCAATATTCCATATTTTCAAATAGCAGTCTCGGCCAAACATTGTCCTATCCTAACAAACCATACATCAATGGAAAGCTTATTTATTCAGCTTTCAGATGATGTATTGATCACAATTTAAAAAAAAGAAGACCCTTATGACTGGTTTTGTGGTCCAGGGTCACAAATATCATATTTGAGCAGACTGGAGGGTTGTTTTATGTATTTTTTCAATCATTTTTCCAACTTGTTTGCTAAAACCTTTATCTCTTTTTCCTTTTTGTTTACAGTAAAATGGGATTGGGGAGTATAAATGCATAAATAAACAACTGTAAACAAAATTTACCCAGTTTCTAGATTTCAAAAACAGTTTTAGTTTGTAGCAAACAAATATGGGAACATCATATCAAAGTTTGAAATAAATATTTAACTCATTTTTAAAACAGACATTGAAACAAGACGTTACAACCATCTCTGGCCTCCGTACTATTTAGTTTACAATTTTTGGCTAACCTCCTGAAATCATAGCTGCTCTGCTCAGAAATGCTCTCTGTGTATTTTGGCCAAGGTTTGTGTATCAGCAAGTGTGTAATCGTTCTATTTTTTGCTCTCACAGCAGGCGTACTGAATGAGATCTGCTGCTTGTCCCGAGAGGCACAACCAGTGGCCTTTGTTCTACAGGGAAGCTGAGCATGCTCATTTGGTTTTTCCCACAGAACTGGGCCGACTCGCCACTCGCAACATTCACATCGACTCCCCTCCCCTCAACATCAGAAGCATGGAGCCCTGTCACTTCCTTCTGTCAACCCAACCTATAATTGTTCAGGACATCCTGTGAACACCTCCATATCCAGCATCACTTCCTACCTCTTAGGTTTAACAACGTCTCAAAAGGTCAGGAATGGGATATGACAGTGCCATCCTAACATAAGAGACCCCACCTCAGTTTCATTGTGCAGGCCTTTCCACACGCAGCCTAGCATTGTCATATCAGAGATGTAATCATCCTGGGAGGATGCGACCTCCTCCCTACTAGTACTCCTTACTGTAATAGCTGAAACATAAACCAGATTCATTAGCCGAAACATGTAGTCAGGCTTTGAGATGAATTTGTGGAAGGAAGTCCTGGCAGACATGGAGAAAAGAAAGATCCAAAAGGGAGAGACAAGCAGCCTTGCCAAATGTCTTGAAGCAGGAAAGAAGAGAAGCTGACCAAGTTTGATAGTGTTGAAGTGGGTGATTAGATCAAGGGATGAAACACATATTGTAAATGGTGGAGGATATTTCCTTCCCAAAAATGTTATCTTCATCTCTCAAACTTGTGTGAAGACACCTACCTTACTGAAAAACTTACCAAGATGGGCTGTTTTTCTAAAAAGCATCGCAAGCTTATCGTAGAACCATTGGCACCAATAGTCTCTATGATCAACTTCGCTCACAATGCTTTTGAGAAACGCAGCCGTGGTTGACAACATCCCTTTGATACCTGACTTTCAAATGTGTGCAGTCACAGATATACCAAAAAGGAAGTGTGTTAAAAAAACATTCACAGTGGAATCCAAAAAGCCAAAGTGAAAATCTAGGACTTTATCCCCTGGTTTCATAGACAAGGCTTAAGCTAGTCCCAGACTAAAATGCATGTTTGAGCTGTTTCAACTGAAAGCAGCTTGCACTGACATATCTTAAAATATGCCAGTGTTTATGTTTTGTCTCAAGACGCACACCAGTAATGTTTTTTTCTAGGGTACTTTCTATAAAAGCTACTTAAATACCCTAATTGAACTAAGGCCTAATCCTGGCTTAGTCTAAGCCCTGTCTGTAAAACCAGGCCTATCTAGGACTGGAAATAAATAATTATGATTTTTTTTTTTTTTAAATAACCAACGAAACATAAATTGTTAAGTCTGTAGAATATATTCTTATTTCATGATTTTTTTATTCTTTTTTTTAGCTTAAACTATTTCGCAATTTTGACTTTACAGTACATTACATCATCTTAAAGCTTTGGCAATATTTATTTACGGGAGCCTGTCCAAATACCCACACTTGCTGCCTGTGCACTCGTCTACATATATGATGAATTTCCGGAGTTTGGCCAAAGTGTTCAAGTGGGCATGAAGACGGCAAGTGTTTTAAAACTTTTGTTTATTCAATGATTTGCAAACGTTTAACAAAATACATATAATCTTTGCATTCTCTGCATCAATAAAATGTGCAACACTTTACATTTTACAACCAATGTACAGGATATGTAACATCTTACTGGAATGTTTTCCTACACATGACACAAATTCAGGGCGCATAAGTTAAGTTCCTGAACAGGATACTCTTAGCCTCAAATAGTGTTTCTAAGCGGTATTAGGCCAGTTCCAAATTGCACCAAAAACATTCAGGGTCTTCCTACGAGTCCGCACTTTTGTGACATAACATCGCTTTGACTGTTGGGTTTGCTTCAGTGTGGGCTCTGCAAAAGTGTGCATCGAGCACACATATCAACTGCAAAGGGGGAGATCACGAGCATCCTTCTTAAACCTAAAATGACAAATGGGACACCCTACCGTCTCGTGGACTTCACGATCACAAGCACACAAACCGTAAGACCGTAAGTGCATATTAAGGCTGAATCCCAAATGACACCCTAATTGCTCACGGTCTTCCGCTGAGATCGCACTTTTGTGACGTAATGCCGCTTTGACTGCCGGGTAAAGTCCTCTGCGTAGTTCGCAGACTTGCGGGCTCAGCTGAAGTGCGCATCGAGGGTGCATAACGGCCACAAAGGGGGCGTTCGCGAGCACCCTTCTGAAACCTAAAATGATGAATGGGACACCTTACGATCTCGTGGACTTAACGGACACGCGCACGCGGCAGTCATTGTAAGTCCACAAAAACGAAAGTGCATTGAAGTGTGCCATTTGGGATTCAGCTTAAGTGTGCCTTTTAGGACAAGGCCTTATAAATAGTGTGACTTTAGCATGAATTAAAGAGTTAGTTCACTAAAAAATGAAAATTCTGTTATTAATTACTCACCCTCATGTCATTCCAAACCCATAAGACCTTCATTCATCCTCGGAACACAAATTAAGATATTTTTGAAGAAATAGAATTCAGAAATAGAACCCTGACATAGAACCTGGAAGTGCTGCACTGTGTTTACAATGTGAACAGCATAGGAGAATGACAGGGAAGAGAAGAAATTGTTGAATAAAGTTAACAAGAAAGCGCACAAGACAGCTCTTGGATTTCATCAAAAATATCTTAATTTGTGTTCAGAAGATGAACGAAGGTCTTACAGGTTTGGAACGACATGAGGGTGAGTAATTAATGACAGAAATTTCATTTTTGGGTAAACTAACCCCTTAAGTGTAATGTGCTTGAGCATTTTTCAGACCTGGGACAGTCTTGCGCACTTACTCTCGAGCACCCCCTTTGTGCCTTCGATGTACACTTTTGCCTAGCCCAGTCAATGTGGCATTACATCATGAAAGTGTGGACTCAGAGAAAGACGGAAGGGCTTATTTAGGGTGCCATTTGCCATATCGACATTAGATGACACCAGTTATGTTTGTATAAAAGAACAGAGTGTGAATCCATGGTGTGAAGTATCTGACCTTCCACGACTGACCAATCAGAATCAAGTATTCTAGAGTGTCGAGCAATAAATAAATCCTGCACTATTTCAAGGTCAGTAGCCAAATTTAAATGATAGCCTACCTCTCAAACATTGCCTCAGTGCACAGTAATGAATTTATTATTGATAAGATGTTAGTAATAGACAAGGATAATGTCACTGGAAGTGAGAATTCAGTTGACAGTTGAGACCAGAATCTTCTGTGGTCATCTTATCTAACTTATCTAATGACAGTCTCCAGATATCATTTTTGTTCTTCACTGCCAAGACATTTTGGTCTGTTCTGCTCATATTTTGCTTGCTTATCACTTGTTCTGAGTCCAAACAGACTGTAACTGTTTCACTGCGACAGATTAATCAACATTAGAGACCAGTTTAAATGACCCCTACAGTCAGGCCAGTGTTACAAATGATCTGTACAGTGAGATCAGTCTGCCTGATGAATCTAGTGGAGAAGTGAGTCTGTTCATATGCAAGCACCCTTATCGTAAGGATTCACTGCAGACTTCCAGACCTTTTTTTATCAACCCCCTAGTCTGTTGCACGTTTAACACAAAGGCTAAACAAACACTATTCCAGATTATTATCTTTTAAACATTTCAGTCTAACTTATGCCTAAACTGTATTTTTTAGTTTTTGTACAGTATGTTCAATGCCAACTTCTAACCACATCTTGGGAAAGAATGACTGCGAAAGTGATCTCAGATCATTGAAAAATGACAACATCTAACAGAGCAACAGATCGCACCCCAAAACTTAAAGGGATAGTTCACCAAAAAAAGAAAATTCTGTCATCATTTACTCACTCTCAAGTTGTTCCAAACCTGTAAGAATTTCTTTCTTCTGCAGAACACAAAAGAAGATCATACTATGGAAGTCAGTGGGGCCCATCAACTGTTTGGTTAACCATATTCTTCAAAATATCTTCTTTTGTGTTCTGCAGAAGAAAGAAATACAGGTTTGGAACAACTTGAGGGTGAGTAAATGATGACAATTTTCATTTTGTGGTAAACTATCCCTTTAAAAATCATTTCCAGAATCCCCTGAGCTAAGGAAACAATTGTGTGTTTTTTTAAAGAAACACTTTTTAAAATAAATGTATACTTTTATTGAGCATGTATGCATTAAATTGATCAAAAGTGACAGAAAGACTACACAAAAGATTTATTAAAAAAAAAAAAGAAAGTCACCATTTTTGCATAAATTATGCAGATATTCTTCACCAGCACAAAAACTGCATAATAAGTGTAGAAATTCAATCTAGGCCTACTGTACTTATCACCCAAACAAATGTTGACAGTATATGCTTAGAATGTCAGAAAGCTCAAGTCTTGGTTTGTTTGATTGCTGTTTCAAAATGGGCAAATCTGTTTCTTATGTTGGTTTTTCTCAATTGTATACAACGGAGGGCCCTCGAGCAGTAGGTGTCTGTCTCATTTATATATTTTCTTTGGCAGAGGGCAGCTTGATTCGTGATTGTGTTTCTCATGTGCATTGCCCCATGGTGCTTTTTTGAGTTTTCTGGACCCAAACTCAGGCTCACTAACTATACAAAAAGCCCTGTTGCAATCACAGCATGCACAATATTTTATTTCAGTAAAATGTCATACAAAGTAAGTAAGTAAAGTAAGTGGATACAGACATAGAAAAGATAAACTACTTTGTTATTGTCTACAGTTTTCAACCTTCAGTGATCACAAAATGAACAATCTCGCTGATAACATATTATGCAGTGACTTTAGAGTGTATTTTCCCCCTATTATTATCATACAGTGAGTGTTGTTGTTGCTAAATAAATCTAAAAATGAAAACTATTTCATTATATTTCCGCTGAGTGAGCTGTATAGCATTTTATATATTTCCGCTGAGTGAGCTGTACAGTCCGCCATGTTTATCTCCTCACCAGGGCATTTAACAGCAGCTTTCAAGTAAGAAATGTATTCTTATTAAAGCTACTAAAGTTATTTAATCAAGAGCAGTGAATGATTTTCTGTTTTTCTTTTGTTGTTTGGTTCATATTAACAGCATATACAGCAGTAGGTACTGTATATTACGCTGCTGTCACTTTAATACACAGATCTAATATACATATGCAATTTCCTTCCCTGTTGTTTACGTTCACAGACATAACCCACTGTGTTTGTGAACTTTGTGTGTTTTTTACATAACCTTGTGTGTATTTGACAGTTTAAGTGCAATAAGACATGTAAGCGAAATCAGTTTAATTTTCACAGAACGCGCCATCTGACAGCCAGTTTTCTTGCATGTGCTTCGGATGTGTGCGCTCAAGAAACTATAAATTTTACTGATATAGCTTTAAAACGCATGCAAATAATTAACTTTCAGGATGACGAAGAACTGCAATGTCACATGAGCATGGCCATGATAGCGATAATAATCAAAACCAGACAGATGTTTTGTTAGTTTTTGGTAGAGCATCCGACACATAAGTTGTACAAGATCCACCCTGTTCTGGAAAGTGGGGTAGGGAGCAGCAGCTCATTTGCATTCAAAGAAACATGCACGAAAATAGCATGTTTTCCCTTCCACTAAAAAATGGTCATTTACAACATGGTATAATAAATGAAATGTGAGGTATTTTGTGCTGAAACTTCACAGATGCATTCTGGGGACACCTGAGACTTATATTACATCTTGTAAAAAGGGGCATAATAGGTCCCCTTTAAGATTTTATTAGGCAAAATCCTGGAAAACCTTGAAACTTCTAAGAAGCGTTTTTGAAGTCCACTGTGGCAAAACAGGAAAACAAAAAAACAAAAAACAATCCAGACAAATTGAGCAACTAGACAAGAAGAGCAATTGTCAGACTAAGAGGTCAGTTGCAACACTAACAGAGTTTCAACACTAAAACTGAAGAGACTATCCAGACATCAGTAGTGTTCCGGGACTGTCTAGACGGAACCTAAAACTTTTCGGAAGAAAATATTGTAGTCTAACAACACTAAAGCTGGCCTGAAAGCCAAATGTTATGTCTGACACAAACCAAAATATAGGCTGACACCAAAGTACCACTATTGCCATCAAGTGTGGCAAAAAAAAAAAAATGTTCTGGGCTTCCAGCAGGAGGAAGTGGAAAGCTTACTGCCATCAAAATGAACATGAACCAGCACTAAAAACCAGAGAGAGAGAGATAAGAGTGCTGTTTAAGACACACAGGAAGTTCTGCTGATGTGAGAAGAGCTTTGTTTGGTCTTTCTGTGTCACAGGCACAGATAATTTAATACACTCCTGGAATGAAATAATTCAACTCCCCAGGCTAGATCTCTTGTCAAAGTCAAGAACCCGATGCTAATACACAACCAGTCCTCCAATAGCTCCTGCAGTATGAAGGATTGATGTTTGAGAAAATACTGCATTCATTTCAAAGAAACTTGTGAGTGCAATGGCTCACACTCCAGAGCTGCAGTTTTAGTGTATCTGCATTTGGAATAGAAGTGCGTGTACCATTACTCATCAATTATATAAAACTATAGGCCTACATTTAAAAAAAATACATAAATAGAAAAAAAAAATGTGAAGATGGAAAAGAATAAAATAGAAAACAAAATAGGAAAAGTACTAAGTGAAGCATGTCAAATTATATGACTTAGTCTAAGCAAACGAAACAAATCTAATTTTATAATAAGACATCACTAAAAAGTGGACTTGGTGTATCCTTCTTTGAAAACATAATAAATCCAAATATTGAATTATACCAGTTCAAAATTGTAGCAATACTAAATAAATTACATAATGTTGAGTTCACATCTGGTGGGAATGTAATGGAGGTTTTCTGCACACTCTTGCAGGGTTGTGTGTCAGCAGTAGAGGGCGTGTCTACATTGTGCCAATAAAGGACCTATATGGGCCCCATTGTTGTCCATTCAAACAGCCCATTAAGCTAAATATAACATTGCTGTAGTCTGTAAAAGTCTGTTTTGATCATACTTCAAATGTACATAGCTATTAATAACAGAAATATAGTCAGTATATATATCAATATATATAGTCAGTATATAATCAATATAATCAATATAGCAGCTTCTGAATTTTAGATATGTTAATTATAAAATAATAAATAAATAAATAAATAATATGTGGGATTGCCGTTGTAGAGAAATATCAGCGATTTCTGATATTCACCACAAGATGGCGCATGGGAAGTTATTGCCCAAAAATGCACAGAGGGTCCATGCTGTCTCTTGACGTTTAACCTTTTTTTCCGTCTCATCTCTTTATTTCTGCTGACATGACACTGTCCCTTCATGGAAAAGATATTAAACCATTTTAAATTATAAGTACATTTCGAATTTCCTTTTGAGAGAAACATGGAATTATAGCCTTCATGTCCCCAGTGCTGAATACCAAGTAGAACCTGATTAAAATAGCTTTTGTTGAAATCAAATAATAATAAAGAAAATAAAACATTAGATATTATATC
Organism: Ctenopharyngodon idella; assembly: GCF_019924925.1. Taxonomy (NCBI): domain Eukaryota; kingdom Metazoa; phylum Chordata; class Actinopteri; order Cypriniformes; family Xenocyprididae; genus Ctenopharyngodon; species Ctenopharyngodon idella. The sequence continues at coordinate 7,032,172 of NC_067230.1, read as the reverse complement.
ATAGTGGTGTACTGTCTTAAAAATCTAAGCCTGTCGAAATATGATTAATAGAAATATGCTATAAAATAACTATTTAAATATTATTAAAAATATGCTCTAAGAATAGAACTAGTTATAAATTCTAATAATATAATTTAAAATTGTCCTTAAATAACATGTCTACAAAGTCCAATTTCTAGACAGGCTTTTATTGACCACTACTACAGAATTTAAAGGCAATCCTGTTAGAAATTAGAAACTGAACAAATAAATAAATATTTCCTCTCATACTACAGTAGTAAACATTTGAAGTGGATCAAAAACGTTAATCAAAGTTGTCCTAAGAAGAAGGTTTTAGGACAAATGTTGACTATTGTATATAAATGTTCAACAGTTTTTATATTAGTGTTTTGAATTTCAGTAAAAAGTAATATGCTCTATCTACTCAGTAAAATTGTGGCAACAGATTACAAGCAATATTATTAATTAAATTCAACATATAAGAATTGAGTTAGAATTAATCTAATGAATTCCTTAAAAGTCAACCATTTAAAATGTGTAAAATTAGCAAACACCATTACAAAAACCACAAACTGACATAAAAAGCAAAGAGTCAAACCGCCCAACTAAATGAAGCACTAATCACCATAATGGTGACCAAAGATTTTCAATAAAATCAACATCAACATCTAAACCTCTGTTAATTCTTGTGTTTCTCTTTCCTTCAGTGATTCTGCTTGTTATCATCAGGTTTCTTCAATGTTGGCAATAAAAAATAAAGAGTTCTTAATGTCATCTTTGACGTCTGTCTGTTATTCAGATATTTTTGTTTAAATTTTACTTGTTTTAAATGGTTGACATTTAAGGAATTGATTTGATTAATTCTAACTCGATTCTATTTGTCGAATTTAATAAATAAAATTGCTTGTAATCTGTTGCCAAAATTTTCTGGAGTACATATAGCGTAAGGCACTTTAGGGTCAAATATTAAGTGTTAGAATTAAATCTATAGAAATCGAATCAAAACACTGGTGAACAACTTACAAAAACAAGACCAGATATAGAACATACAATCTTTCACTTTTATTTTTAACCTAAAATCTTTATGCTGAAAAAAAGTTCATGTACATTTTCATTCATCTACTTTTACTCTCTTTAGTTGTTGAGTAAACTTACAATATGTTAAAGATATGTACTGAATAAGAAGACAACAGGAGATGTGTTGTATTAAATTGCTCTACGCACTAACTGATCTGTTTACCCCAATTGATGTAGACAGATTAAATCCACATAACCTGATCACACCATGAGTGTAAGTGTGTGTCAGTGCAGGCAGAGATTAGCATAAGCATTGTCTAAACCATATTCTGCTGAGCAGTCAAATATGCTAATCTATAATCTGTCCTATAAAGGCACTTAAACAGAGTGTGCTCAATTTCCCAGACCAAACAAACATACAGCGAAAGGTGGAGAAACAAACCAGCGATCATGAATGGCACTGAGGGACCGGACTTTTACGTTCCCATGTCCAATGTGACTGGAGTGGTGCGCAGCCCTTACGAGTACCCACAATTCTACCTGGCATCGCCACTGGCATTTTATTGTGTCGCCGCATACATGTTCTTCCTCATCGTTACCTGCACCCCCATCAATGGCCTCACACTGTATGTGACCATTGAAAACACGAAGCTTCGGACCCCGCTGAACTACATCCTTCTGAACTTAGCTGTGGCCGACCTCTTCATGGTGTTTGGTGGATTCACGACGACCTTCTACACCTCCTTACACGGATATTTTGTCCTAGGACGTGCTGGCTGCAACTTGGAGGGCCTCTTCGCTACGCTCGGTGGTGAGATTGCGCTCTGGTCTCTGGTTGTCTTGGCTGTTGAGAGATGGGTGGTCGTCTGCAAGCCCTTCACTAAATTTCGCTTCACGCAACTCCACGCCACCTTCGGTGTTGCCTTCTCTTGGACAATGGCCTGTTCGTGTGCCATACCGCCTCTAATTGGATGGTCCCGCTACATTCCTGAGGGCTTGCAGTGTTCATGCGGAGTGGATTATTACACATTGAATCCTGAGACTGAAAATGAGTCTTTTGTTATCTACATGTTCCTTGTGCACTTCACAATCCCTCTCACCATCATTTCTTTCTGCTATGGCCGTCTGCTCTGTGCTGTCAAGGTAGCAGCCGCCCAGCAGCAAGAATCTGAAACTACTCAGAGGGCCGAGCGAGAAGTTACCCGAATGGTAATCCTCATGGTCATCGCTTTCCTAATATGTTGGGTCCCCTACGCCAGCGTCGCCTGGTATATCTTCACCCACCAAGGGAGTCAGTTCAGCCCTATTTTCATGACCATCCCGGCATTCTTTGCCAAGAGCTCAGCGCTCTACAACCCACTCATTTACGTCATGATGAATAAGCAGTTCCGTCACTCCATGATGTTAGTAGTGTTCTCAGGAAAGGATCCTTTCCAGGATGAGGAGGAAGTAAGTTCCACCTCAAAGTCCAAGACAGAGACCTCATCCGTCTCCTCAAGCTCTGCTTCTTCTGACTGAGGGTCATGCTCAAGGCTATTTGTGGAATTTACAATTCAACTGCCTGCCACTTATGACAGCTTCCCTGTAAGGACATATGGAAAATTCTGACGGCAGATTGAGTTGTATACTAATATCTCAGTACACAGGCGTTTCAATACAGCTCAGACTGTGAATGGGATAAAATGATTTTAAATATATATATATATAAAAATATATAATATGTGCAATTATTATTATTATAGCATGATAAGAACAGCACTTTATATATTTATATGTGAATTCAGGGGCGACACACAACTCTTAATGTGCAAGAGGACCTGGGTTCAAATCTTGATGTTATATATTATATTCATAATTGGGATTTTATATATATATGTGAGGTCAGTGAGATTAGCAAGGATGCATTACATTGATCAAAAGGGACAGTAAAGACTTCTACATTGTTACAAAATATTTCTTAAAAAAATATATATCATGGTTTCTACAAAAATAAATTAGCAGCACAACTGTTTTCGACATTGTTAATAATAAGAAATGTTTCTTGTGCAGCAAATTAGCATATTAGAATGATTTCCGAAGGATCATGTGAAGTAATGATGATGAAAAATCAGTTTTGCCATCACAGGAATAAATTACATTTAAAATATATTCAAATAAAAAGCAAATTTAAATCAAATTAATATTTTAATAATATTTCACTATCTATCTATCTATCTATCTATATATAGAGATAGATAGATACAGTATATATATATATATATATATATATGCACTGATCACTGCAACAACAGCTGAAAAAGAGTGTGTGCTAAACAGGATCAAGATAAATACAAAGGTTTTCAGAGAATGAATCAAAGAATCACTTTTTATTAAATGTAAATGGCAATGAAGGTTTTATAGTTAACGTTAAACTTAATGTCATTTATTGGACTGAAATCTAGACTACAATATCGAACAGTTGATGGCAAAACTTCAAAATGTCCTTCCTTACAATGATCAAGGCACCATTGACACAATGACATTGACTGCCAAAGTCAACTATAAACAATTGCATTTTCTGTCATGTATGTGAGCATGGAAAATTAAACATATAAAATCCAATCAATGTTTCCATGATCATTACTTTATGGGCGTTTTATAGTTTTTGAGCCATGCTCTCTGGAAACAAATGCCTATGAAACTCTGTAAAAATGACCTTGAGGTAACTATAGCAACCCAGAAACCTCCTACCCTTCCCCTGATGTACAACAGAATACAAATTGAAACCTGCATAAATAGAAGAGAAAGGCACAAAAGCTAGCATAGATAGATAGATAGATAGATAGATAGATAGATAGATATCTTTGCTTGGATCTAGATGTTGGGAAGTCAGCATACTTTGCACAGCTGGAAAGCAACAGTAGCTATACGTCACTCCAACTCTTTTTTTTTTTTTTTATTATTCTGCAAAATGTAGGCCTTCTATTCTTGGATGCAGCAGTGGGACTAAAATGAGGTCAAAATAACAGCCATTCACACCAGGTAGCTCAACTAACACTATGTCATACCAGGAATGAATCAACCACTTTTGTCTCATGCCAGATTTCAGAGAACTTTCAACATTGTTCTTCTGCCCAGTCATCTTTTCATGTGTTAAAATCATGATTTTAAATATTTTAAATATTTAGCTATAGACTAAACTGTGCCAGCATTAACTAAATAGTTTAAAGCCCTAGATTTTGTCGGGCAAACCTAAATTAACTGAAAGTTTCAAGATATTTTCAAAACACTTTTCTGGGTCTGTAATGTTTATCGTTCTGTAAAGTTATGTTGTTCAAGAGAGGACATACTAATTCCCTCTGATCCCTAACCACCCTAACCTATCCCTACCAGGGCTGTAGTAGAGAACAAAGTACACCTGATGCACTTCTCTTTTTATGCATTCACATCATTCTCTTTAAGCCAGAGAGGAAGGCTCAGACTCTTATTCATCTGATAACCCGAGAGGAGTTGTTCTCGCTGGATTTTTTAAAAAGCTGTCGACTCCGTGGGTAGTGTATTGAATCTCTTTTCCTTCACCTTTTGAACTGCCAAGAAGATAAAGAAGTCTTTGTTCTCTCCTTCTCTTCATTTTCCAGACATGTTGGCAAAGTGTTAAAGAACCCAGTGCAGTTAAACACCATCTCTACCTCCCACACGCATCCATCTTGAATATATTTCACAGTCCAAGTTATCCTCCGCTCAACCGGCTGCTAACTAGCCTATTTCCTCTTTGTGAGCTTGAGAATTATAAGAAAGACCATCAAAATGTGTATATATACTGTTTTTATTTTTTGAACATTATCATCATAGTTTTTATTTCATTATCCCTTCATTCTTTTAAAATGATCACCTCTGAATGTACACATACTGCAAACTGTCAAAAATATACAAACGAATGCAGGCTTGTGCTATACTCTGGTCAAATGTCTAAAAAACAGTGGCACTGGGGAAGAGAAAGAAAATAAAAGAGAGAAAAGACATTGAAAGTGTAAAGACATGCACAGTATATGTCTGAGCACCACATTGACTGAGCTGCTCGGTGCATGAGAGGGCTCTCTGTAACAGAAGGTTTCATAATCCAAAAGGCTGTCCTTTGTAAAACAAAACAAAAGAAAACACCAAGAATGGTACTGTTAGGCACATAATCGTTTTCTTTATACATAGTTGTCAAACTCTGTAGAACTGCTAGCAGATTTATAAAAAGGGTCATAAAAGAAACCAAATGACACTTCGATGGAAAGAAAAGAAATCATTCTTCTGCTGTTGAGAGTTGTAAAGATGTTCAACCATGAGAAAACACCAGTTTTCAAATCAATAATTTAGTATCCAGGGTCTGCGCAGTCCTTGGATGAAGGCTCGTGTGGACAGTGGGCTCTGGGTGTGGTGTCCTTCCTAGTCGACCCATCAGATGCTGAGGTCTTTGGAGCTCTCTTTGTAGGCCTTCCTCCTCGGCTCAGGTACGTTGTTGTTAGATCTACCGTAATTGGATCTGAGCGTGCTATAATACCCACTCAGCTGGGATCCCACCTCCTCTTCCTCCTCATCGCGGTACCCTCTGATGGGAGACAAGTCTCGACTTAGACTCCTCGTCCGGTACGAGTATGAAACCGGAGACTCGTCTCTACGGTATCCATCCTGTCTGCCTCCAGTTCTCACAGGGGAGCGGCCCCTCAATAAAGAGTTGTAGTTCCGGAAAGCCGAATCCGAGTCAGGTGTCCGAACGCGGGGAAAGGTGCCGTCACGAGAAGCCCCGCGGAGAAGGGTCGAATCACGATAGGCATCAAGGTAGCTGGGAGGCTCTCTCTGTAGGGTGTTATCCAGACTGAGCCGGTCCAGGGATGCTGCCAAAAGTGGAATGCTCTCGGAGCGGGATGGAGGCTTCGGAGGAGGAGGTTCCTTTAAGGTCTCATCCACCACCCTGTCGAACTCGTCGTTGTAGGGTTTATCTGAAGAAGCTGTAGGACGTCTTGAGGGAGACTGGTATCTGGAGCGTTGAGGGGAGCGGTAGGGAGATCTACGACGGTAAGGAGAACTGTGGCGATAACCAGATCGGTGGGGTGAACGCTGAGGTGAACTGTGTCTGCGAGGGGAAGAGTGGCGATGATGCCGTCTATCCGGTGAGCGACCTTGTCTCTGGTTGTATCGACTGTCCAAGGTGTTCTCGGCGCTCCGAGCTCTGCGCTTGTCTGGGGAGCGGTGCCTCCGGTGGTGTTGGTGGTTGTGACTGTGGTGGTGGTGGTGATGATGCTGTGAGTCATCCGTGCTGGACCTCTTCTTGTCGCCCTTCCTCTTGTGAGGCTTTGAAGTTCCGCTGTCCTTTCCGTGACCCTTGCTCCTGCTTTTCTTTTCAGGGGAGCGGTGTCTGTGGTTGTTGTGACGGTGGTTTGACCGGTGGCCGTGCTCCCGTTGGCCCGGCTCCCGCCCCCTCCTGTCGTCATTTTGTGATGATTTGTGAAGGTCTGGTGGATAGCTGGACTCCGATGGTGGGTGGGGCCGACTTTCGGGAGGAGCTGCGTTCACTTCCGAAACAGTTTGTGCACCGGCGCCGAGGCCGTTGCCGTCGTTGATGCCGTCTGTAAGATATGAGTAATTATGGGTGAACTCAGTTATCATTTACTGCCTGAACAAGTATCATGTTATGTGATGGATTGTGAATGTGTCTTTAACCTTACTATATTTCCATGAAAAGCTGATATTGGTTTGGCTGTTACCATGACTAGACAACAGTGCCCCCATTAAAGGGTTAGTTCACCCAAACAAGAAAATTCTGTCATTAATTACTCACCCTCATGTCATTCCACAACCGTAAGACCTTCGTTCATCTTCGGAACACTAAGATATTTTTGATGAAATCCGAGAGATGTATGACTCATCCATAGACAGCAATTTAACCACCACTGTCAAGGTCCAGAAAGGTACTAAAGACATCGTTAAAATGGTCCATGTGACTGCAGTGGTTTAACCTTAATTTTAAGAAGCGACGAGAATACTTTTTGTGCCCAAAAACAAAACAAAAATAATGACTTTATTCAACAATATCTTCTCTTCTGTGACATTCTCCTACGCTGTTTAAGTCCAGCGCTTCTGGGTTCCACATCAGAACGCCGGCTCAGTATTGGCCGACGCTTTTCACGCGAGCAGCACGATGCATGCATGCGATGCTGGCGCAGGAGCCGGCCAATAATGACTCGCGTTCTGACATAAAACCTGGAAGCACTGGATGTAAACAGCGTATGACACAGAAGAGAAGATATTGTTGAATAAAATCATTATTTTTGTTTTGTTTTTGAGCACAAAATGTATTCTTGTCACTTCATAAAATGAAGGTCGACCCACTGCAATCACATGGACTATTTTAACGATTTCTTTAGTACCTTTCGGGACCTTGAAAGTAGGGCTGGGACAAAGCATTGCAATACATCGAGAAATGATTTTGGATGAATTCTGAGATTTTCCGAATGCATCACGATTCTCTCTCAAATCGATTCTGGGCTTTCTCTGCGTGCTTTAGAAACGGCCTATAAAATAATCCCTTCTATAAAATAATCATACATAAAGTTCGAAAAGGTTGAAGTGAATTATGAAGGGTGTTTGCAGTGGCCTGTTTACATTAATCTCACGTCATAAAAGCATTCTGATGTGCAAGTACATTCTCAGACTCAGCCGAATGCACGAGTGGTCTTCTTCATGACCATTTGAGTGTACGGTTAAAAACTAGCCTTGAGCGCCATCTGCTGTTACAAATCAAGCTCAGAATAGCTTCAAGAGAATCGCAATGCATTCGGAAAATCTCAGAATCGATCCAGAATCATTTCTCGATTTATTGCAACAATTTTTATCCCAGCCCTACTTGAAATAGGTGGTTAAATTGTTGTCTGTTGAGGAGTCAGAGCTCTTGGATAATTTGTGTTCTGAAGATGAACGAAGGTCTTACGGGTGTGGAATGACATGAGGGTGAGTAATTAATGACAGAATTATTTTTGGGTGAACTAAAACTTTAAGTATGTTTAAATGCACCTTAAAAGTTTGATTTCAGTTGAACTAAAACAATAATCAAGGCTGGAATACACTACATGATTTTCGCCCTGATTGGAGGCAACACCGCAAGTCAGAGCCAGTCTGCGTATTTCGGTCAGTCAGACTTCACAGATTCCACAGAAAATCATGTAGTGTATGAGGGGCACAGAGTCCGAATGACTGGAGCTCGGCTATACTGTTGTAAATGTGCATGTTAACGTACTTGGTAATTCTGTTTGAATGTGTTCAAGCAACAATTTAATAGTTTTAGTTTAGTGTTGATGCAGATGATGATGATACTCATCTGACACAAACTCATGCATTTGATGCTTTTAAATGCCGTTCAAATTGATTTCTAATTATTTAACTCCAAACGTAATGGACTGGTTTGAGACAGACATGTCTACATGATTAGAAAAATTGGATGTAACAAACCTGAGGCAAAACTTGCAGGCAAACATTTTTGTTCCCACGACTCTTTTCTGAAGCAGTTCAAAACTAAGATTCTACAGGTAGAAGCACTTCGAGCTATATATTTTCTACATGCCTAAGATAGACAAGGATCCAAAGAGTCAAAGAAAATTTACCTGTACCGGGTAATGGCTTTGGTGGGTGGCAAACGTCGACAAAAAAAAAGAAAAAAAAAGAAACGCATGACAAAAAACAAAAAAAAACAAAACACCCACTAATAACAAAAAAAAAAAATTGCATTCATTGATGAGGTTTTCATTTTGTCTGTGGGGATGTCGGCAAACTTTAAATGCAAGAATGAACCCACTCATTCAGGTCACAATGTCAGGAATGGCCACAGCACTGGCAATGCATTCTTGTGTAAATGAACTTGCAAGGGACAGTACAGTTGAGAGGAAGCCACAGCACAGAAAACTGCCAGAGATGTGATGAGACGGAACACGGGATCTACAAACCGTGGTCTGATTTTGGTAGAAAGCAGGCTCTGCTGTCTTTTCAGATCTCATACAAGCAGCGACTTGGGGAGCAACCATCGCTATGGGTGGAAGGAAGAGCCCAGAACAACAAAAAAGAGTAGATAAAAAAGAAGAGAGAGAAGCATTTAGATCCCTGAAACAACAGTCGTGAGAGAGTTATGCTCTTTTGCAATGGAAACAGTGTTTATTTTATCAATTAGTCAAAGATAGAGATTGTCCATAAAACGCCCCCACCCTTGAGTGAAAAATCAACAGTAACAGAGAGAGCCGGAACCAAGCTCGCACACGTATACCCACACACACACGCGCACACACTCGCCCAGCAGCAAATCAACCAAAAGACAGTGAGATGTGGATGCCGTAATAAGCTTATGTGCACAAACACACACACCATATGAAGCAGTTTACATTGCAAACAGAAAGAAAACAAAAGTGGTGAGACATGGAAGAGAAAAATGAGAAAAACAAGTACAAAATGGTATAAAAATATACAACCTCACAGAGATATCATGTTGGTGCGGGAAAGGACACATTATATCACATTCTGAACTCGACAAAATACATGAATGAGCATCTTTAAATGGTCAAAACCGAAAACAAAAGCATAAAAAATAACTGTGGCAAATTAGTACATGAATTTTCCATAAATATTATGGAAATTGACAAGAAAAAAAAAACACATTTAGATATTCACTGACATCATGCGGCACTGACATTATGCTCAATAAGTGAGTTGCTTTCTGTCTGTAAATGGAAAAAATGTAACGTCTGATAACAATCCGTTAAATACAAAAAAAAAAAAAAAAACGATAATGGAATGTGGAGTTTAAGAACCATCTGTAAAGTTTGCAATGAAGCAGTTGACATGTACAACGTGCAAAAAGATCTGTGAATATGTTGAATACAGTATTGTGAGTTTTCACCGAAACGGCTAATGATACCAGAATGCGTTTGTAGTCATGGAGTCTCTTTAAAGACCCTTCTCAGTAGCTTACATTCACCTTCAATAAATATCATAAATATGTTACAACTCACTGACATGGTCGTGCCACCTCAATGGAGGGCATGGCAGAGTTTATCATATTTTTTTTCTCTGAAAAACAATAAACGTATATCCAGTTTTAGAAATGTTAATATTTCTGCCTCCTCGCTTTGCGTTTTTTTTTTTATTCTTGTGAAGTATTACGAAAAGCATGTGCCACAACCACCACCCAAAAGCCACATATCCCATAGTCCCCTAGGCTAGCCCAGTGCACCGAGGCAAGGGGGGGCAACAGCAGCAAGAGGAAGGCCCATCACCCGGGAGGAGGTCAGAGGAGAGGACCAGTGCGCAGAAAAGAAGAGGTGGTGGTGTTGTCGACCCCCGTGGGGGAAACTCCTCAAGGTGTGAAGACAGGGGAGAAGGGGATGTTCTCGTAGATTGACCCACCATATTCTGGCACCGAGCCGTCCCCCCTCCTTAGGACCAGGTGGACTTTTCGGCCACCGTTTTTGATCAGTTCAATGGCACGGGCGTGCTTCATGCCCTTGGTGCTCTCCCCATTGATCTCCAGGATCTCATCTCCAACCTAGAGCGATACAGAGCGGGAGAGAGGATGCAGAGAGAATAAAAATAAGGCAATGGTACCTATATTTAGCGGTGACATCCAGAAAACATCGTCATGCGTAGAGAAAGCTAAAGATGAAGAGAAAGGTAGAATTTCCTTTGTTCTATTTTCCCTCTCTGCCTCTGGTTATCTGTCAGCGCTTTCCATCAAGGGAATACCGTTTCCACATAAATGGGTCTTCGGCTGACAACTCGTTGCGCTTCACAGAGCCGCTATGCGTTGCTATCCTCTCATCTAACTTGCAGAGCTTAGTACAGCGGCTGTTAGCATTGATGCTAATGGACTGTTAATCACTCTATTTATTATTTACTTTAAAAATCCACATTTTAACATTACTTCTAAGATTACTATGGGGATAGAAATTAAATGTGCTATTCTGATGCAAGTCTGGGTCCTGAGACGAGCAATGTGTTATACAGATGCTAACGGGATTTGTTGTTGTGGGGGGTTCTAACTGTGGAAAGTTCCGAAGTTGAATGAAGGTCTTATGGATATAGAACGACATGAGGGTGAGTAAATAATGACAGAATTTTCATTTTTGGGTGAACTAACCCTTTAAGTACCACTCATATAAATAATGGCCATCTATCATAACTAGTTCTGGGGCATCTTTTTAGGTAATGAATGTAAGCTCAGATTACTCATTCAGATGCTGATTCTGATTCAAGTAAGATTAAATCCTAATATGCGCATACTGATGTTCACGGTTAGCTGCACTTACCCTCATCTTTCCGTTTCGCACGGCTGCTCCGTCCTCTGCTAGTCTCAGCACATACAGGTCCATGTTGTACTCTCGACCCCCTCGAAGGCTGAAACCAAAGCCTTTATTGTCCCTCTCCAGATCAACAGAGTAGAATTCAGCATCCTAAAACACAAACACATACACGCCAAGGTCAGTGATGAATCTATAATTGTGCTTTTTTTTTTTTAATCAAGGCTCCCATTTCAGCAAAGGTAACAAGACACCAGCAGGAAACTAACATGCATTTGATAGTAGCATCATCAGAGGAATAGCTTAAATAATTGATCTGGCTCTGATGGTTTTGGGTAAAGGGAAACAGGGCCATCACGAGGCACCAACGAACACATTCAAAGTCCAAAATACCACCATACAATTATAGAATAAGGGAAACTTCTAGTGTAAAATTAGTCATAAGAAGGGCTTGAGTTGACATTAACACCCACCAACCTGCAAGTGGATTTCAGCAGTGGCGTGAAACGCAGTCACTCCTACTAGCCACTTTGGCGGGTTGAATTTTATATATAATATATACACTTTTCAATTGTAGTCCTTTAAAATGGTATCTGAAATAATAAACTAAGTGCAATGTAGTGTTGTCAAAAATATAGATTTTTCGATACACATAGATACTGAAATATCTGAAATGCTTCCAATACTCATTTTCCGCAGAATAGACACATGATACCAGCTGCGCTTTCTTGCTCTCTCATCTCTCCTACAGCGAGTTGACACAAACCCACCTTCCCTCACTCACTGGTTTCATTTACTCTGGATCAATATTGTTGGTGTTACGGGGCTTGAATTTCAGCATGGGATTGCGCATATTGCACATAATTTTACTCATTCTCAAAGTGCGCACACAAAAAGCCACCTCTCAGTTGAGTTAAATTAAATTGAGTTATTTTTCACTGCTTATTGCTAACAGTCAACATCTTTGTGGCTAGTAACTTTGGAAAACCACTAGTCACAGTGGCTGATGAGCAAAAAAGTTAATGTCAAGCCCTGTTCATAAGGTATGTTTCATAAATTCGCTTTAGTAGTTCAAAGATTTTGCTGTCTTTTGTTTTTGACAGTTCATCAAACTACTGGCATGCCCTCTCTCAGAGGACAAAAAATCTGAAGGAGATGGCAGTGTAGGGGATGAATTGAGCGATGTACCTGATTTGAAGTTTGTGTCGGAGCTGGAGGAGGTGGAGCTTGTGGGGCTTTGAACTCAAAAGACTCCTGTTTTGGTTTGGTGTTGTTTCTGGGGAAAAAGACAAACAAAACTTTTGTAAAATTGTGAACACTGATACATTGCAGCCTCAAAAAGCATTTGGACACTTAAAGGGATAGTTCACCCAAAAATTTAAATTCTGTCATTGTTTACTCCCCTTCAAGTTGTTCCAAAGCTGTATAAATTTCTTTGTTCTGCTGAACAAGGAAGATATTTGGAAGAATGTTTGTAACCAAGCAGATCTCGCTCCCCCATTGACTACCATGGTAGGAAATAAAAAATACTATGGCAGTCAATGGGGGGCGAGATCTGCTTGGTTACAAACATTCTTCCAAATATCTTGAGCCCAAACTATCAAAAAACAATTTTGGAACCAGTAAAAATGGCTCTGAAAAGTTAGCTTTCTGAAAAGCACTGATACCAACTGGTTTGATTTATTGTTATCCGAAGCAAAGAAGTTCATTAAATTTTAAATGTGACTTAAGTGTCCAAATACATTTTGGAGTCACATTACATTTTTTAATGGAGTAGCTGATGTGATTTCCTTTCATAAATAAATAACGAGCAACCATCAAAAATATTACATAACTTAAATGACTTCAAATTCCTTTTTTAATCCAACTCAAAATGGCTGTATGGTATGGGTGTTTTTAAGTTCAGGTGTACCTTGGCTCAGGTGCAGTTTGCTGTTGAGGTGTGTGTGTGGTAGTTATGGTTGCAATCTTCTCAGCGTTGGTCAGCAGTGATGCATTGGAGGACTCTGCAGGAGGAACATCGAAAATGTTAAGGAAGATAGAGAAGCCTCTACATCATTACCCATAATGCATGTGCAGTGTGTAAGTGTACCCTGTGGACCAAGTATCAGAGGCCCATTTTCCATACAACAAAACATTAGCACTACTGCACTGTGCAAGCGCACTCCAGCTGGGCAGCAGGAACACCGGCACATTTATCATTCTGGCTCCAGCTTTCATCTCAGAGATTACATTACAGCCTAATGACCGAATACCATGCTAAGCCGAACACCCAGTTTCCCTCTTTTGTCTGTAATCTCATATCACAATCTACCCTGACATTAACAATTACAACAGCACGTGTTGAAGGGATAATTCACCCAGAAATGAATATTCTGTAGCATTTATTTACTCTCATGCAGTTCCAAACCTGTATGAGTTTATTCTTTCAATGGAACATAAATTAAGATATCCTGAATAGTGTTCATGCTGTGGTTAGAGTTCCCAAGTCTGAATTAAATTTGAAACCTAATGAAGATGATCAGATTTATACTGAATTATGAATAATATGAATAATGACTCAATTTTCGGTCTTGGAAAATATTGTACACGTCATATTTTGTACACTACTGGTCAAAAGCTTGTAATAATTATGTTTTTGAAATATTGTTTAGATGTTCAAATGTTAAAAAAGGTCTCTTATGCTCACCAAGGCTGTATTTACTTGATCCGAAATACAATAACATCAGTAATATTGTTATTATTAGATATATTATTACAATTCAAAATAACTATTTTAAAATTGAATTTTTTCCTGTGATGGCAAAGCTGAATTTTCAGCAGCCAGTTCTCCAGACTTTAGTGTCACATGATCATTCTAATATGCTGATTTGGTGCTCGATTATTATCATTTGTTGATGCTCACTTACTATTAATGGTTCTTATTATTATCAATGTTGATTTTGTAGAAACCGTGATACATTTTTTTCATGATTCTTTGATTAATTGAAAGTTCAAAAGAACAGCATTTATTTAAAATACAAATCTTTTGTAACATTATAAATGTTTCTACTGTCACTTTTAAATCAATTTAGTGCGTTCTTTAAAAATATATATATTAAACAGCACAACAGTTTTCAACATTGGTTATAATATATATCTTGAGCACCAAATCAGCATATTATTATGATTTCCGAAGAATCATGAGAGACTGAAGACTGAAGTAAAAGCTGCTGAAAATTCCAGGAACACATCCCAGGAATACATTATATTTTATTGTAATTTTATGGTGCCTCTTGCACTTTTTGGAGCTTGACAGACTGTAGTCTTTGTATGCTTTTGTCGAAAGGAAAAAAGCAGCTTAAACATTCTTCAAAACATCTCCTTTGATCCATTTTGGGGTGAACCACTGTACTAGTTTTATTGATCTTGGATCATTTGCTTTGACTGCATTGGCCTATCTCTTAAATCAGCTGTCACCAATGAAATGCGGGCTGCTGTTGCTTGCGTTCAAAAGCTGCTTTAATTCCGCCCCACTGGGCAGTCACTGTGGGGGAGAGAGGGGACTTTGATGAGTGCACAGCCCGTGAATCCCACGTCTTAAAATAGCCTTTCCCCATCACTCTGCTGGGAACAGACTTGGCGTTCTCTCTCTTTCCTCATCTCATGGTTTTATCTTGTTTTTTTCCCTCTTTCTCCATTCAGAAAGCACAAGAAATGCATAAATGATAAATTATGCATAAATTATACACATAAACTAGTAAGAAAGCAAAAGAGTACAGTTTAGTAACTGCAGTCAAGTAATATTCACGGAAGCAAAAAAGAAAAACTACCCACAACGAACCGTCTTCGCCCTCCTGTAAACACAACCAGACGTACACACCCACATTCTGTCAATTTTGGAAATCCCCATAGTATGCCAGCGCTCTCCTCCTCTCTGATTAAAGAGTATGAAGAACTCAGACAGACCCCAGTGTATTTGGCATCACGTATTATAGTAGAGCCGAAACTTCACTGGAAACAGCTTTCTCATTATTGCATGCCGCTTTCCCTCTGAGGAAAATACTCAGTATAGAGAACCGACACATTGGCACATGCATGCACGCATATACCATGAGCTGTTATACCATTGGCCAACACTTACGTTTTTGAGGGGGAACCAGTGTCAGTTCTGGCTCACTTGGTGCCCTAGGTGAGATGAGACTTAATCAAAGAAAATAAAACACTTAGTACAACTAATTAGTATTTAGATATAGGTCAGAGACAGAGTTTTTGTTAGCATGAAAAGTGGGGGGAAAAAATCTATAAATAAATAAATACATTTTATTTTCTGTGAATATATATTTTTCTATAAAATATAAACATATTTTTCTGACAAATAAAATGTTGCTAAAACAATCCTTACAGTTCATTTCTGTATAGAAGCTTGTTTAATAAATAAGGGAAACTTTTTATCTGATTATTCTGACTTTTTTTTCTTCTTGCAATTGCAAGTTTACATCTCGCAATTCTGACTTTTTTTTTTTTCCTCAGAATTGTGTGAAATAAACTTGCAATTGTGAGTTATAAAGTCAGAATTGTGTGATATAAACTTGCAATTGTGAGTTATCAAGTCAGAATTGCATGATATAAAGTCGCAATTGCGAGTTATAGGTCCGGTTTCACAGACAGGGCTTAGGCTAAGCCAGGATTAGGCTTTATTTCAATTAGGGTATTTAAGTAGCTTTTATAAACATACCTTAGAAAAAAAAAAAAAACATTGCTGGTGTGCATCTTGAGACAAAACAATGGCAGTGACATATTTAAAGATATGTCAGTGCAAGTTACTTTCAGTTAAAACAGCTCAAACATGCATTTTAGTCTAGGACTAGCTTAAGCCTTGTCTGTAAAACCGGGGGATAAAGTCAGAATTGCAAGATATAAACTTACAATTATAAAGTCAGAATTGCGAGTTATAATGTCAGAATTTCGAGATATATACTCACAGTTGCGTGATATAAAGTCATAATTGCGAGATATAAAGTCGCAATTCTGACTTTATAACACGCGACTGCTCAGAATTGGCCTTTATAACAATTGCGAGTTTATATCTGACAGTTCTGAGAAAAGATGTCAGAATTGCAAGAAAAAAGTCTGAATTGCGAGATATAAACGCTCAATTCTGAGAAAAAAAGTCAGAATTGCGACTTTATATCACGCAATTCTGAATATAACACGCAATTGCGACTTTGTATCACACAATTCTGATTTTATATCTCGCAATTGCAAGTTTATAAAAGTCAGAATTGTGAGATGTAAACTCGCAATTTTGAGAATAAAAGTCAGAATTGTGAGATAAAAAGTTGCAATTATTCTTTTTTTTTTTTTTTTTTTGAAGCTTCCATAGTTCTGACTTAATTTCCAAAGATGCAATTTTTCTTAAAAGTTGCTACCTGTCATGTCTGGTCTTTGTTTTGCTTCAGTTTGTCTGAGTTAGTTTTGCACTGTTCTCAGTTCAGTTTCCTGTGTTTTTCTTGTTCATGCTCTTCTGTTGCATCTCACCTGTGGCTTGTTAATTATCTCGTTTAGTGCCTGTTTGTTTCCCTGTGCCTTTATAGCCCTCATCTTCAGTTGTTCTCTGTCCATTATCATCAATGTATACTGGTTGTTCAGTTCGAGTTCTTGAGAAGTTCTGAGTAATCTGAGTGTTTGGCTATTTTGATTTTTGTTATTTAATAAAGACTGCAGCACATAGATCCTGCTGCTTTTTTTCTTTCCACCAATAGTGACGCTACTGAAATCTCTGGGGAAACATTAGAATGTGCATGACGCTTATGTACGGCTGTGTCTTTGCTCCCCGACCAACCTTGTTGGTGTGCCATCTGTCATTATTACAACAGCACAATATGAAGGCGTTCTGCCTCTAAGGTTATAAGAGCGTGTTGCATATTCAGTGTGTTGATCCCCTCACAGGTTCCTGTTCATTATTCTTCTTCTAATAATGCTGAACGTACCGTCTACATTATTACTGTGAGGCTCGCGAGAGCAGTATGCTGAGAAGCCGTGCTATTACACATATTGCACACACCCACATTCCCAATATGTTTTCTTCTCAGCTATGCTGGTTGACTGAAGGGAAAGAGAATGAGAGAGAAACTGACCGTCTCCTGGAATGATCCGCAGCGTCACCGTGTTTCCAGCCTCTTTGATCAGGTTGACGATATCTGAGTGGGACTTATTGGTGATGGAGCAGCCATTTACAGCCAGGATCCGGTCTCCAACTTTTAGTTTCCCGCAGCGGTCAGCTGGGCTTCCCTCGATGATGCGACCTATTTTATGAGGCATTGCCACACATGCGTTTCCAGCTTTTGGCCAACAGTGATTGAGCATGTATGAGTTTTAATTAAAATGGTTATTTTTGTTTTGTTTTTTTTGGTGGGGATGGAGAAAGAGAAACAGAAAGAGAGAAAAGGGAAAGAGAGAATGTGTAGGGGTTAATACACCAAGCCACCAAGCTAAAGTGCCAACATTTTCATAGAATGCCCACAAATTGTGCCCTGCAAGCAAAACACACCTCAAAAGTAACTTGGGACAGACAAAAGCATGTTACTGAATGGACAGCAAAGGTATGCAAGAATGGACATAGTGAATCTGCTGAATTTGGCGATATTAAAGACTTTTGGATGCATGCTAGATCACCTTAAGCATCATTTCTGTAGCACTCTTCAGATCCAGTGAATAATCACCACCACTTTTGAATTATTCATTACGCGAAAAAAGGTGTAAACTCTTGAAATTCCCTCAGAGCACTGCATTGTGCTTTAACTCTGCCTGTGTGATGAATAATGGAAAATGACTAGATAATATTAGGATTATTCAAGTTTGCACTTTGTGGTTTACTTACTGTAGTGTGCCGCTAAAGGTGCCGTTAGCTGTTTTGCTAATTTCTGCCATTTTGCTGAATTCAACCACATGCCCTCCATTCAAAAACCTTTCTGATTGGCTAATTTTAAAACATTCCAGGATTTTTCTCCATATAGTGGACTTCAACAGGGTACAATGGGCTGAAGGTCCAAATTGCAGTTTCAGTGCAGCTTCAAAGGGCTCTACATTATTCACAGCCAAGGAATAAGGGTCTTGTCTAGCAAAACAATCGGTCATTTTCCAAAAAAATAAAAAATAAAAAATAATAATAATTATATACTTTTTAACCACAAATGCTCATCTTGCTCTGCTCTGTGATGAACCACACATTACGTAATCAGGTTGGAAAGGTCATTCATGACGTAGGCGGAAGTACCGCGGTCTATTTTTCTCCTTCAAATTTCAAAATCGTCTGACATTGTTGTTTTACCTTTTTTGTAAAGGGTGTTTGACTTAGTCTTTGCATGTTCGCTTTGTAGACACTTGATCGGTACTTCTGCCTACATCACACGTGACCTTTCCAATGTGATTACGTAATGTGTGGCGCATTGCAGAGCATTTGTGGTTAAAAAGTATATCTTTTTTTTTTTTGACAATTTTTTTTCCCACTATATGGAGAAAAATCCTGGAATGTTTTCCTCAAAAACCTTAATTTCTTTTCGAATGAAGAAAGAAAGACAAACATTTTGGATGACATGGGGGCGAGTAAATTATCAGGAAATTTTAATTCTGAAGTGAACTAATCCTTTAATGAGCCATTCACACAGAACGCGTTTTTGTGCTTAAAAATGATGCTGGCCAGTGGAATTAATAAAAAACGTGATATTTAAAAGTTGACCCTTTAACTTGAACGCTGCGTTTTTAGAATGGTGTGTCATGCACGAGACGCAGTAAAAGACTTAAGATGTGAGTACAACGGACAAACACGTTAATCTAGCACATTTACATAGAAAACAACGGAAAAACAATGCAAGGAAATGCAAAACCGTGTTTTGTGTGAACAGCCCCTTAAAACTTTTAGGGCTAGATTTACTAAACGGGGCAAATTAGCATGAGAGCACAATTCAGAGACCTGCACGGGTCCTGTTTGATAAACCCACACTCGCCCTGCACCCGCAGTTATTAACAGCACACCCGACCCGATATCCGACAGAAACACTCATTTTAGCCCGCACCCGACCCGACCCGCACCCGCATTAAATCTCCTACATCAGGTAGACAAAAATATTTTTCTCATGTAGCCTAAGACAAGCAATAAAACCAACATTAGGCATTATATGTCGCTGCATCTAATTAAACATTACATTAAACAACACAAGTAAAATAATAGAACAAAGAATGTTTTAGTAGGGCTATTTAACTGTAAGCTTAAAGCTAGTAAATATCAGATTCACACGGTATTTAAAAGTGGTTGTCTCTTCTGAAACTCAGTAGTGTTTACCTGGCTGCTGGTCCTCTTTGTAGCAGCGCGAAAAATATTCTAAAACTTTTATTCAAATTGTAAATAGCCTATATTAAATACATAAAGTGAGCAAAGCACGCTCCCTTTAATAATCACTATAGCTTTCAATCAGATGCAGCGCGATTGGCTACAATGCTCAGCGCTACAAATCCTGCTGTAATTAGAAGCCTTTAACGGTCTTCAGACAGAGCGTGAACACAAGCACGGGACCATTTGAAAGCAGCTGTCAAATGCACCGATTTGAGTTGGAATAGTCTTGGCTATTGGACCCGTAGTCTACCCGTGCCTACCACGCGTCCGACACGCACCCGACACGTAAATATTATTCCACCCATTACATAAAATTTGGCGGGTCACCCGTCGGGTACCCGTGGGTACCTGTCCGCGTGCAGGACAATTCCACAAATGCGCCGATGGGAATGGCAAGTTTTGCGCATGATCTAATGCTGACGCGCAAATTAAAGAACACATGCTTTTTTGTGTGTTAAAGGGGTAGTTCACCCAAAAATGAAAATTTGATGTTTATCTGCTTACCCCCAGGGCATCCAAGATGTAGGTGACTTTGTTTCTTCAGTAGAACACAAATGATGATTTTTAACTCCAACCGTCGCAGTCTGTCAGTCAAATAATGCGTGTAAATGGGAACTCCAACTATAAGAGTCAAATAAACACGACAGACAAATCCAAATTAAACCCTGCGGCTCGTGACGACACATTGATGTCCTAAGACACGGAACGATCGGTTTGTGCGAGAAACCGAACAGTATTTATATCATTTTTTACCTCTAAAACACCACTATGTCCAACTCCGTTCAGCATCCGGTTAGTGAGGTCAAAAAAAACACGCTCTGATGACGGAACTGATGTCTCGCGCTTTGCTTCAATGAGTGCGAGACATCACTTCCGTTGTCAGAGCGCGTTCAGACCTCACTAACCGGATGCTGAAGGCAGTTGGACATAGTGGTGTTTTAGAGGTAAAAAATGATATAAATACTGTTCGTTTTCTCGCACAAAACGATCATTTCGTGTCTTAGGACATCAATGTGTCGTCACAAGCCGCAGGGTTTAATTTGGATTTGTCTGTCGTGTTTATTTGACACTTATAGATGGAGGTCCCATTTACACGCATTATTTGACTGACAGACCGCAACGGTTGGAGTTAAAAATCATCATTTGTATTCTACTGAAGAAACAAAGTCACCTACATCTTGGATGCCCTGGGGGTAAGCAGATAAACATCAAATTTTCATTTTTGGGTGAACTATCCCTTTAAATAATGGCGCAAATATCAGTAAATTGACTAGCACAAACATTAGTAAATCGCTTTGCGTGATTCACTTACATACTCTCCTCCCATAAATAGAAACTCCAACAAATGCATATGCAATAAGGTCAGCAAAAACAACTCAGTCCACGCCTTTTCAGTGCTAACTTTGCACTGCGTGTCTTTAGTAAATTCCAACAGTAGTTTTTTAATGCCAAAAGAGGGTTTGCGCTGCCGCAAGCTGTTAGTAAGTCTGGCCCTTAATGTGATAAATTGTTTTTAAAAGTTGTTTTTATATATTTTTTTATATCAAACAATTTTTAGTGGTCTCATCTTGCGAAACATGCATGTTTGATCAATTTAAATGCTGTGATGGCACTTGGGCAGGAATGTTAGTACAACTATAAAATTCAACCAGCTTGTCACACTGCTATGAAGATTATTTGTTGTTTGATTGTAATATTGATGACTGAAACTCTGCTTACTCTGAGGTCCTCGTTCACAGTGACTCTGGCACAGGAACTCGATTCATCAGTAGTAAGTAAAAGAGTGCCAAGCACTGCTCCCTCTCTTTAATTCCTCTCAAACACAGATCTGTCATTCCTCTCTTCCATCATAACACTCTGAACAAAACTCCCACGTGGTGTAATCACTGAGCGTCCTGGATCCAGTGTACACTTATGCGAAGGCTGCCAACGGCACTATTGTGAGTTTAAAGAGTGGGAGCGTTCTGATGAACACGACGAAGAAGGATCTGTGTCTTTAAACATGGGATGTCATTCTTGATTTGTCTTTTTACTAACTTGATCTCTCTATCAATTGCAGTTGTTAAAAAATAATGATGGCAAGTGCTACTGGCAACTGCTGGGATAACATGGTGAGATTTGGACAACCTAAATGCTGTTTCACTAACTTGACAACCATCTTGTGTAATGGAGACTTGTCTGGCTTTGGGAAGTACAGCGGAAATACAGGCCCATGAAGAGAGGGTGGATATCGATCCCTGCTTCGGGCAGGCATTGCGAACACACTGCCTTTCGAAGTAAGAAAATCACAGGACATGCAGATTGGTGTAAGGAAAATACGAAGAACACACACCCACCAAAAAGTGAAAACCACAACCAAAGCACCATTCAGAGGCAAAAAGCTCCCAGAAGAATGTGAATCTCTTAGTCCTTTCCTCTTTTTATAATATGAAAGAAGTGAATATGTAAATATGTGATTGCTTGTTCCCAATGTATTTGGCAGACAATTTTATCCAAAGTGATGTACAGTGCATTCAAGCTATACATTTTGTCATTTTAAGTGCTTTCTGGGAATCAAACTCAAGACACTGGCATTGCTAGTGCCATGTCCCATGAGCTACAGAAACACTTGTTTTTTTTGGTAAAATCATAGGCAGATCCAGACAAAAATAAATAAATAAACCTGCAAAATTGTTAATTTAATATAAATATATACTTAAAAAAAAAAAAAAAAAAATTAATTTGCAACAAATAAATGTGTTTTGTCTGGATATTTAATAAAAAAAAATACATTGAATGAATGGTTTTATTATTAAATAATTCATTAAATCACAACACTTACCGAAAGTAGTTCCCGCTTCAGGTCTCGACACTGACGACACAATAACAAATCCGAAGCCTTCATTCTCTCCACGTTGGATCTCCACATCGTAGGGTTGGATGGCATTGGGGACCACCGTATTGTTGCTGCCGCCTCCGCCTCCGCTGCCGATGCCGCTAGTGGAGCCTGACCCGGAGCTGACCGTGTTGAGGGAGTTCTGGCTGCCCTGTGGCGTGCGCTTCTCCTCGGTTAGAGACGGGGCCTGTGTGCTGCTGTGGTGAGAGGAGGCTGGAGAAGGAGGCATCTCACCATCCACCTTTGCCACTGAGGAGGAAGAGGGTTGGGGGAGGGTTAGAAAAGTCACTCTGAGAGATTTATGTTCTGCAAGTCAAGGAGAAACCAATTCAGGAGCTCCACATCAACAAGCTCAACAGATAAAGGTTTAATGATCTACGCACCAAACACACTTCTGAACTGCATAAGATGGTTAGGTATGGAAATTTGTTTTTGCTACATAATTAAAAAATTCAAAAGGTAATTGCGACTTTTTCTCTCGCAATTGCGTGTATACAGTCTGAATTGAGAGAATTATTTTTCTCAGAAATGCGAGTTTATATCTTGCAATTCTGACTTTTTTCTCAAAACTGTGAGTTAAATTTGTATAACTTGCAATTGCGAGTTTATATCTCACAATTGTGAGAAAGTCAGAATATAAACTCGCAATTCTGACTTTTTTTCTCGCAAACGCGAGTTTATATCTCAGAATTCTGACTTTGTTTCTTGCAATTGTGCCTTTTTTCTCAGAATCGTGAGATATACAGTCCTAATTGTGAGTTATAAAGTCTGAATTGCGAGATATAAAATTGCAATTCCAAGGAAAAAAAGTCTGAATTTTGAGATACAAACTCACAATTGTGAGAAAAAAAGGCAGAACTGTGAGCTAGACACTGGCATTAAAAAGTTGTAATTATCTTATTTTTTATTCCGTGGCGGAAACAAGCTTCTATAGTTAGGACATGTAATTACATAAAAGCAAAATTTCCCTGGATGTTTAAAATATCTTGCCCTGCTCTTGTATTCAGGTAGGTGATCCTAGATGAGTAAAAAAGGTTAACTTATACTCTGAAACCTGACATATGGGACTCAGTGCCCTGCATAGATTAATTAGCAAGAGTCAGCAGGCATAGACTCATTATCATGTGCCATGAACTCTCATTTAAATAAAGTCTGTCTGATAGGAATGGATAATCAAGCAACCTTATGCAAAATCCTGCTTAATTCACAATTCCACTAGTCATGCTGGTCATTACGTAAGGGATGTAGAGTACAACATGTAAGCTGCAATTAGCACTTACTCTGGAATTGACACCGCATACTGATATAAATGACATATGATACTGACAGAAAAGCTTTACAACTGCTCAAAGACATGCTGGAGTTTACTATACTTCAGGTATACATCTTTTCTGGCCATGAAATACTTCATAGCAAATCCAGGATACAAAATGAACATTGGACAAAACTAGTTTTATTCGGTGCAGAGCTGGTGTTTTTTTTTTCTTTTTTTTTCTTTTTTTTTTACTCTGATTTATTAATACATAAAAAAAAAAAAAAAAAAATAGAAATTGTACAATAAAATGTACAATGTCATTGAAAGGTTTGGGGTCAGTATGATTTTTTTTTCTAAAAAAGAAACAAATACTGTTATTCAGCAAAGAATGGTACAAAGGATTTCTATTTCAGCTGTGATAATAATAAAAAATGTTTCTTGAGCAGCAAATTAGCATATTAGAATGATTTTTAAAGGATCATGTGACACTGAAGACGAGTAATGATGTTCACACGAATGCCATCACACGAATAAACTACATTTTAAAATATATTAAAATAGAAAAGTTATTTTTAAATTGTAAAAATATTTCACAATACTACCGTTTTATTGCAGACTTTGTGAGCAGAAGAGACTTCTTTCAAAAACATTTAAAAAATCTTACCAACTCCAAACTTTTGAACGGTAGTGTAAAAAACAAAATAAATGAATAAATAGTTAGTCAATCAGTCAGTCAGTAACTTTATAAGGAATGCATGGTTATATTAAATGCAAGAATGATAGTTTGAACTTCAAATGCATGATCCAAATCAACCCAAAGTTTTGGGTTGATTTGGTGACCTGTCACAATAATCCAAGAAAAACAGCTAAAATAATTCTGTTGTCATAAGGGGAAAATCTATTTTCAATAAAAATGTATAATACAGTTTCATGACTAGTGATAAATATTTATGGCCTGTAATTTTTCTCAACAATAATAATATTTTGTAGCCTGCTTACATCCATATCCAGTCTTGCGTCTCACAGTCAGGTTGACGTGACCCTGTTTTGCGGCTTGTTGCATGAGTTGAACGACTAGCTGATGGGATTTTCCCACAACAGCCGTTCCATCCACACAAATTAGCTCATCTCCTGATCGCAGACGCCCATCTTCATCGGCAGCTCCGTATTTCACAATGTGGCCAATATAAATCTGTACAGACAGACACAGAAAGAGAGTTAACAAGAGTTTTGAAACAAATCTGTCTTGGCAAAACTGAACTTCACCCCTTGAGGTCCATCACTTTTCAAACTCTGTGTCAGTGTCGTGTCAAAGGTTTTCAAATTCATGGAAACACTAAGATTTCTGCGTGTTTTAAGTCTAATGGTTGTGAAATGTTCTCCAAATAGCAAAACCTCTATGGAATTTTTTACACCTCTTATACCAGCCGAAAGGAGGAGTATTGCAGACACTCGGTTTTTCATTCTTCGAGGAATAGAGTCCGAGAAACTGGCTCATCAGTTCAAAGATGTAACGTGGCCTCATTAAAGGGAAGAACTGGTGGTCTGAGAGATATTTTCTGACTGATCGAGGCTGTGCTGCACAGATCAAAGCCTTTGTCAACCTACACACACAGGGCAGATGCTTTCACTGGGAACAAGTTTTGCCAAAAGCGGAGTGTTTGTAATGTGCTGGGCACATTTCACATAGGAAAGGGTATCATGCACAAGCGGTGAAGACTGAATCTGAGAACTTGGCCATGCTTGGACTGTTACATTTGGAAAATCTTCAAAGGGTCTATATTTGTTGGGCGCCTTTGAAACTGTCAAAGAGCATGAGTGTATTTATACACAGGCATAAAAAAAAATGGCATTATAACTAAAATAAACCAATTAATAATTAATGTTGTTACACTTTTATCAAATATTATTGAAAAGCATAATAATGTGTTAACTAAAGCTAAAACTATTAAAAATGTTTTTTTTGTTAGCTGAAATAAGCAGAAATAAAACAGATTTTCAGCAATTTTAAAACTGTTTGCCTTCATCATTTCATTATAAATGGCCCTGCGGTGAGACAAATGTGTTTTTGTGTTAATAAAATAAATATTCCATGTTGGCAGTATGACAGCTGCATGCATAATAATTATAAAATATTTAGCTAAGTTCTATTTAAAATTGTTTTAGATGGACTACAACATCAAACCAGAGGAAATAACTGCATGTCATCTACCCATAACCACCACAGATTAAACTAATTAAACTAGAGGTGCACCGATACTAAATTTCTCTGTTGATACCAATAGCCGATTATTCAGAATGATATCGGCCGATACCGATAGTTTGGTTTTTCTTAAGGAAAAAAAAAAAATCTCTCCCAAATAATGTTGCAAACTATACAGGGAACCCTCTCATTTGGTACACTACACTATTAGAGGTTACAATTAACAGCAGAGGTATTATATTCATCTGCTGTTTATTTTCAGATATAATAATTACACTCAAATAAAAACTGAAATATATAAAACTTAGTATCACATAAGGTAGTTTTCATAAGCACTTGTCTTCATGGCATATAATTAACAGTAAATAATCTCCTCTCCAGTGTTTTTTTTTTTATATGTAGATAGCTAAGGAACTGTGAACATTGGAAAACATTCCTGAGGTAAAAGTGACATGATGTGACATATTGTTCACAAGCTGTTTTATTGACGTCTTTCCGCGGTTGAAACACAAGTAAAGTGATTACATGAGACATGATACATTCTGGTAAGTTGTACAATATATTTCAACATACCTTTGATGTTCATTCATGTTTTTCGAGATAAAAAAACATGCGCTCCGAGCTGCCGCCTGAACTGAGGCGTTACAGCGATCTGACACGTCACATTTAAGAGCATCAAAACGCCATTTATTGTTAGAATTTCATGATAAAATGGACAGAATTTGAAAACTGAAACTTTAATTCTTATCAGAAGTAATAAAGCACAAATCTTTTTGCGATTATTGGATGGGAGTCGGTACAAATAATATTTGATGTAGGGGAAAAACGCAGACCTGGCAACCCTGGCTTGAACTACGGGTGATTCATAGGGTCAAAAAGAGCCTGCTTTAACGTCACTATTTTTAAACTGTTAATGCTTTAAAATTCAACACAAGAGTGATTTTCTTCACACAAAGTATGTATAAGTTGCAGTCTGAACTCGTCTTTCCGCACCCTTTTGATTGACAGGATATAATCGGCCCTGACCATCGGCAGTTTTTAAACAATCGGCCGATGGCCGATAGTGATAATAATAGCTTTTATCGGCCGATACCGATTGTTAGCCGATACATCGGTGCATCTCTAAATTAAACGAATAAATAACTATAATAAATATCAATAAATGATGAACACAATACTCGCAGAATTGCACAAATGAGGCCTGCACTCATTGCTTTGAACTCACCGGCTCGCCAGGTTCATTGCCTCCCAGGATCCTGAATCCAAAGCCGGTATCTTTTCTCCACAGGAAAATATCCTGCTCCTGGTAATCAGGTACTGAAAAGGAAGGAAAATAGCTTGAGATCAATTCACCTGCAGAATGACGCACAAGCTTTGATTTATAACCCGATCCTGCCTCTTTCAAGAACGGCTGCTGGTTCAAGGAAAAGCGAACAATGTCACTTTCATGATGACTGCATCTCTAGTTCTCAAACATCTGGATTTTTTCTAATTGGTTCACACCAATGAAGATGTAATATAATGGCTACTCTGCTCTAATGAATTCACAAAGCACAATCCGATTAACAGGTATTTCCATCTGAGAAAATAATAAGCACTGACACATGTGCTTAAATCTAGATTACAGATCAAGTGAAGCAGAAGAGAGAATCCAGAGGTCTTTTGAAGCAGCTGTGCCCTTGAGCTTACACCACTGCCTGAGTACCATCTCAACCACAGCACTTCCATGTCAAATCAGTCAGGACAAGCAACAGCAGAGCTTCCCCCTCTTTTAGACTTGAAGTCCTGCAGACATCAGCAATCTGTCAGGTTTTACATTATTGACCCTGTAGCTCTCCAATGCATCACATGATGTTCTGTCGGGGGACGCTTATGCCTGCTAAGTAAGAGAGAGCTGGAAACCGTGGCTCTATATTTCTGACGCAGGCTTTTACCGGAGATCTTTTTTTAAACGTGCTTACCTTTAAGAATGAGCTTTGGTTAACGTAAGCTAACAACAAATGCTCTGAATTTGTGATTCTGCTGCAAAGCTATTGAAATGCAGTTGGACGTGTGGAGCAGCTGCCAGAGACAAAAACCTCCGCCTCCAGCCTAACCAGATGTACAGCTATTTACTGTAACAGAGACAGGAAGTAGAATGGCTCCAGAGCCATTCAAAATGGCTGCTGCATGGGCAATTTTCCCACACCGTTCGATCTCCATTAAGAAGCAAGGACGGTTGTGGCAGACTCTGCAAATTGTGCATTATGGCAAGGATAGACCTTCAACTTTCATTCTTTTGTGTTAAAGCCTCTCAATGCAGCTGTTGACTGGACTGAATGTTCTCAAGCTGGTCCTAAAGTGCCAAACAGACGCCAATGATTTATCTCTCAATCCATTCAAGGACTGCAACAGTCTGATTGTAGAATGTACTCCCATTAGGCGGTTCTGTTAGGTGAATCAAAAACATACACTTCAAAAAGTGAAGCCCGATTCTCAAACAAATGATTCTCATAATTTGGTTCTTTTTAGTGAATCAAAACATACAGTCCAATAAGTGTAATCCAACTCCCAAATGAATTATTTCAGTGAGTTGGTCCTTTTCAGAGAATTGAAAACATATGGCGCAACCAGTGTAGACGAATTTCAAAATGAATGACTCTAAAGAGTCAATTCTCTTTAGTGAATCATTAAGAAGTTTATAAACACACGTTTGCAAGAATTGTTTTGAAGGGTTAGTTGATCCAAAAATTAAAATTCTGTCATTAATTACTCACCCTCATGTCGTTCTACACCAGTAAGACCTTCTTTCATCTTTGGAACACAAATTAAGATATTTTTTATGAAATCTGATGGCTCAGTGAGACCTGCATTGAAAGCAAGTTAATTTACACTTTCAAATGCCCCGAAAGGTACTAAAGTTATTTTTAAAACAGTTCATGTGACAACAGTGGTTCAACCTTAATGTTATGAAGCGACGAGAATACTTTTTGTGCGCCAAAAAAACAAAATAATGACTTTATTCAACAATATCTAGTGAAGGGCGATTTCAAAACACTGCTTCATGAAGCTTCAAAGCTTTATGAATATTTTGTTTCAAATCAGTGTACCGCTGTAGTCACATGTAGTGAACCACTGTAGTCACATGAACTGTTTTAAATATGTCTTTAGTAGCTTTTTGGGCATTGAAAAAAGAAAATGATCTTGCTGGCAATGCAGGCCTCACTGAACCATCAGATTTTATCAAAAATATCTTAATTTGTGTTCTGAAGATGAACGAAGGTTTAGGGGTGTGGAACGACATGAGGGTGAGTAATTAATGACAGAATTTTCATTTTTGGATCAACTAACACTTTAACTTGATTATTGAACTTATAGCTTTTAAATATGGAATTAAAAAAAATCCATAAAGGAAAAGTAGTTTGAATAGTTATTAATGGAACGGTTAAAGAACCAGAATAGTTAAGACACATCAGAAGCGGAACTGTTAAATTTTGCACGATTCCCATTCCTATAGTCCCTACATTCTCCTTCTTAAGGTTGTTAAACTTACTAATGAGAGACCCTAACAAAAACAGAGACAATGAAGACACTCCAAGTTAGCAACATTTTCCAACTGAACACTGGAGTGCTCCATTCCACAGCCTCTTAACATCCACTGAAAGATATTCCTGTTAATTAGCCCCTCTGCTCTGGCACACATGAAAGTAGTATTGGATTCACTGTCTTCCGCTACTACCAATTATATGCACATTTGTCAAAAGATGTGTTCTAGAGCCCGCTGGAGCGTGTGAACGCACTGATGGCAGGGAAGAGTGTAATTGGTCAGAAGTGCCTCGCCGTTCATGTTGGCTTCTCACTGGCGGTGAGCGAGTAGGCGAAAGCAAAGTGAAGGAAAGAAGGAATGAGAAAAGCTAATGAAAGCTTTGGAAGTACAGATGACAGGTTCATCCGAACACAGCTCTCTGATCACAACACACACAGGGGATTCAAACTGACGGCTAATGGTTTACATTAGGTTTGGACAGCTATTTGAATACTGAAAGACTACATCCGTGTTCAAAAGGACGTTAGATGTAAATGGACTTTTTAGCGGCCTCGCTACATTTGAAATTCACGAATTACTACTTAATGCACTTAATATTGAGAAACTGGGAATATTAAGTCTGGTTGAAAATGTTTTGATGATGTATAGATCGACTCTTAAAAACAACATCAACTGTTAAAATTACATTAAAATATAATGACAACTGCCTTGATTTTAAACCAATCCAACAATGAATAATTTTTGTTTAAACCAAGGTTAGATCACTTTTTCACCAGCAAAGATTTTCAATCCCCAAAATTTTAGTATTTAGCTAAATTGCAAAGCAGAACAACTAAACAAGATATACAGCCCCAACCAACTAACCAAACCTGATATCCCAATACCATCCCAAATATAAAGAAGAGACACAGTGATCCGCTGCCAATGCACCCGCCACCAGAATCCCATATTACTTACGCCTACTTTCATACATGCTCCTGGACTGGGCCCAGATTTTAAAGGGATCTGGTTTCTTCTGAAGAGTTCCGTCTACTGGAGGGTCCTGGGGCAGGCTTGGCAGGGGCTGAGAGGGGGGAGGTGGGGCAGCCGACTCGTTGAGCAGAGCCTGGGAGGCGTGGAGGGGAGAGTCAGTGTGGATGCTGCGCTGACTGGACACGCTGTGCTGGGAGCTGCCCTGACTGTCCTTGCGCTCCAACTGTTGCTGTGTGGGGGGAAGAGAAATAAAAGACAGGAAACATGAATAGAGAAGAAAACAGCACCACTACCTCCCTGATATCTTTAAGATGGAGTGCAGGAATTGAATACATGTGGAGTAGGCAAGTAAAAAAAGAAACAAAGAAAGAAATGTGAATGAATGAGTTGAAGGACAGAATGACGCACAACTCTCTTTACCATTTCGTCAGGATTAATTCAAGCCAAGGATTATATCAATACGTTCAGCTGCTATTTTAATATTCTGCCTCAACTATCATTCAACCATAACCTCTCAACAAATACCTTCTCAACAAGCAACTCAACTCAGTATTTTAGCTTCAGTTATCACATATATATTATATTATATTATATTATATTATATTATATTATATATTAAAAAGTGGGGGCCAAAAGTCTCAGACACTGAAACTATGCAATTCAAAACCAAAACCTGGAAATAAACCATATTTTAGAACTTAGAAAACTGTAAACAATACAACATTAAAATGACTAAAGAAATATGTCAGATTCTGCACTATTACTAGGTCACTAATCAAATAAGCAAATTACAGTGTCTGATCATGTGACTCCGTTGTACAGATGGTCAGATGTTTAAATATGCTATTCTCAAATTAAGCTAGATGACATGATCATCAGTTCTTACCCAAACTTACAGCTTGAGTGCTGCTGTCATTAAAGGGTTAGTTCACCCCAAAATGAAAATTAATTCATTAATTACTCACCCTCATGTCGTTCCACACCTGTAAGACCTTCGTTCATCTTCTGAACACAAATTAAGATATATTTTTGATATAATTTGATGGCTCAGTGAGGCCTCTATTGCCAGCAAGATAATTAACACTTTCAGATGCCCAGAAAGCTCCTAAAGACGTATTTAAAACAGTTCATGTGATTAGAGTGGTTCAACCTTAATGTAATGAAGCGACAAGAAAAACAAAATAACAACTTTATTCAACAATATCTAGTGATGGGCGATTTCAAAACATTGCTTTATGAAGTTTCGAAGCTTTACGAATCTTTTGTTTCAAAGTCATTTCAGTAAACGAGGCTTCGTTACGTCATAAGAGTTTCGAAATTTTAATGGTTCACCATTGGGGGGCGTGACTTTGGCAGTTTGATATGCGATCTGAACCACTGATTCGAAACAAAAGATTTGTAAAGCTTCGAAGCTTCATGAAGCAGTGTTTTGAAATTGCCCATCACTAGATATTGTTGAATAAAGTTACTTTGTTTTTTTGGCACACAAAAAGTATTCTCGTCAATTCATAACATTAAGGTTGAACCACTGTAGTCACATGAACTGTTTTAAACATGTCTTTAGTAGCTTTCTGGGCATCTGAAAGTATTAATTATCTTGCTGGCAATGGAGGCCTCACTGAGCCATCAAAAATATCTTAATTTGTGTTCCGAAGATGAACGAAGGTCTTACAGGTGTGGAACGACACGAGGGTGAGTAATAAATGAGAGAATTTTCATTTTTGGGTGAACTAATTTAATCTGTAAAATTTGCACTTTAATAATTTACAAACAAAAAAATATATTATAAAAATGCAAAAAAAAAAAAAAAAAAAAAAAAAGAAGCATTTTCACCCCATTGTATATAATAATTATTTTATAAACAATTTAATATTTTCAATTCATGTTTTAAATTTAAATTAATTTAAATGTAATATTTATTCCAAGTAATAAATCACAATTTAACTAATACCTCCAGAGGGGTTTGGTTATGAAATTTTTAATGTTCTCTCCTCCACTAAGTCATCTGAGGTTCTTTTTTAAACCCACGCACACACCTCTGCTTCCTTTTGCATCCCAGCACAACCTATGAATCTGTACAGCAGACATCCAGAAATTCAGCAATAAAAATCAAACCACAATTCAATAAGTAGCTAATAAATCCATCCAAATAAAACAGAGGCCATTTGAGAATTGAGAAACGTCGCCTGGCATTGAGGAATCATATAAGCATGGACTCCATTTCAACAAAGTAGAAAAGAAACCAAGGCTGCCATTTTAACAGAACACTGATTATTGTTTCTACTGTCCAGAGACTCATTGAGCTCAAACCCTCTATCTATCATCAACAGGCTGGTGGAACACAAAAGATTAAAAATAAAAACACTTTTTTTGCTGTTTTATCCTTGAAGCTCCAAGGATGGAAACCTGCTGGTTTCGTTGTTTTCGGTAAATCATTAGAGAGCTATTACAGGATGCCCATGTGACCAATAAAGTCAGCCCTCTTCCCAGGGGTGAACACCACCCTCCCAACATTGACCACATGGTTTCTCCGTTCACTGATGGAGTGTTTGCATTGAAGTGCATATCAGATTCTCTCTGCCAGAGCAATGACATTCTAAAACCTCTTTTGAACACAAGACCAATGCCACGGTCAATGAGCAAAAGCAATCAGAAACAACATGGAGAAGATTGACATAAAAATGGTGGTGAAGAGAAAAGAACAGACTGAGAATAAAACATCTGTACTCACCAGTTTGGGGCTCTTCTTCGCAGGTGCCACCCCTACAAAAAGCGAAAGAGACAGAAATATTAATTGTGTGTGCACAAAGATTTCACCTTCCCCACAGGCACAGATCTGAAAGCAATCCCAAGACAGATGGATGACTCCAATCAGGGTGCGTGGAGCGGCAGCAGCCCCGTCTCTCTTTCCGTTTCTTCTCTCGTTCCTTTACACCGACAGTACATAAAGAGGGCAGCACGGACTATCCGCATCAGAGGACCGACCCCCATTACCCTGATTAAACGCTAAGCAGACCCCATGAACTTAAAGGAACAGTTCGGTCTTTCTTGCGTAAAACACAAAAGAAGATATTCAACAGAATGTCCCAGCTGCCATTTTCCTTATAATGAAAGTGAATGGGCACCATTCACTTCTATTGTACAGGAAAAAAGCAGCAGGGACATTCTGCGAAATATTTCCTTTTATGGTCTACGCAAGATTTGGAACGACGTGATGCCAGAAATTTTATTTCAGGGAGAAAAATCCCTTTAAACCTACCAGACACTGCGTGAGAGATGAAGACAGAAAAAGAAGAGTGCGAAAGATAGAGAGAACGAACGAGACACAGGAAGAGAAACAGAGAGGGGCTTATGCCCAGACAGGTGCTAAGCTATTACCCATGGAGAAGGAGTCCAAGATACTGAACATTAAATTATAGGCAACGGTCAGTTCCCCTCTTACTGAAACCATCTTCCAGCGTCCCTGCCCCTCGCGATGTTGCTGCCGAAGGATCCTGCATCTAGAGCCAGTCCTTGATTCTCCTGTCTTTTGAGCTTCTATTTTTTCTCTCCCTCTCCCTCTCTCTCTCCTTCTTCTTTTTTGCCCTCCCCCTCCTTGTTTCGATGTGCATCACCCTCGCTCCGTCTTCATGTGTTTGCTGCTTCTCTCTCCCCGACGCGAGCATTCTCGCGCTCGCTTTACCATCGTACTCCCTCCTCCGAACACTGATTCCCTCCCACTTCTACATGCGTTGATGTGCCATTGCCCCCTCCCATGCCTCCATCAGAAAGGCTGGGTATGACAGGCCATGCATAAATTATGCATTCATACATAAATAGATGTGCACGTCATTTATAGCAGGAAGAAACGAATGTATTTCAATGTCGGTAAGATTCATTAGTGTGATCATTAGTTGTGATTTTGCAGCTGGTTGTGTGTTTCACTGTGTGGTGCTGTAAGATCCTGATCAGTCCTCTGATTCCAGTCTGGCCTGGAAATAAGGTTGCTTACTATGAAGCTGTTCCCTTGAGAGCAAGTCGTCTGCGTGAGCGCGCCCACGGTAACACACATGCGCACTCGCGCCATTCGTCACAAGCAGCGTCCAGTCTGTCCTGCACACATTGTTCTCTCTATCAAACAAAGTGCTTCTGCTCTTTATTCTGATACAACTTCAGGTATTCAATCGCCTTTTCCGTCGAAAATTGACCTGCCCCATAAAGCCCTGCCCCCAACTTGAATCATTATCCCCAAAACAAACACAATCGTCCTCTGCAGTCTGCCGCCTCCCTCTCTTCTCTATGCCTGTCTCCACTACAGCCCATTAATTGTTAAAAGTTTCTGCAGCATTGCTACACGCCTTCTTTGCTAACACACTCTCTTTATGTATTCACTTCAAATCTCGCACATTGGTTTGTTTGGTAGAGGAATTTTACTGAAACGGACAATGGTAATTGTAATATTGATTTGGCTAAATGTTGATAATTCCTGACCTCAAGTGTAATTTCTATAATATTTTCCCTGCTCAGACAAAGTATTCCAGAGTGGCACAGCAACAAGAATCCATAAAATAGAATGAATCTATGCTATTTTACGAGTTTAAGAGTGAGTCTAATTTTATAACCCAGTTAAGTGTCTGGAGGTCGTTGCTTATAGAGGAGAAATGCTGCCTAATACCTTGTAATCAATCAATCCATTTCACTTTACTGGGCACATAATGGCTTTATCTGAATCCCATAAAGCAGTGCTGCTTGCTGAATGAAAAGCAAACAAAGTGACCAATGCATTAAAAGTGGATGACTCTTATTGTGATTGCTGCTTAACTCTTGGACCTGTTTCAAATCCTTTAGTCAAGCACTTTGAGGTATTTTCAAGACCCCTGCCATTTCTGCTCATACTTCCTTTGTTCAGGACTGCTTCCGTATGAGCTCAACTAGAGTTGTCAAAAGTACCGAGTTTGGTACCAAGTCAGTACTGAAATTTTAAAAATGTGACACTTTGAGCGCTGTTGAGTGGATTCGTAAACACCTTGATTGGCCATTGTGTTGACGTGCTCATCGGATATGTCTGTGATTGGCTTCAATAATAAACACTTCAAAAATGTTGTAAATAGTCATCAATGACGCTCTTCACCAAGCGATTACACAGATACACACGGGAACGTTTGAAAGCAGGCGTCTATCGTGGACCAGCTTTCAAAACACTTTCAAATTCAAACACTTCTGTGTGCTTTCAAACACTCACGTGCGTTGATCATTGTAGCCAATCACAGACATATACAATGAGCACGTCAACACAATGGCCAATCAGAGGCGTTTACATTTTTAAAATTTCAGTACACTGTAAACCTGAACGCTCAAAATACTTAAAGGGGGACTCAGTGATATTTCAAATACACTGTTTGGAAGTTAGTCGGGCCGAGTCCAACAACAAACATCTAACCAATCAGCATCAGCAGGCGTATGCCGGTCGAGGAGAGAAAATTAGCAAGAAGGAGATTTGAAAATAAGAAAAAAAAAAAAAAAACTGCAGAATGAGAAATGGGACACAATAAAAAAGAGCTCAAAAGAATATCACTGGAATGAAGGTTTATGCCTGGGCAAGCGCTTTAGGACCCGGTTATATTAGAAAAGCTTTCCAGCGCTGGAGAGAGCTAAGAGGGAAGGCCTGAAAACTGCTTTGATCCCACTTATCATGTGAGTACACTGGGTTTTAATTGTCTGGAGCTACTGTGCTGTTTGCGACTAACAACGAACACTTCGTATTTACTCTTGTGTACTGTATGTTAATTTTTTGTGCTTCCTTGTCGTTCGTTCATCAACTGCGCTTTATTTTTCGTGAAGCATTTTGTTGCATGTCGGCTGTGATAAACTCGCATTGCATGTGCAACAGAGGCCAGATAGTGAGAGTTGTGCAGTTAAACCACTACGCACTGACGGTCGTTAGAGAATGAGGTGTTTAGCGTCATTTGTTAGTGTATTCGCCTCGCATGCCAGCACCAATCGGGCAGTGGTTCGAGTCCGACTCAGAGCAGGGTGGTTAGTATTGGAGTATTAGTTTTGGAGGCGGAGCAATGAAGAGAGGGGTGTGTTTGTTTGGGTTGATTTCAAATATCAACAATGTCCAACAGCGTAGTTCAAATACCACTTACTGCACCTTGAATTGGTTTGAGTAGGACGAACTTAAATTGAACAAATTAGTTCAGTTAAATTAACTGCTATGAGTATTTAGAACTTTCTTTTACTTTTGAGTTCACAGCACTGACATATTTCAAGTAAACTGAACTGTTTCATTGTTTTGAGTTGTATGAACACATTTCTTTAAACTTAAGTTTAACTGAAACTGGGCTGGGATTTCTATTTCCCAGCATGCTTTGCCCATGGCACTCGAAAGGGAGAGTTAATGCTAAAATTAAGTGTTATGTAATGCTTTTTTTGTGCAAGATTAATGGTAAGGGAGATTTAGTAGTGATTAATGTATTGTTATGCTAATTTAGAAGAGTTTCTGTTAATGTGGGTTTTTGGAGAGTTACCATCATGGTGATAAGTAGCGAATGCGGCTTGGTTTGAGAGCAGGTAATTTACATGTTTTAAGTTGCTGTACTTATTCGGTAAGTGCTATACCATGCTATTGTTAACATGTTAGCAAATTAGCAAGTTGGCATTTTCTGTATTTTCTTAGCATTTACAGTGAAGTAAATAACTAATTTGATTTGCAAAAACTCAAAATAAAAAAGTTAATTAACTAAATATTTTATGTCAATTGCTATCAAAATGTATGAGTTAGCTAACTCAGTACTTCAAATTAGGAGGATTTAACATGCATGAGTACTACAACTCAAAACTTGATAGTTCTGCTTACTTAAAATTGGGAACATCATAACTCAAAAAAAAAAAAATTGATTACCTCAAATTTTTTTTAGTTAGCCCAACTTATTCGGGTTTACAGTGTACCGACTGGTAACGAAGTTGGTACTTTTGACAACTCTAAGCTCAACATCTCCAACAATTCGTCATTTATTTAGAGGCTTGAGCAGAACATCAAAGAAACGACAACTGACTGAGATGAGTTATATTTCAGTTCTGCACAAAAGTCAAGAAAATTAGGTGAAGTAATTCAGCTCACGCCCAAACTTAAACTAACAAAATTGTTGGTGTGAGAGACTAAGCCAGTTAATAAAACCCAATTGACATATGAGCTCCCTCCATAACTATGTTAAACATGCAGGAGTTGATCAGCAGCAACACTGGTGACAGGTCAGCGTGAATCATGTCAGGCACAGAGGAAACTAATAAGAAGGTTTAGCAAGAGAAGATTATGGTGCACTGCATGTGCACGTGCATGTGGATAAGGGCATGAAGAGAGCGAAGGGTTTGTACTGGACCCCCCTTCCCCTGCCAGGCTGATAGGAACAGATTCTGACGGTCAGGACCATCTGTCAGTGATGTAGTCTGACACACAGAGGAATGAAAGACAGTCTCCCAGGAGCAGCCGCAGCATGAGTCTGGTGCGGAGAGTATGACAGCAGACGCAAAACAGTTTTCATGCAAGACTATTGTGTGGTTCCAAAAACTTGTCTGATCCCTAAGTAGGCAGCATTCTAGGCATCACAAATGGTGAAGTCTGTTACAAAAGGTAGGCAACTTAATTAAGCTGCCTGCTGCAAAATTCTAAGGCAGCATCACATTTATGGAGAAGGCAATGCAATAATGCATTTCTACAACCTCTGTGACCCAACTTGGTGGACAAAGCGAGAGAAATGTTGATTATAAATATACTTAATTTAATACTCAAAAGTATTAATGAAAAGAGTTAAATGTAATTAAGATGTATTATTTTACCCAATAATGCATTTTAAGTTCTGTGGTAAATTCAAGATGGCAGATGAAGTGTGAGAGATTATAAATACACTTCCTTTAATACTAAAAAATATCAATAAAAATTGTTCAGTGTAAAGGCCCATTCACTCCAAGAATGTTAACTATAAAGATAACTATATTAGTGTCCACACCACTGATGATAATGTTCTGTTTAAAAGCTCACACTGCAGATATGTTGTCTGCCGCTTTAAATACTTTGAAAGTGATCTCAACGATATCATCACTCTGTGTCATAATAGTTGATGTGTGGCATTTCCTATTCTAACATAATTAGAGTGATTATTAAATAGTTATGTAAATGTTGATTATAAATATACTTAATTTAGTAGTGAAAGATGTCAATAAAAAACTATTCGGTATAATTAAAAAAATATTATTTTACCCAATAATGTTCTGAGATAAATCCAAGATGGAAGACAAAGTGAGAGAGATGTTAATAAATATACTTCATTCAATACTGTTAAAGGGATAGTTCCTTGGGATAGTTCCTAAATTAAGTTTTTTTTTTTTTTTGATGAAATCTGAGAGCTTTCTGTCTCTTCATAGACCACTTTGACGCTTCAAAAAGTTCATAAAGAAATTGTAAAACTGATCCATATGAATTGAGTGGTTTAGTCCAAATTTTCTGAAGAGACACAATCGCTAGATATGATGAACAGATTGAATTTAGGCTTTTATTCACATATAAACATTCATCAATTCACACATCAGTTGTGGTAAACAGAAGCTCAAGCATTTTTGCTTTACGTGTGCGAGAACCAATGAGGTTCATTTTTGTGAGTTACGCAGCACGTTTGAGCTTCCTTTAACCTTTACTTTGTTCTCAAGTGTCAAGCAGGTTTGTTTAAGCTTCTGTTTATGTTCGCTGATCAAGTGAATAAAATCTTAAATTAAATATGTTTATCATATAAAGCCTTTGAGTCTCTTCAGAAAATTTGGACTAAACCACTCAATTCATATGGATTAGTTTTACGATCTCTTTATGAACTTTTTGCGTCAAAGTGTTAGTTGCGTAGCTGTCTATGGAGGGACAGAAAGCTCTCAGATTTTATCAAAAAGATCTTCATTTGTGTTCTGAAGATAATCAAAAGTCTTATAGGTTTGGAACGACATGAGGGTGAGTAATTAATGACAAAATTTTCATTTTTGGATGAACTATCCCTTTAAGTATCAGTAATACATTATTTAGTGTAAGATGGTAGACCAAGATAAATTTTGTTTCTAAATATAATTCACTCATTACAGAAAAGAAATCAATTCCGATCAATAGTTAGTCCAGCCACCCATGTGATATGATATTTGTGTGTAGTTGCTGCCAATGTAAAGTGTTTCAAATTGTTCTCATGACATTCCATGTGAGTTACAAAATGGCCTAATACAGCTGCCTATGTAGGCTGCTCACTAGGTTTTAGAGCACAGCTTATGTGTGCATGGTTGTTGTTGTGTGTACATTAGAATAGTCTTAACATGACATGGCCTGCAATTAGAGGTGACAGGCCATGAGGTGATGTTAAAATAGCCCTGTGCATACACCAGTGCGTGCGCGCACACACACACACACACACACACACACACACAGAGAGAGAGAGAGAGAGAGAGAGAGAGAGAGAGAGAGAGAGAGAGAGCTCTGATGGCTATCGTACAACTTCCCCTCCATTGCTTGTGTGGATTCCGTAGGTCTGCACAAACATGTCAATCAAAATTCATTCAAGGGTAACACAAAATGAAAGAATAAGATGCAGAGTGGACTTGAAAACACCTGCCTGTCTCTGTCTGTCTGTCCTCACTGCCTGCTGGCATTTGTTCCAAAATGTGATGCGCCTGCATGTTGTGTGCAAGACAGACCCCTCCGCTTTATCATTTTAACAGGAAACCCCACCGCAAAGTGCAGCAGAGCATCGTCATGGAAACAAGGTGTGAAATCATGTGATTGGTGGGTTCTATGCTTCAACCCTTTAGCAAGCCAAAGGGTGAGCAGTCAGGGAGAAGACGCTCCCCACAACCATTATCTAAACATATTTTTCACCAAAAACCCTCTTGATTTGATTTAGAGCCAGATGACCACTTCTTTTGGACTGTTGCTATCTCAAGTGTTTGTCTGCAGCGCCATTCATTTTTGCTGTTGGACAAATCAGCAAAAAATTAATGCAAAAGGGGCAAAAAAAACTTGCTGGAATCCTTCCTTTAAAACATTAAATCAAGTTACTTTGGTACACACCACCAATCATGGTTGTATTTGTCCAGCCAGAAAGAGAAACGAGACTGCAATGCTGTTCCATGCTGAAAAGACCAGCTTAGATTAATTTCCCTGATTTTGGCTCGTGTCGAATCAGCGTTTCGGAGCGCCAAAGTCACGTGATTTCAGTAGTTTGGCGGTTTGACACACGATCCGAATCATGATTCGATACACTGATTCATAACGCTCCGAAGCTTCCTGAAGCAGTGTTTTAAAATCGGCCATCACTATAATAAGTTGTTATTTTAATTAATATAATAATTAATTAATAATTAATAATAATAATTAATATTGAACCACTGTACTCACATGAACTGATTTAAATATGTTTTTAGTACATTAATGGATCTTGAGAGAGGAAATGTCATTGCTGGCTATTAGAGGCCTCACTGAGCCATCAGATTTCAAGAAAAATATCTTAATTTGTGTTCCGAAGATGAACGAAGGTCTTACAGGTCTAGAACGGCATGAGGGTGAGTAATAAATGACATTATTTTCATTTTTGGGTGAACCAACCCTTTAAGCATTTAAAATGGCAGACGTAAGCACAGCCTGTGCATATATTAAATCATTTTTGCACACAAAAAGTATTCTCGTCACTTCATAACATTAAGTTTGAACCACTGCAGTCACATCGACTATTTTAAAGTCTTTAGTACCTTTCTGGACCTTGAAAGTGGTGAAAGTGGAAATTGCTGTCTATGGAGGAGTCAGATATCTCTCAGATTTCATCAAAACTATCTTAATTTATGTTCTGAAGATGAACGAAGGTCTTACAGGTTTGGAACGACATGAGGGTGAGTAATTAATGACAGAATTTTCATTTGATTAAATGTATCTCAGGACAGAATAACTCAAATACTAATTAATAAAAGTGCAAAAAAGACCAAAACATGACCAACAGGGGTCCATTTTGTGTCCTGTTTCAGCACATGTGCACGTCACATGACTCGATATTTTTTTCCAATGAAAAGTGCTTTTTTCACTTGTTTGTATCCATTTAATCACCCACAAAAAATATGAGTCACCTTCACTGGCAAGTAAAGAAGTATTTTTAAGAACTTTACATTATATATCATCAAATGTTTTCGAGAAAATAACAAAAAACTGTGTGTTGCCTTTAAGCCAACATTGTACCATACTGGAATCGCATAAGGGCATACAGGCATAATAGGTTTGAATACAAATGCATTATATTTGTAAGGAAAAGAGTTAGAATTATCTAAATATGTTGGCATTTTCACATGATTTTGTAATGCACTAATAAGAATAGTAATTCACATACTATATCTGCATATATTATGATCTACACATTTTCTATAGCACTTTAAAAATGTATAAAACACAGGTAGCACTGGCAGTTGATGAGGTTGATGATGAGGGGTCATACTGTGATGAGGAAGATGAAATCATAGTGACAATCCATCAGGGAGAGAGTGAGGGTGAGAGAGAAGATGGAGATGAGGATGAAGATGGATATGATAACTTGATATAATAACATAATAATATGATGGTTTGGTAATACTTGTGTTCCACTATGGGACAACGTTGCCTGAGGGCAACAGCTGGATATAAAATGTTACTTTTTATTAAATATGAAACTTTTAATACATTAAAAACTGGATAAATTTGTTTGTTCAAGTGTCTAATTAAAGAAATTGATGTTTTCAATAAATATATTTCTTTTTTCTACATGAAAATGCCAAATGTTTAATTTTTTTCCATTGTTGTACAATGTTGCCTTGAGGCAACAAACTTATAAAAATTAAATAAATTAAAAAATTATGAAAATGTTTATTGATATTGTTAAAGTGTCCAATTTTAAGCAGGAAAAACAACACAAATAATTTTTTCCTCATTGATATCATATTGCGTACCATAGAGGGTTAATAAATGTGAATTGCCAACATACTTTGGGTTCATTTTAAGCAAGCAATACAGTCATTTTTAAACAACCCAACAACCCAGTCGCTAGGTTTGTCTATTTTCAACCCAACTTGGGTTGTTTTTAACCCAGCATTTTTTAGAGTGTAGGGTTGTTTGGTATTGGTTAAAACATGCATGATCTTTCTTGTGAAGCTGACCAAGTCTTACTGGTTAAGCTATTTAAGATGCCAGGTGGGAATCAGCATCCAAAACACTACATAATTTGGTCTTTTCAACAGACAGAAACTCTAATGCAGAAGCAGGCAGCTAATCATGAGCTTCACTTTATGCTGACAATAGAAACAATCAATGTTTTCTCACAATTTTACTATGAATTGAGTGATGAAGGTGAAAACACAATAAAAATGCATTGGAACATTTGCAGTGACTTTAAATTCGAGAAACTTTATATGAAATAATGGATTTATAAGAACCTAATGTTCACACATGAGATGAAAATTTGTTCAATGATAAAAGGTTTTTTTCCTGGAGATTGATTTTTTTTTTTCCCCAGTTACAAAAACTCACAACACTAGCTATTTTTCTTAAGAAAGTCTACAATACATGCAGAAAGCTATCCGTTAGCATTCCAGTTCCCTTTATGACATTCAGAGAGGAGACGCACCCTGTACAACAGCCCCACAAATATACGCCTTTCATTCTTAGTGCGAATAGTTTAACATTTTCTGATTTGTTTTGTGTTTTCATTTCCCTCTTGGTGTGAATAAGCCTCAACACACTTATTTGGATGCTTGGAAAAGCAGCTAATGAGACCAGACTAGTCGATGCCTGTGTAGAAGCCGGTTTCATATCTGCTGGGGAAATCAAGATGTGTGCTGTCATGATTGATGTCTCATAAAGGGAGAGGATCAGATAGTAGTATGCACCTTTTCATTTCATCACACTATCCATAGCTGAAGCATCCTTCACTTTCTTTCTCAAAGTGGCAGATTCTGATAAACACCAGCAGGAGGAACTGCAATGAGGCTAGAAACGGCCTTCTATATGTTGCGACGCTAGTTATTCCACACTGACATAAATACATAAACATACACACACACTCCAGGGAGTTTTGGGCCACTAACTCAAAGCCATAATGTATTCAGCTTGCAAACACACATTGTGTTGAACTGATTACCCCGGGCATAACAGATGCATGAATCTCCTTTATACTGAGCATTTGCGAGCGTGACATTTAGACCTGAACAGCTGAGAAACATCTAGAGGAAAAACTGACAGTGGTCAAGCCTCATGGGAGAAAAAAAGTCAACGATGACAGCCTAACATTGCAAACCAGAGGTTTGGTTTTATTCTCTGTCGAGCATCAGATAATTTCAAAATGTTTGGTTCTTAAAGGAATATTTTGTGAATTTAGCACAAGATAAGCTTAATTGATGGCACTTGTGGAATAATGTTGATTACTAGAAAAATTCATATTCATTAGTTCTTCCTTTTCTTCAGAAAAACAAAAATCTGGGTTACAGTGTGGCACGTACAATGGAAGTTAATGGGGCCAATTTGTAAATGTTAAAATACTCAATATTTTTTAGTGATATGTATGTGTGTTTCAATAGCATAGCCCCAAGACGCAAACAATACGTGTTAACAAAATTGTGGAAAAAAAAAAAATCCAACTTTACGTCACTGTCATGAAAGCTAAAATC
This sequence comes from Ctenopharyngodon idella, assembly GCF_019924925.1. Classification (NCBI taxonomy): domain Eukaryota; kingdom Metazoa; phylum Chordata; class Actinopteri; order Cypriniformes; family Xenocyprididae; genus Ctenopharyngodon; species Ctenopharyngodon idella. Next base: position 6,987,963 of record NC_067230.1, on the reverse strand, counting down.
CATAAACAATGAACTAATACACAAGTTTTATTTCTCTTTTTAAATAAAAAATGTACTCCATTACCTTCTATTGTAAGAGTCTTAACATGGCCTTTAAAAACTTTTTTATGGTAAATTATTAAATTATTTAAAATATATATTTATAAAATTATTACAAAAATCAACTTATTTAATTTTTTAACAAATGCTGTCTATTGATCTTAACATGTAACCGACCCAGAATAGTTCTTTAAGGGAAGCCACAGTTACAGTGCAACTCGAACAGTCTTCTTTTTAGTAAGAGAATAAAATGTTCAAATAATGATGTAGTATTTTAAACCACCAACCTAACCTGCTGGACCAGAGGCACAAAAAAGGACACAAGCTATGAGAGTTCAAATGATGTTATACCATCTATATTATCTATATCTTTATATATATATTTACACACACACACAAGTCAATTATCCAGAAAACCAGCTGAGCCAACAGCGCGTTTCCTGCAATGAGAAATGTGTTTTAATAGGCCAAACATGCTGTAATTTTTACACGAGTATACGTGTGTATATATATGTCTTTTATAGGAATGAAGAGACATATATCATGTTTTTACCCTTTAGATCTTTCTTCGGACTCTACTCTAATTGGTAGGCCAGTGAGTGTTGATGAAAAGGAATGTTGTGTGTGTGTTTGTGTGCTTCTTTGTGTGTGGTGGGATTTGATGCCTGACATTAAGGCCAGCAATTAAAGGTGAGATGTGAGCACAGAGAATACTTAAAACATCCCAGACACATTTCATAGACATTAGAGAATGCCTGTGGTGTGTACCAGCATGAACCACTGAACTTGGATTACTCCAATGACAATTAAAGTGGTTTTAACATAAAAGTTTTTATCTTTTTATCCTTAGGCCAACATATAGTGTTAGTCAAGGTATTTTGCACCAAAAAACAGTCAAAGTTTAGTATTAAATGTTCATATTCCACCCTCTCTTTGACCCTGTACACAATTTATATATATATATATATATATATATATATATATATAGAGAGAGAGAGAGAGAGAGAGAGAAAGAGTCAAACCAAAATTTATTCAGACACCTTGAACATTTCATTCAATATATATATATATATATATATATATATATATATATTAAAAACATTTAAAAAAAAATCTGCACTATAACAGAATAAAATACTTACTGTTGTTTATTTCTGGTTGTGCTTTAAAAATGTACTGCAATAGAACACGTAAGCCACGTATAAGCCAGATATAAAACAGGCCATTTCTGTCCTGCCATCTTATTCTGCTTCATGCAGTTTGTGCATAAATTTCAGTACACGTTATGTGACGTCAGTTCAGTAGGCCATCAAATCCTGGAGGACAACATGGCTTTTTTCTTTACTGAAAATAGCTAGGCGGCAGCTCTATTGATGAGCCATAAAAGATATAAGCACTGCATACTCTTTTGTTTACATGCTGGTAACTGTCCCAAATGACAAATGGGGATGTTTTAATACAACAGGCTCTGGCCTTGCAATTGGCATGCAGCAATTTCATGGCCCTGTTAAAAGCACTTACACAAGACAGATAAAAGTGCTTTCAATTCATCAAATTAATAATCCGAGTGCCAGGCTCTGACTGAATGCTCTGAAAACAGGCAAAACAGGATTTTGAAGCTCTGAGCTTCTGGAAGGCTTTTGGATTTGTGCGCAAAACTCTTGGAGTAATTCTCCCAAGCTGTAACTTTTAAGATGCTGGTATTCAGTGTTTTCTCCCATTTCACACACACACACACACACACACACACACACACACACACACACACACACACACACACGAGTCTCTCTATTCCTCTTAGTCTGTTTCTCTGGATTTCTTTCATTCTCTTGTGCTGTCTCTGGACTGTAGAGGCAGCGGTTTTCCACCAAAAGCAGGTAACCTTGACATTTCTATCTCAACTTCCTCTCCCAAAATTCAAGATAAAGACAAAAATCTGTGTGGAAGTGTCAGATGGGGGTTAACAGACAGCTGATTTTGGTGGCCCTCAAGGGAAAAGCAGATGTCACAGACTTCATATTCATGATCGGCATAGACCTCTCACCTGAGACTGTCTCTGTCTGGACGCTTTCCTGTCATTCTCTCTTCATCTCAAGTGCACAAGCCTCTCATTCAGGAACTCTGACTGAACAGCCTTTTCTCTCACTCTTCCCTTGCTTTACATGTCTTCTTTACACTCAAGTAGTAAGACTTTTAACAATCTCCATAAAGTCAGGTCCACATTGCAAGACCCTTTTCACATTCCTAGGCTTGGAACTCAGAAGAAATCAATTCCAGAGTTAGAAAAAGTGAGAAAGAAAGTGTACTAGATTTATAAAAGCGGAAATATGTAATCAAAAAGCACCCACTTAAACAGGATACAGCCATCTGGCTGACTTGTAAACCAACCAATCACAGTTCATTATTTTACATAACATTTAGGAGTGGGAGAACCTAAAATGGGATATAAACTCGAGGAATAGACAGTTTGCTTTATAGGGATGCATAAGTACGAAAGTTTGGGGTCAGTACGATTTTTAAAAAAAATCATAGTTTTAAACAGCAAGGACACATTGCATTGATCAAATATTACTGTTTTTACTGTTTCCTAGGTGTATATGATTTACTTCTTTCTGATGAGCACAATCAAATAAATATTATTAAATATCCTGACGCATCCAAGCTTTATAATGGCAGTGAACAGGGGTCACGAGTATGAAGTGTTGGGAGTAACGCGTTACAAAAGTAATGCATTAGAGTAACATATTACTTTAAAAGCTTACGCTGAATGTCCTACACCTTTCCTATTCAACTTACGGAAAAAACAGAACTGGCGCTGCGTCCGTTCCGTAAGTTGAATAGGGAAGGTATAGGACATTCAGCGTAAGCTTTTTGAAGAATACGACCGATCGTTTCACTAGATAAAGCCCCTTGAAGCTGCACTGAAACTGTAATTTTGACCTTCATCCGTTTGGGGCCAACTGAAGTCCACTATAAGGACATGGACATCTTGGATGACATGGGGGTGAGTAAATTATCAGGAAATTTTTATTAGAAAGTGGACTTTAACGAATGAAAAATGCTGCAAGTAAGTTCTATTACCTGTTTGTGGTCAGTCAATAGCCGCGTGTGGTGTCCAAGTTTGTAAATAAAGACTAAATGACAGTTTCTGATATATTTGTTTAGGAATTTTATTTCTTTCATCTCCCTCTCGCTGGTGTAACTTTGTATTGTGTGACGTAGCCCAGTGAAGGTGTGTTTAGGGCGGGTTTTACAGGAGTGCCGAGAGGCTACTGGCCCGACAGTGGAAATGCGGCATGATTTCGGCCTCTGTGCTCGCACTGGCCAGTGGAAAAGTGGCTAATGGGTGAAGATGGCAGAAGAAGACTGTACATTCGCGAGATGGACGTATGTGCATTACTTCGAGTTTGTCAGATAATCACTTTATACCTCTACCATACTTTTAACAGACTTGGATAATTTGTGATTCTGTCTGTCATCCTCTCTTGCATTGTCTTGAGACTTCACTTTGCCAATTATAAGCTATATTGTTAGTAGCCTGGATAGCCCAATGCTCTGCAGTACATTTTGTCATTTTAGAATGTTAAGTTATACTTCTGTAGTTATTTTGGTGAAAGTAACTCAAAAGTAATACAGGAGTAATGTAACGCATTACAATTCTGAGACAGTAATATTGTAAGGTAAAGAATTACTTTTAAATAACAGTAACAAGTAATCTATAATGTATTACAGTTTGGAAGTAACTTGCACAACACTGCGAGTATGAAGCTGAAGAAAGTGCACCATCCACATCCATCCATCATAAACGTATACTCCACACGGCTCTGGGGGGTTAATAAAGGCCCTCTGAAGGCCTTCGGATGTGTTTGTGTAAAAAATATCCATATTTAACAAGTTATGAAGTAAAATATGTAGCTTCCGCTAGACTGCCTTCCATATTCAACGTACGAAAAAAGTGTAAAACTCTTGGAGTTCAAAACGCTTACACTACGTCCTACGCCTTCCCTATTCAACTTACGGAAAAACTTAACTGACGAGACGCCAGTTTACACTTTCTTCGTAACTTGAATATGGAAGGCGATCTGGCAGAAGCTAGATATTTTACTTTAAAACTTGTTAAATATGGATTTTTTTTACACAAATGCATCGCTTCGCTTCAGAAGGCCTTTATTAACCCTCCGGAGCCGTGTGGAGTACATGTTTATGATGGACAGATGTGGATGGAAGCACTTTCTTTAGCTCATACTTGTCAAAGTGAACTAATCCTTTAATAATGCCATAAACCCTGTAAACTTTTACAAATGGAGCTAGTTTTTCCTTGCAAGTGCATGTTTTCCTTAGAATGCCTTTTCCCCCCTCATTTTTTTCTCCCACAACTTCATTTTAGAACATTTAAAAGCATTAAAACAATAGAAATTTCCTTGTGAGCTCACCTCTTTGCACCAGCATGGTCACCTCACTGCCTTTGGGGCACTTGCTGAGCAGATCGACCACCTGATTGTGCGTCAGGTTCTGCACGTTCCTCTTGTTCACCTCCATGATGATGTCCCCCTCCCTCAGGCCTCTGCATCGTGGGTAATCCACTATCTGCTTCACTCGCTGGCCTCCCCCAGAAGGGCTGTCCGCTATTGTGAAGCCAAATCCTTTGTCGCCCTTTTCCATGTGGACAGTAATGAGCTCGGGCTGGGTTGCAATCGAAGACGCCAATGTCACCACGTCACTGGGATAACCGTGAGAGCCATTTGAAGCCACTTCCGCTGAAGGGCTATGGGGGCGAGGTGGGTCACTGGAGCCGTTCAAACTACCGCCACCACCTGTAGTTTCACTCCCGTGGCTGGATGGCGAGTCGTAGCTTTCTTTTCCATTGACGATGATGGGCTCCTTGTCTGAAATGGCCACAGAAGTCACCAGGCTGGTGTTGGGGTCATCAGGGTCAAAGGGTAATGGGTAGCCACGGCAGAGTTCAAGGTCGACCATAGAGCCGATAGGGATGGACTGGAAGATCTTCACAACCTGGGCATGTGTGTAACCCAACACGCAGGTGTCGTTCACACTCACGATAACGTCACCTGAGAAAGCAAAACACGTGTTGGCCCAAGAACAAAGACTACAGCACAAAGATGTGTTACGAGACCACAGTTTTAGTTTTACCTGTTTCCATCTTTCCGTCCAGGGCAGCTGGTCCATCGAGCACCAGACTCTTAATCTGCAGGAACTCATCCGGTTCATCTCCTCCTACTACGGTGAAGCCGAACCCACGCCTGCTCTTCTTCAGCTTGGTGTTAATGAATGTCCCCTTCAGTTCTGTAGGGTTCCTTGTGAAAAATGGCTTCCCTCCTGCAATAAGAAAAGCATTGCACAATTCGTGAGCTATGGGAATAGGTGAAGGTAAATCTGTTGGCCCCTCTGTGTGAGATGACCACGGAAACCTCTGTGTATTACACAGCAAATCTCAAGAACAATTTAAGTTTCAAGAAGAAGCTACACTACAAAGTTAACTTTACCAACCATATTGTAATTAAATAGGCTCAAAAAAGCAAGATACAGTTGTTGTACAAACTTGGTTTAGGTTTAAAAAAAAAAAAATCTGTCTGTCCGTCCGTCCATCTATCTATATATCTGTATGTCTCTCTGTCTGTCTGTCCGTCCGTCCGTCCATCTGTCTGTCCGTCCGTCTATCTATCCATCTATATATCCGTCCGTCCGTCCGTCCATCCATCCATCCATCCTCTGTCTATCTGTCCGTCTGTCCGTCCGTCTATATATATCTGTCTGTCTGTCTGTCTGTCCATCTGTCCATCCGTCCATCTATCTATCTATATATCTGTATGTCTATCTATCTATCTGTCCATCCGTCTATCTGTCTGTCCGTCCGTCTGTCCATCCGTCCATCTATCTATCTATATATCTGTATGTCTCTCTGTCTGTATATCCGTCCGTCCGTCCATCTATCTGCCTGTGTCCGTCCGTCTATCTATCTGTCCATCCATCTATCTGTCCATCCGTCCGTCCATCTATCTATATATCTGTATGTCTCTGTCCGTCCGTCCGTCCATCTATATATATATATATATATATATATATATATATATATCTGTATGTCTCTCTGTCCGACTGTCAATCTATCTATCTATCTATATATATATATATATATATATATATATATATATATATCTATCCGTCCGTCCGTCTGCCCGTCCATATATCTGTCTGTCAGTCAATCTATCTATCTATTTGCCTATCTATCTATCTATCTGTCTGTCTGTCTATCTATCTATCTATCTATCTATCTGTCTGTCTGTCTGTCTGTCTATCGACCGGCGTCAGTCAAATAACAGGGTCTAAGTCACCTTTTAAAACTTTAATCTGTCCAGCCAAAATCCAAGTTTGTATTGACAAACCTTCCTTTTCAAAATGTTAGCATTGCTCTGTCAGAAAAGAAATTAACAGTGTGTACTTCTGAGGATATTTTTGTGAAATAATCATGTTGTGCATTATTATAGTTATACAGAAAAATGGCAAAATGAATGTTAGTAGATGCATCAGCTGGTAATCAGTCCTAGATCAGAGCAAAATTGATGTTAGTACAAGATACAAGTGAGAATGAGAGGAGAGAGCAGAGAAGAAGGGTGTGATCGGCTAGAGAGATGATGTGTGATCTGTTCATCATGGTCTGTCATGACAGAAGGATCAGAGAAAGCTGCAGAGATACCCTGAGGAGAGAGACACACTGCACACTGAATGCAAATGACTGGACATGATAAAGATATATATGTGAGGGAGGGAATACATGACAGACAGAGAAACAGAGCTGTCCGTAACAGAGTAAAATCTAAATGCACACACGTACACAAAACTGCATATACAAGGGGGTCCAAAAGTCTGAGACCACTAGTTAAAATGCGTATATTTCTATTTTCTGTTAATACAAATTGTTCCTTACAAATTATATTAACATAAAAATGAGTGAAAAGAACAGAACAAATAACACTCTTTTCAGAAAGTCTTAGAACAGAAATAATGAAAAATATTTACATTTTAAATTTGATTCTGAATCCCAGACTTTCAATATGGACTTTTATAATCCCACTGTATAAAATCCTAAACGTATCCATATGTATCCTAAATATATTTGAATCAAGGTAAATTTTTTTCTTAAATATTCTTTAGTGCATAAGCCTTAGTTTTCATGCGTCAAATCATTCAGATGCAATCTTTTGAAACGACACCATTTCTTTTCATTCAACACATCCTTGACTTTGACCATTACGCATATTTTGTATGTGACATTATAGAAAGCACCACAGAAACTGAACGAGTGCCCACATGAAGACGCCAGAGAGAGATGGCAAATGGTGTGAGGGGCAACGCAATATCCTTCACTAAAAAAAAAAAAAAAAAAGGGTGTTTGCTAAATCTCTAAATAAGCTTATTATTGGGTGTTCAAACAATACAAGGACGGAAGAGACAGAGAGCTGAGGGAAGGAAGATTTGGAAAAAGTGAACAGGAGTGAGTGAATAGTGAATGTCCACAGAGGAATACGCCACGTACGGGTGTGTATGTGTTTGTGTTACAAACAAAAAAAAAAAGGAGGCAACACATACGTTTAGCCCCCAGTTGGGGTGGTAGTGGAGGGGCGGTGCCGGGGTCTCTGTAAGTCTCTTGGTGGTTAGCAGCATAGCTCGCTAGCGGTGCTCCTGACGAATGCTCCTCTATCCATTCTGAAAGAGTGAAGGGTGCACTTCCTTTTTTGTGTGTCTCTCAAGTCAGTCGCACTTCCTGTCTATTCAAACTAATACTGAGGCTGTGGAACCATCAGCTTTAGACCTTTAATGCCCCCTATGGTGTCCTAACTTCCTCTAGGTGTAAAACTTCCATATTGTCAGTACCGTATCACAATCAGTTGCAGAATATGAGATACTTAAACTTGAGGGAGAAGAAGTTATTAGGTAATCAAGAAAGCAAAATTCAGCTGAGTGGGCTGGGAACAAGACCAAGGCAACCTGCATTTCAGTAGAACCATTTATAGAAAGAGGTGCGACTCAAGCAGCCTTGAAAGTCAACATGAGCTCATAATCGACCTGATTCACTTTCATAAATAGAAAGTTACAAACTTGTATGACTTTCAGAATCAGAGTCAGAATCAGTTTATTGGCCAAGTGTGCTCACACAGAAGGAATTTGTTGTGGCATTGGAAATGTATTCTGTGGAACATTAAAGAAGATATTTCTTTATATTTCTTTTCCTTTTGTCCATAAAATGGAAGTCAATGGTTTCCAAAACTGTTTGGTTACCAACATTCTTCAAAATATCTTCTTTTGTTTTCCGCAAAAGCCAGTCATACAGGTTTGGAAAGACACAAGGGTGAGTACATGGAGACAGAATTTAAATTTTTGGATGAACAATCCCTTTAAGAAAGGAAATGGGGTCGATTATGAGTTCATGTTGACTTTGAAAATTCAGTTTCACTCAAAAATTGTCATATTATGGAAGTAAAATAGGTTGCAATTGCCAATTTATAATTACTATAATACTGGTTTTTCCTGGTAATTAACTAGGAAAATACTGATTTATATATGTAATCTATATATATATACACATATATATATATAAAAAAAAATTGGCCCACAACATATACATTTAATCATCAAAATGCATCAAGTCATGTGCAGACTTCTCTTCAAAAAAAGTTTTCTTTTTAGAATTAAATATTATATTTAATATTTAAAAAAAAAAAAAACCTAAAGTAATGAATCAGTGAAATATTGATGAATCAAAATTAAATAAATGAAAAACTTAATCCATGTGAAGATTAACCATAATCCCACCACTCCAAACAAAGCTGCAACAAAACTCTAAATGACAAAATGGAAAAACCACAAACGTGTAGGAAAAGAAAGAAATGGCGGCATGTTGGGCCTGAAACGAACCTTGGATATACCGCTCACCTTCAGCGGGCTGAGACTGCTCCAGTTGCTTCTTCCTTTTAGCCTCCAGAATTGGGTTCTCATACTGTGTCTTCCTGTTAATATGGCTGGGAGGTGGAGAAAGAGGGAGAGAGTGAGAGGGGGAGAGAGAAAGGTGATGAAGATGAGTGAGCAGAGGACACAGTCAATAACAGAACCAGAGGGAGAAACAAGAAATAGAATGAGAGGGCAGGTAAAGGTTGAGCAGAAGGAGAGCAAGGCAAGCGAACGAGAAATAAAGTGAATTAATTCAGAGAAAAAGCAATAAAGATGGCTTAAACTATGGCTGAAGGCTTCTGCATTCATTCAAAATTCATTTAAAATTGAGAAAAAAGTATGCTATTCTCTCTTATCTTATGTGCTTAAAAGCAAAATCTGTCTACTACACTAGGAAAGCTCAATAAATATGAATCAAAAGCCAAAAATAAAACCCCATCACCTCATTTAACAAAAAATACAGATCGCATCCAGCTGCAATCCAGGCTATGTTCCAAAAGGCCTGCGCAATTTACTAGGCAAATACTGCTCAAAACATACATAAACATCTCCAAAGACAAAAACCGAAAGGTTTCCTTCCTCGGAGGTATTGCTTTGAAACAACATCAAAACATATGAACGCATTCATATTTATGCGCTACAAACCCAAGGGTCCCTCTGAAGGGGAGGGAGAGAGAGAGAGAGAGAGAACAAGATTTCAACATGGTAACAGTAACAAAGGGAGTGTACAGCCGAAATGGAACAGGCCCAATCGGACGGATGGCAGCCGTCTATTTTATGTTTCAGGATGATGTCATATATTAAAGAAGATTTGAAGGTAATATTGATGAGTCACTTACTCAACATAATACACCCCGTACACTGGATCATCGATCTTCTCCCAGCCTGTGGGCAGCTCTGGAAAAGGAGCAAAACAGAAGAGATTTTCAGCTCATTGTAACCAATTTAATAAGGCTTTTATCAAGTCCTTTGTAATTTGATGGCTTGATTGTTCGACCAATTAAAATTCAAGAGATTTCAAACTAACAAGCCAGATATTTTAAAACTATAATGACCATGTCAAGCAGATTATATAATTATAGCATGAAAATTGAATCTTAACTTTTTTTTTCTTTTAAAAAAAAAAAAAAAAAAAAACATTAACACAACTGCACTACGGAATGTTTGATTCTGATTGGTTGCCAGATGTTGTAAAGTGTTGAGATTATCATATCACTTTACTAAATCACTGAACTATTTTAGTGATGTCAAAGAGCAATATTGTCTACCACAGCAATATAAAAGAAGTATATAAAAAAATTATTTCTCTGTCTCGGTTTCCAATAATGGCTCAAAAACAACCCCCTACTGTTAAAGTGATGCTTCTGAATCACTTAACAGAGACTTGGGTGATTCATTCAAACCAACTAGTAATGATGGCTTGATCCTGAGTCGGTGTTCTACACACAAATTTTTTAACGCAGGATTAAAGCATTAAAATTGTTTAAGATAAGCACATGTACATGAGAAAAACCACAGTATAAAGCAAAATAATTGATAAATGGAACACACTTTTTGAAAGTAATGCACACTGTGCATGTTGCGGAAGCACTACCACCATTTTCAATAAAGCAGCAGTCTGTTGTCAATTATTTTTTGCCAACTGGATGATTCCCATCTCAAAGTAATAAAAACATTGCTACATATCCAGGGAATTCTGTATTAACTGAGACATCAGACTAAAGATGCAAAATATGCTACAACAGGATGAAGTTTATGTACAAGTCTGCTATTTGTCTTCAGACACAGCCTCTGACAAGAATTCTCCTTGTGATATTTACATAAAAAGAATATATATTCACCAGCATTTCCAAATCTCCTGACCTGGCAAACAACAAAAAATACAAACTGCTACAAATATTTCAGGCAAAGGTTGACAAAAACAACACAAGATATTCAGAGATTTGATCGTGACACTGTTAAGGCGAAAAGATACACAACGTCTTCTCTAGAATAACAAAATAATCATGAAAAGGCTCTGCTGCATTTGACATTGAAATGTGTTTTCATGCATATGAAAATATTGCTTTCTTTACCATAGCAACCCATGTTTAAGCAGAAATGTCGTAGTGCCAGGGACACAGAGCTGCTGTATTAGCATAGCGCCTGCAGCACACAGGAAACTCATCATCATACCTCCCATAGAAAATTTCTATATTGTGGCAGTTTCTAATTGGCCAATGAAAGCAGCACACATTTATATATATATATATATATATATATATATATATGTGTGTGTGTGTGTGTGTGTGTGTGTGTGTTTGTGTGCAAGAACTCATTATCTCTCCCAAGCAGCAATAGTAGATAAGTCAGACTCCTGTACTGTCCTAATGAAATTATAAATGTCAACCAACACTAATTACTTACAAATAACGATCTAACAGTGAGCGATTCTCTCAGCAGCCTCTGTCTCATATATCTTCACTCCTCCTGATCTTTCATGAGTTTAACATAATTAATCAACGAGTGTTTTTGTTGGGTGCAATTTACGCCATAAAATTTGTGCAACTGTGTAATAGACAAGCTGTCGTAAAATCATTGTTATGCTGGATAAAGGTGAAGCATGTCATTTTTCCATTGTTAAAATAATTGAAAAAGCTTAAAAACGCATATAGCTAAGCCATTTACCCAAAAAGTGTAAGCACTGTGATTCTCTGGTGCTTTCAAAACATTAGTTTTGTCCCTAATGACATACAACTCACTATGCACTCTGCTATCTAGTGTATAAATGTTACAAGTTTAAATTTGTCATCCACAATCGGAGTCGGAATCATCAGGGCATTTGAAGTATACTTTTTCTTTTTGAAATTCTCAGTGTTAAATCACTACTCACACTATTTATACTAAATTGGGATGCACCTATTGATCTGTTTATTTTGGAGGTTCAGACCAGACTAACATAGCAACACGAGCAACCAATGGAATGAGTTTGGGGGTGTGATTATGTGTTTGTCTGATGAATAGCAGCAAGGGGGAGTGTTTAAAGGGATTGTTCATCCAAAAATTTAAATTCTGTCATTAATTACTCACCCTCATGTCGTTCCACACCCATAGGACCTTCATTCATCTTTGGAACACAAACGAAATTATTTTTGTTGAGCTTTCTGTCCCCCCCATTGGGAGTAATGCAATTTACACATTCAGGGTCCAGACCAATAGGAAAGACATCATTGAAGTAATGCATGTGACTCCTGTAGTTTTCATTAAGAGACACGGGTGCTTTATTTGCTCAAAAAAAAAAAAAAAAAAAAAAAAAAAAAAACAATTTACCAATTTATTTACGAAAATATTGATCTCCAATCCAGTAGGGGGAGCACCACCACGCAGGAGAGTTGTGTTGACTGAAGACTGGAAGTTGTTCTGTGAATGCACTTTGGATATTATTTTGTAAATATAGAGGTCAATTAAGGTTTTTTTTTTTTTTTTTTTTGTACAAACAAAGCACTTGCGTCGCTTCATAAAATTGATGTTAAAACCACTGGAGTCACATGGATTACTTTAATAATTTCTTTACTACCGTTGTGGACCTTGAAATGTGTAAATTGCAGCATTTCTCCCAATGGAGACACAGAAAGCTCTCGGATTTCATCAAAATAAGATCTTAATTTGTGTTCCGAAGATGAATGAAGGTCTTACGGATGTGGAATGACATGAGGGTGAGTAATTAATGACAGAATTTTCATTTTTAGGTGAACTAACCCTTTAAGGGTTAGTTCAAAAACCTGTTTGAAACCATTATTATTTTTACAACCAGACTTTACAATACGGTCCCATTATATAATGCATTAACTAGCTATAAGCAATACATTTTTATTATTTTATTTTAAGTATTTTTAGTTGTTAGTTCATGTTAACTAATGTAGTTAACCAATGTTAACAAATGAAACCTTATTGTAAAGTGTTCCTTTTTTTAAAAAAAATATTTTTTTAAATAATTTATACAAAAAATTTGAATTTCACCCAACAATATATGGGTGTTTTTTTTTACTATATATATATATATATATATTTTTTTTTTTTTTTTTTTTTTTTTCCTTCCATTTCTTTTATGTTGATTGGTCAAGAAGAAAGTGTAAACGACTCCCAATAGCAATTGTTGACAGTACGTCCTGTCCTTCCCCCACATCATTACTGCGACTCTACTGACAAATTGGCCATTAATCTGTTTGCATCCCATCTTCCCTCTCTACAGGATCAGGTCTCTACTGTGCGACCAGATACTCTCGTACCTACTGCCCACATCCCGCAGTCACGGCATCTATTTAATGGCTCCGATTTCTCAAATCAATAGCTATTGACCATGCTCTTCCAATCAGCACGGACAAAAACACAGGCCTCCTCAAGGCCACTGCCTGTATCACCTAATCCGTTACTAATGATGAATCAGCCCTTCAATTACAAAGGCACATTGAACAGCAGAGAGAGCTCTGCGTGCTGATATAGTGTGCTCTCTGGCAATGGTAATACTGATTAAAGCAACAAATTATTCAATAATTTGACTGTCACCGTTAGCTCAACATAATAGTTTCGGATCTCTTGAGCTATTTGCATGCATAATGAAAACGGAACCACTCCCAGCTGCGAGAGTCCCGAGTTAAACTCCAAATGCTTCGGCGGTAGAAATAGTAACAATGAATATTTTATATCATGCAGTGCCCATGACAACACAAATGAACCTTGATTCAAAGTAATGAAATGTGTTTTACGGTCATTCCAAAATGAATACCAAAAAACTAGATGACAGCAGTACTGAAACCTAGCAGGTGCACTGTGGGTAAATGTTGCCCTTTGCACTGATCTGGGATCAATTGTGGGGTCCGTTTTCATAATCAGTTCCAGGATTTGAGCAAAAACATCTAGTCCCAAAGCAGCACAGAATGATTGATCTATCCCACAAACATGCAGGTTATGTGTCTACAGGTTTGAAAAAAATGTTTCCCTATGGAATAGTGGCCTACCTAGCTCATTGTCCAGTTCCTCTGTATGTACCCCTTCTTCACGAGAGGGAGTAAAAGGGGAGCAGGTGTGCACAAAGTGGGGCGAGAGAAAGAGGGGAAGAGTGTCAGAGAGGCAGAGAGGGTTAGTTGATAATAAAAAGCAAAATTACAGCTCAAAGCCTAATAATTATGCCACCATATTACATAGACAGTAGAAATAACTAATTTATAATCATACAATGAAAAATTAGTGGCATTTATTAATAGCAAAATTATCTAGATTGTGTGAGAATTATTGTGTGAGATATGAGGAACTAAAATCATATTTGGCATAATCATAAAACTGCTCTGGAAATCCATCCAGATTCCACCACACAGGGAAACTGGCTATAGTGGTTCAATATTTGTTTGTGTGAGGAGATTCAATATAATCCAGACACTCCTTATAGCATTATAGCAGCTGCCTGTCACAAGGTGAGAGTGTCTGTTTTATATATGACAGCTCAAGAGCGCCCTCTACAGGCCATCACGAGATTACAATGGACAATATGAGGGATTTATACAGTGTATGAGCCTGATTAAAACTGTATTTGCTATTTTGACAGATATTATTTCAAATTTTAGATTTACTACACTTAAAGCTTATGAACAATTTCACAAAAACACTCACAAGCAAGCGTTATGAATGTATGTAATCTAAAGCACACCATGAAATTGATATTTGCGCAAGCAAACCAGACAAAAACTCAACCACACGTCCATACCATCATCTTCACATTCCTCCAGGGGTTTCTGAGGTTTATCCAGGCATCGGGGGTCTATCCAGGATGTTGTCTTTGTGTTGTGGCTAAGAATAGATGCAGAACACAGACAGTAAGGCATTGTTCTAAAAGATGCCTGCAGAAAAACATCCTGTGGTCTCTTTTCTGCATTCCAGCAGGCAGGAAAACATATACTAAAGATACCGCAACGTTTGATACTTCCTGTCTTGATATCTGAAAAACTGCCAGAAGCAATTTCTAAACTTAAAATAAGAAACATAAAACCATTGCAACCTAAGATATTTATAGTGCAACCTATGTCTATACACAAAAATATCTAAATATACTGATAGTGCTCCCAAGATATATTTGAAAAGGACAGTTAGGTTACACTTCACAATGTATTTCATTGCATTAGATTCAAAAGATCAAACCAAGTGGCATCTGCAAACAAATGATCTTTAAACTTTTCTCAGATCTGATTTCACTTCTGTATGGAGGCCAATAAATTAGTAAATATATTAAAAAAAAAAAAAAAAAAAAAAAAAAAAAAAATCAACTGACAAATCTATCAACCAATTAATTATTGCTTGATATTATGTTGATAAAATATTAAAGAAAATCTTCAAAAATAATAACAATGTTAAGTTCACCAATTATTAACATAGAAATAATGATAAAAAAAAAAAAGAAAACATAGTTATTCTAATTTGCGGAAATGAAGTTACTGGTTTATTCATTTTCAATTTCTTTATTGATTTTTCTATGATCTGTTTCCCTATTATTGATTTCCATACATCAATGTAAATTTTTGCAATGAATTTAAACCAGTAATTTTAATGTTTAAATCCGTTTTTAATTTAAACTTTTTTTATATTTATTTTTAATTAATTAATTATTTTTCTTATTCATTTATGGTTTTAATTTATTTTAAAAATTGATTTTAAAATTTAAAAAAAAAAAAATTTAAATGTATTTATTTTATATTATGCAAATATAATTGCCTTTCAGTATGACATATAAAATAAAATCGCTACTTGGTTTGACACTTTGTTATATAACACAAACATTCATGCATTTTTAATGTGTGCATTGTCCAAAAACTTTTCAGGGCCACTGTAACTGTCCATCTAAAAAAGCATCATAAAGATAGTAGTTGGTTCTTACTCTATAAAGTAGACCTCTCCGTTCTCAGTGTAGGCCATCTCCCAGTTTTCAGGCAGAGGCCCCAGAGGGTCCTCTTCCGTGGGATAGCCGGGGTGTGTGTGTGTATTCTGAGAGCTCTCCGTGGTTGACGCCGAGGTGTTGTTGAGCCCGTAGGGTTGAACGTGATCGCGGGCGAAGGGCCGCACGGAGGGGTGGTCGTCCGGTTCACTCGAGTCTCCTGCATGCACACATAAGTTCAGTACACAAACACAGACCCTCTCAGTTCAACATGAGGCTCTGAACAAGAACTGCATCCCAAATGAAAGTGGCAATCTACTTTTGCTAATGCTAATGGTTTGGAGAGTGGCACCAGGCCCCCTCCCTCTCACTTCCTGTAAACTCTGCAGTGATCAAACACTATTCACACTCTACCATACACAAATACACATACCGACACCTGGTTGTCTGACACTTTCCCACCCACACCAAAAAATAAAATCGCCAACATCCCCCTCAAATCAACAAGAGTGTAAACAGTTAAACACTTAACCTTCTTGGAGAGGTGAGGAATCTAAACAAATCGACTCTCAACTACATTGCATGGCCCGCCTGACTGAATTGGCTGCTTTAAATTAAACCACTCTGCCAAATGAAAGGCGTGAACCTGTATGAATAGGACAGCTTATTGCCTATTTTAAATGAAGGGCCCTAGAATTAACTTGGATATTGAACATAACAACGTGCGATATAAAATATTATAATTCCCTAGAAGTAAAATATGCGATTACAGCCTGAAGTATGGATTGGAAAAAATGTCATAATGCTTACACAAAACATCTTGTGGAATGGTATTTACATTCGTCTAGGATGATTCGATCGCAAGTCATTAGATGAGACACCTTGTAACATGTCTCAAATGCATCTCCTGTGCTGACTACACTATCTTTCAAAAAGTTCAAGTTTTATATTAATTTTCTAATAAATTAATACATTTATTCAGCAAAGATGCATTAAATTGACCAAAAGTGGCAGTAAAGACATCTATAATAGAACACAAAAGATTTGTGCTGTTCTTTTGATCTTTCTATAAATCAAAGAATCCTGAAATTAAATGGAACACGGTTTCCACAAAATATTTTACTGTTTTCAACAATTTTTAACCTTTTTTAACAAATAATAAGAAATGTTTATGAGCATCAAATCAGCAAATTAGAATGATTTCTGAACAATCATGTGACATTTAAGACTTCAGTAATGATGCTGAAAATTCAGCTTTACCATCACAGGAATAAATTACATTTTAAAATATACTAAAATAGAAAACAGTTCATTTAACCGTTATATTTATTTATATTAATATAATATTTCTCAATACTACTGTTTTTAATATATTTTGACCAAACAAATGCAGTCTTGGTGAGCATAAGAGACTTCTTTTTAAAAAAATATTACCGACCCCAAACTTTTGAATCATTCACTATGTCAATATCTTCTTAAAAAAAGTGTTGGTACAAAAGCGCGGCTTCAACATACACTCCCAATCTCACAGCAAACATGGCATTTAGAAAGGAATGCACAATATTACTGTAGTGGTGCAGATTTATTAACTGAACTTTAGTGTAAACCACCTACTTGGATGGGGAAAATGTCTTTGAAGTAGTTTTAAACCCTTGTTTTAGTATAAATGTCTATTGACTGATGAATAGGCGGTGCGTCACTGTTGTCCAATACACAACAGGATAGATTTGCATTTTCAACACTGTAGACATTCGCATTTTCGACTATCTCTGAATATGTTTAGAGCAATCGAATCATATCACAAAAGCATTGAAACCTGTACTTAGTGCTGCCCACTTGTGATCAGATCACAAGTATATCAATACCTCTCATCGACCAGCAGCAGCTATTGCATGTAGCAATCTATTTCATTGACAGATGCCTTCTAAGAACAACACAAAATGCAAACCATTCAATACTATGACACATAGTGCGAAAGTTGGCAGCGCATAACTGTCGGATCAATACATAAAGACAGGGAGAGTCCATCTTGGTGCTTTCTAACACAAACAAAAGCCCTCTGCCACAGCCAGATGGCGCTCTTTCCCCCTTCCTCCCTGAATCGTAATGGCGAAGGAAAAGGAAAGCAACAAAGAAGCATCACTCTTCCCTTCTCCCATGTGCCAGACGGAAACGCAAACAAATCGGCTCACTGCTGACCTGTGAAGCTACTGTTCATTTCAGGAACCTCATCATCATCCTCAGTCTCGGTAGGCACTATTCCAGCATTTTGCATCTCATTGTAGGACTTGGTGCGGCGTGGGGTTGACTGCTGGGAACCAGGAAGGCTGTCTTGCAGAGCATCGCCAGTAATCACTTTCCCACTAGGGGGCTGGCTGGGCGGCTTGGGTGTTCCATAATAGTTACCTAGGCAACAAGAGGATATTACCAGTATTCAGAACAGGAGGGTTAAAGGAAATGCAAGACATGATGATGTGGGGTTTTGCAAATGCTCTGTTATGAAAATGACTGCTTGTCTTCATGAAGTTGATGCAACTTTAATGGGAGATAATGGTATCAGTGTGTCTGGACAATCAGGCAGTATTGTTTAAGGGCGATGAGCGTGCACAATGGACAGAGCTGTCTGTCTGAACAAAAGCACTCCACATCATTAAATGAGAGTGATAAATTTAGAATTCAGCCACATCAGGCCGAGTGATCAACCTTAATATTAATTAAGAGATTCATTTTGATTAAAAACAACAGCAGCACAGAGTAGAAACAAACAAAAAAAGATTTTAAGTATTAACAAGAATGTCCTTTGTTATGTATATTTAATGTGTGCCCACTCTACCAGTGAACTCACACTTACTGTATATATATAATATATATATATATATATATATATATATATATATATACACACACACACACACACACACATATACACTACTGGTCAAAAGTTTGGAAACATTACTAATTTTTTTGTTTTTGAACGAAGTCTCTTATGCTCATTAAGGCTGCATTTATTTCATAATAAATACAGAAAAAAAACAATAATATTGTGAAATATTATTACAATTTAAAATTATGGTTTTCTATTTTAATATACTTTAAATTATAATTTATTTCTGTGATGCAAAGCTGAATTGTCAGCATCATTACTCCAGTCTTCAGTGTCACATGATCCTTCAGAAATCATTCTAATATGCTGATTTATTATCAATGTTGAAAACAGTTGTGTTGCTTAATATTTTTTTGGAACCTGTGATACTTTTTAATTTATGAATAAAAGGTTAAAAAGAACAGCATTCATTTAAAATATAAATCTTTTCTAACAATATAAATCTTTACTATCACTTATTATCAATTTAACACATCCGTGCTGAATAAAAGTATTAATTTCTTTCAAAAAAAAGAAAGAAAAAGAATTACTGACCCCAAACTTTTGAACGGTAGTGCATATTGTTACAAAAGATTTCTATTTTAAATAAATGCTGATATTTTTTAACTTTAACTTAAGAATCCTGAAAAAGTATCACAGGTTATAAAATAATATTAAGCAGCACAACTGTTTCCAACATTGATAATAAATCAGCATATTAGAATGATTTCTGAAGGATCATGTGACACTGAAGACTGGAGTAATGATGCTGACAATTCAGCTTTGCATCACAGAAATAAATTATATTTTAAAGTATATTAAAATAGAAAACCATAATTTTACATTGTAATAATATTTCACAATATTATTGTTTTTTTCTGTATTTATTATGAAATAAATGCAGCCTTAATGAGCATAAGAGACTTCGTTCAAAAACATTAAAAATAGTACTTTTGACCGGTAGTGTATATTATATATATATATATATATATATATATATATATATATTTTTTTTTTTTTTTTTTTTTTTTTTTTTTTTAAATACACACAAATGAAGACTTCAGATGTAAAACCTCTAAGTCCGTCTGACATTTTTCTTTTAAAGGGGTCATGAATTGAGAAATCAACTTTTCCTTGAGCTTTTGATATATAAGAGGGCATCATACTATAAGAATATCCTGTAAGTTGCAGAACTGAAAATTTCCTTGTTAGTCCAATAAAAGCTTATATTGACACCAGGTATAAACGAACGACTGATCATGGAATGTGCCTGTGTGTGACGTCATGATACAGGACTAAAAATAACATTACCTTTCAAAGGATCCTCATGCTAGGAATATGGTTATTTATTTTCAACAATGTCTCAGTTAAGCTTTATTTATTTGTAGTTAGTACATTTCACTGTGGATTCTTTGGTAAATCAACCGCATTTCGACGCAAGCTTTGCAAACAGACTTTTACTATATGGACTCAACAGTAATGCGACAACATGTAAGTAACTGTGTTAATTCTAATGCCTGATCTAACATGGAATGTTTCATGTACAGTCAGATGTGTCAGTAAATCAAACCAGTGACGAAAAGGTCAACTTCACGTTGTTTCACTTAGTAGGATGAAAATAATCTGTTATTTAAACGGTGATTAAATTATATATAGAAATTGATCAAAGAACGCTTACTTTACAATCGCTAGAGCTGTCAATCAAGCAGTGCGCGCTGGAGCTGTCAATTAAACAACGCAAGTTTATCAGTGACTGAGTTCTGGACTCGCACCAAAACTCTCGTTTTATTCAAAGAATCTCTTAGTTGCATCAAGTTTGCACTGTTAGTTATGATGAAAGCATTCATTAGTGTGCAAAAATTGAGTTGTAATGACAAGATCACTGCATTCATGCGCTCAACAACATGTCTGTGATCGGCTACAATGCTCATCACTGCAACTTTTCATGCCAGGATCTAAATATAATGCCATAGATCTAAATGTAATGCTTTTCACAATTAATTAACCTTGAGAGCTGTAATAGTAAAAACGTGCTAAAAGTTTTCGAGAGAGTAATACTTAGCTATTTCATAGGCAAAGATGTTAGTCAATCACAGCAGTGGGTGTGTACACTGTTTTAAGGGGCGTGTCTGCTGTGAGATGTCAGAGCATTCAAATAAGAGGGCTAAAATCATTGTAGGAAAATGCCTTTTATTTCTAAATTACGACAATTTTTGATGTAAAAAGCATTCTAACATTATAAGTGCACCTCAGGAAACATAATAAAACAATAAAATAATGCAGTTTAAATGAGCATCTTTATCAGGCTCCTATGTTTAGGTTCAGTAATTTCACTTTAATGACAAAGAAAAAGGTTATTAGTCAGTTATTGAAATGCCTTATTTTCAAAAATGTCACTCATAAGAGTAAAATAAAAAAACATAAAAATGCTCATTTAAAAGAAAAATGTCAGACAGACTTTTAGGTTTAAAAAAAAAAAATAAAAAATGTTATGATTAAATAAATAAGAACTATTAAGCGTGTGCACTATTTATAGGTCACTAATCAAATCAAAGTAAATTTGATTATGTAATTGTATAATAAAGGTCAGACTTTTTCCATCTCACAATCCACAGTTATTGTGAGCTGATCTTGATCTATGAGCTTTGGTTTAACGTAACTAAATCTTTATATTGTTTGTATGACTTACAAAAGCAAATCCAAAAAGTTTTGCAATAAATAAAAGTAAATTCTCTATGTATTTATATGAGAAAAGCAGATGTCTTCATGGGAAGGATTCAATAAGAATTTGCATCCCATAATGCATTGCTGATCAAAGGTTTCCAACACCTTCAATGATCTTTCCAATCATTATTGGGATTTTTTTTTAAAATATATTGTATGTAAAGGCTAAGCAAAAAGCATGTGTTTATACTCTATAGATTGCAGTTTACCTTCATAAGATCCAATCTCCAACAGTGTCCCAGTCTGTTCAAGCTTTAGAAACTCCTCCACTGACAAAAAATTATAATCTACTCCTGGCACCTCTCCGTCACGAGGACTGCGGGTCGTACCTGTAACAAGCAAAAAAAGGAGAGAGAACACATAAGATAATGACAACATAAAACTGCTAATTTATGCTCAAAACCACATATACCACCATGTCTACGATTACCACCTACATCAGGGCCAACAACAACCACATGCTACAGTCTACATGCTCCTGGAAGCCAATCGCTGGGTGTGAAATAAGCGTGAGAGAGCCTTGCACAGCTAAAAGTGAAGATGTTGTAACACCTTGATGATAATTGGTTGTAGGAGAGCAAAGTGTGCCCCTACCCCCACTGTATTGCTCTAACTACATATTAGATTAAAGTAGCTTTAGGGATCAAAGAGTCCATACGGCTGCTCTGCCTCCTCTATCACATTCCTCTAGACCCCGTTTAGACCTTGTATTAAAATCTGTCTCTGGGAATGCAATCACAAGTGGTCAGTAATAAATACAGGTGTAAATATGGTCCAAATGAATCCCAAACAATGGTAAAAGACAGTCTATTGATCCATCAATCAACCATGCACTTAAAATAAAATTTCATAAACACATCTATTAAAAAACAGCTTCAAAACATGCAAAGATCTTTTAAATGTAATCTTGCTGTATTCATCCTGGTTTCATATTATTTAAAAATATTTTATGATTTTCAAGAAATGTTTCATTTTAATCACTATTAAAAAAATGTCATGTGGTGTAACCATCAAAAAAGACGTAATCAGATATTTTCCTTAAGCTTGAACACATGAATGAGATCTTAAAATATTAAAATGTCATGTAGTGCAACTCCACAAAAATAATAAATGCTTTAAAAATTATTCACATATATATATATATATATATATATATATATATATATAATTACATATATATATATATATAAATAATATATAATTATCCATTTTAAGAGATTCTTAATTTTGCTTGTTAATATATTTTTCAAAAGGTTTTGTAATTTTACTCTAAGAAATAATACAATATTAATATTAACTACTTGACACAGTTTTTTTTTTTTTTCATAATATCAGGACAATTGTATCGCCCTGACATTTCTGAATATGATATGAAGTTATGATATGACGATGTTATGACTTGATTTGATATGAGATATATGATATATGACATGACATGACAATATATGATATATGATATGATCATGTAAAAATTAAATATTGTAGTAGATTTAATATATTTTAATACATTTCTGAATATATGATATTACGATATGATATGATGTTATGATTTGATGATTTGATATGATTGATATATATTACATGACATGATATATATATGATATATGATATGATCATGTAAAAAATTAAATATTGTAGTAGATTTTTTTTAATATATTTTCAAAAAAAAAAAAAAAATAGTACAAAAAAGATGCCAGTTTTCATGCCATTGTGTAAACAGGCCTTGCATCACATATTTCCTTCTTTCCTTTTTTTCTCCACACATTCTATTCGAGTGGACTCCGATAACCCTAGAGCATGTTTATTAGACATCATGATCAATCATAATATCATCCACACACACACAGCACTTTTACGGATGTGAAGTGCATTTGCCCCTTGCGTTGTACCTGTAATCAATATCTCTCCTGTCATAAAGCACGTCTTGTCAACACAACTGTATTTGTTTGCACATGGACACTGGGGTCTTCTGCAGCTATTTGTGATGCTGAAGGTTAAGACGGTGGCCTGGCAGTCAACACGTGTCTCACACACTCATCCTGCTGTGTGCTGTATCTCCCCATCACTTGATGGAACTGATGAATAGCTGATATAAATAGCACCCCGCGATGGGAGATGCTCTTTGGCAGCCATCTTAGTGACACTGGTAATAAATCAAAGATGTGATGATAACTCAGTTTTCTTAACAACCTCGCTATGTAATATTCTCTTTGGTTTACAGGCTCTATCGACAGTGAGCATAGTGTAAAACACAAGCCCCAAAATGGATGCTGTGCAAAGCCTGTGTGTCACTTTAAATAGGAATCAGGTCTTTTTAGCCATTTCATTTAGATGTAAACTTCCATGAAATGTGTTTTCGTTGAGCTTGTGATTTATAGGAGCATGATTTTTCCTCAAAAACTGAAAACAGCCTATATCTGCTAGAAATGTTTGAGCATATTTGTATTTAATTTCTCCAACGGTCACAGAATGTCATTTACGCACACTACACAAAAGTTTAGGATAACAAGATTTTTTTTTAAAGAAATTAATACTTTTATTCAGCATGGATGCATGAAATTGATTAAAAGTAACTACATTGGTAATGTTACAAAGGATTTCTATTTTAAATAAATGCTGTTCTTTTGAACTTTCTATTAATAATAATAATAAAAAACCCTGAAAAACAGCAGAACTGTTTTTAACATTATTAATAATAAGAAATGTTTCATGAGCAGCAAATCAGCGTATTATAATGATTTCTGAAGGATCATGTGACACTGAAGACTGGAGTAATGATGCTGAGAATTCAGCTTTGCAATCAGAGGAATAAATTACATTTCAAAATATATTAAAATAGAAAACAGTTCTTTTAAATTGTAATAGTATTTCACAATATTACTGTTTTATTGTATTTTAAGGTTCCCTTGGTCAGCATAAGAGACTTTTTTCAAAAACATTACAAAATCTTACAGACACCAAGCTTTTGAATTATAGTGTATATATTAATGCTGACAATGACCTAAAAATTCATTGAAAATTTTGAAATATTTTGGGTCAAATGACTCTATGGGCCATATTTTAACGAACTAAGCGCATGGTCTGAAGCGCATGGTGCAGGTGCACTTAGGACATGTCCGAATCCACTTTTGCTAGTTTAAAATTGAAAAAAAAAAAAAAAGGTTGGTGCGCCAGGCTCATGGTCCAAAAGGGCTGTACCTAATCTCTTAATGAGTCACGGGTGTGTTTAGGGCGCAATGTGCAATAAACCAATCAGAGTGTCATCTCCAATTCCCTTTAAAAGCCAGGTACACTTGCACCATATCGGATTGCTATTCACATGGCGGAATATAGACACCCTCAACCTGACGAGTCAGTTTAAATACATGGGTTAAATAATTAGCCAATTTCATTCATCATTACTGCAAAATAGTAATTCTGATACATGCGATGACTATTCATTATGACATTTTTTTTTTTGATATTTGGAGTGTACGAGCGCTGTGCACCCGCCTATAGGCACATATTACATTGCACCCTTTAAATAAAAATAAAAAAAATACTGCGGTATTGACTTTAGACCAGGTTTTTGTTGGTCAATGTCGCAGTCATTTTCAGTTTCCTCAAAATAGCAACATGCCAACAATGCACCTGAACACACCTCATTTACAGATCAGCACACCCATGGGCGAACAGATGGGTGCAAGTGCATTTCCTATTTAAACAACGTGGGCACTGGATGTGAGAATGATAACTGCGTTGGGCTGAAACTAGCAAAAAACACTTGATTCGCGCCTGGCGTCGCATTGCGGCGGGTGTATGATAGGGCCCTATGTGCCTTGGAACCAACAATACTACAATATAGTCCCTTGTCTTCCATTGTTTGACAAACAGATTATCATACATGCTATTGGTTGAACCAGAAGTTCACTGAACTCAGACTGCTCAAACAAAAGAGCAATGTTTTGAAAGCAATAAAGAGCTGTAAATATCATTTTTGAAGAAATCAATCCAATGACTCAATGACAGTATTGATGATAGATGATACATTTTCATGCTATCCTTCACTTCACTATTTGAAGCATGCAATAATACACCCTAGTTCTGCTGCTCAGAACAATAAATAGAAAACAGCACTGATGTATGTACACTTTACACAACACGTACAAACATGAACCGATGTCACTACTGCAAGTAGAAAAAAAATATATCCACATATATATATAAATAGCATGACTGTCACATGATGATATAATTTCTTGTTGCTAGGGACAACCCTTGAAGGATTCAATCCCTGAGAGCCTCATCTCTGATTTGTGAGGGGATCAAACTATTTCATATCACACACTATGCCACAGTGAAAACCGAGTGCAAAACAACAGCCACAAAAATAAACACACCCTTTCAAGGCAAATCTCTGTTATTTACAGTAAGTCAGGCACCTGTATGAAGTAAACTTTTATATCAGACACACAACAGATTATCCATTTAAACAGGCCAGTCAATTTATTGCACTTGAAAAGCTGCATGTACCGTTTCATGCACATGCTTGATAAACATACTGTATTCCAAACTAAGTCGGATGTGGGATACTCCTACTTGATACCTCAGACTTCTGACCATAAAAGCACTCTGTTGTCAAAGGCTCGGCGGATGATTTGCAGTGATACGATACCTTTTAGACTTAGTATTTCCCCTGAAAAGTATAGATAGCTTTTTTTTTTTGTCAAGTATTATAGGAACACTGAGTCACTGATGCTTTTGTTTGCTTAAGGCCCTCGATATACTGGTGTGATGTCATTTTGAACAAAATCAGGCCAAAGCAAAGTTCGTTTCAAGAGTTCTAACCAAAGCAAACTTTTCGGAAAAGACCTTCGAAGAACCATTGGTTCATGGCGATTACATAATAGGTAGGTGTGGCTCTGAAATACAGCCTTCTTTGATGTGGAATTGGGGGAGGGGGCCGTCTTCAGAAAAGTTTGATGGCATTTTCTTTTCCTCCTACCTCTGTATAAGCACAACACTGATTTGTGTACAGAGGTAACAATGGAAACAGTATATCGCTGCTTTTCCATAAGGCCGTGTGTCCAGCAAAGTGTTTTTTCCAGCGGCTAGTGTACTTTTCCAATTGTTTTCAATGGGAGCGTTTTGTTTTTTAAACGGCAGGAGTGTAACGAGGCGCCAAGCTTCTATTTTACACTGAAACGCTGAACTCTCAGCGTTTTTTAACGGTCGCCTCGAGTTGAAGAATGTTCAACTTTGGGTAAAACGCAATGCTCATCACTGTCACTTTGTACCCAGCCGTCCAATCACATTGGAGGAGGGGCGGGACAAATATAACACCAACCAACCACCACATAATCGTGCTTTTACAAAAAAAATAATCAATTCAACATCCGGTTTGGCACCTCAACTCTATGACTTTTCTGGTATTTTTTTTTTCCAAACATTTAAATAAAATTGACAAATTTATTTGAATCTACTCAAAAGAACAAATGTCTTACAAATCAAACAACATTGTCTATATTACATAATAAATAAATATGTACACTAAAAGTTTGGGGTCAGAAAGAAGTCTCTCATGCTCACCAAGGCTGTATTTATTTGATCAAAAATACAATAAAAACAGTAATATTGTGAAATATTATTACAATTATTATTACTTTTCAACATCATTACTCCAGTCTTCAGTGTCACATGACCCTTCAAAAATCTGATTTGGTGCCCTAGAAACATTTCTTATTATTATCAATGTTGAAAACACTGCTGCTTAACATTTTTGTGGAAACCATGATGCATTTTTTTTTTCAGGATTCCTCGATAAATAGAAAGTTCAAAAGAACAGCATTTATTTGAAAGAAATATTTTGTATTTATTTTTGAAAGAAATTATTAATTTCTTTATAAATATCATGTCTTCACTGTCACTTTTCAACAATTTAATGCACCCTTGCTAAATAAAGGTATACATGTCTTTTAAAATAATGTACTGATCCCAAACTTTTGAATGGTACTGTATGTTTACTACAGAAATGTCCACAATTTTCACTACAATTTTTAATATTTTATTTATTTGCATGACTTTTACACAATGTAAAATTTCTTGATATTTCCAGGTTTTCCATGACAGTGGAAACCCTGAATTCAATTGTGAATGGCCTTAATTATCCCTGGGTGTACATGTGACATAAGCACACTGTTTAGCAAGACTAAATTACAGTATAGAGTACAGTACACTTCTCTTTACAGACATTTTTTTCAAACAAAGAAGTCAACACACCTTGATGCTGCTGTTAATGTACTTATTCTAGACAACTGAAAGCTCACAGGGTGCCCAAGTACTAAATGAACCAAAGGTGAGGAGCCGTGACAACAAACATCACAATCTGCAGCTGTTCGATCCCAGCCTACACACACTCATCAGTTGTGGGTCAGTAACTATGAACAGAAGGGGTTACTGTCGCCAAATGGCATGATCCAGGGCCCAAAAGAGAAACAATTACCTAATGGGGGTTTACAACCCTCTGCTAAATGATAACCCCCTCACTGACACACACACAGCTGCGTCACAGGCTGTAGCTGCTACTACATTGGCTGGTCTTTGTATTTCCAAGCAGTAAAGTGTATGTGTATGTGCGGCTGGACACATTTTCTCTCCGGAAAAGAACAGCACCACTTCACAATGAATCAGCATCAGGAGTTCCCACAATGCAGCCTGGGAACATGCAACACGTGCACTCAAAAATCACCTCAAATCTGTTCATAGAAAGTGACTAAAATGATATATTATGTACTGTATATGGAGTGTTTTCTATCAAAGCCAGTTTCCATAAAAAAAAGAAGTGTATTGTGAAGTAACCGTGATGTTATATCTCACAATTATCGCCTTATTTCTCACAATGTGACAATTTTGCATTCGTTTCTCATTACTGAAACTTTATATTTTGCGATTGCGAATACATTTCAACAGGGAAATCTTAAAGATCAGATTTCACATGTTTCAAATTATTTTTTTATGGAGGTGATGGTAAAGCATCCTCAAAGAGGTTGTTTCATGGAAAACAGGATTTTCCCTGCATCTACTTTTGATATAAAAGACCTCGATAGACTACGGAAAGCATTCAAAACTCAAAGAAACTAAGTTGCAAAAACAGGTCATTCTGTAATTGTCACAGTATCGATGTAACAACCATGAGGGAATTAACATATTACCGCCCACATTTACACATCAACAGCTATTCAGTATTCAACAGCATGGCCTGTCCTGATGAATGCAGTGTGAACTGCACCAGTAGTTTACATATGCAAAGAAGTTAGCCAATCATAACAAAGGTCATTTACATTTAGATGTCTTATATAAAGGTAGAGTCACTAAAAACAACCCATTTAATTCTAATGGTCACAGAGAGGGTGTAAAATGGCCAGGTAAAGTAAAATTAAAACTGTTTTGGTGCAAAATCCTTGGCTAACATTATAAGTGGATGTCAGTGAAAAATATGCAATGCCTTAAAGGTGAAGATGAAATGAATCCCTGTGGTTTTCAGTGAAAAGAAAGGCACTCTCTTCTTGTTCTAGGTGTAGTCAAGGTCTGGCAGGTCTGGCTGAGATGTTGACATGCTGTCTGATTCTGGATCAGTCTGTCAGGCAGTAATCCCCTTTAGTCTCAATGTAGCCTAAACCTGGCTGAGCTGTTGACTCAGATTATGACTGATTCTGGATCTGTCTGTCATGCTGAATGGCATTTCTTCAGTTAGCATCAGTTTGGGTAAATTTGGGTACACAGCTTCCTTTTTGTCCACATGGGGATTCAAAGAGTAGATTAAGTGCATAATTTAAATATTGTCTCTAATTTGAATATGTAGAAATTAAAATTTTAAAAATATAATTGTTTACTCACCCTCAGATCAAACACAAACTAATTTTTTCCCCTTCTGTGAAACAATTTTTTTTTTGCAATTACAATTAGGGATGTACCCGAAATAAAATTCTGAGTGATACGATAAAACTAGAATTATTTGTCCAACAGCCAATAAATGCTGGATATTAAAATCCTACACTATTTTGTCTAAATAAAATAAATCAATCGTTTTAAGTGCTACAACATTGTAATATGCATTATGAAAAAAATGATATTCATTAAGACTTTTGCTAAAGATTATATTTATTATTTTAATTAAACTATGTGTTTTTAAAGTGTTTAGACTTTAAGTGAGCGTTAGATGATGACAAAGGTAATATAAATGCAAAAATAAAGTAAACAAGCATAGAATTATCCTGATATATAACCCACATCAAATGTTAAACTAAAAAAAGAATCTCTAATATAACATAGTACTGTATTATCCATTCCTAGTTATAATGGAAGGGGATTGAATCATTCAAGCTTCAAAAAAGACACATAGGTATAACAAAAGTATCATAAAAGTGGTTCATAAAACTCATGCACTATATTCCAAGTGTTCAGAAGCCATAGTTTTGTGTGACGAACTGAAGTGAGCTGAACAGGTTTAATCTGATTTGTGAACAAATAATTCAGACCAGTTTTCAAACCAGATCAAATGTTCCATTGATTCATTGAATGTGCCAAAATGATTCATTGAAAATCTTGTTCAGTCTGTCATATGACTTCAGAAGATTTGGAATCAAGGACACAATTCTAGACTAATTTTATAATACTTTTATGGTGCTTTTGCCTCAAAGCAAGCACATTCTTTAAAATTACATCTTATGTATTCCATGGAAGAACCAAAGTCATACGGATTTGGAACGACATGAGGGTGAGTAAATCGTGACAGAATTTTAATTTTGGTGGTGATTTAATCCTTTAAGTGAACATGTAGTTAAAGACAAGGACAGGTTCTGAGAGCTGTGAACGGAATTGAAATGAGTGCAGTTGATTTGGCAGCAAAAACAGAAGCTCATTCATTCTTAATGAAAGACTGGTCCCTATTTTAAGGCATTTCTCCTCAAGTGTCTCAAATGACAAAGTTTCAAGATTTCTATGCCCCCAAAAAGTGATATATATATATATATATATATATATATATATATATATATATATATATATATATATTTCATTCCACGGTGTGCTACATCGCTGTAAAAATATTACAATTCAGCTGTTTCCATGCCAGCTCTGTGCCTTATTTTCCACAAAATGGAGCCTGATCTCTCTACACATCTTTGCATATGACATAAATACATTCTGTGAGTAAAAAATAGCTGCATTGTGAAGTGCAAAGCCAGCAAGGAGCTTGAAAACACCAAAGGCAGACATATTTAACATCACACATTCTAAAATACATCTGAAAAACAGCAATGCCATGTGCACATCCAGCACACAAACAGGCTCTAAAAATAGCCGTGTCTGATAAATCAGTTTATTTTTGCGGCTGAGGTTGCAGGAGCACTGCAGCACCCAGCGATGTGTTCCTGAAGTTCAGGTTTCTGATATGACCTACATTCGAACTTCATTGCCTGGAGAGCAAGGAGTTCATACCGGTTTGGAACGACATGAGGATGAGTAAATGATGACAGAATTTTCATTTTTGGGTAACATAAAAACATAATACATTCTGGTTTTACAAAAACATTGGATGCCAAGACCATTTCATAAGCACAACCTTAGAATTGCTGTTTTAAAGTCAGTGAAGTAATCTGAATGGGATATGCACTGACCCTGGTCAGTACACTGTAATTAACAATGCTACAAGAAAAGAATCTGAAGAGTTCTGCTCAGAGAAGATTCAGCTTCCTTTGAACATCTCTTAAAGCTAGTCAACACCAAAGAACTAGTGGTGACGAAAGCCGACTGTGTTGTCACCTAATGTCAGCAGCGTCTTGGCCAAAAAGCTACGCTTAAATACACAGCAAAGACTACAGCTGACTGTCAACAAGCATGTGTGTTCTCTGTGTAAGGAAATAACTATCTATATCAGCAGCAGTGTTGAGGGTAATGCATTACAAGTAATGCTTACATAATCAGATTACTTTTTTCAAGTAACAAGTAAAGTAACGCATTACTTTTAAATTTACAACTAAATATCTGAGTTACTTTTTCGAATAAGTAACACAAGCTACTTTGTTTTCCCATTTTTTGGACTGCAGATGTGCAAATCGTAAACAAAGCAGCGCTTGCTTACCATTTAAAAATATCAATCAAGCTGATCACTTTCTTCATTCCAGGCGGCTCATGTTGTTATGAAAATATTTGCATATTTGAGTGCTCAGGTAAAACAACATAAAATTAGAACAGCCTTTCAGTCTGTGCCGTCTTGATTTCTTTGCTTGCTTTCATCACTTGTTTTTATTCTTGTACACTGACTAAACTCAACAGCCAATCAGAGCGATCTCTCTTGTGGCAGCCTCGATGCCAATTCAACATGCCGATGTGTGGCGCACACTGCATAAACTATTCCTACAGACGCTCACCTACAGCTCGACGTTGGCCGACAGCTGACCGTCGGCTTGGTGTGTCACAGCCCTTAAAGGCAGGGTAGGAGAACTGTCCCAGAAACATTTTTTGTTATACTGGTTGAAAGTATCTTCACATCCTGATAGCAATCACTATGTTAAGTGGTCTAAATGCATTTATATGTATATATGCATCGTCTGTGGAAGGCGTAGAACCATAAAATGTTCGTCCAATCATTAAATTTGGTCCGAATGCAATGATTCAATGTACTACCTGCCTGTCAACGTATATATGTCCATATCTCCGCACACCCTGTTCACGCAGACATCACACGTCATCAGCGCGTTTCATGCTATGCAGAGTTAGACAGACATCAGTCGCGAGAACCGAAACAACAGCCACCTTTTACAGTTCCTCCTGAACCAAAACAATAAGCTTATGCAGCGTTCATGCCATAACTACCATAATTTGGAAGAGATGGAAACCTGTGACGTTATACTCAGTGCGGTTCGTGACTCGAATTTATGCATTTCAATGGAACACTATCCACGCCAAAATGTATCTGCAGCAGTCAGGTGGTACAGGTCAGTGCTCTTTAAGTTGTTTACGTTCATTATTATTGTAATGTCATGTACTTTGAGACATGAGGTAGTTTAACGCCGTCTATCGTGACGCTTTTGTTTGCTCCCCGCTGTACGTGTTCATGTGTTTTGGAGGAGGCATGGCTTAGGAGACGCTCTAAACGGAGGGTGGGATCTTTTCAAAGCTAGCTCGCTATTGCTAGCCTCTCTCAAAATGACCTACCCTACATTTAAGCATTAAGCTTTACTCACATTACCCACATGCCTAGGAAAGATTCCTTCAGCTTCGTTGTCACAAAACAAATTGCTAAACATGTTGCCCTTTGAAAACAAGATTTTACATATTTCTGGAAAAAAAGACAATGCCCATGCAAGTCACTGCATCAATGCAGTGACAATGCAGTGACATCTGTCTCTTATTGGCCTCTTATTTGCTCTTCTGTGTTAGTTAGTCTGTTGAGTTTCTCAACCTTTTCGACTCAAAGGCCCCAATTGTCCAACACATTATTTGAAGGCCCCCCATATAGGCTTTACTTATAGTATTAACCACAATTCATTTTGCAGTTCCATAAGTTTCAAGAACTGTACGTTGGTCAATAAAAACAATACAATGTTCAATATAACAATAACAGTGTTCAACATAAACAAAAATAGCCTAACTATTGAGGGGGGACAAGAAATATATGATTTCAGTTACATCTTTTAACATTTTAATTTATATTTGAGTTAGATTATTTTAATATATTACTAACAATTTATTAATTTAAATGTATTAATTTAAGTCATCTTGTGCCACTGGTCTATGGAATTCATGCATGTTTTTGTCCACCAGGCAGAGATCCAATTGCTTAGAAATGTAAAAGCACAACAAGCTGCAAGATTTCATGGACAAACAGATCAAAATACTGACTTTTTTGAAAGTCTTGAATATCTTGCTCTCACAATCATAAAAAAAAAGGTCTCTCTGCTATGAGAATATCTCTCCCTATTTACCAACAACTTCTGATTAGAATTAACAATAAGCAAATCATGGTTACAAAACTTCAAAACACCCCGCCATTAAGAGTTTGTTCAAATCTCTAAGCCTAAGTATTAGTAAAACATTGGCAAATGGCATTGGCAGAGACACAATGGCACAATGCAATCTCAGAGATGATAAATGCTACGGAATAAACACATACACAAAAAAATAAAAAAAGCAGGCAGATTTGAATTATAAAGTTAGATGTCGGCTTTCGTTTCACCTATGTGTAACAAGGCTTTGACTTCAAAACGCTGGTCTCTGAGCCAACTTAATGCTCAGTATGTGTGTATGCGCATACTAATCCCTCGATGAGGAAAAATCACAGTTGCAAAGTGGACAAAAATAGTAAGCCTGTATGATTCAGCAGTGTCTGATGACTCTTATACATAATAAGTATTAAAATTAGCATGTATCCATATTCAAATCCTTAAAGGTCAAGCAAAGGTGTTCCACACATTGAAACTAGCACCACATCTTTGGTGCATTAAATACTTCTTCACTGTCTTGTACTTTTTTCGAATGGCCAACAATGACTAATCCCACACCAATAAAAAGAAACCTCAAAACATAACAATTCATATAATGTAAAGATTAAATGTTAATGCTATTTCAAGGTGACCTATTTGCCCACAAAAGTTAATTTCCATTCTCAATTTAGACACAAAGAAGTTTCGTGCTTCTTTGTTTTCTCTAATACTAGGTCAGCTTCACCTCTCACAGCCATAACAACACAAATGTTACCTGGCATTGTGAAATCGAACATAGCAACATACTGTCCAGTTATAAAGCGGATCGAGGTGTTTAAGGGGACGTATTGCATTCCTGGAGAGCAATACTGCAGTAACTGGAGAGGCAATCAATCAGACGCAACGCTTTAAGTGACTCTGAACCTCACCGCCGTGATTCAGTTAGCGATGTAGCGTAGGCTGTTGTTAAAGCATTTGGAAACGACTCATTATCATCATTCTAATAATAGTCGAGACTCTCACTATACCAGCATTCGGATGTTTGCGCATTTCCAAAGTTATTAAAGGGCCTGTGGTTTTTGGCTTGAAATAAGCATGATTACAATATTTCTACAACAAAAACTAGGTTCGTTTGAGATTCTAAATCTTCAGCACTATTCTCACAGAAGCAATTTCATGCGTTTTCTGATGCCCTCCCAGTTAAATACATAAAAACTAATTGAAAAATGCTCTTGTACACTGGGAAGTGTTTGTTCGGAGCTGAAGCTGTTATCTGCATGGCTTGATTAAATTTTTCATGAGCCTGACCCAGTGAGTAATACAGGCTGCTCTCTCTCTCTCTCTCGTTCTTCTCCTTCTTCCTTTTTTTTTGCACTCATGTCATCTCTCTTTTTTTCCTGCATGTGCTTCTCTCTATAATCTATAAATTAAAAAGGCAATGGCATGACTGGAAAGATGATTAAACAAATCAAATGAGTGGCAAAACATCAAACTTGAAAGTGTTGGCTCTCAAACACTGTATACATCATATACTACTGATAAAAGTTGGTCTTTTAGCAGACATGCGCATTTAAAAATTACTAAAAAAAAAAAATCTAAAACATTCTTTCTCCTATGGAAAAATGTAATATTTCTACTACTCTAACACTTGTATAAATCATTTCTGTCCATTTAAATGCTCTCTAAAATGAGAATGCCCTTCCCCATTTACCACAGAAACTGTCATTTACACCTGATAAAACATGTATCCTTGGTTTATATCCTGTGATTTCATCACAGTTTTCTAAAGCCTCTGGTTTTAGGACAACATAAATAACCACTGCACCACCGTACACTCACTGTACACACACACACACACACACACACACACACACACACACACACACACACACACACACACACACACACACACACACACACAAGAGCCATGGTCCTATCTTTCTAAACAAAGAGAGACTTTTATCCATTTTTTCAAAAGGAAACCAATCAATTCTGAGTAATAAAAAAGTATAAGTAAAATAAATTAGTGATTAATGTGTACTTAATGTGCAAATTATGTACAGCTGTTTGTAATCTAACATAACTTGTTGTTATTGCAGTTAACTATATTTACATGTGATATGTGTAACTTGGACACTGTAATATAAAGTGTAACCAATAAAAATAACATAAGAATAGCATTTAACACTGTAACCTAACTTTC
Source organism: Ctenopharyngodon idella (assembly GCF_019924925.1). Classification (NCBI taxonomy): domain Eukaryota; kingdom Metazoa; phylum Chordata; class Actinopteri; order Cypriniformes; family Xenocyprididae; genus Ctenopharyngodon; species Ctenopharyngodon idella. Next base: position 6,952,306 of record NC_067230.1, on the reverse strand, counting down.
AGTTCAAACTGAAACACTAGACCAGATTTTCCCCACACTGGAATGAAGTGTGGCCTTGGATTCACATTGCAGAAAGCATGTTTACATGATGCATTTTTGCAAGGCCACAGTTTCCACTAAGATTGAAACCGCGAGCAAGGCTCCAAATACCTTGTGGTATTTTCTCTGTAAAATAGTAAAACAAATACCTCTATGAATTAGACTAAACAAGCAAAAAATAAAAATAAAAAAATAAAATTAAATAAATAAAACCCTTTTTAACCTTTGACAAGTCACTGAAGTTCTTTCAACATCTGTTGCCTATCCTGACTGACATGGGCAAGAAGAAAGAATTTTTGAAATACAAAAAAGAAAAAAAAACACAGAAAGCACCTTTACTTTGTCAGAAGCATTAATCAAAAGGCAAAGCACCAATAAATGGCATGTACAGGCTGGAGGCGACGTCAGTAGAGTTCAAAGGGATATAAGATATTGACAGTCCTGTCACAGCAGAGGCGTTTGAGAGCCTCTACCTTCTCTTCTGTGTGACTGATGCCCGCAAAGTGTTGACAGATCACTACAGATTTATCAAAACACACTGAATGACACAACAGTTTACACTGGTAATGTTAATAAGGGCTCATATTACATTCATACACAAACCGATCACTGGTTAAGCAGCATATCTGCACAACCAAGGCATAATTAAAGCTATCAATGCAATCAAGAATATCACAACAATAAGAGGCAATGCATTGCAGTGATTTTTCCATGGTAAAGGGTTGTTCTTAGGCATAACATGAATCAGAGTGAAATCTTTTACTTCAAGCAAAATCGAACTGGTGTGATGTCATTTCGAACAATACCAGGCCAAAACTTATACCATTTCAGGAGTCTGAAATAGCTTGCCAAGGCAAACGATCCAGGAAAGGAGCATGGCAAATGTTAATAAACTATATTAATGAACTATCTTCTAATTAAATAATTTGAAAATAGAAAACCAGAAGGTTTAAAAGAGAGAGAAAGAGCGCAAGAGAAGGAGAAACTTGGCATCTCACGTTCCCTGTTTTTGGGAGATCTGGAACCGGGAGAAACTGGGAAAGGGAAGACACATGATTGGGAAAGGCTTGGGGATGTGCGCCCATGTTGATGTTGACAGCCAGCCCTTCCGGCTCAGTGGGAGAGAGAACCATCTGTCCCACCAAAGGGTTAATCCACAACACAGATCCCCGATTCTAGCATTTTCCACCCCGCATATTCCCATTAGCAAAATGGAGTTGCTTTCTGTAAGCATATCCCCCCAGAAGACCCTCCAGTTGGAGATCCACTTCAAAACAAAGCTCGGTTTTAGCATTCATAGACTCCATCAAATCAAATCTACTCAATTCAATGATGTCTGTGCTGAAATGACTGATCAATGCATCAAGACATGCCAAATAATGCATTGCTGAAAATATCGATTAATGATGAGCTGAGTAGATTTGATTTTATGGAGTCTAAACACACCAAAACCAAGCTTACAGAGGAAATGCCATGCAATACAAACACCAGGCCTTTTCCCGGCTTCAGTTTTACTCGGCTCAAATCTTCATCTTCAAATCATCATAAGACCCATAAAACACCAGCCTGTTATTATTAGGCCAGAGTATGAAGCTATTTAACCTATAAATGCCACTAAGATACAGAGAACCTTTCAAAATGGGCATCTTTTCTGAGCTTACATGAAAAGGCAAGAGAAAAAGAGCACGAGAAAGCCTTTCAGACACAGATACGGCTGAAGACAGCGGCTGCAGCGGAGAGACAGACATGGGGCTGGTGTGGATGGGAGGGGGGGCTGGGAGAGAGACGCCTGCCACACTGCTCAACTCCAAACATAATGGCCTCCAACACGTCAAGTGACCACAGCTTAATTCAACCTCCACTCGCTCAAGCAGACAGGCACGTACACGCGCGCTCCAGCAGCTAACACGGACCGCGGCATCTCTGGTGCACCATTTTGCCATCCTCAACAAATCACATCCTATCACATCCCTCAAGACAGTCATATATTCAGCTGCGTTCGCTGCGTTGCTGCTCCCAGCTTTCTGTCACTCTTTCTCCATCTCTCATTCACCACCCCCCATTGTCAAATCCCGGAAGCCAAAGAGTCCAGGTGATATTTGGGAGGGGGGGGGAAATGCTAAATTACCTTAGCAGAGAACCTCGCAGCTGCTACTTCCAATGGATGCAATCCACTCAAGATCTTGCACAACCAGACGAAATCCAATAGAAAAGAGCAGAAAAATCCCAGAATCCTGTTCCGGTGAGCATCAGATGCTTGTATCTCAGCTAGCACTGCCCAGTCTGTCGTCCCTCCTCCTCCTCTTCCTCGCGATCTCTTTCTCTGTAAAGCAGTCGTCCAGCCCAGCGTTGAAGCTCAGCCAATGTGAGGGGCTCGCACAGAAAACACCATCTGAGCTAAACGTCTTCAGGCTCACACTCATCCACCTCCGCCCGCCCACCTCTCTCTCTCTCTCTCTCTCTCTCTCTCTCTCTCTCTCTCTCTCTCTCTTCACATCCTCCCTCCTCCTCCTCCAACACACACTTGCAGACAGATACACACATGGTTCCCGCTGCAAACAAGACGTTTGCACACTCTCTCTAGCTCACACAAGTACATACACAAATACAACGTGACTAAGGCAATCAAATGGTGGGCTAGGATGGGGATTAGAGGATGAATGAGATTTAGCAGATAAAAATCGGGCTGGTCAGGCCAGCCATGTGAATGCGTACAATACTATTGTTTAACTCCAGCAGGCCACTGGGGCATACAACAGGGGTGGGGGGGTTCTTCTGTGTGTGACCACATTTTGGCCAAAGTCCTTTCCCTCCCTTTATTAAGCCTCCACATAAAACAAAACAAAACCAATGACAGGAGGACTTTTTTAGTCTTAAAGCACTTATAGAAATGATAGATTTGAAATCTACTGTATGACATTATTTTTATTGGTGCTACTGGTATTAATGTGAACAATTTACCAGTTCAATGTATTTAAAAAAAAAAAACATGTTTTCATAGGCCTTTCAAAATGTAAAATGTTTTGCCTCCAAAACTTTCTGATGATGTAACCATGGCCATGTGGGCGGGGAAACATAATATAAACCAGTAATATCACAGCAAACAATCCATGATTCTATGAAAACCTAAGTCCTGCCCAACATTATTTCCCACCAAATATTTGGTTTTGCTCAGAAATAAGTTAAAACTAACTAAAACTAAACTGGACCTTACTGACTTTTATTGTATGCACAAAAACACTGAGACATTTATAATATATCTTTATGTTCCACATAAGAAAAAAAAAGGTTTGCAACAACACGAGGCTGATTAAATGATGACAGAATTTCATTTTTGGGTGAACTGTCCCTTTAAAGGGGCAGTATGTAAGAATTCTGTCTGCTAGAAGACGCTAGAGGGCTATTCAAAACAAAGGCATAGCTTGATGACGCCAAGTTTGAGTGCGGAATCTTCGGACATGTGGTCTTCATCTCAACGGACGGTGCAAAAGAATAGGAATAGGACTCGGGAAGAAATAATGTTCATGGATGTGATTAATAACATTATTATAGCATGAAGCAGAGCAGGACCGAGTGTTGTGGGAGCTGAACGAGGCCGCTGGAGCGATTGCGCAACACACGCCTCACGAGCAGTGGAACTTTTATTATGTCACAGTCGCCGGCGCCGCTTCCGCTTTTCCGGTCATGACTATGAGGTAACACAGCTCTGTTTATCATATTGGATACAATTGAGTGTGTTGAAAATGTTATAACGTTACTCTGAGCGTTCTCTCGGTGGCTGCGCTGAGACACTTGTTGCACACTTCAGATCGATTTTAGAATAACATATTAAATGTGTTGATAAATGGCATGCAATTAATTTTAAAACGTATTGTATGATGGAGAAAATTCTGTATTACTTTTACTAGAAATAAAGCTGCATCTGATTATGCTATGTTAGCTACTTGACAAAATAGTGTTTTTCTTTGAGGCATGGTAAAGCATCGTACTCGCAAAAAAAAAAAATCAAGAAAATTAGATTTAAACAATAAGACTAAACGTGTTGAGCTATATAACAACAATAAATTTTCTGTCTATAAATATATCAAAACAGTTGTTCCCTTGTCTATTAAAACATGTAATATATTTAAGCGTCTTCGGTGTTTCCATGGTTTCTACAAAATAAAACCGGAAACCGAGGCAGACCGAGGGTTAACGTGGGTATGACGCAACTGACAGGCGACTCCTCACACGTCCCGGAGCCTTGGTTAAAATTGCAATTTTCTCACGAATTACAAATAGTTGAAAACATTTGGGATATTGTAAGTACTCAAGTGAACAAAACATATAACACTGGCCTAGTGGTTTTTGGATATTTTACTGCAAAATTCTTACATATTGCACCTTTAAATGTTATATTGGTCTTATCACCTTGGACTAAAATACACATATTGTCCTCCATCTTTCATTTGTGCTTAAAATGTGTATGTGAACTTGAACTGTTATGTTCCACAAAATAAATAAAGTCATACGGGTGTGAAACAAGATGAGGGTGAGTAAATGACAAAATTGTCATTTTGGGGTGAACTGTCCCTTTAAATGTTTTGTTGTCTTTTATAGGCATGTGGCATCTCATTAGCTTGGACTAAAATCCACATATTGTTCCCCATTTTTCAAATGAGCTTTAAATGTATGTGTGAACTTGAAAATAAATTAAATCAAAAGAATCTGGTTTTGAATGGCCTTTTGACCACGAATAGCCACTCAACGAAATTACTTCCCTCATCCATCAAACAAGTCCCATACATCACAAGCAAGTATCTCAAACTCCCTCTCTTGTTTTCTTAACCCTCAAGTTGAATGATTACAATGGCAAAATGACAAGCACGCATCTACAAATGAAACCCTGAGGAAATAGGCCAGAGGTAATGACAGAAACAGTGTGTCCTGTAGCCTGTGTATGAGCTTCTATTTCTGGGTGGAGCTCAGCGTGAATCATCTTCTCAGCCCCGTGGAGCTGTGATTCGGATTTAAAGCTCACCTTTTACATAATATGAAACTTTCAACTGCTGAAGAACAGCGGAAATGCTTTGTTGTGTCAAAAATTGGAGGTAAATGCCTTAGTGTGCATCTAGACTTCCATCTTTAGAGCTTTTCCATATTGGCTACATGATTAAAGGGATAGTTTACCTAAAAATGAATGTTCTGTCATCATTTACTCACCCTCATGTCATTCAAAACCTTCTTCTGTGGAACATAGAAGATATTATAAAATATCTCTTATTCAGAGTTGTTCTGGACCTCACTGACTTTCATTGTATGGACAGTAACATTATTCAAAATATCTTCTTTTGTGTTCCACCGGGTTTGTAATGAGGGTGAGTAAATGATGACAGAACATTCATTTTTAAGTGAACTATCCCTTTAATTTATAAATGAATAGTCAGTTTATAAAGGAAAGTATTTGTAGATGCTAGTCCATGTGGACGAGGGACAACTGAGCACTAGGTTGAAGATACTTTAGTATTCTTGGAGTAATTCCAACCTTTGATTCTGAAGGACGTCTAAAAGAAAACTAGGCAACTTGCTGCAGATCCCCAGTCCTGGTCTTTCTTGTTCAGAAGCAGCACATGAATGGAGTGGTATCTGAAGAGGCATTCTTCTCCTTTTGTGCCTCAAACCTCTTTTTAAATCCGCCCATCCAAAGTAGTGCCCCCTGGACATGCCTGATGCTGGTCTCTAGTTTGTCCACTCTCACGGTGATCAACAGTTTCTGAGGGCTCTTTAGACTTGCAAATGAATTCACAAAATGCTTTCGAATTCAGAATGTCAAGTGCTGTGAGCAAATGGGCATTTCAGGCCAAGAACAGCCAAATCGCAAGACTCGTCTACGCTCAACAAGGTGTTAGCCAAAGAAAACGTGGAAAGGGATTTGGATTCTGAACATGCCCAGATTTCGTCGAATTTCTCAGTATGCCGCCCACATATGCTTGCTCAGTGATATCAAGCTTGAGCTGACATATCAAAATGGAGCCTGGAAACTCAAGACGAACCCAAACAGAGAGGACCAGACCTCTAAATAGCCCATTTTAGATGGCAGGGAAAAAAAATGCATTTTGTATTAAACTTAGCGACATTACGCAAAAATCATTCCATCCAGACACAGACTGTCAATGCTAAAACTCATTCGAATTTCGGTCCTCCCTACTGAGAGCCCTCGGCTCCCTGCAGGTATTATCTCTCTTCTGTCTGCTAATCGTAGCTGACTTGCGACCGGGGCGCTCTTCAGATCTACCCTGTCTCCAAGCCTGTGGTTGAAGCGCTTTGCTTGTCTCCAGACAGAGTAGTACACATGCTAAATGCTAATTAGCTAGCTCCCACAGACATCAGTTGCTGTGAATGCTATGTTAACACAATTAGCTAAAACGAATGATGCAAATTTCGAGCTGTGTTTGTTTTCTTGCATATTAGGCTGAAAAACATCAGATTTTTATTGAAATAATGAAACCTACAAGTCACAGAATGAATGAATACATTCTCTTAGATGCAGAGATCTACCTAGCAACAATGTTTGTGATGCCTAACATAAGAAGACAGCATATGACTGGGCAGTAACCTGTCTGAGGCAGCATATGAGGGATCCACAGCACACTCTGTGGTGCGAAGGGCAGTGACAAATTGAATTTCTCTGCGCCGCTTCGACGCTGGGCGCTTTTGTTCAGGTGGTGAGTTGATCATTGCTCATTACATCAAGGGTGATGGCCCTTCAGTGCACCGTACTCCCTCTGCCACATCATCATTCCATCACACACACACACATATATACATGTGTACACACGCGTACACACGCTCACCAAGGAAAAATGAGCTCCATGCCCCAAAGGGACTCCAGACAATGGCTTGAAAATAAATCATATTGATGAGAAAGTTCCTCAGCTATGAGCCATCTGTCCCTGTGAACGAGATGTGACTGAAGGGTTCGATCTTACGCTCTTTTTTTCGTATTCTTTCCCCTGACTCAACCCCACTACAACCCCCGACCCCACCCCCACAACAACCCCACCCCCAATCCAACCCTTTAGCCTATATATGAAGCATCCACTGCACACACTAAGCCCCATACATCACCCACAAACCCTCTAATCCGTTTCCCGCATCTCAGAAGATAGAGCGAAACGCGACCGAAAGCATGCAGAAAAATAAGACGGACTTGCCTCGCCACAGTGCAGCCTCCAGACGGTAATCCTTTCTTTCTTTCTGGCGAGAAAACGCAGCAGCAACCTGTCCTCAGCTGCAATCCTGCTGTCTGCTACCGAGCAGAAAAACAAATGGAGGGATGGAGGGAGTGAGAGAGCCAAAGAGGGGGTGTGGAGGGGGGGTGTGGGGATGCAGGAGAGAGGAGGGGAGCGAGAGAGGGCAAGCAGGGGCTGGCTAACCACAGGGAGGCTTAAATAGACTGATAGATGAAGACGCGAACAGAGGGACTGAGAAGGAAATGTGAAAACACTAAGGGAGGGAGCGCTGTTCCAGCGGCATCTGTTATGTTGACGGTGTCGGTCATGTGAAAAGCTGGAGCGCGAAATGAGGAAAAGACAAAGGGCACAGCTTTTTGTTCCTTACTATTACATCACAGGACAACAATCAGAGAAATTAAATGTAAGCACGGCCACAAAAATACTTAATATGCACCTGTTTCTAGCTGCTAGAGTTGAGGTTTGGAAGAAATATGAGAGAAATAGAAGGGGAAAAACAGCAATTTCTTCAGACAAAAACACTCTGAGATACAGAAGCAGAATGAATGTGCACTGGACATCTGGATTTATAGCCCACATCAGGACATTTTACAATAGTAGCAGTTCATTTTGCTTCCATCTGTCTCAACGAAATGCATATTTGTCTGCTTTTTCATAATATATATTATATATATATAAATATATATATATATATATATATATATATTCCCAAAAATATTTTCATTAATTAATTATAAATACAATTTACAAAAAGCAAGAGATTTATAATTAAACTAGCACAGCTATGTTTCCTGGGAAAAAAATATTTGACCCCAGAATGTCACGACTGACCAAGAGAGCTTCCAGAGAGCTGTAAAAAAAAAAATAATAAAAAAATTCAGTGTTACTGATCCAGTAACACCACTTTGACTCAGTTCACAGTAACACTGGCAAACTTTGTGAGACAATAGACCTTGGTCAGAGTAGACGCACATAATGACAGCTGAATCTGCCTCTGTATCTTTAAATGTATTAGTGACATGCAGTCCTATCTCAGGGTCACTTGCCTTCATTGTCACTCTTCTCCAGCCGGCCATTTCACCCCCAACACCCCAAACATACACAACACACACACACACACACACATCATTATACACACACTCCCTGCCACTGGCCACCTGGTGAGGCAACTAGCTGCTCGGGCCATCAGTGCACAAAAGAGACAGCTGCACCCCTCCACATTCCTCATGTATAAGCACCAACTGACCCTCACACACACACACACACACACACACACACACCCTCACATTCACAAGCTCTGATCAATCTTGACTCATCGCTGTCATGTTCACCAGAACCACGTCATGTAAAATTACCAGGTAATTGACAGCAAGATACCAACTGCTTCATTAAACCTGATACTAAAACATACATCCTTTCATCCCGATGGAACAAACCGCTAATAAACATGCAAGAATGTGAGCTAGAATGTACATTTGGCAAGGAGAGTAAAACAGTGGTTTTTATTATTATAAATTTGAACCATGGCTTTTTTTAAAATGGAATTCGTAGAGTCGTGTGTGACATGTTCATCTTTTCAGTCTTTTTAGACTATACGATATTCATCTTAATATATACTTCCATTCAAAAGTTTGGGGTCTGTCAGTTTTTTTTTTTTTTTTTTAATGAATTTTATTCATATAGGATGCATTAAATTGACCAAAAGTGACAGTAAAGACAGTAAAGAAAAGATAAATGCTTAAATAAATGCTTACAGACTCCAAAATTTTCAACAGTTGGTGTACTTGGGAGGCAAAATTTGTGGTAATATCATACAGTATACAACAGGCAGATTATGATCAGTTTTCCCATTGAAGTGGTTGATATGACGGTAAGCAGATCCACACACATGCACATTTTGTATATCAAACATGATCTAGATTAGGTATAGTGACCTAATATCATATCCAGGAACTCCTATCGTCTTATTTAGTTTACTCCTATCGTCTTATTTAAGTTACAACAGATACTGATCCCAGATCAGCATGAGTTCATGTTATATGAAGAGTCCCAAATGCTGAACTGCTTTAGAAGTTTATTTTGGAGCATCTGGACACATCCCCCCCACTCAGAGGTGGCCGTTCCAGTTTCACATACTGTAGATGGCCTTTTTCACACATCTCATCTGTCCTCAATGTCCACAATCTACGTAAGTTCTAAACAAATCTGTTTCTAAACCAATCCCAAACTCAACCCTCACCCCGTCTCCCATTGTTCGACCAAACCAATTCTGTTTGGTGCAACTAGTGGCAGAAATGTCACATTTCACAAAATGATTTTTGTCTTTGAATTCTGGGAGGCCACGGCTGTGTTTTTGTATCCATGAAACAGTGACAAAGTTGAGAAGAGAGATGGAGCCCACTACTTTGATCAGTCCTTCCCTCCCATCTGTCCCTCCAGCTGTCTCATGTCTATCAATCACTCTCAAACACACACTGCCACTCACTTTCTGTCACATCAGCTAATGGATCTGAGTGTTTAATCGGAGACAGTCTACAGCTCTATTAACTGTAGAAAGACACAAAACTCACCATCCAAACAGTTTAAAGTTGAGCGGTGGTTTCCTTTCAACTAGACAGCATAGAGAGTGCTGCTACAAATATTATGACTTATCACAGAGAACAGAGAAATACGTCAGCAAAGCTGTAGCAAAAATTCAGAGAGCTGCCTTGCTGTCTCTTGCCTTATGTAATGCTAGAGTTTCGCTTTGTTGTTTTAGCGACATGCTAACATCAAACTCCATTGAAATAAACTGTCACATCTCTTGCGCAGTAGAGTTTGACGTTAGCATGTTGCTAAGCTAATAACCACAGCTTTGTACATAATATATATAAACAGCATATACAAATAATGATTTCTTAAAATGCTGTATAGGTAGGCAACTCAGTAGGTTTTGCAGCAGAGCTTTAGTGTCGAATAATATAAATGTAACAGGTAGCATGTATTTATGAAAAAACTCAGTTTGTATATACACAACATACATGTACATCAAATTATGTAAATTGCAGTATTACAGTATCAGTAAGTTACATTATCACTGCTTTGAAATACATTCAAATCTTTGCCAGTTTCTACAGATAGACATGCACAAGGGAAAAATCTATATATAGACTACTAGAAACATCTGTCTTACAGAACTGAAACATATCCACTCAACTGCACATATCCAATACTCTCTTCCTCTACACAAATACAAAAACACACACTATTTCATCACACTTCTCCAAGAACATGGCTGCCACCTACTCGATCGAAAGGAGGATTTCTGTGAATATTGATAGCGTCCTCCCTTCCACCGCCTCAGTACAAACAGTCCAGCCATCACTTTGATGCGCACACAGCTTCTGCATATGAACTTTAGCAAAAGAATATAATAGAGAGAAATACAGCAACATAGAAGAGTACAGTACAGAGAATACACTGCACACTGGAGGTGAGTGTTTTGAAAGATATAGAAAAGAAGAAAGAAACAACAAAAATACTTACAAGGCACAGCATGGCGGTAGAGGTTGTCTCGTATGGTTTGCTGAAGCTCGTAGTCGGCGGAGGATTTCGGGAACCTCTGGCTCAGGTAGTGCTTCAGGTCTTTATTGAGTTTATTTCCTTCAAAACAAAGGGAAAACACACATGTTAATGATTCTGAATCATGGGCAAACTCAGTAGATATCTGTAGTAGTGCAGTTTGCTTCTGACTCTTTGTTTTACTACCATTGGATAAAAGTTCCTGCTAGTGGCTAATGCTGCTAACAGTGTCCAAAATGGCTAATATATCGTAGCAGGTACATATTTGTGGTCAAAAGAGGATTTCTGAGCATTCCTATAGTATTGCATTAACAACGCCCAGAACACAGGTTTGTATCCTGTATTTATTGTATTGCGTTTAGGGGAAATTCCACAAAAAAGACAGACTTCTTTTCAAAATATTACTGGTAATAAGTAAAACGAACTCATAACTTGTCAATGGTCTCAAATAGTAGGAGTTCAGGAAGCTTTTGAGAGCAAAAATGGAGGAAAAGGAAAGCTATAAGAAATGCTAATGCACACATATACATACTACTGTAAAAGCGTTTGGGATCAGTAATATATTTTTTAAAAGAAATTAATACTTTTATTCAGCAAGGATGCATTAAAGTGATCAAAAGTGTCAGTAAAGACTTAAATATTTACAAAAAAAAAAAATCCAATTCAAATAAAGCTATTTTGAAATTTCTATTTATCAAAAAAAAAATCCTGAAAAGGCACAGTTTTCAACATTGATACTAATAAGAAATGTTTCTTGAGCACCAAATTAGAAGGATTTCTGAAGGATCATGTGACACTGAAGACTGGAGTAATGATGCTGTAAATTACATTTAAAAATATATTAAAACAGAAACTAAAAAAATATATAATTGGAAAGTTACTTTAAATTATAATAATATTTCACAATATTACTGTTTTTACCATATTTTGATCAAATAAATGCCTTGGTGAGTATGAGAGACTTCTTTCAATAACAAAACAAAACAAAAAAAATCTTACTTTTACGGTAAAAACAGTAGTGTATTAACCATAATGATTTACAATTATGTTGTTGGATGTTTGCATCAAGTATGTCAGGCAACTGTTTCTCAATGTAATAAATTACAAACAAACAAACAAAAAAACATTCGTAAACATATTAATCGAAGAGTATGGGCGTGAAACTGTAATATGCGAGACATTAACACGTAGTAGCACACCTCCATTCACACTCATGGGGATACCTGGCTGCCACCTCAACCCAGTGCAAGCAATAGAGTGGGCCATGTGAAACATTTCCCACCCTCAGCTCCACCATCTGTTTAGAAGACACAGATCGCTTACCCAGCACCATTTCAAAGAGATGCCAATAGCCAAAAGCTGTTTATGTGTTAATGTGGTTCCGCTGGGTGCCCGCACCAATGCCAGATCACTCGCCGGCATTGCCTTCCGACAAACTCTCGATTTCTCACATGAACAAGAGACTCCAGGGATTTCCCTTTGCCGGATTAATGGGAATAGTGCATTTCTGGAGAATTTCTTTGAATGGATAGTCTCATTAAGGCCTAATGATGCAATCAGTTTCTCCGTTTTCTCTCGCCCGCTCTGTAGTCTGGCGTTGATCAAATGAGACTGCATTTTTAAACTTTATGAACATACATAATTGATTGCCATGGTGATACTAAGGGCTTCGGGTCCCAAACGCCGTCCTCTGTCCTTGTAGTTTTCATTCGAATGCAAACTTAGGTGACATAAATCAGCATAGACTGTCAAGTAATAGTCCACTGTGAAGTTTACACCAGTCTGGGCTCATAGAAGGTGCATAGAAGATGTAAAAATGCTCATGAACACCATTTTGCATCCTGCGACTTACAGGCATTGATCAAGATGTGGAGATTTTTCACAATAATTTCTAAATGTGATGCTTAATACTAGTTCAGAATCATCACCTAGTCACTAAACTGCTGTTATTTCCAATGCAGTTCCTCCTGTGGAGTGTTTCGGGAATACGGGATTACTATAGTACAGCACACTGACTAAGATAAGTGTAGACTGGAGGAGTCTGACACTACATCAGCGCTTCTGCATTGAACTCTGGCTAAGAAATAAAAAGATAATTGGAACAAAAATAAACCATCTGAAGGGGGCACTTATGAGATCAAAACAGTTTAACAACTCAAAAGTCGACATCTCAGGATGAAAACAGCCTATTCGACGTGGACAAAGCAAAATCAACAAACACATGCTTTTAAAAATGGGCACTTGTAGCAATTTCATCCCTGAAATGGATAATAAGCATGCAGACACGTTAAAAACCTATTTTCATTCTACTTTTATGTTTGGAGGATGAGTTTAAGGGTCTACAGTAAACTCTTTGTCCTTTTCTGAAAAAAAAAAAAAAAATAATAATAATAATTTAATATTCTTTCATTTTTACTCTCATCATAATGTGTTCAAACAAATAATAACCACAAAATGTTTTCCAATATTTAATATTTTTGCAAAAATGAAATGTTGTGGTCTACAAATCCAAAGCCTTTATTGATCTTTAAAGTCAACATGAAATAGAAATTCACTAAATGCATGTTATTGATCTTACTGTAAGTGATTCATCTATGCATACGTTTCATTTCTTAATTTTGACCTAACGAAACTCTTCCAATGAAACAAAAGATTTCTTCTCTGGTGCTGGATTTCTCCAATCATTTAGTCAATTTAAACCCCGTCCCTTTCTTACAATCAACTGCAAGCTTGCATTCAGATCTGCCTCCATCCAATCAACAACCAATGGATAAAGCCAAGTCCCCGCCCTGTATTTTTTTTTTTTTCAATAATCTCTAATTTTCACTCGAATGTACACCACAATATGGAAGAAAAGATCTGTTTCTACCCTTGTTGCATTGCAACTTTAAAGGATTAGTTCACTTTAAAATGAAAATTACCCCAAGCTTTACACACCCTCAAGCCATCCTAGGTGTATATGACTTTCTTCTTTCTGATTAACACAATCTGAGTTATATTAATAAATATCCTGACGCATCCGAGCTTTATAATGGCAGTGAACGGGACCAACGAGTATGAAACTCAAGAAAGTGCATCCATCCAAAGCAAACACGGCTCCGGGGGGTTAATAAAGGCCTTCTGAAGCGAAGCAATGCTTTTGTGTAAGAAAAATAACCATATTTAACAAGTTATAAAGTAAAATATCTAGCTTCTGCCAGACCGCCTTCCGTATTTAACTTACAAAGAAAGTGTAATGCCTCTTGCAGTTCAAAACGCTTACGCTACGTCCTACGCCTTCCGTATTCAACTTACGGAAAAAAGCTTAACTGACGCAATGCCAGTTACGCTTTCTTTCTAAGTTGAATATGGAAGACGGTCTGGCAGAAGCTAGATATTTTACTTTATAACTTGTTAATTATGGATAATTTTCTTACACAAACACATCGTTTCGCTTCAGAAGGCCTTTATTAACCCCCCAGAGCCGTGTGGAGTATGTTTTGCTTTGTATGGATGCACTTTCTTGAGCTTCATACTCGTTGGTCCTGTTTACTGCCATTATAAAGCTCGGATGCAACAGGATATTTATTAATATAACTCTGATTTTGTTCATCTGAAAGAAGAAAGTCCTATACACCTAGGATGGCTCGAGGGTGAGTAAAGCTTGAGGTAATTTTCATTTGAAAGTGAACTAATCCTTTAACTGTTTAGGAAAAAACAAAGAACTTTTACAATCGTCCATTCAGCAAAGTTTCTCATTTAAGAACTGAAAACCAGATCCAAAACAGCAGACATCTTCAGTTGCACACATTGCAGTTAGGTAAAAATGTACAGTTCTTGTTATCGCTATCATGTTGAGCAGGCTGTACAATTAGCTACAAACACAATAATATAAAAATAATTCAATAGTCCTTCATTTTTACTCTCGTCATAGGGCGTTCAAAAATAAATAAATAACCACAGAAATGCTTTCAATAAGTATATTCAATATTGTGGTCTACAAATCAGAACATTTATGGATCTTTAATCATTTAAAAAAATGCACACATTACAGTGAGGTAAAAATATACATTTAGCACACAGTTCGTGTTATTGCTGCCATGTTGAGCAGGCTGTACAATTAGCTGTAGAACAAGTAACAGCTCTGCCAGGCAATGTTCAAGCTAGAAGGTCAGAAAAGAGCTCTTCTCTTCTAATTGAACCTCTGGAGGATCGTTTCTTAATCTAGCCACATCCAAGTCTAAAAATACATTTTGATGCGAAAGCCATTAGACTGCTTTTTCAGAACTAAAACGGGAGTAATATGTGAGCGTGAAGCTTCCTGTTGAGTTGGTGTGTGCAGTCTGGCGTTGATGTTAGCAGCGCGGCATACCGCTGTGAATTAATCCCTGCAACAGGTTGTGAGTCATTACTCAAACCTACAGCAGCCAGACTACACACCCACCCCCATCCATCATCCTAAACTCACTTTATTCCAATTAGCTGCTTACTAGTCGGACTCAACGGCAACAATGGACTTCTGGCCTACGAGAGTTAAACCTGACGAGATCTGAGCTCCAAGGGATGTGAAAACAGAGAGATGTGTAGGAAGAAAAAAACAAAGGCTTGGCTTATTTTACAAATTTTTAATAAAGACAGTAATTGGGATTTGCAGTAGCTTACTGTATGTCACTACCACCAAGGTACTGTCATGGCCTGTGGTTTGAGTGGACATTCACAACTAATGAGTACAAAATGTGTTACTAGTATGTGAAAGTTTCGAAATAAAAGGAAAAAAAATTCAAAATCTTCAAAAAAAAAAAAAAAAAAAAAAAAAAAACATAAGAACTTTTTTTTTTTTTTTTTACAGCTGTAAACCTCTAGTGCTCTTTAGTCATTTTTGACCAAAACATTTTATATTTAGTTTTTTTATATATAATTTTTTTACTTAATCAGAATGGTACAATACTTGGTAAAGGTTTTGGCACTTGCTATGTGAACACAACACACAAAAAACATGGACATGATTCGAAAAGGTTAAATGGTCCTGAATAAAATAGTCACATTTCGTTGTGCTCGTCGTCGATCAAAAATGACCGCATTGGAAATGAATAGGACACTAATTTCATCTAGTGGAAACTTTTGGTACTGCGGCCAAACTAAATCTTACTGAAAGCTCATTTTTTGAGATATCAAGCTCAAATTTGGAATACAACTTGTTTAGATTTATGGCTTTGATTTTCTTGTAGTTTAAGAGTAAAATGTGTTTTGAAAAAACACATTTTAAAAAGAGACTACACTCTTTAAAAAGAGACCACACTTAAGTCTGTGCTCCAAAGCATTTGAGATTTATGACAGTTTAAGTTGGACATTTATGCTCAAAAAGCGAATATATGGATTATAACTACTGCATAAATATAATTTAGTAAACCTAAAAATACAAAACATTAAATAAACATTATTGAACCAAATTATAGTACATTCATGTTATTGAAATAAAAATTCTCACATTCCCTGATCTGGAATATTGGCTCCTTAAATTACTGTACCATTATTTGGTCTGGTAAATACAAAAGGGGTAAAACAAAAATAAATAAATAAATGTAGTCTGCTGAAATGTTTAGGGTGTGTTTTTACACAGACCCATGCACTTTTTACAGACAGTGAGTAGATTACACAAGATATAATCTTATTATGTGCACTGTGAGTGATATGGAAATGGCTTTAGTGCAGGGCAAAGAATGGGTCTAAAAGCACCTTTTCGAGGAAACAAGTGTTTTGAGAAGAAAATATGATTACAAGATATTTTTTAAATGGGGAGTTCAGCATACCAATGATAACTACATTACTCACACAAAAAGCACATCGAGAACCACAAAATCAATGTAATAAAGAACAAACACAGCAAAACGACTCCTGAACATAAAGGAATTAACAATGTTTTCTAAGTGGATTATTTATTGATTATTAAGCGAATCAGTTTTTGGGAGCACCTAATTCATCTTGCAGCTTTCAAACAGATGTATGATATCTGTTGTGAGGCCGGCGGTTCTGCTTCATTTTGCTGACTCTCTGCTGATTTATGCAGACCCTCTAGACAGAAATTACAACGGCCCAATGGTGCACATCTTATCTTACAAGGCTGACTGGTTTCTTCTTGCTCAGTGTGTCCATAATCCTGTGTGAAGATGACCAAGTAGCAGCACTATCTTTATTTATTTTTTATTTTTTTAACAGTCTGTATTTTACTCCACCACTCTCCAAATGCAGGCCAAGAGCTGGCGGTTCAGAAGGAAAGATAAGTCTGTGTATATTAATGCGTGTGCGTATGCATATTGGGGTATGGGGGACACCATTTGGTGTCCGAGCCCCAAATCCCTCCTAAAACAGATAATTAGAGAACAAATTGCCACGGAACCAACTGCACCTGGCAGAGATACCGATAAGCTCCCAACTGCGAGCGCCCACTTAACACAGACAGCCAAAGCATGCTGGATTAATTCCAACGTATTTATGTGTATCTGCATGTACGCAAGTGTGTAATACAACTGTCTCAGTTGCCAGGGAGTATCTTCAATTACCTGCTGGATCTCAATGCCCATCAGAATAAACTAAAGCACAGTGTGTTTAGAAGAGATTACTGGATCAGACAAAGCATCCGGCATTCAGAATGGCGAGATGAGACAGAGTGAGCGTGTGTGTGCGTGTGTGTGTGTATACAGGTCTTGCTACCACTCAGAAACATCACTGCCAGCTGACGCCAGCCCTAAGTTCTAGGAAAAACGAAATCCAGTAACTGAACTGAGTCTTGTTTTACTCACTTGGCTTTGGCGATGGAAAATGAAAGAACTGTCAGATTTGCAAATTTCTTTGGAGTCAAGCTACTTTCTGAACGTTTTCCTCTGCCTGTACATGAAAGCAGGAAATATAACTTTGTTCAGAAAGGCTCTTGGAAAAATTGCTGCCTGACAGATAAGTAAAGAAAGTGTCTGACACACAGACTAACCAGCAGTCTAAAGGCACTTGAGTGTTTCTGGTCCAATGTAAATTCATGTTCCAAATCCGTCTGAACAGTTTTCAGGTTAAAGGCATATGGAGCACTATTTAACTTAGGCCCCATGTACACTAGTGCATTTTCGTTTTAAAACGCATACGTTTTGCTACGGTTATGCCTGTTGTTTACACTACGCAGGCATTTTCAAATCTCGAAAACGGAGACTTTCAAACGCTGCTGAGCCCGTTTTAGTTTGAAAACGCTGGGGTTGCGTTTCAGTATAGACGTACGAAAACAGAGACTTTTGAAAACAATGGCGTGGCTGCCCACATTCGCTCTGCGTATCCTTGACGACCGTGTAAACAACAACATGGAGAATGGACTACAATCTTTGCTGGCTTTGTTGTCATTTTTAGCAGCCATTGTCCAGTTAAGACTGCATTTTTTTAATACTGCAGCTGCCTACATGCGCAAGAGGTAACTGTTCACACTTGTACGCGCATGCTCAGTATGCATTAACGGTCATGTGACATGCGTTTTCGGCCATATTGTGTAGACGGAGATTGTTTCTAACAAGAACCTGACTATATATTTTTTGTATGTTTATATTAACATTTTGTAATGTGTCGTTGTATTTTTGTATGTATATATTATAATAAAATACTAACAATACATACAACAACAAGTAATGTTTAATAATTTGTAATAATAATAATAATAACAGTAGTAATAAAAACAGATAATTTATATAAAACTTCACATTCAAATTCTATTTGAACAGTTTTCAGGTTAAAGGAGTATGAAGCATTATTTAACTTAAATTATTAGACAAAAAACTGACTATATTTTTATGTTTACATTAACATATTCTGAAATATTTATTTTGTAGGTATATGTTACATTACAATTAAATAATATAATATAATATAATATAATATATTTTTAAAAATCTATAATTTATATATATATATAATATATATATCATAATCCAATTTCATTTTACTTGAAATATTAGTTTCTTTTATTTTTGTATGTATATATTAAAAATAAAATTAAAAGCACACTTATTTATTTAATTTTATTATAATAATATAATATAATATAATATAATATAATATAATTATACTATAATTTTTTTTTTTTTAAATTTATAATATATATATAAATCCAATTTCATTTTACTTGAAATATTAGTTTTTCTTTTATTTTTGTATGTATATATTAAAAATACAATAAATTAAAAGCACACACTTATTTATTTATTTAATTTTTTTATTATTATTAAAACCACACTGCAGGGGAGGCTTGATCATAGTTAACCATCATTTAAAAACATGCTCAAAGGCACCCTGTGGACAGACTACGGCTGTCAGTGTCATCAGCCTATGCTCTTATTAGACAGATCAGTCTGCTGAGACACATATCACCCTCAGTCCACCTTTCACACACATAACTATATAAACTTTGGAGGGGGGACTGGATTTTTAAGCATTACTCTGATAGTAATAAGGATTATATTTAGCACAAATCTCAGTAATTGTTAAAAATATGCAGTCTCACAGGTTAAAAACCCAGTGGCGACAACGTACGAATACAGTGCGACAAATACAACCAGAGAGCGTGCTGCTGCTCTGCTCTGTAGATCCATGTGTCCAAGATTCTGTGTGGAAAAACAGGTATGAGGTCTGTAAACAGGCATCTGATTGGTATTCTGCTCTCGTTTCTTTCTCAGCTCTACACTGCCCTCTCTGTTTCCCTCCATTACGCCTGGCCTGCATCACACTGGGCCCTGTCACCATGGCAACGCTGGTCAGAGCAGCACTCATCCAGCTTTGGCGTTTAAGTGTGCTGCCCCCTACTGGTGGTTAAAGGTAACAAGCACATACAATAACTGATAGGTAAACTCTCTCTTTGGTGCTACATACTAACCAACTTAAAAGGCGAAACAAATAAATAAATAAATAAATAAATAAATAAATAAACAAACATAGTAAATTATGAGCTCTATAAATCATTCCAAAGTTTTGAAAATAAAAAAGCTCTTGTGAATTTGAGCACTGTTGCACTTACTAGACATTGTAGCCTGAAAACCCCCTTTCATCATACTTGATATATGAGCAAAATAACCCCAATTATATCAGAAATATTACACACATATGTGTACATACAAATAATATACAAATATTCTTTTAAAATATTTAAAAATATATGGAAATATTCATAGAAAATCACAATTAATATTAAAGGTATGGCAACTTTGGTACAGAATTTTATTTTTTGATTAAACTTTAATATTATTGCAAGCACTTATTGTCCAAACAAACCAAACTTGGAAGAAGTAAACAGTTTGTTTGTTTGTTTGTTTGTTTTAACGTGATTTCAGCTTCTGTGGCTATTTTCATGGCGAGAAAAATTTATGGTAAAACTATATCAGGTTTTTACAAAAACTATTTGCTAAAAACTCCAAAACTAAAAATAAATTTGGTTTAGCCAGCAAACAGAAACAAATTTCTTTCACATAGGCCTGTAAATCAATTAAACATTTTAGTCTAATTACATTACACACCAATTCACTTTTATATTTAATTTTTTAAATAATTTAATAGTATTACTGAAAAAATAAAATAAGAATCCTTTAATGTGATTATGTAGCAGTGCTATTTAATATGAGTGCAGTCAGAGTGTCATATTAACCCCTCATTTATAACAAGGAACATACTTTGCGGTCAAATTTATGACAATCTCAGCCTATCGCCATTCATCCTGAGGATTTTAAATGACCATACGAGATAAAACAGACAGGGACACTTTACAGCCGCATCTCTCTCAAGTAGCAAGTGAAATTGTTTACCACATTCCAGATTGCTTTTATCGATTCCCAGCACTCTGGGCAGAAAATATGCCTCAAATGATTCATCTCAGACATGCAGTGTTGATCAGATAGAGCTGTCATTTATATTAGTCCTCTCTGACTGCAGGCATCAGACAAGCTTTTCAGCTTCACTGGCCTTTATGGTTGTGTCTGACTACTGTTGGGTTTGTCTGTGTGTTTTATGGGTATGTGAATGCATTAACATCTTTGTGGGATCACAAAGAAGCACCAAACTCAGACGTCTTACATCTGCCCATTACAATTACAAGTTGATATATACTACAGTTCAAAAGTTTAGGTATAGTAAGATTTATAAAACAAAAATGAATAAAATACTTTTATTCAGCAAGGATGCATTAAATTGCTCAAAAGTGCCAGTTAAGATATTTATAATGTCACACGGTTTCCATAAAAATATCAAGCATTGATAATAAGAAGAAATATTATGCCAAATCAGCATTTTAAAATGACTTCTGAAGGATCATGTAACACTGTAGACTGGAGTAATGACTGCTGAAAATTCCGGTTTGCCTATAAAAATATGCATATTAAAAGAAAAAAAAAAAAACTGTTTCAGGGGCAACCACAGGTAAACACGTAGCCATAAATTTGATATGTTATCTTAAATGATCTTTAATTGTCCAGAAATCACTGAGAGTTTCTGCAGCAGGTGCTGAACGGCACAAAACCAAAGAAATGTAAGTCAAAGATCATTACACTTTATATAAAGTTTTACCCTTGAAGTGGTCAGTCTTTTGTTGCAATAAAAAAATGGGAATAATAGGAATACTAAGTATGCATACTATTTTTTGTCAATTTTTAAGTCTCAGTCCCAAATAATCTCAATTTTGTGTCATTCTTTATATTGCAAAGTAATAACAAAAAAAAAATCATCCAAAATTGCAATTAATATTGAAAACATGATTGCAATAGGGTATAGATTTTTATTTCTTTGGTTAACGTTTAATATTAATTAAATTACTTATTGCAATTTCTTATTGGCATTGAATTAAAACATAGCTTGACTCAACAGTTATCTACCTTTAAAGGGAACGAACAATACAATAATTTAAAAATACATATATTTTTTTTCTTTCCATACTCTATCCAGTCAAGCATCAGACAACCAAATTAAACTTTCACACCACCAAACAAATCAGACCCTTGTGATAGGATTAAGAGAGAAGCATTAAGACTCTGAACACCCGGTGCGAAGTAACACAATTAATTAGTACAGCCTATTAACACTGCTAGCTTGCGTTCTATGCTTGATGGGAACTGCTGTTAAAGCAGCTTAGCATCATTGTTTGTCTACTTACAAATATTTCCTCATTAGGGCAAACCTTACAAACCTTAAAGAGTCTGGCTCTTTCAGGACATTACAAAAGGAGATTTATAAGACAGGCATAAGTAGTAAAGCAGGTGGAAATGGATTGACCTGGGTTGTATTTTACAGTAAATGTGCCAAATGTACAAGTAGAATGGATGGATGAATGGATGACAGAGAGAGACAGACAATAGATAGATAGATAGATAGATAGATAGATAGATAGACAAACTATGGCACAAAGAATTACTGGACTTTGACATACTACTTACAGAAACTTTAAGCCCCATATCTAATAAAATTTGTTGTGCTTGCACTGCTGAGGGCCAACTCCTCATTCTCCTGCTTCCTGCCACTTCCTTCCTCTGAACTCCCATGCCATCTTTCTTTCTCCTCTTTTTAATTGTTGTTCCCTCAATCCATGCTTGTGTCCTTGTCTTCCTTTTTTTAATCATCTTGATGCATGTGTCACTTTCTTACCCTCCGTTCATCACACTATGTCTCTCTCACTATGCTGCAGTTTCATTGTCGCCCCACCACTGGGTTTGATTAAAGCCTCTGTGATATAACCCACTCTCACCCCACACAGGGACAACAGCAGCTGGGTGCACTCACAAGTCAATATGGCACCCCTCCACGCAACCAACACAGACTTCAGGGGTGTGGCACCACGCCAGCCATGATAACAAGAACCCTACCAACCTGTCTCTCACTCTCATTCAGCCACAATGGTTTTTCATTTTGCTGATGCAACACAATAACTAAATAAAGCACGTGTTCGTCCTCACGGAGCCCTCAAGGAGAACAGTTCTGTGACTAAGCAAACAGCAGCCAGCTGAGCCAAGACCACAGACATCATCTTTGATCTTTCCAAGACCGTCACTAGGGGGCATGGGTGAATATGGTCCAAAGTTGAAGGCTAGTAAATGTGTTATCTTCTGAGAATAATAATACATACAACCCTCAATTTTAACTTAGTTAAAACTTTTACCTAATTTGACATTTAATTTCAGAGCAGCGACACAGGTGTCTTTGTTCAATACAAAAATAAATAAATAAATAAATAAACAAAAAAAATTAAAATAAAAATAAAATTAGATTAAATTAAATTAAAGAATAAAAAATAAAGATAAAATAAAATAATAACCCAAATAAAATAAAATGAAGAAAAATAACAAAATAAAATAAAACTAAAAACTAAATAAAATCTAAATTAAATGCATTTTGAAAAAATAAATTAAATTAAATTTTAAAAAACATATAAAATAAAATAACACAAATAAAATAAAAAATGGATGCTTTTGCCCATTGAATAATGTAGAATAATGTGTAATAAATAATTTTGTCCAGCTGTTCGAGTTGATTCCACATAGGACCCCAGGGGGAGCTGTTTGTAATCCCCGATAAAAAAAATAAATATGTGACCCTGGATCACAAAACCAGTCATAAGTGTCATTTTTTTAAATTAAGAAATTGAATTTTTTTGTTAGTATAGGACAATATTTGGCCGAGATACAAATATGGAATCTGAGGGTGTAAAAAAAAATAAAAAAAAAAAAAATCGAAATATTGAGAAAATCGCCTTTAAAGATGTCCAAATGAAGTCCTTAGCAATGCATATCCACTCACAGAAATAAATATTTGATATATTTACAGTAGGAAATTTACAAAATATCTTCATGGAACATGATCTTTACTTAATATCCCAATGATTTTTCGCATAAAAGAAAAATCGATAATTTTGACCCATACAATGTATTGTTGGCTATTGCTACAAATATACCCGTGCGAATTATGACTGGTTTTGTGGTCCAGGGTCACATATATAACATGTAACGTAGTATAACATGTAATATACTAAACTATTGTAAGCGGTTTAAAAAATAAATAAATAAATAAAAGAATGACAAAAGTTTAATTTCACAATATATAGCTTTTTAATATGTAATAAAGTTAAAACGGTCATAATACTTAGCTTATCAGTAAATGATAGTGTGAGGCCTTCTTAAAGGGACATTTATTTAGAAATGAACTCCAGATGGAACCTTTCACAAAAGTAATTTTCAGGCTTTGTACAGTGGAATGAAAATAAACCATCACCTATGAGTGAATCACACTGGTGATCAAATGGACAGTTCACTTCACAGTTGCCATTCCCTACAGCTCCACCCAATACTGCTACTCTTCAATGCTGGGATTTCACCACCACAACCCTTTACTATCACTCTTATTCAACCTCCAGACTTTTCCTCTCTCCATCCTTCTCTTTTCCTGTCATTCTCTTATCCTCGGGTTGCCGTTGACCCTTGAGCAGATGGCCATGACCTAGTTTCTGCAGCGGTGATGCTGAGTCACAGGCCAGCAGGACGTTACACACATCAGAGGCAGGCAAGGTGATGTTATCCACATCAGGGCCTCCCTCCACACGCCACATCTGCCTCCATCTATATTTAGCAGCAGAAGCGCACTCACCCAACTGCCCCAGTCTACTACATTTAACTACACTCAGTGAGAGAGAGACTGATTGTATACATACATGTACACCATAAAGACGGGCTTAGGCACCTTCCCAAACAAGTCTTTGACACACTAATCTAACAGTGGCCCAAATGCAGCTTTGATCCACCCCTCTATGGCAGAGCACTGTGGCAATTTACACAGCATACTAGACCATACACAACTTTTATACCATTCCACAGCACTTGCGTTTCGTTGTGTTGCTAAATGAATTTTAAATGACTTAAACAAAATGATCCCAAAAGCAAATTTAACCCAAATCGCATGGGCTATAAAAGAGAGCTTCAAATCCTAGATCAGTATAAAATTTAGTCTTAAGCCTCTCTTAAACTGTGGCACATGAATGTGTAATGAAAGTGTGTTTGAATATGGCAGCTCTTATAAAGTGCTTTTTATATGGATACTGTACTATACATAAATAAAAGTTGTAAACAGTCTAAAAATACATTATAAAAATATAAGAGCATCCACAATTAAAGGGTTAGTTCACCCAAAAATTAAAATTCTGTCATTAATTACTCACCCTCATGTCGTTCCACACCCGTAAGACCTTCGTTCATCTTCGGAACACAAATTAAGATATTTTTGATGAAATCTGATGGCTCAGTTGAAGCCTGCATTGCCAGCAAGATAATTAACACTTTCAGATGCCCAGAAAGGTACTAAAGTTATATTTAAAACAGTTCATGTGACTACAGTGGTTCAACCTTAATGTTATAAAGTGACGAGAATACTTTTTGTGCGTCAAAAAAAACAAAATAAGAACTTTTCAACAATATCTAGTGATGGACACTGCTTCGAAGCTTTACGAATCTTTTGTTTCGAATCAGCGCCAAAGTCATGTGATTTCAGTAAACAAGGCTTTGTTACGTCATAAGGGTTTTGAAATTTCAATAGCTCACGTGACTTTGGCAGTTTGATATGCGATCCGAACCACTGATTCGAAACAAAAGATTCATAAAGCTTCGAAGCTTCATGAAGCGGTGTTTTGAAATTGTCCATTACTAGATATTGTCGAAAAGTCATTATTTTGTTTTTTTGGCGCACAAAAAGTATTCTCGTCGCTTTATAACATTAAGGTTGAACCACTGTAGTTACATGAACTGTTTTAAATATGTTTTTTGTACCTTTCTGGGCATGTGAAAGTGTTAATTATATTGCTGGCAATTGAGGCCTCACTGAGCCATCGGATTTCATCAAAAATATCTTAATTTGTGTTCCGAAGATGAACGAAGGTCTTACGGGTATGGAACGACATGAGGGTGAGTAATTAATGACAGAATTTTCATTTTTGGGTGAACTAACTCTTTAAGATAATGAAAGTCAAGTTTTTAGGTTTGATAAGGTTTGAAAAATGTTCATACTATGTACAGGAACAGATAAAATCTAAAATCTACCATTAATAATGAAAAATAATAGATTTTATTATAATAATGCCATGTGGTGTAAACAAAAAGTGCAACCTTACACCATTAAAATATATGTTAGTGTAGACATCTTTTTTTATATATTTATTTTCCAAAATAGTTTTGAGTACAATATCATTCAAGGTTTTTTGAGATTTTATTGAAAGAAATTCTTTTATTCAGCAAGGACAAATTAAATTTATCATAAGTGACAGTAAAGACATTTATTATAATGTCACAAAATATTTGCTGTTAATAAATGCTGTTCTTTTTAACTTTCTATTCATCAAAAATGGCTGCTGAAAATTCAGCTTCACCATCACATGAATAAATTTGAAAATATATTCATTTTCAAGTTATTGCAAGTTATAATATTTCACAATATCACTGATTTTACCGTATTTTTGATGAAATACATGCAGTCTTGCTGAGCATAAGAGACATTATAAAAATCTTACTGACCCCGAACTTTTAAACAGTAGAGTATTTTTCAAAGTATTTTTTTTTTTACAAACATCATGAATGATTCATAAATTAACTAACCTTGCCTTGTCATAAAAAGTCAAATTATCTGATATTTTAAGAGACATGCACATCACCGAAGATTGCATTTTTAATGTATTTTCTGAATAAATTAAAAGATCAGACCAAAACAAAGCATTGCATCATTGTCCCATAAAACAGTTTCAAGGTTACCCAAGAAAAAAAAAACAACACCTAAAATTTGGTTAGAATACAAAAACATTCAAAACATACTCGAGTAGCCAAGCGAATGTGAAGCACATGCAATTTTAATGCCTAGCCTTCCAGATTTGTTTTGTTCCTAAATTTTCATGCTTAAAATATCAAGCTTCCATATGTGCAGACTCTGTTAACGCCGCACACCCCGAGGGGCTTCACAATCTGTCAAGCCGACCAACCTGCACTGATACAAACAAAGGCACGATGCATGACTGCGCTGATCACCTGCATCGCATCAGACATTCTGCATTTGGAGCTCATGGTTCTTTTTCATATCCAACATCGTTACAAGGCATATTTGGGAAGTTTATGCGAATGCACTAAAACTGTACAAGAAAATGCAGACGTTTAGAGGATTCTCTGTGCTGTAGTGGCTGCAGACTCTCTTGTACTGTGAGGGAATTAATCATGAAGCTGGAAGTGACAGCTTTCTGCAGTGCCGGCTCCTTCATCATCCATTCCACTGCACTGTGACTAAACGCTTTCATGCTACATGTCATCAACCTCTTTATGAGACCGGGATCCGCAACAATAGGTTCCTCACAACATCATCTCCATTTCAATCCTATCTACCCTCATTACAAGAGCGTCGGCGTTTCATCTTTTCTTCTCTGGAAAATATCACTTCCTCTTCTCCACCTGTCCTAAACAATATGCACATGTTCAGGAAGTGCTATGGAAATGAAGCACAGAGTGGGAGGTGATCCAGTGCAGCTCATATTTTACTGGGCAAAACCAATCAGTGACCTTCTCTGAGGGGGCCACTGGTTTGCATAGAGAGGGGCCCAAACATAATGAACCAATAAAGATGGAATTTAAATCTAAAGGCTTGATTGATACTCGTTAATCTTCAGCATTTTATTCTGTCTTTCTCACTCCTTCACACCTTGGCCCTATTTCCAGCTGGTATTAAGATGCGTTTTGGTCGATCGGATCACAAGTTGATGATGAACACACATACCCATTTACACCTGGTGTTTTAATCCGTCTCTTTTGTCCACTTTCAATCACTTATATCCTAATTTCTTCGAGGAGAGGATCTATGGGCGGGTAAATGTATGGTTTTTTTCAGATCTTTCGATCTAATAGGCAAAATAAGCTTGCGCAATTTGCATATGAACGTGACTGGAGACGACGCAAAAACATATGGAGAGCAGCAGCCTTCGTTTCTGTACTGACACCTGCAAGACCACGCCGAATGCGATGAGTGCGTGTTAGAAATGTTGAGAGAACATTGTGCTTGGTACATTTTTTCATAATGTTTACGTGTTAGGTCAGTAGGCGGAGAGTAGGCGGTTATTTGAGGCTGTTTGAACACATTCGACCACATGAGCGTTTTAACTACAAAAGCACTCCAGTCAAAAGTGGAAAATCGAGTCAAAAGTGGACAAGCTCAAAACATTTTACTCCCCTTTTACACCTGTATTTAGCGTCGTCCACTTGTGATCCGATCGACCAAAACACATCTTGATACCAGGTGGAAACAGGGCCCTTGTAACCTTACAATGCAAGTGGAATGTGGGAATATGGGACTTAGGTGAAAATAAAATAAAATAAAATAAAATAAAATAAAATAAAATAAAATAAAATAAAATAAAATAAAATAAAATAAAATAAAATAAAATAAAATAAAATAAAATAAAATAAAATAAAATAAAATAAAATAAAAAAGCATGTTATTTTAGCAAGTATTAAACCCTGAACATTACCTTTAAAATGTACACTCTAAAAAATGTTGGGTTGAAAATGGACAAACCTATTTTGGGTTCATTTTAAGCCAGCCATATAGTAATTTTTAAACAATACTTGGGTTAAATAAAACTGCCCAGCATGTTGGGCAAACATTTAACCCAGTCACTGGGTTTGTCCATTTTCAACCCAACTTGGGTTGTACCCAGCATTTTTTAGAGTGTAAAAAAATACCCACAAATACTGATTCTTGAATATTGACACAGTACAGTAATATTTTCCCACACCTCTAATTGCAACACTGATGTTGAGTGTTGAACTGTAGCTGAAAGGTAACACATGTACAGAACACAAATAAAGCTATGATTAATTTCATACCGCAGCTAATAGCGCTAAAGAGCACAAGCTTTGTCAAGGAAGCATGCAGTGGGGCCATTGTATAGCCACTTTACTGCCGTGTAATGAGATGAAGGAGCTCATGCACAGAGAACCAGAGATAATGATGCAATTATCCAACAACTCCACCTGGCAGCGCTCCAGAACATCCAGACTCAACCCTTACGCCGCTCGACCGTCCCTCCCACATGCTAACAAAACGTTTTCAGTCACTCCTCCAATCCTGCCCTCGATGCCTTTAGCCCTGCAGCCACAAAACAGTCTGAGCCTCCACACATTGGATAATGGAAAAAAGACTAAACATTCAAATAAACACAGCCTTCAAAAGTGGAAAAAGATGGTCATAAGTACAATAAAAAAAAAAAGAGCAGAATAGCATTAATACACACATGCACACACATGAGGACCATATGTGTTTGATGAACCATTTTTGCAAGAACTTTATAACTATTACTTCTGCTATTTAGGGTCAGAGAAAAAAACCTGTAACCCTAAATGTGAGATTTTTGGACTGTTTTCCTATGCTATACACATAAATGAAGCATCAAATCATCCTTGCTCAGGAGAAAAGTCTGCTATTCATGTTTAAAGCAATCAAACATTAGATTTTTGTGTGACAGAAAATAAAGTCACAAAAATCACATAATATTAATCCTAGATATACATCCAATATGTCAGGGATTTGGGAGAGGGCCATTTTAAATTTGGCCAGTGTGTATCCACCCAGAACAACCACATCGTGCCACAACCACATTTCTCTCAAAAAAAATAAAAAAATAAAAATAAAAATAAAAGTTTCATGATTTCCACCAAAAGCAGCCACAACTGTTTTCAACATTGATAATAATAAGAAATGTTTCTTGAGCACCAAATCAGCAAATGAATTCTAAAGGATCATGTGGCACTGAAGACTGGAGTAATGATGCTGAAAATCATCACAGGAATACATTTTAAAATATATTAAAAACAGCAATTTTAAATTGTAATAATATTTCAAAATATTACTGTTTTACTGCCTCTGATCAAATAAATGCAGCCTTGGTGACCATGAGAGGCTTCTTTCAAAAACATAAATCATACCGACCACAAACTTTTGTATGGTATAGTGTATATGTATTTGAGATCAGACATATTGTGAAGATACATATCCACATAAGGCCTTAACCCTGAGAAACCGTTTCATAACTGTGAACGTACTGTAGTCCCACAGTAACATCATGGCAACATAAGAGCACCTGATCCCTCCCTTCCTCTAGAGAAGATCTACATCCATCCTTCACTTTAATACCTCTTCTTTCTCTCGCTCTCTGCAGATAAAAACGAGATCCTAACTAAGCTGTAAGCTCTTTAGCTGAAGTGCTTTATGCCACATTAAGACGTTGAATTTTCAACCTTCGCTTACTACTTTACCTCCTGCAGACTCGCTGACACGCACACTCGTACGCCATGTGTGATCACATGCTACGTTAACATGTCACAGCAGATTAGCATTTCTCAGAGGCTCACACACTAAACACATCCAAGTACTTCCAAAGTAACTGCGTTTCCCAGATGCCAAAAAGGGAATCCAAGAAGGTAGACTTCCCCTCCCCTTTTTCCAGATGTGCACATGAGTACAATGTGCTGAATTGGTAAAAACCCCAGACCACCTACAACCACCACACAATGCCCAAACTGTGCCGAATCACAGAACTGTATGCAAGG
The DNA here is from genome assembly GCF_019924925.1 of Ctenopharyngodon idella. NCBI lineage: Eukaryota > Metazoa > Chordata > Actinopteri > Cypriniformes > Xenocyprididae > Ctenopharyngodon > Ctenopharyngodon idella. The sequence continues at coordinate 6,921,870 of NC_067230.1, read as the reverse complement.
CTTCCAACACACATGCATGCGAATCAAATTTGGGAGTTGTTTTGGGATTAAAAGGCATCTTAGGCTACATCGACACTAATCCAGATACATTTGAAAACACATCTTTTTCTCTGCGTTTTCACCTTCTTCACGCTATTCTTCTGGCATGATCATTTTATTAGCAAAATCTTACTGGTGCATTCAGGTCTCACTCACATAGATATCTATTGGTACATAATGCATCACATGACTCAACATGTATCATCGTTTTCAAATACCTCAGTTTTCACAGTCCACACCACAACGCAATAACGCCATTTCCAAGTTTATCCACTTGGGAAGGCATCTTCAAAAAGCTCACATGACAAAAGACGCAGTCTCAGTGTGGACGGAAAGCCAAAATGTAGAGAAAAAGATGTGTTTTCAATTAGTGTAGATGTAGCCTGAGATGATGTTTTTGTCCTTCATAATCATCTTTTTGAAGACACTCTCTCAAGTTGATCAACATGAAAATGCAGTTTTTGTGTTGTAGTGTTGACTGTGATAATGGTGGTATTCGAAAACTGACACGTTTAGTCATGTGATGCATACTGTACCGACAGATCTCTGGGGATGTCTCAATCAGCTCCCTAGTTCAGTAGACAGGGCACTAATCAGCAGTGTTGCCAAGTCCGCGGTTTTCTGAGGAACTAGGCTACTTTTAAGTTGATGCGCTACTACACATTGGGACAGTGATTACTACATATATCTTTTTGATTTTATATATTATGCTGTTTAAACACATTGTTCTGTTACATATCCACAAATCTTCTATTGCATATCATTATATTTGAGTTGGCTCATGCGTTTTATGTTTTTGCGCTTTAGAAATGTGATGTAATTTTCGGTAAGGGAGCATAGCGAGCATCAATGCTCCCTGGTTTTTGCAGTGCATTTTGGGAGTTTTCAGGGAGCCAACGTTCCAGTGCACTGGAAGGATTTCGGGATTGAGACAGCTCTTAAAATGGCTGACTCCCTGATTAGCAGGGTTGCCAGGTCTGCGCAACAAAAGTAGCCCAATGGCCTGTCAAAAGTAGCCCAAAAATAGCCCGATGTGACCTTCTTCCTTGGGCGACTGAATTCTCCATTAAATTTGTATCTCTGGGGGTTGTTTTCAGGGTGCTGGAGTGAGCCAGTGTCCTTACCAGTGCCCTGATTCGTGTACACGATATACTGATTCACAAGTTCGGGAGCTAGGGAGCTGATTGAGACGCACCCTCTGTTTATACCGTTATGCGCCTGCTATGTGCTACTCACTGTCACAGAGTTTTGCTAAATATACAATAAGTGTTACTTTGTATCTTCATTTTACATTCCTGCAAAGATGACAGAAAATTTACTCGCAATTGCTGTCCTGTGGCAAAACATGGGCAATTGCATTTTAGACCAGACATGGAATGGCAATTGAGTGCGACTTGGACCCACATGCAAAAGAAAAGCATGAGAAATTTTTTATGTCTGGTCTCTCTGTATCATCTCAGGGAGACTGTATTATGTTTTATGCATACACAGTATTATTTTAGTGTTTTCTGACATTTCCGTGTGGACAAGAAACTTGAAAATACTAGTGTGGACAAAGAGCGTTTTGATACGAAAACGGCGTTTTTAAATGTACCTGGATAAATGTAGCCGTAGCCTCAAGCATAGGTGCAACTTTAATCTTGTTTTCAATCCAGATCAATGTTTCAAAATGTCTCTTGCCAGAACATATATTTTTCAGCACTCCACCTCATTCAGTGCCCCGGCCATCTGGGTGTTTGTGGATAAAAATTAAGTTAGACCTCCCTAGTTGTGTGGCAAACTTACAGAAAGTGTAATTCCACTGAGAGCCATCTGAGGTGAACACAGAAGAAATGGGTTGGTAAACCAGACAAAGATCTAATTGAGAAGAATGTGATTTTTTTTACAGCATTGACACAGCTGGGATAGAGATTACAGGGAGATGGGGGTGGAACTGAGGGAAGGAAAGACAAACTTTCCAGGTCTCTCTCATTCCACACTGTCAGCACACTGGCACACTTGAGATCCCTATACCTTTTTTTGAACCCCGGAGAACCGCAATCTCTCCTCACCACCAACACCCTTCAAGATATATTTGCAAGACATATTTGAATTCACCTCAACAGTTTCTTATGGATTATGTTGTACCTTTGCTTAAAGGGATAGTTCACGCAAAAATTAAATGTCTCATGTCGTTCCAAACCTATATGACTTTCTTCCTTCTGTGGAACACAAAAGAAGATATTGAGATTTTTTCCATACAATGAAAGTCAGTGGGGTCCAATGTTATTTTAGACTGCTGACTTTTATTGCATGAATAAAAACAGTGAAAACATCCATCAAAAGATCTTCTTTAGTGTTCCATAGAAGAAAGAAAGTCATACAGGTTTGGAACAATGTGAGGGTGAGTAAATGATGACAGAATTTTTTGGGTGAACTAGGCCTTTAAGTTGTCAATAGAGTGATTGTTGAACTACAGGAGGATCAGAATCAACTGAATACTATATTAAGGATTAATAAAGACAATATACCAACCCTGGTTGCATTTTATTAGGCAAGAGAGGTGCACTACTTCAAAAATGTTGGGGTTGTATGAATTTTTGGTAACACTTTACAGTAAGCTTTCATGTGTTAACATTAGTTAACTACATTAGTGTACATGAACTAACAATGAAGAATAAAGCATCTATTAATCATAGTTAATGATATTTTCAACATTTACTAACCCATTATTAAAATCAAAAGTTGTATCTGTTAATATTATTTAAAGGGTTAGTTCACCCAAAAATGAAAGTTCTGTCATTAATTACTCACCTCATGTCGTTCTACACCCGTAAGACCTTCGTTCATCTTCGGAACAAAAAAAAGATATTTTTGATAAAATCTGATGGCTCAGTGAGGCCTTCATTGCCATCAAGATAATTAACTCTTTCAGATGCCCAGAAAGCTACTAAAGACGTATTTAAAACAGTTTATGTGACTACAGTGGTTCAACCTTAATGTTATGAAGCGACGAGAATACTTTTTGTGCGCCAAAAAAAAACAAAATAATGACTTTATTCAACAATATCTAGTGATGGACGATTTTAAAACACTGCTTCATGAAGCTTTGAAACTTTACGAATCTTTTGTTTCAAATCAGTGGTTCGGAGCATCTATCAAACTGCCAAAGTCACGCCCCCACTAGTGGTGAACTACTGAAATTTAAAAAAAATGTAACAAAGCCTTGTTTACTGAAATCAGGTGACTTTGGCAGTTTTTTGATACACGCTCCGAACCACTGTTTCAATTCAATTATTTGATCAAAAATACAGTAAAACCACAATATTGTGAAATATATAATACTGCTATATTTTTGTGCAAACTGATACTTTTTTTTTCAGGACATTTGATGAGCATGTATTTGAAACAGAACAATTATAACAAATGTCAAATTCTTTATTGTCACTTCTAATCATTCAGAATCCTTGCTGAATAAAAGTATTAATTTCTTTCTTTCAAAAAAAATTTGTACTGAGCCCAAACTTTTGAACAATAGTGTACGTTCACACAAGCATACACTGTAACATCTGGCTGTGCTCTAACATTCCCATGGCTCTGTTGTTTAAGAGGTCATTTCAAAATAAAATTGGACTTTTCCTTGATCTTTTGAGTTAATAGCGTTCTATGTACTCTAAAAACTTTTAAGAACTTTAAGAATTTGAATCCTCATAGTCAAAGAGAGCATTAAGTTAAAGGGATAGTTCACCCAAAAATTCTTTCATAATTTACTCACTCTCAAGTTGTTCCAGATTTCTTTCTTCTGTTGAAAACAAAAAAGATATTTGGTAACCAGACCGTTGATGGTAGCCATTGACTTTCATAGTAGGAAAAAAAAAACACTATGGAAGTCAACTGTCTGGTTACCGACATTTTTCAAAATATGTTCTTTTGTGTTTAATTGAACAAAGAAACTCATACAGGTTTGGAACAACTTGAGGGTGAGTAAACGATGACAAAATTTTTATTTTTGGGTGAACTAAAATTCTAAAAAAAAAAAAAAAAAAAAAGCACCAAAAACACAGCCCATTTGATCAGAGATAGATGAAGATGATCATGTAAAACTAAAATTGACTGTTTATGGTGCAAATATACTTAACTAACATTATAAGTGAATAAAAAAGTATGATATGACTGCTTTAAATTAGAAGAAAGTGTTTATACATCCTATAAGGAGAAAAATCACTGAAAAGGAGTCACAGATTAAATCTGGCAGGTCTGGGAAGTGACGTGATGTATGAACATTAGTACCTATGAACTCTGAGTGCACCCTAGATATATTTTACAGCACCTGAATGAATGATGTGTGTGTGTGTGTGTGTGTGTGTGTGTGTGTGTGTGTGTGTGTGTGTGTGTGTGTGTGTGTGTGTGAGTGAGTGAGTGAGTGAGTGAGTGAGTGAGAGAGAGAGAGAGAGAGAGAGAGAGAGAGAGAGAGAGAGAGAGAGAGAAAGAAATTTGACAGTGTGTTTTCTTTGATCCCATGGAAGTGAGGTCTCTACAGAGGATAATTTCATGGCTTATCAACTCCATTTACAATTCTTGCTCAATGATGACCTCAAATGTCAGCTTCAATCGAAACCACGTGTGCCTGTGTGTGATAGAGGGAGAGACCGACAGACCTAACAAAAAACAAATCAGAGCACAACCCAGTGTCTAATATTTCAACTTGAAATAAAAGGTGAAATATTAGCCAGGCACTCCATCTGCTTTCTTACAAATGCTTTCATGCACTCTGTTAAAATGAACTTTTACACTATTATTTCATTAAAAAGGTGTTCTTTTCATTTTTAATCAGCGTGCTGAATACGTTAAGTGTGAGGGACATGGCAGTTGATCACACGGATGTGAAAAAGCATGGAAAGATCGCTGTGGCGACAGCGCAGCAGAGCGGAGGCTGAGGAAATTAATCTGTCATGCAAACGGCAAACGACTGACAGCGTTCCTGTGATCCGAACAAACACCCTGAAGGGACCATCAAAATGCAACAAAAACCCTAAAGAAAGATGCCTATTAGCTATATTCAAGAATGGACATGTGTCAGAACATTATAATAATATTTATATTTTCTAGTCAACATGAGAATGAAGGGGAAATTGACACCAATCAACATTCAGCGGCCTGATAGATGTGCTGCTTGTCCGCACATGTCACAACATTTCATTTCAAGAAAATCTCATAAACTAATTGGAGTTTTTAATTCAGGAAACACAGAAATAGCAAGAAAGCACTCAAATCTGTACTAAATCTTGGGCAAACTGACTGAGTTTAAAAAAATTAAATAAGGAAATGAAAAATATATATATATAAATAATATAAAAATACTTATAAAATATGTAAATATATATGTATAAATAAATATATACACACATATACACATTATAGACATATAGTCGAATAGTGTCACTGTTTTTGTCTGTCTTTCGATATATCCCGCCCCAATTTCCTGTTTAAACAGGAAATAGGTCAACACAGGAAAGAAAACTGCATTTGTCAAGCTATTTTTTGTGTAAAGTTTCTTTTCTTTTTTTTTACAGATAAAGTACAGATGTTTTCAACAGTAGTCATATTTACATTTATTCATTTAGCTGATGAATTCATCCAAAACAACTTACAAATGAGGAATACAATAAGCGATTCATCTCAAATAAGAAAAAAAGAATCACTGTGTGCTCTGATGAGTATTTTCTGGGCTAAAGCTTTTGCGTTGCGATGTCATGCATACCATCTGAATACACTGGGTGACGTTCTGCATGGCGTGTTAAGAGGGCACGGGAGGGCCGTACGCATACAAACACACATGAAAACATTTCTAAGTAAGAGAGACAAGGGGGCTGTAGTAATGTCATACCCATTTGCTCAAGCAGGGCAGCTGAGACCCAGGGCAGTGATCCTGAGTTTATATAACCGCCCTCCCCTCTCCAACAACACATGCCTCACATGCCAGGATCCAACCCCGCCTATCAGACAAGCAGAGGGAGGAAATAGAGGGTTATCTCTCAGGCCGATCTCCTGCGCTGTCTTATGTCCTTAACCTTCAGTTCTAATTTTGCTAAGAGACAAACAAAAAAGAAAGAGAATGAGCTAGACAGAAACAAGGGCCCTTAGTTTTGATGGTAAGGCCACTGTGAAGGCCGTCTATCTCCTTATCAGATGAGAGTTCTTTCCTCTCGGTCTGATTAGGAACACAGCAGGCTGTAATGACTGGCTGGGATGACCGTCCGGCCGAAAGAAACGACCAATCAGATCAGATAGTGAACAAAGAGTTACTGCATATACACAACGGCTCAAGTGAAGACTGAAATTTTCAAACTTTTAAAGTCGGCATGAACACGGACCTTTACCTTGACTGTTCCATGATGGTGGAATAACTCAACCCAAGCTGCTGAGTCTTTAGCCATTTTCAAGAAACAGCTAAAGACGCATCTTTTTCATCAACACTTGACCAATTAATACAAACACTTAGTAATCTGTACATCTTTTTTTTTATTTTTTTTTATTTGAAAAAATAAATAAATACCTCGCTACGTGTACTGTGCTAGACTAACTAGTCACAGCACATATTGTTGCCCTATTGTTGGTTTGATTAATTCTAATGTTCTTCTTATTTTTAAGTCACTTTAGATAAAAGTGTCTGCTAAATAATTAAATGTAAATGTAAAACTAAAACTATTAAAAAATAAATTTACATAAATTAAAGATGAAAAACTTGAAGAAATGCTGCCTTGGCAAGTTGAAATTATAAAATGACAAACTAAAACTGAAATAAAAATATAAAAATAATAGCTAATTCAAAATATTAATAAATACTATACACAGTACAAAAAAATCCATCTACTTTAACTTAAAAACTTAAGTTCAATTGCTGCCTTGAATTTTAAATTACATTAAACTGACTTAAAAAAATCAAGTTGAATCTGGTATAACTTGTGAAAAAAAAGTGGAATACCACGTATAAAGAAATTGGAAATTGCTTAAATTAGTTGAAGTAAAACAAAATGTTGCCATGACTTATTGATCAATTATCAATAATTGATCAATAATTTTTTACAGGTGTAATAGTAAATAAATAATACTAAAATAACAGAACATCATTAAGTAAGTGTATCTGCTTACACAGAAAACAGCTGCCCAGAGGTATTGCCAAGTCAGCTGCTAAGTGACCTGACTTGCCTTAAAGGGACTTTTCTTGTGTTACTGCAGTGACTCTGCAGTTTTGTTTCCTTTCTTTCACTTTTTTTTAAATGTCATCACTCAATAAAATGCAAATTTTGTTTCACTTTTTGATTAATTTCAGTAACATTAAATTGCTGAGAGAAAAACAATCATATATAAAAGCTTTTCTTAAAATTTCCATCAACATGGGGAACAGGAACACCATTAATAGCAGCCATTAGCCATTCATCACAGGACCTTTTCCAACAACATTTTCACTGACTCTATTTTTGATGAAGGCACGACTCCTGGTAAGTGCTGAGAACGCAAAAACGATCTCACAAATGACATACTACTCAATGAATCTGAAATTCACATGAATTAGTAGTGGGTGGGAATATTGCCCCCATCGGACTTGCATAAACTATGTTAGAGCACCATATGCATGGGGGGCTTTTAAAGAGGCAGCAGAAAATTCAGCACAGTGCTGACTAAGTTCTTCAAATAGGAAATGCTACTGGTGCAGTAAAATTGACTTTATGCCATTTTACGGATTATTGTTGGCCAACCTGACCCTTAATGTAGCATTAGTTGACAGACCTGCTGGAGACAAAGTTTTAGACCAATGTTTTAGATGTTAAGTGGCAGAATATATATATATATATATATATATATATATGTATGTAATGTATTCAGACACCTTGAACATTTCATTCATTAATACAGTTTATTCACTATAGTTTAAAAAAATGGTAATAAAATATAACAAGATCTCAGAGTTAAACTGTGTCAGAAAAAATAATCTTAATTATGTCAGATAACACTTAAGTAAAACATGGTCAGGTCAAAGTGTCTGAATAATTTTTGGTCCCAAATGTTTATCAATTTTACTGGTAGTCCACTGTATGAAGAATTTTTGGGTATAATATGTCACAGTTTACTTTATTTTGCTTTCCTCACTTACATAAATGAACTATAGTGTCCTGCACCCACTAGTAAAAAATATAAAAAAATTATATCTAGTGTCTTACAGAGAGAAAGACTTTATAATAATCATATCCAATCGGTTTTCTTCTGTGAGCTGAAAGATAAAATGAATGGATAATGACGACATCTTGAGCTAACAGTGACAGCAGAATCTCAGCTCTCTTGAAGTACAACTAAAGGAGGTTTTGAAGACAGGCAGAATTAGATATAAATCCGCTCTGACAGACAAAAAAAAAAAAAAAAAGAGTTTGGAGAAGAGAGCTGCAGAGACGGGCCAGTTTATGTCCAACATCATCCTCAGAGACTGCAGCTAAAATCTTACAGAAAAGCAAATAAACACGGAGAGCAGGATAAAAAGTGTTTAAAGAACAGGGTCAATAATATGCTCTATTCACAAACCAAAAGTCAAGTGCTGAGATCTACGAGAAAAGCGAGCATGGCCTGCCGTTCTTTTTAACCACTGAGAAACTCTTCAACTCATCCGGTAGAGAGAGACACTGCAGATGTTTCGGTAAAATACATGGCAGCATGCCACAGCCTGAGGAACATCCTACAGTACTAGCATTGTTTCCAGCTTGACCCACCTTAACCCATCCCACAAGAACATGATGCAGGGCCTTCAGAACACGAAATCTTTACTTTCTAACTGTAACATTATTAAAGACAGGGTAACAACTCTCAATTCTGAGTGGATGAGCCATGTTCAAAGTCAAATGGTCAAAGATGTTCAACAGATCTCGCCCCCCATTTACTACCATAGTATTTATTTTTCCTACTATGGTAGAAAATGGGGGACGAGATCTGTTTGGTTACTGACATTCTTCCAAATATCTTCCTTTGTGTACAGCAGAACAAAGAAATTCACACAGGCTTGGGGGGTGTAAATGATGACAGAATTTTCATTTTTGGGTGAACTATCCCTTTAATCAGAAGTAATGACAACTATTTTATATTGTTATAAGAGCAAGTGAGAATATACATTTGAAAAGCAGCACATTATAGCAATTAGTGAATTAGTGAAGGGCGGTCTAAGCACAAAACCACTGAAAACACCCCGCAGATGACAAGACCTCCACTTTAACCATTGCATTGCCTAGAGTCTGTACTTTCATTCCCTCTGTTTGACCGTGACAGATCTGCTGAAAGCAGTAGAGGCTATTTTTTGTGACCTGCTGTAGCTAATTGCTTTCAGGCACAGATACCAGTGTTTAAATATACTTGCCCCAGAGAGAAAAAAAAAGAGAGCAAGAGAAGGTTCAAACGGTTAATAAAACACAGCCAAAAGTTCCACAGCCTCCATTAAAAAAGAAAATTTCCATGAGCCGTCCTTTACTGAAAGGTCTGCGAACAGTCAGCTTGAGGAATGCCAGGGTGTGCCGGTCTCTGTGGCTCTGTTTGAACTCATAACAGCAAAGGTGTCAATGGAAACAAAAGCGCCAGTCTGGCCTGTTCTCAGAAGAACTGTAAAATAAACTGCGGAGGCAAGCGTTGTGTACATTTGTCTCTCGAGGTGCTATGAGGGGAAAACCTGAGAATATTTTCCCTTCACAGTCTTTGGTCCAACATCTCAAACCTGATAAATGAAATGAACAATAATGTGGGCCAGACAGAGTCCCCATGCACCATTTGCTCACCATTTCATGATCACTGGTGTTCTGTACTCTCCCTGGCTGCAATCAAGTCATTAAAACCTACTAAAAGTAAAACAATGGTTATAATGTATTTTTATGATCTGAATAACTTTTTTTGCTTATTAACAAACCCATTTACACTCAATAAATCATAACAGAAAAATATTCTTATTTTGTTAATACTTAAGATTGAAGTTAAGAATAGTTTGCATTCCGAAAACATTTCTTAAGAATGTTCTAGTCTTTTAAATCCCTAAAGGTAAGATTTAATGAATTTATTGGGTTGATTCAAATAATAAGCATTGCAACATAAAACAAGCTTTTTTCCGGTAATTTGCATGCAATGCAAACGGCGATCTTTGAGGTGTTTTTTACTGAGTTTATCAGCAAGTCTTCAGCAAGAACCACTATACAATCAGTTCTTGAGAAAATATTTGAGAACTTAAGACTTTGTCAAGACTTGCGCTTCTAACGAATATCTGATATATAAGATGAAATTTCTCAGCCTCTTTCCAAAGAAGACTTCTGCAAATCCAAGCCCAGATTTTTACATTTTATAAAAGAAATCTGCTTAGTGTTTGCCTAGAAATCAATGCTAAAGTGTTGTTAGCAGTTGCCAGGATGCTGCTATGCAGTTGCTCTGGGTGGTTTCTAGGTGGTCTCTTTTTGATTATTTATAAGAGTGACAACAACTTAATTCAGTCCTGAAACAAATCAGCCAATGGCAATTGTTTTTGTATTAAAGGATTAGTTCACTTTAAAATGAAAATTACCCCAAGCTTTACACACCCTCAAGCCATCCTAGGTGTATATGACTTTCTTCTTTCTGATGAACACAATCTGAGTTATATTAATAAATATCCTGATGCATCCAAGCTTTATAATGGCAGACTAGCGTTACCAAACGAGTATGAGCTGAAGAAAGTGTCTTCATCCACATCCATCCATCATAAACATATTCCACACGGCTCTGGGGGGTTAAAAAAAGGCCTTCTGAAGCGAAGCGATGTGTTTGTGTAAAAAAAAAAAAAAAAAAAAAAAAAAAAAAATCTTACAAGTTATGAAGTAAAATATCTAGCTTTCGCCAGACCGCCTACCATATTCAAGTTACGAAAAAAAAACTTAACTGATAGAGTTTTACACTTTCTTCATAATTAGAACATGGAATGCGGTCTGGCGGAAGCTAGATATTTTACTTATTTAAAGCTTGGAAACATCGGGATATTTATTAATATTTGTTCATCAGAGAGAAGAAAGTCATATACACAGGATGGCTTGAGGGTGAGTAAAGCTTGGGGTAATTTTCATTTGAAAGTGAACTAATCCTTTAACAGTTGCTCAGTTTGGTTCTGTAGTACACACTATATATATTTAATAGCTGAGTGAATTTGGTTTGAATGCAGTTGTCACTCTTTGTGTGTACAGAACCAAACTGATGGCACAGTTAGGAAAGAGTGAAAGGCAGCGAGAGACTGAGAGCAGACGTGATGGTTGAGTAGATCGTAAAGAACAGCTCTGAGCCTCTTTGTCAGTGTGTGACTGCATACAGAGCAGATTATCAGTGAGAGTGCTAAAGCAGGCAGGTAACAGCACTGATCACTCCGCAGGGAGCTGGACTCGAGTCAGACGTCTCAGGAATGGACTCAAGTACTACAACACACTGACTAATCCACTTCCTGCACTGTAAACATGCTATTTTGCCAAATCCCTTTAAGATGCCTAGATGCTAAAAGCTACACTTAGAGACTGTGGGATTAATTTAATGAACAACATACATCTACACTACTGTTACAAAGTTTGGGGGCCAGTATAATTAAATTAAATTAAATACTTTTATTCAGTAAGGACTCATTAAAATGATCAAAAGTGACAGTAAAGACATTTATAATGTTACAAAAGTTTTCTTTTTTAAAAAAATGCTGTTCTGTTGAATGTTCCATTCATCAAAGAATCCTCTACATCCTGCTCCAGAACTGCATATTCCGGACTGCACCACTTGAGCTCCATATTCTGAAGAATAAAACTCCTTGATGAAGTGTCAAACACTGGTATTAAGAGAACCAAGAGGCTCTGGCTTTGTGTAAAACTCTGGAATGGGAATTTTCCACTCATGCTTTTGTGGAAGAGAGCGACAAAGCTCCAGTTGAGTAAACAGAGCTCAAAGCTCTCCTCCTGTGTCAGATTCTTAGCACTGAACCATGCGCTACTCACAAGTAGATTAATTTAATACTAAATTCAAAATAGATTGCATACTTCTATTGCATTTTCAATTGCAAATCTGATAACCCTGTATTATTATGTTCCATATAGTAATCGCTAGACATTTTGAATAAAAAAAAAAGACCATTTCACTGACCACCAACATCTGAGGCTTGATTAACAATTTCTCATGAACACATATATTTAATTTCAAAGACATTTAAATATTTCTTAGACAATATAAACAGATTTTTAAAAAATTATCGGTATCATTTTACTATTTTCCTTGTTGTTAAAACCAGAAAATGCTATCTAGAGGAACACAGCATAGTTTCAGGCATATGTACAGATTTCTAAAGCTGAAAACATTTCAGATGAAATCCACATCAAGTTTCATACATGAGGCCCCTGGTGTGTGTTCTTCATTTACAAATCATTAACCTTCACAAGTGGAATGAGAAACAGTACAGTTGAGATAAGCTGTTTGAGTCAACAGGAAGAATTCCAGTTTTGGCATCAGTGCCCAGAGTCTGACCTTCTTCTGTATCCAAACCAAACATTAATGGATTGAAAAATGCAGCTTCCTCCTACTCGACTCATAATTCAATTCATAATCCAGAACTTTGGAGAGAAAGCCTTTTCTATCAGTCTTCAAACATTCCGAAGGAGGCTTAAATCGAGAGCATGCTGTCTGCAGAAATCATTAGTGCTTTAACTTTGTGGTATAATTAGATAATGAGTTGTGCGAAATGTGTAGCTTAAAGTTGCAATGTAGTCAAGAGGTCAAAGGGAATTCAAAAGGAGGGATTTTGTGGGTGTATGAATAACGAAAACTACAGATAGTGTGCTGTCTACACAGAATGATCTTGTTCCAACCTGTGATAGTCAGCGTAACCCCCAGCCATGTGTGCTGGAGATAAAGCACCCCACAAGCTACAATTAGTGCCTGGTGCGGCTCATGCAGGATACAGAAGGCCAACCGCTGGTCACGCAGCAGGCATGTGGAGTTTTCCTTGTTCCTGAGTTGGAGTTATTAATGATAGATGCATGGAGAGACGTCCCAGTGGTTGGACAACTGGAGCAGCATGAGCTTAACACCATGACGCTGGTCAAGAGCTGATAAGGCTGGGCAGTCCTCCATGTACTCTCTCCATTAGCATGCTGACTAAGCTGTGTGGCTGTAAACTCTTTCAACAGTGAATATTGGACAGAAACGCCAACCAGGGAGTGGACAGACAGAGTCTTAAACAAAGACAGAAGAGTTTTACTTGTGTCGGGAAACAAAAGACCAAACAAAACACAATTATGAACAATCCTGGGCGATGGATTCAACAAATCAACAGGGATGGTCTAAATATAGTTTAAGTTTAGATACAGATTTAAATTGAAGTCTCTTGTTTCTGTGCCACTGGCATCACTAAAGGGAGCTTACTGTTAGCAAACAGGTTTCTCAAACACCCTTATCTGCCATTGGTTGAACAAACAGAAAGCCCAACCCCAAACTAATGCAATTGGCTGAGCTGGTGTTGGTTAAATTTACAAACAGCTTGTTTATAGCGGTCTCTTTATTCTTATATTATTGTCTCTATATTATGTAATTATATATTATTAACCTAGAAAAGGCAAAAGTATTATAACAAATAAAAATGACACATTCAGCTTTAGGTATCCATTTGAACAGATGTTTCATTAAACCATTAATTCATAAGTTAAGTTATTCTGTGCTTTTTGATTTAAACTTTTTTTTTTTTTCATTAGGAGAATATATTGTGAGAAAAAAATGAGAATTGTGCCATCAAAAAACGTTTTAACTGCAAAGTTCCAGCTGTCACAGTCACAGATACTGGGCCAAATCTTTTCTGAATCCTTATCCAGTGGAAAGCAAAATGCAACTATCAGAGGCAAACATGCTTTTATTTACTTAATTCAATCTAAATGAGGATTAACTCGAGTTCAGGGTTTAATTATTAATTAGAGTGCATTTAATTACTGGTGCATTCAACTAATAAACTGTTATTAAAGTAATCTCACAAATGGTTCATTACAAATCTTCCTCCTAAACATGTTTCAGGCTATTTGATGCAATCTGTGATTAAAGATTAAAACAATAAAGCCTTTTCTCTAATAAGTCGTAATAGTGTCATCAATTCAACATGACATCTACACTTTATCTAAGCCACTTGTAGATTAGCAGTTGAATTGCTAACTGCTAATTGTGTGCGCTCCACAATTAGACATTTTAAATCAAAGATCAATATTTTAGCTTCCAAACAGAACTACAAACATTTATATAGACTGTCCTGTGTAAGAGCAAGATGAAAAGCGAGATAGACCTGCTTCAAAACAATGTTTTGGAAATAAAAGAGAGAAAACATGAAAAATAAGAAATTATTAATCAAGTATTTCCAAGCCTGATTCTACTTTACATTTTCTAAAAAGACTTGACAGACAGAAGGAATAAAAGGCCCATTTACACCAAGGACGATAACTATAATGATAACAATAAAGATATAGTTCTAAAAATCATTCCAAATATAAAAGAATAGCAGTTGGACAATATGGTTAAAACAATATGGTTGGAATCACTTTCATAATGTTTTTTCCACCGGATGAGCGATAAAAACGTTGACAGCCAATCAGAATCCATCCTGCTTTAAAAAAAGCTCGATCATTTAAAGCAACAGACAACAAAACTGCAGCACGAGCTTAGAATAAACAGAATGATATCGTCTGCGGGTGTGGATGCTAATATAGTTATCATTATAGTTATCATTCTTGGTGTGAATGGGCCTTAAACACATTGTATGTTTCAGTCTCAGCGCAAATACATTAGATGAGCAAAATGAAGTGCTAATGTGTGTCACTGCCTTCAGCACAAACCCACACTGCTCTGCTGTCCGTGTCTGTTCCAGCGAACACATCACATGTCCGACTGTGGAGATTCATGTCACTTGACATGAAATAAAGAGGCAAACAAATGGAGAAAGAAGTCAAGCATGAAACTTCCTCCATCTCAGCTGCTCTCAGTTCATTTGAGTCCTGCTAGCACTCTGTTCTCCGTTACAAGCCTAAACCTGGCACAAAAGATGGAGTGTCTTTGTGTGTGTCCAACCTCGTGATGGACATTCTTTGGAATACCTCAGCCGGACACATTCCAAATATCCAACAAAATCATCTGCTATGTGTTTACCAGCCGACTCGACAGCCAAATATAATTACAGATGGACCATTTCTTGATAAACAGCTTCAACAAATACCAACATTTTGTACATTTGTTCCTGTTGAACACAGAATTGTATTTGTGTGCCAATTAATTAATTATAACTTCACAAATCAGTAACGACTTATGCCTGCTACAGACTGTATGATTTCGGCAATCCTAGATCATTACAAATCACACTGTATTACATGAATCTAATAAACTTGGGTACGACATGTATGTAAACTATACGATGATGACACCTATTGAATCGTAAGCCACGACGCAAGTTAGAATAGAAGAATAAAACGCCATCAGTATGCGCTAGTGGTAAACAAATAAAGCAAGATGAATCACACTTTGGCAGTTGTGGTTTTATGTGCTCCGAAAAAAAGAGGAGGAAGCAAAAGAGGAAAATATAGGACACGGTCATGGCTAGGGAAAATGTGTCCAACTTGCCATGCTAATTATGCAAATGGAGCTTGAGGTAAGTAGTTTTAAGTTTTAGCACCATGTCGCATTGATCATCAATACGCCATTTCATGTCGCATTTTTATTGGCTAGTCAGTAGACGTAGGTCGTAGCAGCAAACACACTATGAGATGATCATGCTAAATTTCTGACAGTGTCGGAAAATTATCGCAGACTACCTTTGGTCGCAAGACCGTGACAACAACCGTCTTTGAACTTCTTTCACAAAAATGTACAATGTGTACCGGGCTGTAAATAAATGCAAATATCTCTGTGAATCCTCAAAGTTCTCAGCTATAAGTGAAAGATTCATACAGCTTGGCAAACAAATGATTAAGCTAACTATTCAAATTCTCCTCAGTTGCAGTGCCATTTCCTGGAAGTGTCTGAAACTTCTGGATAAACAACCTGATCTTAAACTGAATCACACCACAAGACACAAACAAAAGGCATCATTGGACAAGAGGTAAAAAAAAAAGTGGGGTTTTAAATGCTTAAAATTAGTTATTTATGCTGTTATTTACACTGTAACAAATATAGCAACTATATTATACTATTCAATGAAAAGCTGTTAAAGACTAGATGAGCACATTTAACCTTCTGCAATTAAGTGCACAGCACTCATAACACACACATTACTGATTTCAACCGTAATGACTTACTATTGGACAGATGTCCACAATCCACCCTGAAGACATGGACCCAATGCTAAAAATGTTCCATTAATTGCCAATGTAACATCCAGGATGGCTGACGCTGTTTGTTCGGGGTTGGTCTAGTTGGCTTGACATTTGCAGACTAAATTTATCACTAATTGCTTTTTGGGGTTTCCAGAACCATTACAAAATGCAAATAACTTTGCCCACATCAAGACTCCGTCCCTCAGAGATGACAGAGGGGGTCTGAGTGCAAATTGATTTGTTGTGTTCAGAATGCACTGTGACGTCAAAATTCACAATATCCTTTGTCTGTACCTTGCATGTGCTGATACGAACTGCCAGCCACACAAACGTTGCCATGGTGATCAATTAAGTGCCTTGACACCTTTAAGATCATTAACATTAATTCCAGTCCCTGTGAAGTGTATCATAACGATGGCAGACTTCTGGGGGCGGGGCTACAGGACAGGGCACTGCTCTGACTGAGAACCCCAGGAGGATTTAGAGAAATGAGCGCACTGCCCCGCCCCCTCATCTCTCAAACTCACACAAATAGCCAATCAGAGAACACCACAACCTGAACCTCCCCAACTACAATCATTTATACCACTAAAAGAAGGGGATGTTAATCATTTTTACAATCCACAAATAAACCATTCGGAGATGCTTCATCAGTCTTTCGCCACAAGCCCAGCTGGGACAAGCCACTTAGCCCCATCTACACCTCTTTGAGGCAGGAAACAGTTCGCCTGGTTTAAATCACTCTCACTATGAAGGTTTACCATCATTTTAGAATTTATTTTGCTACACAATTATTTAAAAGGGAATTACCAAGGATCCCACAATACAGTACAATTCAGAGGTCAAAATAGGATACATATTGCAAATCTGTCGTTTATAAACTCTATTCAAACCAAATCCGATATGTGTTGTGTTGTGTTTAATATGTTATGTAATATGTTGTTATGTGATATGTTGTTATATGTTATATGTTAAGTTATGTTATGTTATGTATTATGTGTTATATGTTATGTTGAAAAAAATGTCATCTATAAAAAATGGATCACTGTTTCTACAAAAATATTAAACAGCACAGCTGAAAAAAAAAAGAATGCCACAGTCTTCCCATCAGAATTTTCACTCAAATGAGAGAATAAAAAGTACATTGACTATCTGTATTATGAGCATACTTTGTTCCAAATATGAAATGTCAAAGCCTTGAAATATGCAAATACAACATTAATATTAATAACTATTTTAATTAGGGCCACTAATTTAACATTTTAATCTGCTGCGATTAATTATTTCATAAAAATGTGCAATAAAAATTTACATAATTAATCATACCCCTTAACCCGTATGTAAATTAACTAATGAGGAATTTTGAAAAAACAACTGAAAGAATGACAAACTGAATTGTAAAATGAACTGCTATGGCCCGTGGTATGCTCACTGTCAATGATATGGACATAAACAATATATGGACTTCTAAAGCCACTTTTTCTAATCAATGCTTTACTTGTCTGTCATAATAATGTCATGTCTTTGAAATATCTTCATATCAGGGCTTTTCTGCAATTAACTGTGATTAATTTAATCTATTTCATGTAATTAATTCAAATAAAAGGTTTTATCTGTTTACCAATTTATGAATTGATATAAAACTCATGAAAAAAAAGTGCTGACGTCCACTATTGATTTTATACCTCTGCAAATCAGACTAATAACTAAGATTTAGGCAATATTGCGATTAAACTTTACCTCATGTAATCAAAATACTTTGATCAAATTTATGCGATTAAGCTCATAGTCGTAGTAACCATAATCATAGTAAAATATGGCATATGCCGATTTTAAATCGCAATAAGCAGGCATGTAAACACTGTAATCGCATCTCTTCCACTCCGAACAAAGTGTGCATGTGCTTGTGATGTACACAGAGGACGTTGCCATGCGCAGATTCATAAACATAGTGGTAAAGAAGGAATCACATTTTTTAGGTGCTGAAAAAACTGAGTTCATGTTGACAACGTTGTGCAACATGAATATATATAGTATATTGATGACCGAAAACGTCGAAGTCATTTTCAGGCACATCACAAAAAAAAATCCAATCTGTCCATTTGATGCAAGTAGATTAAAACAGTGGCCAGTAAAAAACTTAATGTATGCGAGTTCATCATTTGTGCTGTGCATTGGGGTATATGCATAATGACCATAAAAATAACCACAATTATCAATCAGAGGTTTGCTCATGTAATGTAAACATCTTACTGTGATTAAGTCCTTTCTCTGATTATTGGAAATAATCACATTATTATTGCACATGTAAATGTAGTCAGTGTTCAAACAGTATCATTTACAAGGCTACAGATCTACAATCAGCATTTTTCTATTTTTACCATCCTAATAATAATACATAGGAGCAGATATGGTTCAACCATCATATTACACTCATATTAGAAAATTTTCTTGCCTTCAGGACACCCTTTATGTGACTCTCCAAAAGCCATTACAAATATGTTTTGTGTTTACCACCAGCTACAGCACATGGACAACGGCACGATTATGAATTCTGACTTAAACCCCCAAATCCAGGCAGAGCTAAAGCAAAGCACAATAATGAAGCTTGTCAGCTCCGTCCACTATCCTCAAGCTAACTTTGAACTATGAATCCTATTTTGCATAAGCTTTACGTACATCTGTCCACACAACTCACCGTACTGATAGTAAGCTAACCACATGCTTTGACTGGTGTTATTTTTGAGCGTCATCAAAAATGAATGCTTATTTTATATTATCTTTTGAAAAAGAGAGACAAAACCAGTAAGGAGCAAGCCCTGATTCACTTCACATTTCCTGTACCGCACATACACACAGAGATAATAAGTAAGCCCAGGGTTATGTCGTCACCCCTCCAAAATGTCAGAGCAATATAAATATAAAAAATGTTCACCAAACTCCAGCGGTCTGAGTGGTTTTAGTTATTTTGTAAAGATTGTTAGTACACGAGCGTTTCTGCACGACCATGAACCACAAATAAAATATGAACAAAAGAACGAGTCAATCTGCTGAACCACGTTGAAATATTTCAAAGAACATGAAAATAAAACAGGACAGAGTTATTATTAGGACAGAACTGCAGTGATGTAACAATAAGAGTCAGTTGAAATTGAAGGCTGATGTATCGTAACTGTGGAAACTGGAGCGCAGACAGAAACCGGCTGTAGAGGAGAAGTCAGACGGGCCAGAAACTGACAGACTGAATTTGTGAATCATGACATCAGACCACACACGCATTCCCCTGTAGCAGGTTCATCGACTTGTGTGGCATTCTTTCACTTTTCTCTTTCCTTCTACTCACTTATACTGTAGCACCACATCAAAGCTCGCAAACAACTTTTATGGTTTAGTCCCTCTCCAAACTGGATTTGCCAACTCATTCTTCATCATAATTCACTCCTGCTTATGATTTTAAAATCAACATTGTGCATGATTCATCAAGGCATCTTATTTATCAACCTCTACCTCTAAAACAACTTTCCTTTTCAGCTTATGTCACCTTTTCATTTCACTTTTTTGTCATTGAATATCTAGTTTTAATTGGAAATACATCAGCTTATGGAATCAAATGGGTTGTGAATGACATTTCATGTTGACTTCTGTCTTTTCAGCTCATTGATACTGTTAGGATTTCATCATACTGAACTAGTCTAATACTAAAAGGTTACTCGTATCAAGCTCTTTTTAGCTTATTTGGCTTACGGTTTGAGAAGGGCTTCCCCCTAAACTCTTACTAAGAGCTTTCCAAGCTAGATAAACAGAGGATATACATTACCACTGACCTGAAATACCTAGAAATATTAACTTCCATAAATGGAAGTTAAACCCATTCCCTAACAAAGGAAAAGCTTTTAGGCCACTAAAAGCCAGACATTACACTCTTACTAACAAGGAATGGCAGTAAAGAAAGGAAAATATCTTGCAAATCGTAAAGGGAAATATCTACCACGCATGGTCAGCAGAATTGACAGTAGGAAGAGAAGCGCAGTGTGTGAAGAAAAATATAGTGTCACAGGTAATCTATCAGTTGACATGTATTCATTCCCTTCAGTTCCCACAGTACCACTTTTCTATTCATTTGAGAAGGAGATTCTGGACTGAATCTGCATAAAACTGAAAAGGACTGAGAGAAAAGCAAGATTATAGTGAATAGGTATAACACTTTCATGACGCAACACACTGAAAGTGAAATACTGCGGGAAGCAACAAAATCACAGCCAATCAGAATGCACAGTAAAGTAAAGTGAGGAAAGCCTATGATTTATAACTTTATAATAAGTTCAGTACAGCACCCTTTGAAGACCAGTGGCCACATGTATCCCAGAATGCACTGCAACAAGCTCAATGAAACCAAAATCCAAGATGGCAGATTAGGTGAGTGAAATATCCATTACAAACAAATTTAGAGGGATAGTTTAAAAAAAAAAAAGGAAAATTCTGCTTGGAACACAAAAGGAGATTTTTTCAAGCATTTTTATTATATGGTCATTTTTCAAAATATCTTCTTTTGTTTGTGATGCTGATGAAGATAAATAAATTAATTTGATACTGAATAATCAGACTCTAATCAGACACTTTTTAGATCAGATTACCCATTCAGAAACTTTGTTATATCACATTGCCTTCATTTGTGACTAAGTGGAGCTTAGTTTAAAAAAAAACCCTGAAATGATCTGATTTCAGGTATGAACCCAACACTGCTGTTGGAAGCACAGGTGTGCGGGTAAAAATCCCCCAGTGGGTGGTGCCCGGCTCAAGCACACCGTCCCGACTGCAGGGGTGTATATGCCCATCTGGCAAAGGCAGTTTGTGCCCACTAATTAGTTGTTTACAGCCTACATTCAAAAATTATATCCTCAAAAATTCACTTTGTCCTGTTTTTCAGATCCCCTTGTGTTCTTGGACTGGCCAGTTGAGAGAAAGACAGAAAAACAGAGACAGAACAAGACAAGAAAAACTAAAGTACATAAAAAGACAAAGAGGTATATGGGTCATTGACGAATAAGGTTTTTAAAAGTGTAAAAAAAAAAAAAAAAAAAAAAAAAAAAACCATAATGGAGATATAATTAATTTTGAAATTTTATTAAGTGTTAACGATGAGATGATGTGGTTTTTATAATCAATTAGCTCTGCTTTTGTCATTTTTTTACAAGATGGACAAAATTTGTCACCAAAAAAGTCATTCGGTTTAACCAAAATTTCGGTTTTACCGAATGACACTTTTGGTTATACCGAATGACAATTTACCTTACATACTTTACATACTTTGGACAAAAAAAATGACCCGTCACATCATTATCCATGTACAAAGTTCAAGATGAAGTGCAAGTCTGTAAAAATACTGCCAATGTACTGTGTTAATATTAAACATTCTGTAATGATTTGACATTGTTTTTTTCTGTTTTTTTGAATTACGCATTTCATTGTGTTGTCTTTGAGGGTTGAGGGAAATGTAGCCTAAATAAAATTAACAAAAAAAAGTTACTGATAATTTTCTGCTAGTAAACTTTTTTTTTCTTACTGTGTACTAGCAGCATCAAACAGAATAGTAAAAGTAAGGAAAAAATAAGCAAAAAAGTTTTCTCAAACACTTCTGCACATCGGCGCTGAAAGCCTTGTGGGCAGCGCACCGACATATAGTGCTATTTTCCATAATAAAAGAAAAAAAACACTAAAAATAAATCTTAAAAAAGTTGGGAAAAAAACAAAAAGAAAAAAAAAAAACACTTCTGCAGTCTGCCATTTGTCAAAAAACAGATAGTCCCGCCCCAAACTCACACCATTGTTTGAGCCAATGTTGCTGTGTTGGACTCATTAGGATTTTCAAATAAATAGAGCATTATTCTGAGTCACAGTGTTTACACTTTTCTGAGAAATCAACGAGTGGATTTACATATATATTAACACAGAAAAAACGACACACTTCAACTTTAAGAAAGAACAGATAAAGTTGAAGAACCACATAAATTAATGTGTACACTACTAAACAAGAGAGAAAAAAAGATTTTCTCCCATACATAAGATTATTATAATAAATATTAGAATTAGAGACTAAGGCATAAAAACAAAGAGTGTGAGAAAGACAGAAAAATTAAGAAACAGTGAAAAAGCAAGATAACTTGTGAAAGACAGACCTTTATATTTAATTTTTTTCTCATCATAGCTTTCCACACTAAACCACAGGCAGCAGGTATAAATACAGCAGTCTGAAATCACTAGTTAAAATCTGAGAGTATATTTTGGGAAAATTAACATTCTGCAATGATCAGAAAACACCCAAACAACAGAGGCCTGATTAGCCAACACCCTCTCGGAACAGCACAATAAACTGTGCTGTACTGTAATATTGTGGTAAGTCAGTCTCAAAGCATGATGCACTCTTATGCTGATGTTGAGTGTTATTTGGGTCTCTGAAAGAGAGAGAGAAACAGCAGGAGGAGAAGATTATACAGACAAATAGCTTCAGAAGACACTACTGAGGATGCAGCGCATCAATCACACAGCACGCACACCAACAACAGCAGACGCTCTCATACACACGCACAACATGACGAAACACCCAAACACACCAGAAGGAGAATACACTCACTTAACAGACACAATAACCACGATGAAACACCCAAACACACTAGAAAGAGGATAGCATGTGATATGTCAACAGTGAGACAAAACACAGCAATGTTCTGTTGAACAGAAAGTAGAAATCTCACAACTTCTTGCCATGCACACCCATATGCTGGCATACACTTAAGCTAGAGCCTGCATGCTGCTTCAAGGGGCTTTCCCAATGGGAACCTACAGAGTAGACCAATCCACAACCCCAGTGAATTATAGCGGCAATATCTACAGCCTTCTGCTTAAGGGCCTGACAGCTTAATGATCTCTCCCACTCCCATTTTACGCAAACACACACACACACACACACACACACTCTGCATTTCATGCACACACGTCAATTACATTACACACCACAAAGAGCAATCGTGATGCCATCCCCTCCTCGCTCATAAAGTATCCATTTCCAATAAGCTCTATGACATATGCCCGATAGTAAAAACAAAGAGTCACTCTACTGTTACTGTACACCACAGCACACGCTTAAAAATACATGAGTGACAAGAGCTAAGAAAGAAAGAAAGGGTGAAAGAAAAAGAATGAAAAAAGCACAAGAAAATAAATATGTTTAAGAAAGAGCTAGAGAAAGATACTAAGAAACATATAGCAAAAGAATGAGTTGAGGCCTGTTCACACCAAGGACAATAACAATAAAAAAAAGATATAACGATAACAATAAATATATAGTTTTAAAAATCATTCTAAATATAAAAGAATATCACAGTCCACACCACAACTATAATGATAACAGCACAGAGAAATATCGTTGGAATCATTTTTAGAATGATTTTTTGATAAAACCATCGACAGCCAATCAGAATCTATCCTGCTTTAAAGAGCGTCCACTGGTGTGGATGATAATCTTTATAGTTATCTTTGTAGTTATCAGCCTTGACGTGAAGGGGCCTAAAAAGCAAAAGACAGAGGCAACTATGCAAGAAAAGAAATAGTGTAAGAAAAGTAAAATGGAAAAGAAAGAAAACTAAAGAACAAGGAAAAGAAAGACAGCCAAAAGAAACTAAAAGAATGAGAAGAAATGAAAGAGAGTGAAAAAAAGAAAAAAAGAGGGAAAGAAAAACAAGAGGGAAAGACAGAGCAAAAGAAAGAATAGAGAGATCGAAAAACAGTAAAAGAATGCACAAAGTACAAAAAATAAGCACTAAAAAAGAAAGAAAGAAAGAAAGACAGCACAAAGGGTTAGAAAAACAAAAGTGCGAAAAAAACTCGGAAAGAAAGTGAATGAAAGTGCAAAAGAAAGAGTGAGTGTGAAAGAAAAAAGCATGCAAGAAAAAAGTGCACAAGAAAGAAAGAAAGAAAGAAAGAAAAGAGCCAGAGCGAAAGAAATAGCGAAAGAAAAAAAAAGAGTGAAAGAGCGAAAGAAAGAAAGAGCAAAAGAAATAGCGAAAGAAAGAAAGAGCAAAAGAGCGTAAGAAATAGCGAAAGAAAGAGAGCAAAAGCGAAAGAAAGAGAAAGAGTGAAAGAAAGAGTGAAAGAAAGAGTGAAAGAAAGAAAGAAAGAAAGAAAGAAAGAAAGAAAGAAAGAAAAAGTGAAAGAGAGAAAGAAAGAGCGAAAGATAGAAAGCAAAAGAAAGAAAGAAAGCGCACAAGAAAGAAAGAAAGAAAGAAAGAAAGAAAGAAAGAAAGATAGAAAAAGCAAAAGAAAGCAAAAGAAAGAAAGCGCACAAGAAAGAAAGAAAGAAAGAAAAAAAGAAAGCCTTCTGTAATAAGGAGATGGACACATGGGTATCTCCAGGCAGACAGCAGCATGTGACTCATTACAGACAGAGGCTGGAAGAGAGCCTTGTGTCGCTGTTACAAAGTCACCATATGAAAACAAACACAGCTCTATTGGGGCTCAGAACAGCTCTAAATGAACTCAGGTCAACAAACACAGCCATTTGGGGAAGGAAACCTCAGCGGGACAGGTAAACTAAACATTTCTGCCTCTGGTATTCAGGGAAAAGCCGCCCTGCGCTGCTCACAACACACACTATGACTGCACATATTTGATTCATGCTCCACAGAGCCGACAGAGCGGGCGGCAGGCAGACAGACATGCCCAGTGAAGGGATGAAAAGGCTTACTGCACACATCCTGCTGCCGTATCAGAGAGGGGAAACACACAGCGGGTGGCTGACCGGCCTCCTCCGGTTCAAACGAGTGTTGCTGCTGCCTCCGTTACACTGGCCTACTGGAATCCACCCTAGAGTCATCTGCATTGAGTAAATACTACAACAACATCTAAAGGTCAAAACTGTCATGCAAACAATGGCCTCATACCTTATAGTAGTAAAAGCATTTTGTGTGTTTGGACGCTAGTTCTTAATTTAAATGAAATGTAACCCTACAAAACCGTCTCACTCACAAAAAACATTAAAAAAAACCTTCTTGCATGGGACACAATTAAAAGCACTACAAATTCATGGTGGAGGCATGAGAAAGGAAGTTCAACATAATATAATTTTCTCAGCTCTGCTTTACAATAGGGCTGTTTGTGTTTGAAAGGCATGACATCACTGTTTGGATGTCTACAGTCCACCACTGGATTCACAGCAGCGGTTGGTGCACAAAATGGAAGCCGCCTCCAGTGGTGTCACACTGCACATCTAGCTATCACTTATTTTTGGTTTCAAAACAAGTAAATTAATCTATCCACATATTAAAATCCATTTTTGTCTTGTCTACTCAATGGTACATTCAAAGTTAGAGATGCACCAATAACAACATTTTTTTTATTGTATCATTTACAATTATAATTGTGTGTGGTATTCCGTGTTATTACATGAGACACTGTACAACATTGAGAATCGCTGGCCAAGGCTTACTAAAGGAAAGGCTGTTTGACATCAATCAGTGTATGAGTCCATTAGGACCCTCTGGTGGGCCATAAAGCCTCAAATCATGTGACCAATGACTGTCCACTCCTCACATCAATATATGAGCCTCCACTCGGGTGGCTTTACAAGAGATTTTGTGCTGATGTAATGGTGGTGCTGTTGTCTTTTACAGTCCGGAACCTTCTGGATTCTAAATGCAGAGATGTTCTTCTTATGATATGATCACTTAGGAGGAATTACTAAGAAAAAAAAAAACTTTCTGCAGGAAATTATGCACTGTTAATATGCTAATGTCCAGATCCTGCTTCTCCTCCCACTAGAGTATTAACAAAAGCTCTCATTAATATGTTAGCGATTTTAATTATGCTTGACCCTTTTATGAGGACTGAAGTAACTTACAAAACATAAATGTGAAACAATCACTACATTCATCTGGTGTACCAAAGGGTCAAATGATCATTTAGGGAATTAAAATGCAGCATTAAGAGTTTCTTAAGAAAAAGATCTTCAAATGCAAACTAGTTTAAAAATTAACAAAACTTCTTTGACCCCATGGTCATGGTTTATGGCGGTTTTAATAAATAACAACATCAGGAAGATGATTTTATTCAGTTAAGTTACATTCAGCCACATTTAGTGTTAGATTTTATCTAGTGATTTTAAATCTTCAAATGACCTTAAAATTTAACTTGAATTTTATCATAAAATTAAATTAAATAAAATTATTAAATTAAATAAAATGTAATTATTAAAATTAAATTATTACAATTTAAATTAAATTAAAATATTACAATTTAACAAAATGATTACAATTAAATAAAATGTTTATAATTAAATGAAATTATTATTACAAGACAATGGAATTAACTTACATTATTAAAATGACTACAATTAAATAAAATTAAATTATTAAAATTTAATTTAATTTTAATTTTAATTAATATTATATGTTAAATATTAAATTAAATATTAAATATAAATTAATATTTAATATTTAATTTAAATTCATTTAATTTAATTTTCAGGTCAAAGTTCATGGTATCCAATCTGACACCGTCATCTGACCCACAAAGAACATCTACAAATGGTGTAATAGATTGCGCAGCAATGGAAAAAGGGTTCTCTTCCTGAATCTACCTGCACCTGTCAACAGGTGGAATGAAAATATGTGTCGGTTTCACCCTAACCTGTCTGACAGGTCCCGCCCAGAGAGCAGGTGTGTTACATATACAGTCAGTTCATGGTTTGCTAGTAAAGCGGTTTTGTAATCTCTGGTATTCAGATTAAAGAATGAGCCAGTGGAATTCAGTGCTATATATTTAAATATGTAAGTACAACATCTTAGCAAAGTGTATCTGTTTCAAAGGCATTCTGTAGAGCGCAGCTTCCAGTGCAAGATAAGATATGTGAACTATTACGCACAAGAGACAAAGCTAGTACAGAAAACCAGAGATAATGTCAGAAGAGACCGGTCAGGCAAGATTCCTGACATTCCAGATCACATAGCGCAAACAGAGGGCATGGAGACGCTTAAACATCCAGCAGAACATTCTAGAGCTCTTCCACTGTGTGTTAAGCAAACAGGTGTCATGTGAAGTTTCTGGCACTGTGGATATTTTAGTCACTCATTTCTCAGTTATTTGCTTTAAGGTGCCAAACTTCCTCCTGACCCTCCACAGAATCCGATATTCACTCAAAGAAAAAAACTACACTTTCCCAGAAACATAAATTCTAGGACACGCACAGCAAAAAGTGAAGAGGAAAAAATATGACAAACACAAAAAGGTAGGAAGTAAAGGAATCAGGAAATTATACTGAGGAAGTGACATTGGTCAGGGCTACACAGCAGAAAGGGCTCATCGTGTCGTTTCTGACTGGACTTAAAACTTTCCCAGCATCTGTGTTTCACAAGCGCTGCAGTATCTGAGTCAGCAAACACTATTAAATTGAATGCAGCTTATGCCAAATATTTTCCCCACCTCAGCTCTTGAACTTTACTCAGGGTGTATTTCAGCAAAGTACTAACAAATTAACTTACAATACCATCAGAGACCATTAGTTAGAGCCCTTTAAATATCTAAAAGCCTCTACATTATTCATTATGTTCTAAATATGGATTTTTACATTTTTGCACATCAAAAGAGGCCTATTTTATTTATTTATCAGCACTTAGTTGCAGAACAATATTACAGAACAATAAATAAAATCAGCTGATTGAAAAAGTAAAAGTGAATAAATAAATGAATGAATAACTAACATTTAAAAAATAAAAATTATGAAGCTATTATTGAATTGTTGTATATTTATTGATTATTGGCAGTATTTAAAGGACAGGAAATTATAGGGAAGACTAAATGGGTTTTGGACAACGCAGGCCAGACTCAAACCAGAATTTCCCATATGAGCACCAAAGCTCAATGTGACCAGGATTATTATAGTTAACTAAAACTAAATCCATTTAAAAAAAAAAAAAAAAAAAACTTCTGTTACATGAAATAAAAACAAATAAAAAAAAAACTGTAACTGAAATAAACTTAAACTAATTTTATTTCAGCAGGTTGCCAAAGCAACATTTCTCATTTTCATTTAATTTGATGTAAAAAATTAGTAAAAACTATATAGACATATTCAAAATAATAAAAACTAATAAAAATGGCAAAAACACCAACAAAATTACTAAAACTTGAACTAAAATAAAAATGAAAACAAAAAAAATAAAAATAAAACATATATACAAAATATTAATGAAAACTATAATAGTATCTCAGTGATACTGAAACAACACTGACCGTGACTGAGCGCATGTGTTAACCACTAGGCCAGAGCTCGAACAGAAAACACGATTTGAACACAAAGCAGGCTGGACTCAAACCTAAATTTCCCATATGCGCACCAGGGTTCAACGTGACTGGAGCACATGTGCTAACCACTAGGCCAGAGCTCCAACAGAGAACAAGATTTTAACACAATGCAGGCTGGACTCAAACCTACATTTCCCATATGTGCACCAAGGCTCAATGTGACTGGAGTGCATGTGCTAACCACTGGGCTCCAACAGAGGCCTTTCTTAATGTACTGAACAGAAGAAGTAATGCGTCAAACGGGATGTTTCTTGACATACTAAAAATAGGTTGCCAGTGTGCAAGAGGGAAAGGATGGATAAAGTTAAATGAAAGAGGGAAAAAGGAAGATATGCGATGGGGACAGAGAAAAAGAAAAGCTGAAAAGAAAGAGAGGAGGAGAGATGCTGCAGTCTGCACTTTTTAAATGAGGACAATGCACTCCACAGAGAGATCTAATTGCAATACCTGGCAACAGGACTTATTCAATTAGGTAATATGTGTATGCAGTGCAGCCCACCAATGAGATGAGGTCAATGTAAACTTCTCCAAACAAAACATGCTGAGAGAGGTTAAAATATAAGCAGCAGAAAGCCTTCATAAAATCAAAGAT
Source organism: Ctenopharyngodon idella (assembly GCF_019924925.1). NCBI lineage: Eukaryota > Metazoa > Chordata > Actinopteri > Cypriniformes > Xenocyprididae > Ctenopharyngodon > Ctenopharyngodon idella. The sequence continues at coordinate 6,892,548 of NC_067230.1, read as the reverse complement.
ACAGTTCACTCAAAAATGAATACTATGTCATTTCTCGCACGTCATTCCAACACCGTATGTCATTCTTTTTCCCTTACAATGAAATACAATACATTTTTATAACGATCACCTCTGTGAAGCTCCAAAATGGGCAAAAAGAACTATATAAAAGTCCATAAACTATACATTTCAAGGATTTGTGAACTGGATCATTTAGATCAACTAGGAAGAAGCACTTACCCAGTGATTTGTAAAATGGTCAAATATCAGCTGTTACACATTTTGAAAGTCAAAAAGTCAACCTAATTTGAAAATGACCTCTAAAGAATCTGAGAAATGTGCAAATGTGAGAAAGAACCACAAAAAAACACTCGAATTCTCCTCACGAATCCCAGTGACTCCCAAGATTCACAATTTGTCTCCTTCTTTGTCAATGACCTAAGAAGCAAAAAACTTCAAAGTCTGAACTATTTTTTCCACCACAAAAAAGCGACAGATGGAGAGAATTGGTTCGTCATGCCTCTTCCTCCCTTCCTCTCAGAGGTGCTGAAGACAACTTTGTTTTCCTTCCCCCTGTAATGAAGGAGAAGAGGTCTAAAGCATGCCGCTATAGAGGAAAAAAACCTTCCCAAATGAAAAACAGACAGAAAGAAACACCAACTGCACCGCAAGGCAACTTTAGCCCTTTAGCTTAGCATAAATTATTCCCGCCCAACCATCCACAGAGAGCAAGAGAGGTGCAGATTTAAAAAAAATGGCTACCAGGAATTGCCTCCTTTAAAGCTGTTGGTGCAATTACAGGCCATGCCAGTAAATCAGTACTGTACAGCCTAATTTAAACTGACGCTGCTATATTAAAGGGTTAAGAATAGCATCAAACGTTTTAATGTTTAAACGTTTGCACCACCCTCGTCTTCACGCTTTTCTGCCATGAAGTTTGAGGAAGAGAGATGGACAGAGTAGAAGTGAGAAAGCAGTAAGTCTAAGTGGTACAACGATATTTGTAGCAATTTTGCTATAGAGTTTACATTGCAAAGGTGTTGTTAGTTTGTGTTTGTTTACTTAGCAAATTGCCGCATTTATATCCAATCAGAATTTTAATGTCAGAATTATCAGATTTATCTTGGGCTGCCCCCTCATAGTCGACTAAACGTTAGTCGACGTGAAGAGGCTTGGCTGACTAAACTTTAATCCATTGGTTAGTCACAGAAAAAAAAAAAAAAACGTCACGCCGTGACAGATCATTAACACAGTCAGTCCATGCAATAATATGTCGGGCTGAAAATCCAAAGTGTTGGAACATTTCAAAAGGGTAACAAAAAGGTGATGCGACCTCAAACATGACTTATTTAAAACATGCAGTAGCCTTACTTTGTCCACTATACATTAGGGCTGGGACAATACATCGATTCTCGGTTCGCGACACAAAGAATCTGGAGCGATACTGATATTTTCCGATGTATCGCGATTCTCTCTTGAATCGATTCTAAGAGTTTTTAACAGCAGATGGCACTACGTGCTTTAGAAACACCTGTACTCTGCTTGCTTCCAGTTCCTTTACACACACCACTTAAACCTAAAATAATCATTCATAAAGTTCGAAAAGGTTGAAGCGAATTACAAGGGTGTTCGCAGTGGGCTGTGTTTACATTAATCTTGCATCATAAAAGCATTCTGAGCTTAGGTGCAAGTATATTTAACCACCTACATGTTTTAGCCGAACGCACGAGTACTCTCCAGCACTCTTCTTCATGAGCATTTGAGTGTGCGGTTAAAAACTAGAGCGCCATCTGCTGCTAAAACTAAGCTCAGGATCAATTCAAGAGAAAATATCAGAATCAATCCAGAATCATTATATCTCAAAATCGATGTATTGTCCCAGCCCTACTTTTCATGGCCGCTCGGTCTAACATTAACCTAGTTAGAATGAGCAGCGTAAATGTGCGCCAATATTAGCCGCATATCCTAGTGTTTGTTAAATTAGTATCGTACTTATTGCATGACATGTTTAACTTAACTTCCACGCATCTTCACAAAGGCAAGCTTCATTGTGAGCAAGACACAAAGCTCACTTCTCTCTGACAATGTGGACAAACTCATGTTCCTTTCTCATATAATATGAGAAAAAAAATAGTGACCGTGAGTCAGGTATGTTTCAGTTTGCTGCTATCCACCTTATTCCTGACTAGTCTACTGTGTTTCGAATTATGGGTTGCACTTCCGTTTTGGGGAACTTCCATTTTAAAAGACTGAAACGAATCGTTTCAAATCATAAGGTTGCCCTACAAATAAAGCTTATCCGTCAGAATGACTGAATGAGCTGTCAGTTTTTCTTTCATGTTTTATTTCCAGACATCGTGAGAATAACGTAACACTTGGTATTTTAACGTAACATGTTATAACAAGAATATCTATGGCAAGAGCTCTTTTCAGTCGCTGCTTTCTATCCTTGTGGTTATTTTCTTTTTTCCCTTTGCATATCGCTGTAATAGTATGAAAAAGGACAACATATACTGCACATTTGTGGTCTGTTCTCCCGATATAATTTCCGATATATCCCATTAATAATTCACTGGAATGCACAAATCTCTCGTTTTTCTCCTCAAATCCTCACGTCTCTTTCCAGGTTTGTTTTCACAGGTAAATACAATTTATTATCTGTAAAAATGATAGAAATCACTTTGAAATAGTATCACGCAATGCTGAAGTTCATGTACATTTTTTTATTAAGGCAACGTATATTACATAATACAGATATATATCACTAGTTATATTTAACCCGTCCGTTATTTCTGTGGAAATAACGGACGGGTTATTTTCATGGCCTGTTGAAAGTACCATGTTGATGCTTTTACACTTTTAAATGTCCTTTTAATGTTCGTTGGCTGAAGGATGAGTAGAATAATGTCATCTCATTGTACCCAGTTTTTAAAAAATTATTATTATTGCGTTCATAGAGTGAGCCTTTCACTGACTGTTTACAGTTTAACAGAAGTTACACCCATAATTCGCGCAAAGCGTCATGGGGCGTAGGAATAAGGTGGATAGGCTATATTTTATTTATTCATTCTTATATAATGTATATTTGTTTTCGGACCTCTGAGTTTTCATTCGACATTAAGGTTTGTCTGTCGGCCTGTTTTTTTTATGTTTTCTTTAAAGTTTGGGGGGGGCTAAAGGTAAGGCTGTTATTTATATTATAGGTTATTTATTATGATCTCAAAATACATTTTTATATCAGAAAAGTTCATGCAATATCTGCCCGTGTCACTGCGGCAAGCTTTATTCGCATGCTAAAACGCTTAATTTATATTTTAAATGCTCATAATTATGGTTTAGTATTTCTCCCCTGAATAAATAAATTAAATTAAATTAAAAATGAAATTAAATAATAAAATAAAATAAAATTAAATTAAATTAAAAAAGATACTTAATTCACCAGAGTGGGAGAGAGAGAGTGTCTATATCACAAAAGTGTTTTTAGTTTGTGTTGGTTTTGTTAGCCACATTTATTTATCCAATCAGAATTATCAATTTTATCACATTAGTATTACCATTTTGATTCTTTGTATAAAAAAAATGTTTTCCTGCCAAGCATGTTTAGAAATAATCTTATCTTTTAGTCTGCATCTATTAAGTTCCAAAATAAAAAATAAAATAAATAAAATATTTAATTCACCAGATTATCCAAAATGGTTAGGGTTATGGTTACTTAAATTATAAACAAATGCATCATGATACATCCCGTCACTGTAGTATAAAATTACTCATTTTTAAGCCAAGGCTTAAAATTAAATTAACACAGATAAGATATGACAAATTGAACCATTGAGTGTGTGAGTAGATAGCAAAGAAGAAACTGAAATTACCCTGTTGACTTACTGCAGGCAGAATATGATGGATCTCAACAGACAATGTGTGCGTGTATGTGTGTGTGTGTGCCTCTGACCCTGTCAACTGGGACACACTGTGCTCACACGGTCACATAAACGCCACTCAAATCACAACACCATGACTTCAGTTACCATGGCGAGAGAGACAGCCAGAGACACAACGGAACAGCATGTAAAGACTAATTAATGAAGATGAACAGTGAAAGAAAGCAATTAAAAAGGTGTTGATGAGAGGTACGACTCTCTTTCTCACACTCACACACAGCAATTAAAGACACAAACAAAGAAAAAAAAAAAAAACTGCACACAATCCAACCTAATAAATTAGTACAAGATCGCACATGTCCCTCATTTCATTGAAAACAAAGATGGGGACAATGACAGCAGATGCCGCGTACAGTGGCCCTCGCTGTCAGGATAAATCCTACTGTAAACATATGGCAGCCTCACCTCCACAGCTGCGTACTGTCAAACACACCCCCCTCCTCCGTCCCACCATAAACATGCTAACAAAAGGCATCAGGATGGTTTAGACATCGACACGCTCCAGTCATTACAATCGGCACCACAAGTGTTTCGAATCACGCTGGTTATTTTGCAGATGGAGGCTTTCGCAATTCAAACTGAAGATCTGATTTGTTTGGAAAGCAAGAACGGCGTGTTACTGTGCGAGAGATGAATTAAAAACAGAACAACTGACAAGCAGGAAAAGAATCGATCACAGCTGGATTTTTTTTATCTAATAACTGAAATGTGCAGAAAAAAATGTTATTTATATCAGAGGCAGAGTGTTCCGGGAGGGTTTGTTGTGGGAGAGATTCCCACTTCCTTTTGTAAATACTAACACATGGTTATTACATTTAATTGCTTGATCTGTTTTCCCTTCCGAAAGTGGGGTGCATCCTTCCACGGGTGGGTGTGTATGTGGTTGGGTGGGTGTTTAAGTACCTCCTGCTGAAACATTAGTCTCCGTCTCTAAAAAAAATTCCTTTGCATGCAAGTTTTTTAATTGTTTTAGTTAACAATAACACCACTGCCAGACACAGCAGTTCCTAATTTTGAGAATAGTGTAGCCTACTGATTGTACAAAGCTAAAGGAAGATTTTGAAATCCATATAACATTCAATTGCTTCAAGACACAATTCTGATGAACCCCGAGGAGATATTTTGATAATTTTGGGACTGTCTACAGAAAATTAGACAAAAATTCTGTCATCATTTACTCACCCTCAAGTTGTTTCAAACCTGTATAAAATTTCTTTGTTCTTCTGTACACAAAGATATTTGGAAGAACGTTTGTAACCAAGCAGATCTTGCCCCCCCATAGTATTGTTTTTCCTACTATGGTAGTCAATGGGGGGGCGAGATCTGGCGAGATCTGTTCTATCCCTTTAATGCATACATAGGTTGCATTAATTTACATTTTAAATCTCTGAAATAATGCATTTTGGAATAAAACATACTTGAAAAGAGCAAGTGATTAGGCTCTCTTACATGAAAAGCAACAAAAAAAGCACAAAAAAGAAGGCACCAAAGGAGAATCCATGGGCAGCCACCGACCATATCGGACACCGGGGTAGCAGTGTGTTGTCTGTCTGCTATTGTTGATAATAAAAGCCTGTCTAAATCCTCTTGAACTAGTCTGACCCCCTCCAAACTCTCTGCGAGACACCCCATACTCTTTTCTTGCCATCTCTCTTTCAGTAATAAGGCCATACGAGAAAGAAAAGGCCTCTTCTTTAATGAGATCTGTGTATTCAGACCCCTGGGCTTTGGCTGAACGGAACCGTGCTGGAAAAACACATCGTGCTGGACACACAGCAACCTCTCCAGAGACCCTGGGATGATGAAGCATAATCCAACCAAATATAACAGGGGTATTTGATTAAAGTTTGGAAAGGTCCAGTCTATACATTTCTTTCCCAGCATAGTCCAGACAATCAAATCTAACACAGTTTCAGTAGCCGATATGGCTTGTATGCTATAAGCAATGTGTACTGCAGGAATACTTATTGTAAATGTCAAAGCAATAGCATTTTGGACTATCCCAATAGTCCCAGCAATGGTATTTTCTAAGAAATAACTCACTAAAATAAACTTTACATTAAAGCCAGACAAAGAAAATTTGGCTGAGTGAACCACAAAACGCTAATTGGTGACTTCTGGAATATAGACAACCGCTGACGATTCGTGCCAGGTCAGGATTATCCCGAGGTTAAGTTCAATTTAGTGCTTGTGTGAGAGACTGCTCTGAAAATCATCGAGAAAAGAGGGCAACGACTGCAGAGCTGTGGCTATGCATGGGTGATCAGAACATCTGATGTGCGCAAGTATGTTTCTGCAACGTTTCTCCCTGCAGGAGAAACTATCAAATCGCATTTTTCTGTGCTAAACTTAGTCTCTCACAGATGTCACTTGGAATAATATTATCTAAAGGAGATATTCTCCAGGTTTTTTCCAACTTTCATCATCATGTCCAAGTCTGTAGTTTATGATTCCAGAGCAGGGTTAGGAATCAAGACGTTACAAATGCAATGAAAAATGTTTTCCAAACATTGTGTATTCTTTCTTTCTCAAAATTAGAAAAAGAATCATTCATTCATCAAGTCAGAATCATTAAATTCTTACAATTCCCATCCTTAAACAAAAGTTTCATTTGTCATAATGACTGCAAGATGGGCCATATTTCAGCTATAAATCTGCCTTGTATAAACTGATGAAACCCATACACATCTTTTGAAACTGATTCACAGATTCACAACTGACAGATGCTGATTTATTCACCCATCCGGCAAAAGCGCAATGTTCTAACAGCCATCACTCACCACAAGCTTGTTTGCCTTTCAAAGCATCTGCTGATTCAGAAATCACATCTTTCACTTTCTTTCAGTTCTTGTGTGACTAGTTGATCTTCTCTGGCCGAAAGAGACAGTTTGTGAATATTAAGAGCCTTACTAATGGAAAAAAAAAAACTCTAAAATCTTTCATAAGCACTAACCAAACTTGCATGGCTTGCTGGATGCCTTGACTGTGATGTTGTGAAACATGTGGGGCAGCATCACTGACTGAAAGGTGACAAAAGCGTCACAAAAAAGATTGTTTTAACAATAATCAAAAGTTGTATTTAAGCTCAGATTAAACTGAGAGAAAAAACAACAGCCGAACATAGAGAGAGAGACCAGATAACATAAGAATGGGAGAAAGGAGATATCAGATTTCACATGTTTTGACTCGGTATGTATGTTTTAGTATTTAAATGTGATATCTTGAGAAAAGTGACAGGCAAAACAAAGACCAAAGAGTTTTATCTAAGAGCCACCCCGAGCCTTCCCCAGAAACCTCTATTGAGACAGGTAAGCTGTTGACACATCACTGAGCACACACCGGCCCTGAGTATCTGACATTCAGCTGAATGTTTGCTCATCTCTTTGGTAACTGGGGGTTTCAGATGAATGCAAGTAATCGCTATAACCTCCAACACTCGCACAGACTTACAACAGGAAAGAAGCAACAGAATAAAACCACTCATTGTGCGATTAAAAGTTTAAAATAGGAAATAAAGCTGTAATTGTGAGGTGTCACATGTGAAATTTAAAGATACAGCCTAAAGATACAGATGTGAGAGAAAAAAAAACTTCACAACTGTGAGATATAAAGTCACAATTATGAGACATAAAGCTGTAATAGTGAGATAACAGTCATAATTGCAAGATAACTATGAAAAAAAGTTAACAATGAAAAACCACACCACAATTACAGAATTAATGTCACAATTATGAGACTAAAAGTCATATTCTGAGATGTCTTAGAAGTCATATTGTGAAATATAGTCACAATTCTAAAAAAAAGAAGAAGAAAAAAAAGTCGCAATGATAAAAGTGTAATTTTAATAAAAATTCTAAAAAAAAAAAAAAAATAAAGCAATATAATGTCACAGTTGTGTGATATAAGTCACAATTGTAGAAACTGTCAGAATTACATGAAATAATGTCACAAGAAAGTCCCAATTACACAATTAACAACACAATTTGCTCATGTCAAGCATCTCACAACGTGGGTCAGCTTTTCAAGCAGCAAGCAAGAAAGTTTTTGTTTTGTGAGTCTAATAGCAGAGGGGGAGATCTCAGATAAACAGCCACCTCACATAAGTATGAGTCCCCTTGTAAATAATGCTCTTTGATACTGATACAGTAAATTCTAGTTTGATCTGCAAATAAGAACGGCATCCTCCACAGGTCAGTCACAAGGTCAGTCACAAGACCCCATTAGCCCAGTTGGACGGAAACTCTCCCTGTGGATACACATAGCTTGAGGGGGAAAAAAGAGCTTTTGCCCTGGAACGGTCATTCTGTACAAACACTAGTGTAACCAGTTCCCCCTACTTACCACTTATAAAAATGTCCATGATTGAGTGAGCAGGAGGCCGAGCCCCTGTTGATTTGTATAAAGATTTTTGTTTAGCATGTTTCAACATTCAGCTAGGCTTGTCAATGATATTGGCATCCAGGTTAATGAACTTAACCGACCACGTCGCAAAACAAAAAGACACTCAGTCATACATATTTGTGCTCCACAACATCAAGAAAATCAGACCTTTCCTATCCAAGCATGGTGTACAACTCCTTGTCCAGGGTTTTGGTATGTCTAGTAAGAAACACAAAAACACTTTCCTGAGTTCGTTAGCTCAATAGCGATCAACTCAATAGTGAGTTTTGTGAGTAGTTAGTGGGTAAAATAATGTCATCATTTTAATTTAGATTAGATCATCTTAAAAAAAGTTTAAATACTTTTAAATCACCCTGCAGCCCCCTCGGAAGATTGCTGAGGTCCCCTAGTCAGCCCCGCCCCCCTGATTGTACTAAATTTCATACTAAATGACAATAAAAAGTCTCATTGACCTTAATAAAAGCATTACATGCAACACCTTGATGAGTTACACCTTAATACAGGGGTGCCCAAACCTGTTCCTTGGGACCTACCTGCAGAGTACATCCAACCCTGATCAAACACACCTATCTGTAATTATCAAGTGTTCCTAAAGATCTTGGCTGCAGCCAAAAACTTAAAAATGCTGCCTTCAGAGGACACATTCCAAGGTAGGAAGGCATCAGGGCAAGTCTTAATCCATTGTTAGCTTTACTTCCTGTCTCCTGAGATAACTTCATCTGATCGATTTTTGAATGCAGCATAGATGTATCCTTCACTGCCTTTGATATCACAAAATCCTATGCGTTCCATTCGGTGACAGTTGAGCTAAAAAAAGAAAGATGGCATCTGAAAGTTGTGGTTTCTGGTCAGTTTGTGTGTAAATATACATTTTTGACCAATGTTTTCCAGTTCTGATGTCATTTCTAGTGAGAAATTACTACTGTAGTAATTATCTATTTGTTTAGTTCTCACGAAAGCTCGCTCTATTTTGCTGTAGATCATTAAACTGTTACACTGCCTCAGAAGTAGTACTGTCAAAAGTACCAACCATGATACCAAGTCGGTACTGACATTTTAAAATGTGAGGCTTTGAGCGCTGTTGAGCAGATTCGTAAACACTTCTGATTGGCAATTGTGTTAACACGCTCATCAGATATGTCTGTGATTGGCTACAATGATCAACACTTCAAAAACATGTTATAAATAGACATCAATGACGCTGTTCACCGAGCGCTGAGACAGATACACATGGGAACGCTTGAAAGCACACGGAAGTGTTTGAATTTGAAAGCGTTCTCCCGCTTTCAAAACGCTTTTCAAATTCAAACACTTCCGTGTGCTTTCAAACGCTCCCGTGCATTGCTCGTTGTAGCCAATCACAGACATATCTGATGAGCGCGTGAACACAATTGCCAATCAGAGGTGTTTACGATTCCGCCCAACAGCGCTCAAAGCCTCACATTTTTAAAATTTCAGTACCGACTTGGTATCGCAGTCAGTACTTTTGACAACACTACACTGAAGTCTGTCCGAAATCAGTTTCGTGAGGCACCTTTGTGCGCAAACGCTGCCTACAGAGTCATTGCCTAAGGCAGCGAGGCAACAAGTCAGCTGCCTAAGTTTTCGGATGCAGCCCTTAATTAGCTGGTTCGGTTGTGTTTGATCAGGGCTGGAGCTGAACTTTGCTGGAAGGCAGATCTCCAGGAACAGGATTGGGCACCGCTACCATAATAGTAATGTACACAAATTGCTGTTGCATAATCATAGGTGGATGCACAAATGTGCGGTTGAGATCATTTGGTTACTCATTCACTCCTTTATTTTTCCTTCCTTTTTTGAAGCACTGAAAGAATGGGTAGCTTTCCTTATTGTTTTAAGTTGTTCCGGCTCACCAACTGTGATAGGAAGCAGAGTGGGTTCCTCTCTTTCTCCTGAAGAACACAGATGTTTAAACTGAACTCAGGAAAAGGAAATAAACACTTCCACATGAAATCTACCCACTGAGGCCTCCACCCCTCCCTTCAGCTAATTTACACTGCTGTAAATCTATCAGCCGGCCATATATAAACGTACAATATATGTATATATGAAATGGAATTGTGTTTGATATATGTGAAATGCAGCAAGACTGAAATTTGACTGTGTAAACAATAAAAATGGATGTGGAACGTAAAGGCACAGCCTCGACAGCCTGATGTGATCCAGATAGTAAATACCTTCATGGTAGCCTCTGACCACTGGCTTAATGGCATTTCACAGTCCCCTCTCTAATGGTTCAGGGTAGATTAGCATGATCCCTGTGCAAACTGAGGCTGTGAACATGCTAAATACACATACACATACACACACACATGCATTTTCTCCCCAGGCATAGCCTAATCCAGCCCGATGTCAAATCCCACACAGAAGCTCCCAGACAGAGGGATGTAGAGCAGTGTGTCATTCCACCCCTTCAGAAAGCAGCTCAGAGTGGGAAACTGATCTAGTATCAGCATTTGTTTACAATGAATGAGCACAGACATGGGAGAAATCTGATACAGGATAAATTGCCCTACTGTGAAAAGCATCATGATAACTCAACAGCCTGTCTGGAGTCTGGACAGACATTGTATGCACTAATTTGCAGCCCAACAAAAACTTGAATATGATGGTCAGTGGCATGTAAGAGTATCCACAAAAAAAAGAAAGGGAAAAATCTTTTGAAAATATCGTTAAAAACACATGTGCCAAATTCAATCCCCCCTGTGTTGAAAATCAAGTTTTTAATGTTGTTTATATGTCTATGTGGTGTTTTTAATGTGCTTTAAAGAAAAAACATGTGCAAATTCATAAGTCAACACCATTGCTGAGTATTTTCTCCTTAAAACTGCAGTGAACCAAAGACAGTCTCAAACCCGCGGTTTGAAATCGCTGGTGTTTCTGACGTCACAAACTACCCTGTAACCAATCACGTCAACGTGTGATCGTCAACGAGTGGATCTCTGAGGTGGTGTGAGTGAGTGGAGGCGGGGCTAATTTGCATATTCATAGAACTGCGTATACTAAATGAGCCAAGGATGTAGAGTTACATTCAAGCTATTTTAAAGTCAGTAATTGTATCCCTTAAAACTCATCGTTGATCACCAAAATGACACATTTAAACATTTTGTCCTGTCAAAAAAAAAAATCTTTATGCCTTAAAATAGCTTGAATGTAACTCTACACCCTTGCCTCATTTATTATACACGCATCTATGAATATGCTAATTAGCCCCGCCTCCACTCGCTCGCACGAGCTCAAGAGATCCACTCGGTCAACTTACTGAGGTAAACACTGCACAATGGTATCGCTTTTTACAACGCCGGACACATAACTGTAATTAATATGATTAGCTTTTTGCTACAGTCATCAAACAGCTAATAATGTGTTGCTAATGTTACACAAACCATGTTCCCGTTCGCGAGTCAGACCTCTGTCTTCTAACAATCAGTATCCTTAGAAACGCTTTGTAACTAATTAATGTCAGTGGAGAAAGGCATATAGTTCATCATACATCGCTATATACATCATACACCCGCTATATTGCCAAATCTACCAGATTTTTTATATCAAGAGAAAAATATACCAGGATATATATATTCTCTTGAGACTCTCCTGCTTCAGAGCGGTCATGGTTAATGATATGCTAAAGCCCGCTGGCACGGTGACGTGATTGGTTACAAGGTAGTTTGTAACGTCAGAAACACCAGCGATTTCAAACTGCGTTTTTTACACTGCAGTTTTAAATAGAAAATACTCAGCAATGGTGTTGACTTATGAATTTGCATGAATTTGCATGGGGACTTTAAGGCATGAACAAAAAGAAAAAAAAAAACATTTAAATATGTCATTTTGGTGATAAATTAATTATTTATAAGTAATTATGTTTTTAGAGAGTGACACCACATGATATTTTACAACCTGAACTAACCTTGCCTTGTCATAAAAATGTCAAATGATCTGCCGGGGACCTCTCTATGATATCATTTAAAGTTATGTTGTGTGACCAACATAGAGAAAAAAAAAAAAAATTCTCTATGTTGGTCACACGACATAACTTTAATTTGGCTTACAAAACTGCTCCAAATATTTTAATTCAGAAATGCAAGCTTGTCATAGAAGAGATCTATTCAAGTCATATGTACGAATTGCATTTTAACATATTTTTGAGTAAATTAATAAATAGGACAAAAAAAAATAGTGTCAAGTGATGTCATTGATTGAACCATGAATCTTTTTACATCTTGCTCACTTGAAGACTTCCATAACTGCCATCCCATGTAACTTTTGGCTCAACTTAGCTGGGATTGCCAATAACAGTGTTTTCTCAGCTGAAGAGGCTTATTCCATCAATCAATACAACAGCGTTGAAAGGTATTCCTATTACATATTACCACCAGAGAGAGCTGCCAGGGCACAGACTGTTACTGAGGTCACCACAGGACTGAGAGTCTTAATGTAAAAATCAATGAAGATTAATGAGTGAATTTGTTGTGCGCTGCATTAACTGTGCCGAAGGTTATGGATGGGCTGTGTGCTCATGATTAGACACCATATATAATAATGGCCCACACAAATGAAAAAGGCCATATGACTGCTGTGAAGACCCACAGGTGCTTGTATGAACAAGAGCATACAAAGCCTTGATCCACAAAAAAAAAAAAAAAAAGCATTCAAGCTCAGCTTAATGCATTTCATATCAATTATTCATCCTACAAGTCTGAAGAATGGGAGAGTTTGAGATCATCAGCTTGTTGAGACAAAAAAAATGAAGTATTTTTGTTCACAAACTCACAGAAACACAGATGGCATGTGTTGCCAAAAACATCTTTATAATTAAGGCTGGTTACAACAAAGAATTCCCAGACAGCATGATAGATTATAAACAGTGAAACTCAACACCAGAATGTATATGAGGAGTGTATGAGTGAGAGAGAGAGAAAGAGAGAGAGAGAGCTGGAGCTGGGCCCAGTGGTGCTCTGGGAATGCAGTCCGAGTTGATTGGCTGGTTTCCTGATATTGTCTGAAGTCATTTGGTGAAATAGGCAGAAGCATAGAGAGCAGCATAACTCAAACCATGTGATGAGGCAGAGCCCTGTGGGGAGTCACCACAGCTTCAGCACAATGGACAGTCTGTAGTGACTTTACCTGGGAATTACGGCTCACTCATCAACTCCTCATAAAGGATTAAAGTGAAATAAATGACGAATGGGCTTAGAAATGTGAAGAAGGGAATCACATGTGATTTTATTTAGTGAGTCATGCTTTCAAAGTGTGTCTACAAAGGGTGTTTCTAACCTTCTGTGAAATAAATTTTGTCAAGTTACGCTTATTTCAATGTAATTTGGGGCAAAATGTTTCAAAATGCCTAAGAATAGAGATTTGTTCATTCTCAAGTGAGAAACGCATTACATAAAGTTGAAAGCAATGATAAAAATAAATGTGCAAAAATGCATAAATGTTATGGCATAATTTAAAAAAAAAAAAACACTTTACTGCTACTGCTGTTCAGGGCTTTCCTTAGGGAGGCACAACCAAGGTCCTTTGAATTGACCCATAAAAATTTGGTCTTGGTCAGTGAATTTTAGCAACTACAAATAAATAAATAAATATTTGTACTAAATAAAAAATAAAATATGTATAACATTATATTATGTTGTTATTATTGTTGCTGCAGTGTAATGCTTTTGTATGGTTTCAAAAAGAAATAACTAATTAAATATTGGTTCTACGTATTGGTTATTGAACAATAATTCCTTTATTTGTTTACAGGAAATACATCACATGGAGGGGGAAAAAAGTGAGATCAAAGCACTTACCTTGCCTCACAGTTTTCAATCTTATAGGTCCCTTGCAGTTCTTGATCACTGTCAGCACATCATATAGCGGCAATCCAGAGACAGAGAGCGTCTCCACTTCCAGCACTAATTCCCCTTCGGACACTTTCCCATTTCTGTACTGTACGGCATTCCCGTTAACGTGTCCGATATAGGCGAACTCACCATTCTCCGCACCGCCAAGCAGCTGCACGTTCAGCTCGCCACGCGCGTCCTTAGAGACCGTGCACTCGTTAACTTTGGTGGTCCAGTGATTCTTTTTCTGTACCACTTTGGACATGATGAATCAATAAAATCCGTCCAGAAACAGGTGGTTCCACTGACAGACGAGAAAACGAAATAGTTTCATAGAATGAAATATCCCACGCACACGCGGTAAAGTTTCTTTTCCGTCCCCTCGGTCATGAATGCAGCTTCTTCTTAGCCCAAAAAAAGAAAGAAAAAACAAAACCAAGCCATTGTCCGGCTGTTCACTAAATGAAATTCCCCGTCCGAACGCTTCCCTAATTAGCCTGTATTGTTTTCCTCATCTTCTTAACATCTTTGCCCTTTAATCCTCTTGGTTGCGCTCATCTGCTTGTGTTTTAATTTCATAAACCTCTTTAACTACACTTTTTTAAGTCTCAAGCTGTTTTCAAAATAGTTTAATATTTTCTAAAACACTTCTAACTACAATTTCCGCAGCTTTCCTTGGCACACAGACTGTTGGTGAGCGTTTCCTCCTGGTTCACGGCTCCTTTAAACAGGTACAGCGTTGACGTCTGTTTTGATACATTTCATCCTGTTCTGCCTGCTCGCGAGTAGGGATGGAGCGAACGTAACGTGCGCGCATGCGCACTATTTCCCTTCGGCCTCGAAGGGAATCCTCTCTGCGCCTGTCACCAGGTCCTAAAGCCCGTCTTAAAGGAATAATATTTACGAACCTAAGCCGATTTCTGTGAACTCTTGATTAAATGTCTTTCACATTATACACCGTCCAAGTGCTGCAATAAAAAAGCAAACATAAACATGTATAAATATTCGCACCTGGACTGCATTCAAGGCTATAATCAGCATCTAAAACGGGTTAATTGTAGTGAGATGAATTGATAACATCTCCAGAATCAAAGTACTGGGCCTTAGCCATAAATCATGAAAGATTTTCGAACGTAGTTTTGTCTTTGTTATGTTTAAGACTTGCTGTTTACAAAGACAGGAAGTAGGCTACTCTTGCATGACCAGTTTTGTCGGTTTGCCCAGAGTGCTGGTTTGTGTAGAAATTTAGCCTAGCATAAAGGTTCATCCAATATGAATCCCTGTTAATCAGGTTCAGCCTGCCTATCGTGTGTTGTCCTAAAAGAATTGTGCCCTGTTTTCCAAAACACTGTGACTGCATATTTATGTAACTATCATAAATGTAAGATTTTACGAATGTTGACACTCTTGTAACATAAATAGTAATTTGATTTTACCAGATGTAGCAGTAAGAGCAGTCATTTTTACAAAATTATCATTGGATTTATGATTTTCACTGGAATTACTGTAAAATTTAATGCTGTATCTTGTAGCCCTGGTTAATAATATTATAAATGTTATATATTATAGTTGAATGAATTTTATAATATATAATATTCTATGTATTTGTTTCTGTTTTGTTTTTGTTCTCGTTATTTATAATGAAGCAGTGGGTAGATAGCAAGTTAATGAGGTATAGATATTCGAAACTGAACAAAGTCATCATCCCGTCACATTGGCCTGTACCAAAATTATCTACTTAATTAATATTGTCAATCTTATAATTATCGTGATGAACCATTCTATAGCTTTTTATTTGTAAATGTGTTTCTACAAATGAAAGTCCCTTTTAAATTTTCTTCACCTCTGTCCCTTTCTCGCCTATGTCAATAGTCAGTATATTTTTCCTGCATGTGTTTGTCTGACAGCGTGTTACAGCCTGACACGTGAAGGGCCGTCGTCGGGATCAGATGGGCTTCGCTGTTCACCTTGGGAAAAGCAAATGAGCTCTCTGATCCTAAAAATAACATTCAAAGTACTCCTTCTCCCTGGAGACGCCAACCATTGGCCTGGATGGGACAGGAAACAGAGTGCTTTTAAGCTTAAACCGTGCAACTTCTCTTCCAATCATCAGCGGAGCTATCAGACGCACGCTGCGTTCATGCCTGCTGCATCTGGGATCTTTGAATGATGATGTAACACGTCTAACCCGATTTCACTCCTGAAATAATCATGAGCAAATTTGAAGTTGTTACTAAATGTTGTTTGGCTCCAAAGGTTTGGCTAAAACCTGATGTCCCTCTCATTGATGTCACCAGCTGAGACCTAAACCTCAATTTGCTTGCATGTTAAAAGTGCTTCAGTGCCATATTGAGACTTCCTGATTCTGAAAGGAAGTGTGGTATATGGCATTCACCTGATGTGGAAGTAGACTTGTATATTTGAGTGTGCAGCTTAGCAACATCTCTCTCATTTTGCCAGTCAAATCCTCTATGACCTGAAAGAGGGCATGACTTTCTCATCACTGGCCTTCTACCACAAACCTCCCTGCCAGAACACATCATTTAAGTCAGAGTGGCCTGTTTTTCATTTGATTGCATCTGCCTTTCAGACCCTATTGCAGTGGGTGAACTATCTATATTTTTTCTCCCAACCCCCTCATTGCTCTCAGTCGATTAACACATGGGAAGCATATTTATCACCTGACCTACAGAAGATTGCATATACAGTATTACTTCACCACACAATCCCATTGTATTTTAACAGACTATGATCAAATTAGATTTCTGCATGTTTATTCTTTTTAGTCTCTAATTGTATTTGACATATAAAAGCATACTCATGACTATTAATATTGATTGTAATTGTACTTGTTGTAAATGGTAAGTGGCAAGCATTGCTATCAAACCTAATGGATATATAGATGTATTGTGTCTGATAATATAAGTTTATGAAATGAAATCTTGTCTGACTGGAAGATGACACTGATGAAGGTCGTACTCTCAGAAAAAAAAGACTATTCAGCTTGATTTCAGTGTAATTAGCAGCATAAAAAGTGACAAGCATTTTCATTCTGCAACCCACTCATGAACTCAATAAATCTCTTTTACTGACTTTGCAATAAACTTGTCTCTTTTACTTTCGTGTTCATTGAAAACCAGGAAAGAACTTTCATGTTCATTTAAAGGGATAGTTCACCCAAAAATGAAAATTCTGTCATCATTTACTCACCCTCAAGTTTTTCCAAACCTGTATAAATTTCTTTGTTCTGCTGTACACAAAGGAAGATATTTGGAAGAATGTCTGTAACTGAGCAGATCTTGGCCCCCATTGACTACCATAGTTTTTTTTTTCCCCCCTAATATGGTAGTCAATGGGGGGTGAGATCTGCTGGAAAGATTTCATTTTTGGGTGTACTATCAGTTTAAATCTTTGTCAAATATTTCTCTCTTTTTCCCCTGATCATTTCATTATAGACTGCTCTCATCATTTACTCACTTTACTGATTTTTGTTCATTTTCGGAACACAAATGAAGATATTTTAATATTTTCTCATCATTTTTGTCCAACTATTGAAAGTCCATGCAACCAACATTTTTAGGTTTCAATAAGTTCAGACATTGTAAAAGTAATTCATATGAATCGAGCAGTTTACTCCAAGTCTTCTGAAAAGACACTTTATATAATGAACATTTGTAATTCAAGCTTTTAATTAAAACTTTTCATATATAAACACTGATAAATGCACGTATATAGAGTACAATAAATATGGTAAACAGAAACTCAACTGTGTTTGCTTGATAAGTGATTTTCATTTTTGGGTGAACTATCCCTTTAAGCTTTACACAAATCATAAGATAAGAAACTCGCATATAGCGTATGCAGATTTTGTAGCATATGCCATGATGTTCACTAGTTCAGTACTGTTCATTGCTTAAGTTTTTGGCATTGCGAGCAGTATGTTCTGATCTATAATACCATGTGGCCTATTGACCTCTTTTTGCAGAGAGAGAGATAAAGAGGGAAAACAAACATAAAACTGTGACATACCGATTTTGTGTAATCTCCTTTTCCCCTGACTCAGAAAACCTCTCATATATAATAATATGCAACGAAATAAATAAGTACATATTTTTTCACTAAAGTAGAGCTGAACAAGAGCTGAGTAGAGCTGTTTTATCTTGCCTGATTCAAGATTTTAGCTTATGCCGAATTACGCCTCTTTGCACGTGTTTGATACTATTAAAGGCACACTGATTGATTTGATTTCTCATTACAAAGTTTTAACCCCTAAATAGATGAATAGCACTTTTTATAAATGGGTCAATGATGTGACAGGTCATTTTTTTTGTCCAAAGGCCTTAATAATATTAAAAAACAAAGATATTACATCCAAAGTGTAAGGTATAGTACAACTAGATCTCTTTTATTGAATCCAAAAGGTTTTAATTATATTTTGCTACATATAAAGATATTTTAAAGATTTTGAAGTGTCAAAAAGTCATTCGGTTGAACCGTCCAAAGGCCAATACAGCCATTTCATTTGTTATTAAAACATCTTAAAATGTAATAAATGTATATATTTTTTATTCTGGCATGATTATATAACATTATATCAACATGGTATTAAAATTATGTGTAGAAGTCGGTGCTTTTTTATGAGAAAAAATGTCCGGAAAAATGAATTTCATTGATGTCATTCAGAGTAACCAATATGAAGGGACTATTTTGGATTAAGTCATGCTGTCAGTATCATGTGCCATCATTCAGACACCTGCAAAGGACCACACGGCTGTGAAGCAAAGTAACTAACTCTCTCTTAACTATTTGCAAATTTCATGTTTTCACTTGCTCATATGCATGTTCCGAAACATCAGGTCATTCGGTACAACTGCTATAAAACATGGAAAATGTTGTAATATTTAAAAAAATTGTACTAAAAATAATATGTTTGATTGTCCTTTTGCTAGCTAGCTAGCAAGCTAACTGGCTAGATATTCGTCATTCGGTACAACCAAAACTGTCATTTGGTAAAAACGAAATTTTGTTTAAACCGAATTACTTTTTTGGTGACAAATTTTGTCCATCTTGTAAAGAATGACAAAAGCAGTGTTAATCGATTACAAAAACATCTCATCATTAACACATCTCCATATATCTCCATTGTGTTTTTTTTTTTACACTTTTAAAAACCTTATTCTTCAATGACCCAAATATCTATAAAACTGTGTACACACTAACATGACAGAATCATTGGTCTAAATTGTTTTATTTTACATGGAGCGGGTCACCTCATGTTGAGATCACACGACCTGATGAATATAGTTGCTTTATCTCAGTATCTCCCCTTTTAATGGATACTTTTGCACACTGAATAAATTAATAATGGCTGACTGCTAATACACATTGACACTGGTATCGTGTTGAATGATACTGAATCCACACCACTATAGCCACCATATCCACCATATCAGCCAGCACAACAAATACAAAAAACAACTGCAAGTGAGTAATTTAAATAAAATATCTTAACAAGTTTTGTAAATCACTTTTACCAGAAACAGGCAACAATATTTATTGTCAGTTATTATTTCATACATGGTTATATACCATCTCAGTACTGTATCTTGAGGGCCTGAACACAAGATGTAAAAATTAAGTAAATTACTTATCTTCCATAAAATGTAATATGGTGAATTTAAATAATATAGATAAGGGAACATTAATGTGATACTATGTACAGTCTCCAAGCAAACGCATTAATTCAGTGATGTTAGCCTCACTCTTGTCTTATCCTTTGTCTTTCTATTTCTGATGGCTGTAATCCTGTTCATTAGCTTAACATGAATGCACTCTGAGTGCTATCCAATTGCTGGAAAGTACCATAAAACCCTTCAAACATCCTTTGGTCAGAATTTGATCCCTTAAAACTCTTCAGTGGGAGGATTAAAAGAATCAGGTTTTTTTAAGTCCAGTTTGATTTTTGGATTAGCTTGAAATGCTCCACTGTAAAATGTATTCTTCTTTGAAAGTCATTATTTAAACACAGTTTTGAATTCGTTGGCAACTAGATGAAAAGAGGCGCATGCAAAACTTCTCTATTAAACCCAAATGGTCCCTTCACAGTGATGTGCACGGTATTCTAAATAAACTGTCACTCGAAGCATGGATGGACATTGGAATCAGCCTTGATAGGCTTTACCAGACATACAAGACGAATAAAAGGCTTTTGTTCTGTTTTAATTGAACTGCTGTCCTTGTCTATGTTTAACTGTTTGAAGAGGAATAGTAAATGCCTGGATGGGAACTTTGTGACCTTGCTTAGTTTTTTGACTCTAAGAGTGTGCACAGATAATGAGAAAATATTTTGTGTGTGGGTTATTGTGGCTTATTATGTATAACTCAGTCATGTGACATTTTCTATTCACCATATTTCTTTGATAATCAATGTACATACATATTCATGTATTCATTTATTCATTCTCCCATTTTGATGTTTTGCTTTGTACTTTTTGTCATCAATATCAATGACAAATTAAATGAACAGGTGAAATTTGTTCCTGTGCATGTAAATGTTGACAGAATTTAAGTGCCCCATTATGTTTTTTTAAAGGTTGGTTTTGTTGGTCCCCTACAATAGGTTTACATGCATTCAAGGTCAAAAAACACTTTAATCTTCCAATAATATACATTGCAGCATCATTTCTTTTCTTACAGTCTCACTGATGACTCGTTTCAGGCAGTTCTGTCTCTCTAAACCCCGCCTTTTCAAGAGCCTACTCTGATCTGATTGGTCTGTTGTGATTGGTCTATCGCTTACAGTGTATATAACAAAACATACACTGTAACCTGTGACGAAACAAAACATCCATTATCTGAATTTTGAGCTCCTTAGCACTTGTACACACAATTAAACAAACAGTAACAACGGTGTAAGTTTTACCTTATCAATTCGTCCTCATCCTTTGGAAGTGCATGCAGAGTGGTTTTGTTTTTGCAGCGCAGAAAACAGCGTCTTCTCGACATGTCAACAACACATACTAAAGTCTTCCAGGCCTCAGCTACAACTACAGTGTTTGAGGGCAGGTCAAAGTAGACATTGTTTGCGGGCAGCCAATGAAGACCATAGGCTGGCATTAAATAATTTGTTACAAACCTCCGTAGGTTTGTGAAGGAATTTAGGCTGGAATTACTGACGACTCGTTTCATGCAGTTCAGAATTGGTTCTTTCGTTTGGGAGACAAAAACTCCATTTATCATTTGATCTTTTGCAACTTTTACATTTACAAACAGCTATATTACATGAAAGGTAATATCCCCCCAAAAAAGCAAATCTTTGGGTGAACTGTCCCTTTAAGTGTATATCTGCTTATATCAATGCTTCAATTCAGCTTTGGCTTTTGCTCTTCACCACCCACTTTGTGGGGCTTCTTGTACAGATTCAGTGAACTGCAGCTTTATAAGAGCACCTCCTGCTCTCTTATGTGTGTAGTATGTCTATATGTGATTGTCGATGTAACCAGCAAGCTCCTGTAGAACCTGGAACAGCTCCAAAACATACCATGCTGCTTGGCCCCAGTATCCCTTTATATGGTTCCAGTGTCAGCTTCCTCTGAGACTGCAGGAATGCTTTGAAAGTGATGTGGAAGGATGAGCTCTTTTCTGGTGTGATCAGTTTCAATAACAACGTTACCTACAAATTACACTGCATTTTTGATCCTTTTCTCCTTTTTTTGGAGAATGAGTGGGTAAGTAAATTATAGTCAGCACATAACCTTGACTGGCCCGCAAGTTAAACACAATATGCTGAATGTGATTATGCAAGAAGAGAACTTTGTATCCTTAAATGTGAATTTTGCAACCTTATATAGGGGTATGGGAGATTTCAAGAGGTTCTTCTACAGTACACACACACACACACACATATATATATATATATATATAGGCCCCACTGAAGTAAATGTGTCTATAATAAAGCACATTTGTGGAAAAGAAACCTAAGATCAAAAAAGTAACTCTGATCAAGGGCCAGATCACTTACTCTCCACACTGCTGCCCCTAGTGGCAGATCCATTATTCTATATTAAACACCAAAGGTGATTTGGTTAAAACAAAATAGTAAATTGTTTTGGGTAGACTTAACAAATAATCTTCTAAGAGTGGCCCTGGTGTCCAGTTTGTAAAGTAAAGGCCTTCCCTTAAGATTGCACTGTGCACCGAGGATTTCCGCTCATGCTCATTGATTCTGTATCTGGATTTTATCATTTGAAATTATGATATTGTTCCTGACATACTGTATATAGAAACTAAAGGTCAAAATGGGTTGTACTGGCTCTAAGGAGCGGTGAAATAAAAACAAGACAGTATGTTTGATAGCTTTTATAAATAGTTGAGTGAAGGAAAGAGGAAAGATATCTGAGATATCTGCACATGGTATTCCAGGCTTTCAAAGATTCCTGGACTTACAAACAGTGTCATTATAATATGCAGTAGGGTCTACCGCATACAGTACCATGAAAATTGAGATGAAAAGAGCTAGGTGCTCTCTTCATTACCCATTTAAGGTCCGGATTGCCTCAAGAGAATAAGCTATAAACTTTTTACGTAACTTTTGGAGATAACCTCTAATTGCTGGCCCACATTTATTAGGTCTTCCTGTACAACAGAGACAGAGCCATCATAAGTGCTAATTCGGGATAAAGGATTAGCCAGCTAACGCTAGCACTCTAATTTATGCTAATGTCTCTTGCATGTGTTAAAGTGCACTTTGAGGCTCTGTGTGGCAGAAAGTCTTTACATTTCTTTATGTGTGCTGCGCTATAATGTAGTGTTGGCTGAAATCCAGATGAAAATAAGGAAAGTGAGCATGTGCCAAGCATGTATGCCAGGATAAAGGGGCCATACAGCTAATTGTTACAGTGCCTACAAGTATATAGGTCAATTCAAAATGTATAAAGTTTCAGGCAGAATAATTCAAAACAGCACCTTTCCAAAATAACTTTCAGAAGATGCATGCCTTACCGGAATGTGGCTATATACACACAAGGAAAATATTGTTGAAGTCCCTCTGGAGGCTTGCTCTTTCTCTCTCTCTTGCTCTGCTTTGCTACATAACATTTGCTCTCTACCTCAGGCTTAACATGGCACATTCAATTACATCTCTCAGTCCACAGTACGTCAGTTTCTGCTCATACTGTGATATGATTTGAGGAGTACAGGGTGAAATATAGGCTATAAATATGCATAGATACAGACTAAATGTGCATGTACGCCATTCATTTTCATAATACTTGTGGAAATGTTACATATGGACCTGAATATATGTTCTTTTACTTATAAAGAAAAACTCTAACAGGAGCAGTTAAAGTCAACATAAAAAGCAAAATAAACTTTTTAATACTTTTTATAGTTAACAATTAATTTGTGCAATCCTGTACATTTTATTGACTATATTATTTCTCTCAAAAATATTACTTAAAAAATACTACATTATTATGGAAGTAAAATTGTGGTCGTGAATGCTATTTCAATGCTCAAACAGTTTGATGCCACTAGTGGCACAGAAATCACATGCTTCACCTTAGTTAGTTGCGATATTCATTTCAACAGTACAACAGTCAGGTTCCGGAACAAAAAACTCAATTCATTTTCTCCATTGGGAAATTGATTTTGAATGATAACTTCATTATAAACCTTTAAAGACAGACATACTGTGAGTTATGAGGTTGTTAATCCATGGTATTTGCTTCTGCTGAAGCCATTAGCCCACATTATTTCAACTTATTTTTCAAATAATTGTGTTTATCAGTGGAATTAATGGTAAAAAAAAAAAAAAAAAGAAAAAATGATGATGCTATACAGAAAATTACACCAATCGAAAGAGTCGAAAAGAGCAACACATGCATATTGAGAGGAGCTCTCTCAACAGATCTGCACCATAGACTGTAAAAAAATATGGACGACACACCTTCACTCTCTTCCATTGTAGTATGTAAAGCCGCCAGTGTGTCAATAAGGCGCTGACATCATGAGTCTTGAGTCTGCAGAATGCAGATAATGAACTTGGAGCCCGAGTCTGCGCAGTAGTGAGCGCAAAGTGAAGCCGCGATATCAAGGTCCTGTTGTGTCATTATGTCAGTGTGAAATAAACAGTTCTGGAAATATAGAAATGAAAGTTAAAGCTCCAACGTCAAATCCCACGTTTTTATAGCATCAAATAACTAACTAAAAACAAACTTATTTAAAGAACGAACATTTTAACTAACATCAGCATGATAAAAACTGCCTGAAATGAACGAAACCATCTTTGGAAAAAAATATTTGATGTGTAATTTCATTGTTTAGTTTGTCTCAAATCCCATTACATTACATGGAGAGGGCGGGGTTTATGACCTATACTGCATCCAGCCAACTGGGGGTGATCGAGACACTTTGGCTTCATCTGCACATGCCAAAATAGCACTTTAGCTCCACCCACTCCTATGAAGAACAGCCAATGACATAACTGAGTTGAGCTCTCTATGCTCTGAAAATACATAAATGTATTATAATGTACCATTCTTGATGGCTTATAACTCTTTAACTAAGATTTGGGGAAAATGAATGGAAAGTTACTTCTGGAACCAGTGCTGCTGAAAATGACAGTAGCCCCGCACTGCAGAAAACACGAGATCCAGGGGGCAGAGACGGGTAGGTTAAGGGATATGTAAAGTAGGAGGAGTTGGATCCAGATCCAGGGGGTGGAGATGGGTAGGTTTAGGTCCAGGGGATGGAGACGGGTAGGTTTAGGAATATGTAAAGTGGGAGGAGTTGGATCCAGATCCAGAGGGTGGAGATGGGTAGGTTTAGATCCAGGGGTGGAGACGGGTAGGTTTAGGGATATGTAAAGTGGGAGGAGTTGGATCCAGATCCAGAGGGTGGAGATGGGTAGGTTTAGATCCAGGGGTGAAGACGGGTAGGTTTAGGGATCTGTAAAGTGGGAGGAGTTGGATCCAGATCCAGAGGGTGGAGATGGGTAGGTTTAGATCCAGGGGTGGAGACGGGTAGGTTTAGGGATCTGTAAAGGGGGAGGAGTTGGATCCAGATCCAGAGGGTGGAGATGGGTAGGTTTAGATCCAGGGGTGGAGACGGGTAGGTTTAGGGATATGTAAAGTGGGAGGAGTTGGATCTGGATCCAACCCCCTGGATCTCGTGTTCTGCAGTGAGGACCATCTCGAAAAAGGGAGCGGACACTGTTGCGCTCTAGGACAGGACTTGATTTTGTCCATCAGGAATTGATTGGATCATTGAATGGTTGTGGTTTGTTATTGCTGTGATCTCATGAGAGTGACAGGTTGTCCCGCCCTAGCAAGAGATGTCGTCACAAGAGAGAGGAGAAGTTATTTTTATTAAATATTACAATTGTGCATGAATTAAAAAAAAAAAATGTCAGTGCTGATAGCCTCGTGGGCAGTGCACCAACATATAGCACCATTGTGCTTCGGGCGACCTGAGTGCGAGTCCTGACTGGCGTATCTTTCCTGATCCTGCCCCCCTCTCTCTCTCCCACTTCGCTTACTGTCCTAAAGGCAAAAATGGCCAAAATAAATAAAATAATAATAATAATGTGCACAGTTAAATTATTTATAATAAATACTGCAATATTCCATAAAAAAAAAAACAAGAATTGTCCATTTTGATTTCATTGTGACCTTAATCTGATAATGTAACAGTGCATATATATATGTGCACACATAGCACTCCAGAATATAACTCCGGAAACAAAGTGATCCATGTCAGCGAGCAGCTAGTCAAGCGTGAGGCCAGACTGTTGTCAGCACAAAATACTCTGTGCTTCTTCTGAGTTGGATCATGTGAGGGAGAAAAAGAGAGTAAGGGTGGCAGAATATTCTGTTTTCCTGTCATCTCCTCTGTATCATCTGTGAATATGTGTGTATGTATGTATGAGCCTGAGGCAAGTCACATCAGCTGTGCCTGAGAAGCAGATGTAGAAAATACTAAGATTAGGGAGGTGAAATGCACTAAATAAATACTTATAGCCAGCTTGTCAAATTTGCAAAAGCATGTAAACAAATCATATCATTATTTCTGTTAAATGAAAACTCTAGTCTCCAGTCTCAATATTTTTGGCTACACTGTTTCTTTGGCTTGGACTGAGATGAAAGAAGGCTTAGGTGTGTATGTAACATACTGATGAGATGACCAGACCTGTGGTCGACCCACAACTGACAGCCATGTTTAATTAATGTAAGAAAAACACACAGAGTCAAAAAAAAAGGCTATTCCCACCTCTTACTTCACCATGCCATGAATAATAAAAACCCCTTTTGATGATGAGGTCTAAAAGCACTGGACAGATATACATGACAACTAGGAAATACAGTGAAATCATCTATCTTCTCCAACCGCTGGAGGTGAGATCTGGCTTGCATATGAGTCTCATTAAGATGGATCTCGAAGGACAGATGAAGTTCCCCAGGTCACAGTATTAGTGGACCTAAAAAATCGACTGAGACATTTCATATAATGCCAGTCAATAACAACCTCTTACTGAGGCAAGGGAAATCAGAGAGAAACCTCACAAAATGAAATCTATAAGCAGTATACACAGTGCTCACGTACGGTCCCAAAGAGCACTGGGTAATTACTCCTGGACAAAATAGCAGGTGATCTATGGACATACTGAAGGCAAGAAACCATTAGTGCATTCAAATGAGAATGTAAACAATCTGAGATAACTTCTGCTGTAAATTAAGGGTAAAACTTCCATTGCTCGATTTAAATTACACAGATAAATGGCATACTACTATTACTACAAAATACTACTGCTAATAAATGAAAATAACAAATAATACAATTAATATATATATATATATATATATATAATCATTCTTATTAAATAAAATAATAATATATAATAAAATAAAACCAATAAATGGCATGAATTTACTACTATTACATGTATTAATACTACTTCTAATAAATAAAAAATAAAATAAATTATGTATATTTATAAATAAAATAATTCTTAATAAAAACACAACGAAATATAATAAAAAATATATATATATTAAAAAAGGTGTGAAGATTATGTTGTGTGGAAATTTAAATTAATTAAGGATTAAAAATGATATACTAACTTTATGAATACCTTTGAATTATTTTATTTATTTATTTATTTATTTTTGGTAAAAAACATCTCAACGTGCAAAGTAATTTCTAAAGTATGTACAGACCCAATATGGGTCTATATTGTAAAAAAGAATTGTTGGTTTAACTTAAAAAGTAAGTTACCTGGTTGCCTTAAAGGGTTAGTTCACCCAAAAATGCCATGCCAAAAATTCATGTGAGTACAGTGGTTCAATATTAATATTATAAAGCGACGAGAAAATTTTTGCTGCGCCAAAAAAAAAAAAAAAAAACAACTTATATAGTGATGGCCGATTTCAAAACACTGCTTCAGGAAGATGCAGTGATGCAGTGTTTTGAAATCGGCCATCACTATATAAGTCGTTATTTATTTATTTATTTTTGGCGCACCAAAAATATTCTCGTCTCTTAATAATATTAATATTGAACCACTGTACTTACATGAACTGATTTAAATATGTTTTTAGTACATTAATGGATCTTGAGAGAGGAAATGTCATTGCTTCCTATGCTCCCTATGCCCCATTGTATTAACTCAAATTAACAATTTGACTTAATACAATGAAGGCGGTTGGTTTAATCAACAGAAACTCAAAATATTATGTTATCTGAACCACATTAATTATCTAAGTTGATTTGACGAAAGAAAAATGTTGTGATAACAAATCATGAAAATAATTTTTTATAGTGTAAGACAATAGTTTATATTAATTCTCATCACTTTATTTTTATATTGACTCCATGCAGTAACAAACACATATATGATTTGGTAAGTGAAAGCCATTTCTGTTGGTGTATTTTGTCCATTTGGTTAATCCTTAAACACTGGCTTTTAGACACTGCAGATTTGCAGTATGGTCCAGATAATAATCACTGCAAGCAATTTGTCACTGTCATAACTGCTTCATGTAATTTCTTTTTGTTCATATGGTGACATTATGGTGTCAAACTAGTACTTGTGCTGATTACTGTGATTACTCTGCATGTCCCTCATTATATGTGTCTATGAAACTATTCAAAGCATTGTTCAAGGAAAATGACATAACCCACCCAAAAGAGTGTGGGTGTATTAATTTATATCGAAAGTTCTAAAGACAGTCATCACAGTAACACAGAACTTGCTGCAAGCAGTAAGTAACAATATTATCATAAAATTATTGTTAGCTGCAGTCATTTTTTATCCAATAAGTTCAAGATCAGAGTGACAAAGCCTGTGAACCCTGTTTGTTTTGATCCCAGAGACGACTCTGATTACTTTTCAGTGAACAAATAAGATTCAAATAAAAGTCAACACCCATCTTACGATTTACGCTGTTAAAGATTGCATTTGATTACTGCGATAATTTTATTTTGTCAGAGAGGAGCGAGCATATGAATTCAATTAGGTTATAGAAATGAGCGGTTCTTTTTTCCTTGAATAGTGACAATATAGATACCATATAAAAAGGGAATGAAGAGCCAGATTCAAGTTTAAAAAGTGCAACAGCTCTGTAAATGATCTTCACTTTTTAATCTCAGATGTAAATAGACAAAGTCAAATAATTATTCTCAGCAATCTGTTGTGACGTAGGCTAATCTAATATAATTAAATGCTGACATCTAATGGTGAAAATCTGGCAGTACATTCTTGTGAGACTACGTTCTTGTGGCAGTGGTACTGTTACTTTTCTCAGCGCTGATCACGATAGACTAATCACAGTCATTTGGGATTACTGACAAGGCATTTAGCCTAGGCTAGTTATTTTACAGATATCTAACGAGAATTTCCATTTGTATTTCGTTATTTATTTATTTTTTTTTTTGTATATTCAAAATTATTATGAACGTTAACGGTTAAAAATGGCCTAAAAATAACCAAAGTTGAAAATACTTTAACACTGGTTTAAACGCACTCTGACAAAACAGCATAGCCTTTGTGTAAAGAGCTTTGGGGGCTCTTATTTTGTAATTCAGACCGTCCTGAAACAGCGTATTTCAAGCGTATTTCTCAATATGTGGTGAAATTGGACTGTGGAAACTATGACTTTTCTTTTTCTTAGTTTCTGAATGTATTGTCAAACAGCATATATAGGCTATGAGTGTTGGAGGGTTTTTATTTTGGAATTCAGCAGCAGACAGTGTGAGACTGTGAGGTGTACTATCATTTTCAGGTGAAATTGGGCTGTGAAATATTATTTATATTTATTTATTTAGGCCTGTTTTTTTTTTTTTTTTTCTCAGGTAGACTTTTATTTTGGAATTCAGCTTATGTGACAGGCTGTGAGGTGTACTATCATTTTCATGTGAAATTAGACTGTATTTTATTTTATTTTATTTTATTTTATTTTATTTTATTTTATTCAGACAGAAAGACTGACTGACTGAATAAATTAATGTGAAATCGCCTTCGCCAGAAGATCACTTGTTTTCAGACGAGTACCTACTATAGGCCACACTACAACACTTAGTTTGATAAAATGTGCTTTTGGATACTTTTTATGATTTTTTTATTATTAAATAAAATCAATAACTTCACTGCAACACACTGTACTGTCACCAAATTCAGTTCACACATCAACGCTTTTCTGCTGGTCATAGTACAATACTTAGTTAAAATGTGCTTTTGCATAATCATATTATAAAAAATATTCAATAACTTCACTGTTATTAGAAAAAATATTCAATAACTTCATTGTTATACAGTGTAATGCCATCAAATTCAGTCCACACATCAATGCTCTCTTGCTGGTTATACTATAGCACTTAGTTTGAAAAAAAAAAAGTGCTTTTGCATAATTGTTATGATTTTGTGAAAATGATTTTGCTATGATTATGTAAAAAGACATTTTATCAAACTAAGTGTTGTAGTAGGCTACAACCAGTAGGGGAGAGCATTGATGTGTGAACTGAATTTGGTGACAGTACAGTGTGTTACAGTGAAGTTACTGAATTTCACAATAAAATAATAATAATAATAGGCCTAAAAATGATGCAAAAGCATATTTTATCAAACTAACTGTTGCAGTGTGACCAGTAGGAGACCACTGATGTTTAAACTCAATTTGGTGACACTACAGTGACTTTTTTTTTTTGTAGTACGCTTTCTGGGTTTTGCACTTTGCAGACGGTCCCTTCGGACTTGTCTCTCAGCCGCCTGCTCAAAGAGATCAATGTTATAAGGCTCGTATTGAGGAAAAATAGGTTGTAGCTCTTTGTCTACATTACTATGATTGGAAAGAGGTGTCATTTGTGTTTTAAAAACGTTTAGCTCACGAGTTATTGATCCAGGAACTTTACTGAACACCTTGAGTTAAGCACTGACCGTATTTCTTTATAGGCTACTTAAGTCCAAGTTCAAAGTAAAACTCTATTAATTGCTCCATTGTGAGCGTACTGTACAGAGCTGTCTGAAACACTGCCAGCGGGACGTTAAACAGGAAGTGTTTGTCCGGAGGGAACACAAAGTTTCTTGGGGGAACGCAAAATTTTGAAAAATATTTTTTTCCTCCCATCCCATATTTTTTCTGCCACCATGTCCCTTTAGTGGCTCCACTAAATACTCTCGACAATAGTTATTAAAATAACGTGATAGAAACTGCCTCAAAAGAACTATAAAGACTGACGTGTCTGAAAACTTTGCCGTCCCTCAGCGCGTTGCTGTAACCCCTCAACCCAGGTCCTACTCACCCTGGTCTGCACAGTCCTCGAACCTGGGTCTCCGGTGTAGGAGTTGGACGCTCTAACAAGGAGGCTAAAGGCTGCAACCCCTAGCATCAGTCGCTAGAGCATCTCTTGAGATCAGAGGAGTGAGGTTTACTCGCACAGCGAATACCAGCTGGCCTCCGTTACACTCACCCCCCTAAACCTCACTCCCATTCGGGTCACGGCACCAATGTAACCCTTCAACCCAGGTCCTACTCGCCCCAGTCTGCGCAGTCCTCGAACCTGGTTCTCCAGCGTGGGAGTCGGACGCTCTAACAAGGAGGCTAAAGGCTGCAACCTCTAGCATCACTCGCTAGAGCATCTCTTGAGATCAGAGGAGTAAGGTTTCGCACAGCGACTACCAGCTGGCCTCCGTTACATTGCCACTGTCTGGCATATAGTGTGGGGCAGGCGATAAATTATTGCATGGCCAGTGTGCCATAGGCCTAAACATAACGCTACAGCGCTCTGAATACATCCACACCCCACTCCATCACCCGCCGGTACTGGTACGATCCAACCGCGAGCGCTAGCCTATATAAATGGAAAATCAGAATAATGAGTCATTTTTGTTCAAAAATCAGACTCGGACGCAGAAGAATTGAAAATTAAACTGAGTGACAATGATCTGTTTGTGAATTATTCTAAAGAAATGGAAAATGAAAGTTTGAGGCCAACTTGGTTCATAACCTATTCAAACATTTTGCCTCTATGTTTGAACATACAACATCTTTTTGAGATAATTTATAATCAACATCTCTTGGGGCAAATGGAAAAGAACTAACATCAGACCAATATTTTAAAGATAGCCTAAATCACAGTTGTAAAACAAATGATCCAAGTCTAACTTGTGAACTGTACAAAAAGTGCATTGCTATCAATGTCCATGAATTTTGATAAGAATGCTTTACATGGGTATATTTTGTGAAGTAGGCTATTTTAAAGACTGGACAGAAAATCTGATGAGAAGCTGAAGTGATCAAAAATCCATATTGGCTGAAGTGATATACAAGTTTTGAATGCTTATATCTTCTAATTGCGAATTTTGTCATTGTTTTGGAGCACACTAGCTTAACAGTAAGGCTAACATTGCCTATTCAAAGTCAAATAACTTCAATTATGATTTCATGGGGACTTTAAATATATTTTTTAAAGTACTAAATATAAAGAAATCAATAGCACTTTTGAAAAAAAAAAATTTAAAATGATGTAGCTCACGTAAAAAAAAAAAAAGAAAAAAAAAAGTGATATTTGGTTCAATGTTGACTCGATGACCGCTCGGACCGATTTAAGAATGATTCGTTGTAAAGATTCGACTCGAAAGAACGATTCACGTATAGCTTACTAATTATACTACAACACACTTTCTATCACATTGTATGAGTTTTATGAACATTCTACCTTAAAATTGAACTGAAGTATTTTCACTGATAATTATTTTATTGTATTATTTTATTTTATACTAATTACTAAAGTTTATTTTGTACAAAATATAGTTCCGCCATTTACATGTGATGTGCCGTTGGGTGTCGTCGCTTGCTTCACATACTTTCAGGCGCTGATGAGAGGGGGAACTTTGACAATCACTTCTCTTTTACAAGAAGATCTTTCTGTCGTCGATCAGATTTAATCGAATTGATGCCAGGGTGGTTTGACAGTAAATATACTTAGCTCACAACTTTAGACGGCTGTTTTTACATTTTAATTAGATGTTCATGATGTAGCGTCAGATAGTTTTGCTGTAGTAGGGGGCGAGGTTTGTTTCATCTCCAACACAAACATCTGAAAATGTTGACAAGACAACACGCACTGCTGAGAATCGCAACCAGATACCGTTTATTGGGCTCCAGGTAAGTTTAATGTTGTATAATTTTCCTAGAATTAAAAGCGAGCAACTTTAATCGTAGAGCTCTTTATCAAATGCAGTCTAGGTAGGCAGCTCACTAGGTTTTGAAACAGAACCGCTCTCACTATTTACACTTGATGAGTCGCTTCCTATGTTTGTACATTCAACTGCGAGCAGGCGTCTCCTTAATGTAAGCGATGACATAACCCTTATGTCTGACTCTTTCGAGGAATGAAATATTCTGTGACTGACATCTACTCCCTGAGATTACCTGGCCTAATGAATTTGAAACATGGCAGGAATAGCATGGTATCAGAAAAAGGTGAGTCATTCTGCATCTGTCTTACAGTAAATACAGATTGTGGTTAGAAAGGTGTTAAAAGTTCTCTAATGATCTTGTGTCAAAGATTGGAGCGTATGATCAGCAGATTTGGGAGAAATCACTGGAACAGAATGAGATCAAGGTAATTTGGCTGTTCGTGTTTGCAGCATAGATGTGGTTACTGATATTGTGTAAAATGTATGCAATCACAGACTCTTTTGAAACTCTGTTCCTTTTTGAACAGGGCTTTGGAAGCAAACCTAAGAAGACTGGCCATATCAAGCCAGACCTCATTGATGTTGACCTAGTGAGAGGCGAGTTACCATCAAGTTTAGCATCTGAATCTATTGCATTTCTATAATTGTTATAGGCTGTCAGTTTAGATCCCATACCTATACTGTAAAAATGTACAGTAAAACAGCCAGAGAAAGTTGCCAGAAATTCACTGTAAAAAAGTGACATTGTTTTAGGCATTACAGGATGACATTTTCATGTCTGTATGTTTTACACTTTATAACCAGATATTATAATTAAATTATATAGTGTAACTTATTTGAACTACTAATTTAACTAAATATAATCAAATGTAATGTGTCATACAGGGGCTTCTGGGAACACCCTGTTTCAATTTTCACTGTAAATACAGTATATTAATGTCAAGTATAAATTCTCCATAAATTATAAGGTAATTTATGTTATATAACTTGCGTTAATTTACTGTAAAATTACACAACCTTTTTAAAGTGTAGGGGTCAGTTAGATTTTTTTTTTGGAAATTAATACTTTTATTCAACAAGCACACATTAAATTTATCAAAACTGTCAGTAAAGACTATTTCAGTAAAAAAAAAAAAAAAAGGGTTCTTCTGAACTTTCTATACATCAAAGAGTCAATTTTTGGGTTTCCAAAAAATATTAAGCAGCACAACTTTTTTCAGCATTAATAATAATAATAATAATAATAATAATAAATGTTTCATCAAATCAGCATATTAGAATGATTTCTGAAGGATCATGTGACCCTGAAGACTGGAGTAATTATGCTGAAAATTAAACTATGCATCACAGGAATAAATTACATTTTAAAATATATTCAAATAGAAAACAGCTATTTTAAATTAGTAATAATATTTTACAATATTACTGTATTTTTGATCAAATAAATGCAGCCTTTTTGAGCATAAGAGACGTCGGTAACACTTTACAATAAGGTTCATTAGTTAACATTAGTTAACTACATTAGTTAACATGAACTAATAATGAACTGCACTTATAGAGCATTTATTAACCTTTGTTAATGTTAATTTCAACATTTACTAATACATTATTAAAATCTTGTTAACATTAGTTAATGCACTGTGAACTAACACGAACAAACAATGAACAACTGTATTTTCATTAACTAACGTTAACGAAGACTAGTAAATACAGTAACAAATGTATTGCTCATGGTTAGTTCATGTTAGTTAATACATTAACTAATGTTTAACTAATGAACCTTATTGTAAAGTGTTACCGAGACGTCTTTCAAAAACATTAAAAATCGTACCAACTGCAAACTTTTGAATGTTTAAAAAATGTCACTATAGATTAAGACAACTATCAGGTAAATAATTAATAGGGTTTTACTTTAACATTGTTGCATTCTTTTTCTATACCATTTTTACAGTATGGTTCTCTTTTTGACCTAGTGTCTTTACAACTGCAGGTTCCACGTTTAGTAAGGCCAAACCAGAGAGCCCTTGGACCGCTCTGACTCGTAAAGGCTTGGTCAGGGTCCTTTTCTTTCCTTTCTTCTTTCAGTGGTGGATCCAAGTTACTTCCAAATGCATCTCCACCCTCATCTTGATTATGTATTTCCTTCAAGGTATGCAATTTTTCTTCTTTTCAGCATAACAGTCACATGGACATAAAAATTCCTTTTGCCTAGTTTCATTAGTCACTCTTTAAATATTTCAGATTTTGTTGCGTGATTACACGTGATATATTAGTGATAATACATTCTAAGTCAATTGAAAATAAGTTAAACTTGAAATTCTCCATATGGTATCATGATCTGATGGATTTGTGTTCATTACAGTGGCAGGAGCAGTGTTGTATTTTGAGGTACCAGCAGCCTGTGCCAGTGAAGTTGTGGGTCCATTGTGTCTCATGCTGTTGTTGGGTACAGTACACTGCCAAATAGTATCTACAGAATCCTCCAGAAGCCCGGACAACAGCCCTGTCCCAAGTCGGACAGCCAGCCCTGTTCGCAGGAAAAGGTTAAGCTACTGCTGTGTCAGATTTGTGAGAGACTCAGAGCCATAAAGGACCAAGTGTTGTTGTTTTTTTTCTCTCATCAAATGACCAATACATCTAATGTTCCGCAAGGCTGGCAGTTTAATCAGCGGTGCTAGTGTTCAGCTGACACTAGTGGGTCAATGACAAATAAGAGTGTCCACAATGAAGAGAAGGAAAATCTAATTTAAAACACATGTGCCAAGTTCTTAGAAATGTACTCTTTGTATTCATGTTGATGTCATGTGGTTTCGGAAAACTTCATACCATTTTCATGTAAAGTTTTTATTTAATTACTCTAAAAATGTTGTGGTGACATGGTAAAGTTACTTAAAACTTAAAATATTTATTTAAAAAAAAAAAAAAAAAAATTTAAAAAAATATAATGTTTTAAATATATTTTTACAAGGGAAAAAGTTTTATTTTATGCGTCAAAATTATTAATTCATAAATATGAATAGGGTTTTTTTTTTTTTTTTTAAATTGAGTCGCACCAATTGAAATTTTACAACCTGAATTAACCTTTCAATGTCATAAAAAGGTCAAACTTAGGTCAAAGGACTTATTAACCCTGACACAGTCATGAGTAGCTGCAGGGTTCCTCTCCATAACATCATATCCTGTTTTTGCTTTGTTTCTGCATGTTTGTTGAACTACATGACTTCAGCTTGGGAGACAAAGTTTTTTTTTTTTTTATAAATATTAATAAACAGTGAAGCAGTTTTAAAAATAATATAACATTAGACTACACTGCTTTTCAATTTTTCTTTTGTTATGATATCAGAACAATTGTACCACCCTGACATTTTTACTTTACGATAATTTAATCAAATAATTTATCAAAATTATTTTTATTTAAAAAACTAAAAACATGCACATAATAAAATATGTATTCTAGTTATTGTATGTATGGATTACATTTTAATTTATTTTTTAATAAATTAATTGATCTAAAAATTGCATTGATATCATCGACCCTAGTGTCAAAACAGGCACCAAATTTGATACATTATATTACTAATATTATATATTGTAAAACAGATAGGTCCTGGCTTCTGTTTGGTCAGTGCTGCGTTCTTTTGATCTAATTTGTGTCATTATTTTTGATGTTTATTCATAGACAGAGGAAGAGTAGAAAAGCAAAGAGGTCTGAGGATGAGGGCAGCAGAGGGGGAGGGATAGTAGAACTCAAACCCCATCAACTTGAAGACAACAACCGGTTCTACAGATCAGAGAAGAGACTGGTAAAACACTTTCCTTAGAACTGCAATTTTTGAAGAGTTATGAACATTCATGTTTGTGTTGATTGAGATCCTGTGGACTTTGCAGAATTCCCTGAGGAGGCCTCCGTATGGGGCTTCTGAAGATCTCTCCAGTGAGGAAGAGGAGGCAGATGAAGCAGAGCTGCAAAGAGAGAGACTCTTCTCATCAGCACCTCCAAAATATGCCCGAGCGCTCAGGAATAGACTTCACAAAGTCCCCAAGAACAATTCGCCACCACAGACTCAGGTGAGTATCTTACTAAAACCAAAGTCAAAAGTTTCTGTAAAATAGTTCAGAATATTCATCACCATTGTGTTATACAGGGAGACAGTAATGGGATGCCAACAGACACCCCAGCTCTTCCACGTGAAGTCGAGCTTCTGCGACCTTCAGAGGGCTCGCGTCCAGCCTCTGACACAGATGATATGTTATGGGAGGAGCTTCTACATGATCCTGACTCCGCCTCCACAGGAAGCAGTGACAGTGGGGGGGAGGAGCCTCACAGTCATAGCCACTCCCTCCCTCTGCCCAACATCACTCTGACTAGTGATGAGGATGAGGCTTTACCGCAAGTGGGTTGCAGTTTTGGTTAGTTGGTTGTTAGTTGGTGGTTAGTTCACCCAAAAATGAAAGTTCTGTCATTAATTACTCACCCTCATGTTGTTCCACACCCATAAGACCTTCGTTCAACTTCAGAACACAAATTAAGATATTTTTGATGAAATCTGAGAGATATATGACTCGTCCATAGACAGCAATATAATCACCACTTTCAAAGTCCAGAAAGGTACTAAAGTCATTGTTAAAAAAGTCAACGTGACTGCAGTGGTTCAACCTTAATGTTATGAAGCGATGAGAATACTTTTTGTGCGCAAAAACAAAACAAAAATAACTAATTTATTCAACAATATCTTCTCTTCTGTGTCATTCTCATACGTTGTTTATGTCCAGCACTTCCAGGTTCTATGTCAGAACGGTGACTCATTATTGGCTGGCTCCTGCGTCAGCATCACACGCGTGCATCGTGCTGCTCACATGAACAGCGTCGGCCAATACTGATCCGGCATTCGGACATAAACACGGAAGCCTTCACTGTGCTTACTGCGCCAACTATGCAAGGATAATGACAGGGAAGAGAAGAGGTTGTAGAATTTAGTCATTAATTTTGTTTTTGCACACAAAAAGTATTCTCATCGCTTCATAAAATTAAGGTTGAACCACTGTGGTCACGTCGACTAATTTTAACAATGTCTTTAATACCTTTCTGGACCTAGAAAGTGTCAGTTAAATTGCTGTCTACCTCTTGGATTTCATCAAAAATATCTTAATTTGTGTTCTGAAGATGAACAAAGGTCTTACGGGTGTGGAACAACATGAGGGTGAGTAATTAATGACAGAATTTTCATTTTTGGGTGAACTAACCCTTTAAGATTGTGGTGTGAACTGTTTTGCTGTTACAATTTCACACTGCAAAGTTTGCGCGAGAAGTAATGCCGAAGCACAGAGGACCGCCACCTTGCGTGAGCTTCACAACACACTTACATCATGTGTCACAAAGTCCCTTTCGTGATTGCTCGTACGACAGCAGATTGCAAACAATGATTTATAGTTTAAAAAGTTAAAAAATATTAGTATTTTTCTTATACACACACACACCTATCACTTCGCTTTAGAAGATATTGAGCCATCCACTGGGGTTGTATGGATTAATAATAAAAAAAAATTAGATTTTTGAGTATACTATAACCTTTAATGTCTTTTTAACCCCTAGTAAAGGCTACTTTTAACACCACCTGTGCGAATTAAGATTGCGGTGCGAAATTATGGGGCTTTAGAATGAATATGTAATTTGTTTAGACAGGCAACCAATCACAAACTATACAATAATTACCTAATTAAATATTTATGTGCTGCGCACAGGTTGTATAGATACTTTCATGCATCTTTAATTTTAGTGTCTGTCTGAAGGCAACGATTAAAGTGTGGATCCACAGTGTCAAATGCATTTAATTTCCATAGATAGACAAGCACTTTTGAGCACAGGTTGTGCGCTCCTCGCATTCTGTGCATATCCATGTTATTAACCTCATGAATATGCAAATAATAATGTTAACCCAATGTGCAGTGTGAAATTTGCATATCTAACTGCCCATGATTAAGTTTAACATTATCCTGGATTAAGTTAATCTAGGACAGTGGTTCCCAAACTTTTTAGAATGGAGTACCCCCTGAGGCATTTACCATCCTTCTGCGTACCCCCTCTTTTCCATTAAGGGACAGTATTTGCCCCCTAAATTGACTTCCCAGTGCATTTTTTTTTTTATCCTTATAAATACCTTTACAACATTTAATAATGTTTTAAATAAAAAATAAAAAAATTCAATAGAGATATATGCAACGATGATAAAAACGTGAAAAGTGATTCTTTTAATTACTAAAACCGCCAGTAGGTGGCGGTAAGTCACTGTCTTAATGCGTGAGTCATCGAGTCATTCGATTCAGTAACGAAGCAAGTGACTGTATTTATGAATGAATCATTGAATCAATGAAATGACTCAACTCGATTCGTTCACGGAACACCGCTGTGTGTTGTAGTTCTGCTGTGGCTTCCGTTGGAACTATTATAGCGCCACCCGTATGCACACAGCTGCTTATGTGGAAATGGATGCAGTCAGTTTTGACCGTAAAAGGTGGTATTTTGATTAGATGTCATGTATTTACGGCATTGTGCCTGTTAGAAATACATGCTCTGTTTTAATGTTATTGTAAGAATTAAATGAACGTCACAACTCAGCATTTTGTTCGCGTACCCCCTCTGTCACCTCACATACCCCAGTTTGGGAACCACTGATCTAGGACAATGTCAATCCAGGGATAAAGATTAAAAAATATTTTTCAAAGTAAAACTTTTTTTCACACCACATTGCATTTTATAACCTGAACTAACCTTGCCTTGTCACGAAAACGTCAAATTATCTGATAATTCAAGAAACTTTGAACTTGGCAGTCATTGGGATCTGTGCAGGGCTCTTCTGTATGTCATTTTCTTTTCTTTCTTTTTTTTCTGCATGTTGGTTGCACTGGATGATTGTTTTTATATTAATACACAGTTAAAAAAAATAGATTAAGTTGCTCTATTTTTCAAGAATATCATTTTCTTGATAACTTTTTTTATTTTTTTATTACGATATCAGGACAACTGCACTACCTTAACTATTTAACGTGTGGAAATCAGAACTGTCATTGATTTCTTTTACTAGGGTTAACAACCTCATCAAACAGCATATAAGTGGCATAGAAATGACTCTTACTGAATTATTAATTTTCTCCCTTTAGCACCAGTTTTCATGGCTGCAAGCTTGTCATCCCTCCGAAGACCGCGTCAGTGCCATAATCTGGGAGCAAGGAGAGTGTAAGAAAGCTGACATGTCCGTGCTGGAGATCAGTGGTATCATTCTCACACGAGTAAAGTCCTTCTTTACCACTCTGCTCTGTTTATTTATACTTTAGTAGTTTAAATTGCCTAGAAAGGGAAGAAAACTGTTGACTTTCTGTTTTAATAGTAAATTTTATTCAAATTCAATTTAAACACCTCCATGTAAGCCTTTTAACAATGACTGTTTAGAGATTTGCATTGGTATTTGCATTTCAGAATGACCTGATCTGAAGTAACAGGTCAGTGTTGTTGCTGTTAACTTACGTTGAATGATTTCTGTTTTCAGGTGAAGGTGGTTGAGCAAGGGATGGGTTATCTGATCTTCGGCAGCTTGGTTACGGCCTCACTGGCTCTGCTGCCCTACTGCTTCAGACTGGCACAGAAACTGGATGTTGCCAATCTCAATTCTGTTTCCCTTGAGGAACTTCCAGCAGTGGCCATCGGGCCGCCTTGTGCCTTGTCTTATGCGTTCTTCATCATCACCACAGTGGAAAGAGTTTTCCTCTCTGGACTTTTTTTCTTTATGATGTGTGTGGCTGAGAGGACATATAAACAGGTGAAGATGAAAATCAATTATGTTTAATTTGTATGTTGCGCTCTGGAGTGTTTGCTTTATTAACGTTTATGTTTGAGGCCACCATTTGGTTAAAACACTAATTTCACTTATGTTATATTATGTTCACTTCTGTAACTAACATGCGTTAACTAATGTTAACAAATTGAACTTCATTGTAAAGTGTTGCTGAGTCTTAGTGCCACAAAATCTGCATAAAGCCAGACAGGATTTTTGTTCTCAACAAATGTGATGTCATCCACAGCGCCTTTTATTTGCGAAACTTTTCAGCCATCTCACATCTGCACGCAAAGCCAAAAAATCTGAGATTCCTCATTTTCGGCTAAAGAAAGTACAGAATATCAAGATGTGGCTTTCACTTCGATCATTCCTGAAGGTATCCTCTTCCTACTATCAGTACCATATCATGTACTGATATTAGCATTTTTTTTTTTTTTATTAAATGTATATTAACTGATTGATTTGATTTTCTGTGTTTAAGTTTTAATTTATTTAGACAAAATAAAATAGTATAGACTTTTAAATAATTGATGAAATAATTTTTCATCCTTCAACTTTATAGACTGATGAGGAGTAAAAGCTTTTTGGTTGCTTTGTTAATCCAACTTGCTTAACCAGTCTTTTTATATGAGCACACATGACAGTGAATGAGTGTTTCTGCTGGCAGTGACATTTGTGTAGTCCTGTTTAAAGATACCTAGTTGACATTATATGAAGATCAATTTAATAATATATTTTTTATTTAACAGAGACGAGGGCCTCAGCGTTCTGTTGATGTCATTGTATCATCAATTTTCCTCCTGGCTTTGTCTATTGCCTTCATCATCTGTGCCCAGGTCAGCTATTGTTCTACTCCACAATGCTTTTGACACACCCTTCAGACATATTTTTTTAAGGTTTGCCTTCAAAAATAAACTAATCCTGATCCTTCTGTACCTTTAACCCTTAAACGCATGAATGTTTCGCCAATCATTATTACATATTCGGGTCTTTAGCGACCCAGATCTATATCCAACACAGATGGCTCTCTAACTGCCGCAATAAAAAACGTATGATATTTTTAGTATAAATATTAGCATATTTCGTTACCTTTTGGAACTTGAAAGAGTTCCACTTGAGCAGATGCCTTTTACCATCATGACTGACATTGTCAGAGCCCATTTCCCCAGTACATTCAGCATCTGGCTCATATTCACGATCTCAACCATATTCTCAAAACTATTGTTTTCATCATCTTCAAAATCAATATTTTGATCGCTGGCAGTTTATTCACCAGATCCACCATCAAGTGACAGTGACACGAATATTTGATTGCGCACAGTGATTTTAAGTTTTGCTAATTGAAAGAAAACAAGTTGACAAAAAGATTGAATCCAATATTTGGTGATAATATAGCATAACAACAGATTTATAAGCTATATTTTGTAGGCAGGTCATTTTTGACTAGGAACACCACAAGTGTCCTTGTATAAACCCTCATTAAAGCTGCTAAAGTTACTCAGTCAAGAGCAGTCAGTAATTTTGTCTTTATCTTTTGCTATTTAAATTAACATTAAGGACTAGAACCGCAGCGGGTTTAGGCTACTGTCACTTTAAGAACTAATGCACGGATCCAAATATGATTTTCTCCGAACTGTTTACTTTCACTTAAGAAATAACCAATCCATTAAAATGAATATTCAATTAAATAGGCAGTTTCATATTTTTTTTTTTGTGTGTGTGTATTTATCCTTTCAAACATAAGACAAGAAAGAGAACTCAATTCAGTACTCTTATGCTGTGATAGGCGGCTTTCTGTGTGTGCGCTTTGTGTGTGCACAGAAAACCGTCCCGAATTAAGTTCTCTTTTGCGTCGTCTTTTGCTTAAATCGTTTAAATCTCCTTTATTGTTTAAATTGGCAAAACACACGCATATGCATGATAAACTTTTTGTCAATTTCTTCAACTGTCCTGGGCCATCATGCAGTCCTTGTTGTCAAGTCCTGTATTGTTCTAAATTTCTTTGGTCCAATTTACACCTGGTCACTTCATGTGTTTCTACTGATCAGATAGCTATCTGATTTGTTAAAACTGTTCCATTTACACTTGGCCCTATAAATGCGTCTCCGCAAAACGAATATAAATCAGATCTTCAATTCCCAAGCTATATGCAAATATAACGGAGTTCACATCAACTAAAGCAACAGATATGAGCTGCATTTTATTTATCATCAGCAAATTTCAAGATCAAAGACCGCAATAGGAGAGAGAGCGCCATCGGCACTGGTAAGATCATTTAGTATCACTAATTTTAATGAAGATGATTGTGTGTTGACCGTCTGCGACTTTCTTTCAGTTTCATTTGCGGCAGTTTGCGCATCAACTTGCTGAAGACATACACAGCTACTCATCTGCATTAGCACTGTCTTATCAGGCTGTAACGTCATATAGCTGATAACGCTCTCACACATTTATTTTTTAACATTTTGGGAGGAGTAAAATTTACAAATGTAGTTTCGACAACCAGATGCATTTACACTTGTCCAGTTTTGTCTGGAATGGGTCTCAGACCAATTCCTGAAATGGTTTGAGTGATCGGATTTAAATCTGAAAGCGTTTAGGAAGGCATTCACACCTGCACTGTATCCGAAATCGAATACTTCGCTACTATATAGTATTCAAAAAATATATAAAAAAAAGTAAAAATGACAAAAGCACATAAAACCACAAACTTAAAAAATAAAATAAAATAAAAACTGAAAATATATAAATAAAAGCTATAAAACCATAATAGTATATAAATAATACATATAATACTAAAATATCACTGTCACTCAGGTTGTCTCAAACTTTTATATATATATATATATATATATATATATATTTATATTTATATTTGTCATTTCTTGTAAGAACAGTCGTAAGTATAAACGGTCCAGACTAGTTGTGTGTGCCTATAAAGTCATCTTCTGAAACAATTAAAGTGTTATTCGGTTATGTATAATATTGCTGTGCTTGTTAAATCTATTCACAGTTTGAAGAAGTGACTGTTTAATATAGCGAAGGAAACGGGAAGATAACACTTGTTATGTTTCAGCTTTTGCACAGTCATCACACATTTCTGGACTCCGAGACCAACTGGGAGCTGATGGTCTGGTGTGCTGCTCTGATGGTTTTCCTCCTACGCCTCGCTACCCTCGGAGCAGAGACCAACCGAAAATATAGCAACGCTTCTGTGCTACTGACTGAACAGGTGAGATAAAAAGAACAAAGAGGCAGTATTGTTCAGAAACAAGTGAACCATTCACATGTATGCACTATGCAGCATTGCTTACAGCTTAGCTGTGTGTTTGCTGTTACATTTTCTGCTTCAGATAAACTTGTATCTTAAGATGGAGAAGAAACCAAACAAAAAGGACCAGCTGAACATAGTGAACAACGTACTGAGGCTGGCCACGAAATTATTAAAAGTAAGACCATTATTCATTGAGAACAATAAAACATGCTTTGCATTGCATTGACAATCATTTGCTGCTTTCAGGAATTGGAC
The DNA here is from genome assembly GCF_019924925.1 of Ctenopharyngodon idella. Taxonomy (NCBI): domain Eukaryota; kingdom Metazoa; phylum Chordata; class Actinopteri; order Cypriniformes; family Xenocyprididae; genus Ctenopharyngodon; species Ctenopharyngodon idella. The sequence continues at coordinate 6,848,323 of NC_067230.1, read as the reverse complement.
ACTCCATTTCGTCTGCTGGGTCTGACTGTGAATCCGCTTATCTACAATATCACAAGAGTGGTCATCCTGTCAGCCATCTCAGCTGCTGTCAGCGATTTACTAGGGTTCAACATCCGGGTGAGTGGAACATTTGCACTCTTAAGTACAGTGGTTATCTGCACCTGTTTCCTGGGTCTGTTTTATTGACCCGCTGAAATGCAGATGTCTGGAATTATTGATCTGTTTTTTTATGACTAAAGTCATAAATGCAATTGGTACTACTTCCTGTTATCAGGACAGTGGGAGTTGTTCACTCTTCATAGTATTTGACTTTTATCATACCGGTGTTTAAGCAGTACAAAATGTGCAAGCAATCTTTAACTAACAGGTTTAACAATGTCAGTCGTGTTTTTTTTTTTTTTTTAACAGCTCTGGAAGATTAAACCTTGATGCGATGCCTTTACACTGCCAGCGTCTTAACACTGGGGCCAGAGAGACTCTTAAGTGTGCTTGTGCACAACCTACTAGATGACCAAGTTATCTGTTAAAAACTGTGCAAATCTACTGACCAAACTTATGCATGACTTTTCCTCCATAGGCTAATCTTTGCCTTTCGGCCAGACCGAGCAAACCTGTGTTCAGCTCAACTTTGTTGTTGAGTTTTCCTCATATTTGAACTGTAGAATCATTAAGCTCAAACCAGACTGCAGTAGGTTTTCTTGATGCACTTGCTTATTGTAACTACTTAACAGCTTGCTGTTATATTCCAACCAGTGCTCCCTGTTTTTCATAAATGTATACTCTGCAAGTGTATTATCTGGTCTGGAAACAACCACTTAAATCAGAACCACTATGTGCCTTGTGGATAAATGCATATAAAAGTACTTTTAGATAAGCTATTTATGAGACATGGCTTTGTCAACTGCTGAATGGGCAATTAAATAAAAGTCTTGAGGTTTTTAGAAAAGGGTACGGAAAAACTTGCACACTGAAGCTCTTGGAGGGAGCACTTTTTACTGGCATTGTATTAAAATAAACAAACCCTTCTCTGAGAGTCCGTAATCATCAATTCTTAACCATATATTTGAGTTTATGGTTGGGGGGCACATATACTTTTATACCATTGAATTACAATGTAGTGTGTCATGGACATTCCTAATACTATTTCTTTACATTTCATGTTGACATAAAATATTTCTATCACAAGTGTTCTGATTTATTAAAAAAAAAAATATCTGGACTCCCCCCAAATTTTTATTTTATTTTTATATATATATATATATATATATATATATATATTATTATTATTATTTTTTTTTTTTCATTTAATTATCATAAACGGGAAAGTCAGTTATTTTACTGATGTACTTTTTTATACGGCAATCATTAGCCAGTGTTTATATTCTGTATTTTGTTTGTGAACGAATCTTTTAAATGAACCAATCATAAAACTGTACGTGTCTTTTTCTATATCTTTATAAAAGCCGCTTATGATTTTAACGTTTTAACTAAAAGTATCGAGAAAGGGCCACTGAACAAATTAGTTCACCAATGAACAAATGGGTGATTCAAAAGAGTCGAGTCACCGAGAAGAATCAAAATCATCTTCACTGACTAGCATGCTGTAATGTTTGGTTAAAGTCAACTGAACTTCAGTTCACCTAGACGGACGTACTGTCGTCCTTTTGCAGGTATTACGGTAAGTAAACGGTGACGTAGAGACACACCTTCACTCACGCGCTTGGCACTGGTTGCCATGGAAGGTTATCAAGTGCAAAACCGGCTGAGGCGACGACATTCTGTGCAAAGACACTGAACCTGCCGGTCGGACCGGCGGACAGAGGATAAAATACGGACCCCTGAGGTTTAAGGGGTGACGATTAGGAAGCAGTAAGGTCTCACGTTTTACGTATCTCGTTAATAGCCACAGTGCTTTAATGCGTTTGATTAATATATTGATTCCATGATGTAATAGATGTGTGGATTAGACCATCAGTGACTGATTGTTGACAAACCCTCTGTTTACGGTTATGACGTAACATGGTGGTCTCAGCATCCTCTTCTCTGTAATGACGCTGCGCGACATTTGTTGTTACTTCGCTGCGGATGACTGAGAAAATGATGATGTGGCAAAATAAAAGATGCGTGTCACTCAGTAGAGTATAATTGTATGGGGGAAATGTTTTACATTTTTATTCGTTTAATTAGTTAGTTATCATTTGAATAAATCCATAACGTAATTTCCACTAACGTAGGTTGCGTATAGTGTCTTTATTTCGCAGTTTCTCCCCCTCTCTCTGCAGGTGCGCTGTGTTTTTATAGCAGGAACAGTAAGCGAGTGATTAAGTCTGTCAGATTCAGTATGTCTGCATGGCTGCAGCAGGAGGCTGGTCCAACCAGTTCTGCTGAAGCAAAGAAATCAGAGCCCAGAGGCCAAGAGAAGAAATGCTGTAAGTATACGACATGCTTTCACATTCCACAAGATGTTGTTTTGAATCCCAGTTAAACCGGTCTAAGGTGGTCGACTGGTTAGGCTGGTCTATTTTTTGGGTTTTAGTGGGTTTTGAGAGGTACTTTTTAGCTGTTGAGAATATTTCCCACAAAACAGCTTTGTCCCTGGCCCAGTGCATTTTAACAACGGCCTGAATCATATCACAGTTGCCCTCTTATAGTGTCAGATGTCACTGAGGCTGTTAAACAGAAGTTCACTGTCAGTCTAGATTAGAAATAAACCTGCTGTGCTCCCCTTTATTTAGACATGCATTGTCTGTTATGCTGGTTTCAAATTGCAGATCAAGGTAGAGGCACTTTTGTTTAGGTTTTTTTTTTTTCAGTCATTATCAAATTGCTGACCTAATGCAATGTTTTCTTCATACCTAATATTTAAAAAAAAAAAAAAAAAAAAAATCAAGGATTTAATTTGCATGATATTCTTTTGATCCTTTGAAGAAGAAGAAAAAAACATACCTAGATCTTAGCAGAATAACTAATAAAGCCATTTCTGTTTAATAATAGTCTAGAAAAAAGTTTAATGCTCTATATTATTAAAAAGGACACATCAAAATTGATCAAATGTGACAGTAAAGACATTTAAAGATTACTATTTCAAATAATTGCTGTTCTTTTGAACTTTTCTATTCACCAAATGATTCTGAAAAATGAAACCTGTCACAGTTTTCACAAAAATGTTGAGCAGCACAACTGTTTTCAACATTGATAATAATAAGAAATGTTTCTTGAGCACCAAATCAGCATATTAGAATGATTTCCAAAGGATCATGTGACACTGAAGAACAGTGTTGGGGAAAGTTACTTTTAAAAGTAATGCATAACAATATTGTATTACTCCCTAAAAAAGTAACTAATTGTTACTTAGTTACTTTTTATGAAAAGTAATGTGTTACATTACTTTTGCATGACTTTTTCTCACCTGGGCTGGGCTGCTTGTTTGTTTTTTAATAACAGCAAAAAAAAATTTTGGCAAATGTTAAGGCCCTTTCACACCAAAAGTGAAATGAATAAGCCTCAGGCTGAAGGAAATGCATATTTACGCCTGTACAATAGAGGGCGCAGCTCAAATAAACCTTTCAAAGAAGAATAGGTTACAAAACCAAGAATTTTCCCAAACCAGTTTAGTGGAAATCCCGCCCGGGAGCCGATTCTAAACATTTAATTAGCCATGTCAATCACAGTAACGATTACCTACACCCAACCCTGATCCCTAAACCTACCCGTCACTGTAACCTCAGCCAATGAAATTGGTTGCAGGGCAGGGGTTTCCGCTGAACCGTTTGGGGGGAAAAAAATCATGGGAATGTTCAACACTCTTATTTCTAAATCTAATCTAAAGTAATTTTTGATAATTTGTATGGTTGAATTAGGTCATTGAAGTTCAGCAGCAAAGACATTGGTTAATAAAGTGAGATTAAATACATATATTTGTATATTTGTGTAATTTAATATAGTTAATTATTACAGGTTTGCGTAAAATTCTGAGATTGCATTTCATTGTTTTTATTCATTTTGAGGAATACTGAATGTTTTCGTGCAAGTGAGATGAGTAAATGCATGTTCACATTTAGTCTAGAACTACAATAACCTTCATGTTTACACAGCGCACACAACACCTCTGCACTTTATTTCTCTCAACATGGGGACAGGGGAGCAATAAATGTGAAAAAGTAACTTCGATATTTTGTTGTAAATTGAAAAAGTAAAGCATTACTTTACTAGTTACTTTAAAAAGTAATCTGATTACGTAACTCAAGTTACTTGTAATAAGTTACCCCCAACACTGTTGAAGACTGGAGTAATGGCCACTGAAAATTCAGCTTTGCCTTCACAGGAATAAATTACATTTTAAAATATGCCTGACATGTTATATGATATGATAGAAAACAGAAAATAGAAAACAGCTACAGTATTTTAAATTGTAATATTATTTTACAGTATTACTGTTTTTACTGTATTTTAAATAAGAGACTACTTTCAAAAAAAAAAATCTTAATGACCTTGATAAAAGGTGTCAACAGTCACAGAGTTTCAGGTCCTATTTTGTATTGTAGTTATGGAAAGTACCATAAACCATAAAAGTACAAACATAAACTCATACATTATGACATGCATCAGGCATAAAGTAATTGTGTTGTTTGATTTTATGTAATTTTTGGTGCAGATGCTGTTGGTGTTGGTATGTGAAATTTTAGTATTTTATATTTGGCAGATTATAATTGTTAGTACTGGATACAGTAACTTCCTCCAGCCCATTATGTGCTGTTGAAACTGTCTGTTTTTCGGTTTTTGTCTGACCACAGCATGGGCGTCTTACATGACCAACTCCCCCACATTAATTGTCATGATCGGCCTCCCTGCCAGAGGCAAGACATACATGTCGAAGAAACTCACACGCTACCTCAACTGGATAGGAGTTCCCACAAAGGGTGAGTGGGCAGCTGGATTTAGACAGTTGCAACATATCAAATGTCACTCACTATAAATATCATCTGTCTCCAATTTTAAATGCTCCATCTAGCTCTCAGCTGATCATTTCTATCAATAGTATATCAAGAGGTTAAATTTGAACTTGCATTGGCAATCAACACATTTAAAGAGGATCTATTATGCTTTTTTACATCTTCAACATTCTTTAGTGTGTAATGCTGCTGTGTGAGCATGAAAAAGATCTGTAAAGTTTAAAAGCACAAAGTCACTGCAAAGGGTGTTATTAGTAGTAATAACTCTAGTAGTGTGTTTTCACCATGTCCAAGTGTTAGTGCTTACACCTGAGAAGCTGAATATTGCGGTTACGAATAAGGGGCGTGACATTTACGAAACACACTCGAAGCGGTTGACCAACCACAACAAACTTGTCCAACCGATCAATCAGAGTACATTATGCTTTTTGGTAGAAGGGCTTCATAGAGACAGGAAATAAACAGTATAAATGACAGACTGGGAAAAGAGGTGCTGCAAAAATGTAAAATATATTTAAAAAAGAATGTATTTTTTGAACATTCAATCATGAAGACTTATTCTAGTAAACCCCAAAAACAAAACCAAGACTGTAAAACAGGCATAATATGGCCTCTTTCAACTCAATCTTTCTTGAGTGCATCATGACCCACAATGCAAGTGTTTTAAACACTGTAACAGAAGTCAGAGGTATACATACAGAGTGATATCACCTTGATGCATTACAGTTGTGCAAAAACTAATCAAGAATGTGACAATGTACAGATTAACCATCAATTTCTTGTTTATTGGTTTATTATGCAGTGTTTAACCTTGGTGTGTACCGGAGAGAAGCAGTTAAAGCATACAAGTCATATGATTTCTTCAGACATGACAATGAGGAAGCCATGAAGATACGGAAGTAGGATTATATCATTTCTGTCATTGTTTATTCACCCTCATGTTGTGTCAAACCTGTATGACTGAATTTCTTCTGTGGAACATGAAAAGAGAAGTTTACTTTCATATAATGTCCTGTGTAGAAAAGCTCAGGATATTTTTTTACAGTGTTAATAGTGTATATGTAATAATAATGTACAACCTGAATTCCGGAAATGTTGGGACGTTTTTTAAATTTGAATAAAATGAAAACTAAAAGACTTTCAAATCACATGAGCCAATATTTTATTCACAATAGAACATAGATAACATAACAAATGTTTAAACTGAGAAATTTTACACTTTTATCCAATAAATGAGCTCATTTCAAATTTGAAGCCTGCTACAGGTCTCAAAAAAGTTGGCACTAGGGCAACAAATGGCTGAAAAAGCAACAAATTTTGAAAAGATTCAGCTGGGAGAACATCTAGCAACTAATTAATTGATATCAGGTTTGTAACATGATTAGCTATAAAAGGGATGTCTTAGAGAGGCAGAGTCTCTCAGAAGTAAAGATGGGCAGAGGCTCTCCAATCTGTGAAAGAGTGTGTAAAAAGATTGTGGAATACTTTAAAAACAAGTGTTCCTCAGCGTCAAATTGCAAAGGCTTTGCAAATCACATCATCTACAATGCATAACATCGTCAAAAGATTCAGAGAAACTAGAGAAATCTGTGCATAAGGGACAAGGCCGAAGACCTTTATTGGATGCCCGTGGTCTTTAGGCCCTCAGACGACACTGCATCACTCATCAGCATGATTGTGTCAATGACATTACTAAATGGGCCTAGGAATACTTCCAGAAACCACTGTCGGTAAACACAATCCGCCGTGCCATCTGCAGATGCCAACTAAAGCTCTATCATGCAAAAAGGAAGCCATATGTGAATATGGTCCAGAAGCACTGTCGTGTCCTGTGGGCCAAGGCTTATTTAAAATGGACTGTTTCAAAGTGGAAAAGTGTTCTATGGTCAGACAAGTCTAAATTTGACATTCTTGTTGGAAATCATGGATGCCGTGTCCTTTGGGCTAAAGAGGAGGGAGACCTTCCAGCGTGTTTTCAGCATTCAGTTCAAAAGCCAGCATCTCTGATGGTATGGGGGTGCATAAGTGCATATGGTATGGGCAGCTTGCATGTTTTGGAAGGCACTGTGAATGCTGAAAGGTATATAAAGGTTTTAGAGCAACATATGCTCCCCACCAGATGACGTCTATTTTGGGGAAGGCCTTGTGTATTTCAACAGGACAATGCAAAACCACATACTGCAGCTATTACAACAGCATGGTTTTATCGTAGAAGAGTCCAGGTGCTGAATTGGCCTGCCTGCAGTCCAGATCTTTCACCTATAGAGAACATTTGGCGCACCATTAAACGAAAAATACTTCAAAGACGACCACAAAATCTTCAGCAGCTGGAAACCTATATCAGGCAAGAATGGGACCAAATTCCAGCACCAAAACTCTAAAAACTCATAACCTCGATGCCCAGACATCTTCAAACTGTTTTAAAAAGAAGATGCTACACCATGGTAAACATGGCCCCCGTCCCAACTATTTTGAGACCTGTAGCAGGCATCAAATTTGAAATGAGCTCATTTTGTGCATAAAATTGTAAAATTTCTCAGTTTAAACATTTGTTATATTATCTATGTTCTATTGTGAATAAAATATTGGCTCATGTGATTTGAAAGTGTTTTAGTTTTCATTTTATTCAAATTTAAAAAACGTCCCAACATTTGCAGAATTCGGGTTGTATGTTTTCAGTAAACCAAGAAATTAATGTGACTAAAGTAAGCCAGTTAGACTAATATGATGGCAGAAGGCCTATGAGATGTTTCGACACATTTCCTGAAGGTTACATTAGTGCATTTCTGACAGGACAGTTTGTGGTTTTTCTAAAAAGTGTTGAAATCATAACAGCTATATTTACATCCCAAATAGACAGTGTGCCTTGGTGGCCCTTCAAGATGTCAAGACCTACTTTAATGAGGAAGGTGGACAAATAGCTGTAAGGTTTTACCTTTTTCTCTGTTCACATCAGTAACTTTAATGTGGTGTGGAGTGTTTAAGAATATTTATTAGATTCAGAATTTTTATATATATTTGACTAGATAATCATGTGACATTGTCATCTGTCTTTTTTTTTTTTTTTTTTTTTTTTTTTTTGTCCTTTTAAGGTATTTGATGCCACAAACACAACCCGGGAAAGGCGAGATCTCATATTAAATTTTGCACAGGAGAATGCATTCAAGGTAGCCAAATGTGCAATTTAAATGTTCATAAGATGAGTTATCTTTGTGTGGAAGTGATTAGTGATATCATTTTCCTATTTCTGTGTGTTTACCATTTGCAGGTGTTTTTTGTGGAGTCAGTATGTGATGATCCAGAGGTTATTGCTGCTAACATCCTGGTATGTTGTGATATTTGGTTTGCATTTCATTAAACTGAAGATATAATGAGTACAGCAGTATTATTGTTCATTATCTTTCAGTTTTCTCTTATGTGCCTATTGTATCTTCAGGAAGTCAAGGTTTCAAGTCCAGATTATCCAGAAAGACATAGAGAGAGAGTCATGGATGATTTCCTTAAACGCATTGAATGTTATAAAGTCACTTACCAACCACTAGATCCTGATGAATATGACAAGTAAGTATGTTTTGAAAAAACATGCGTGATGGAATATCATTTTCTTTGGAATAAATCTTCTATCTATTTTGCTTTAAAGTGACCCTAATATGCTATTTTAAAGGTTCCTAATTTTGTTTTGGAGATCTCCTACAATAGGTTTACATGCATTAAAAGTCAAAAAATACTTTTCTCATAATATACATTGCGGCATCGCCTCATTTCTCACTGTCTAAAATGGTTACATCTGGTCTCTCCAAATATCTCCTTTTCGAGAGCCTGCTCTGCTCTGATTGGTCAGATAGCCCAATCTGTTGTGATTGGTCTACCACTAACAGCACAAGTACAATAACTCCATTTATCGTGCACTATGATCTTTGAATCTTTGCAGAATTTTTACATTCACAAACAGTTGTATTACACACTAAATGAAAGGTAATATCTGAAATAGCATAATAGAGGCACTTTATATTTTAAGATCTTATAAGGTCTTTTCCTGATCATAGCGTTCACTTTTTTTCCCCAGAGACCTGTCCTTCATCAAGGTGATGAACGTGGGCCGTCGGTTCCTGGTAAACCGTGTTCAGGACTACATCCAGAGCAAGATTGTCTACTACCTCATGAACATCCACGTACACTCGCACTCCATCTACCTCTGCAGGCACGGAGAAAGCGAGCACAACGTCCAGGGCCGCATCGGAGGAGACGCTGAACTCTCCTCACGAGGGAGACAGGTCTGAACTCATTCATTGCTGCCTTTATAGTGGTTATTCATCAGAAGATGCTTGACTTTCCTTCTCCTTGTGTGTAGTTTGCAAGTGCCCTGCGTGGGTTCATTGAGGAGCATAAGCTGTCCGACTTGAAGGTTTGGACCAGCCAGTTAAGGAGAACCATCCAGACTGCTGAAGAGCTGGGAGTTCCCTATGAACAGTGGAAAATCCTCAACGAGATTGATGCCGTTAGTATGCCCAGGTCACAGCAAAGATTAAATGCAGTTTATATGTATTGTATGTTCATTGATCAGCGATTATTGTTCTAAAACAGGGTGTATGTGAGGAGATGACCTACGAAATGATCCAAAACACATTCCCAGAAGAGTTTGCTTTAAGGGATCAGGACAAGTACCACTACAGATATCCAGGAGGAGAGGTATGTGTCTTCTCACTCTCTGTAGTTCTCTAGGTTTGTTGGTTTATCTTGATATCTGGGTTCTTGTGGGAAGGTCTGACTATTTCAAAAGGCTCTCTTTTCTTGTAGTCGTATATGGACCTGGTTCAGCGACTGGAACCTGTGATTATGGAGCTTGAGAGACAAGGCAATGTCCTAGTCGTCTGCCATCAGGCAGTTATGCGCTGCCTACTAGCTTATTTCTTGGACAAGAGTGCAGGCAAGATGCATTTGCATTTTGAAAATTATGCTAAAACACACATAACTGCCTAATCTTTGCAACTGTACCTGGTTTCATATATATAAACTGTCTATATATAAGCTAGCTTCATATATAGACTATGTAAAAAAAAAAAAAAAAAAAAAAACAATTTCAACAAGACCTTATATATATCAGCCAGCTAGATAACTGAGCAGCAACAGTGATCAATACATCACAGAAATGTTTTAGATGGTCATATGAAACCTATTTTTATCTTTTGTCTCAGAGGATCTCCCCTATTTGAAATGTCCCCTTCACACTGTCATGAAGCTGACTCCTGTTGCCTATGGTGGGTTGGACAGTTGTTTCCTCACTTTTGCAAACATACACATGGAAATTCTGCTCACAGACAATTTTGGATGATGTTTTAGGTTGCAAAGTGGAAATGTTTTATCTGAACGTGGAAGCAGTGAATACACATCGGGACCGACCGCTGGTGAGTCCACATCTGTCTTTGTGATGTTCTCTCTGGCAGAATGAAATATTAATGGAGAATATTAAATATTCATTTTAAAATAATTGGTGCCACATTTATCTCTCAGATTTGGATCTTTCTTCAGTAATGTTTTTGAAACTTCACAACAAGCATGCTATTTTTCTTATGGTACAGCTTTTGATATCTTATAAGCTTTATTTTGATTGGGAATCACAATTTCATCACTGCATGTTTGCTGTCTGTGATGCTTGTTTTTTTTTTTTTTTTAGAGAACCTTGGTTAAAGCAATTTTCTGGGTTCAATAGAACTTAAACTCTATCCACAGCATCTGTGCTGTCAATTACCACAGGAAATAATTTTGACTAATTTCAAACAAAACAAAAGACATTGCAATGGGATAAATGTTAAATTGCTTTCTTCGATATGTCAACTGTAAAACTGCTAACACAGTAACTTTAACATTCAGTGTGCAAGGATACCAGAATTGGACTGTTTACATCAAGAAAAATTCTAGAATTGGCTAATGTGTAACCAGAAATTCATCCTCCTGGAACAATAATCCCACCTCTACTGCAGCTCAAATAACACATTTATAGAAAATCTTATGCAAGTTCTTTAACAACAAGTAACAACAGTCATGACCCAATGGTCAGAGAGTCAGACTGGTAACCCGAAGGTTGCGGGTTCGATTCTCAATACTGGTAGGAAATGACTGAAATGCCCTTGAGCAAGGCACCTAATAGGCACCTAATCGCTCCCTGGGCGCTGCAGCAAAATGGCTGCCCACTGCTCCTAATGTGTGTGAACTTACTTGGATGGGTTAAATGGAAGAGGACAAATTCTGAGCATGGGTTACTATACTTGGCCTTCACATGTCACTTTCATACATCTGTGTTCTTAACCATGTATGCCTTGCCTCATAGACTTCTACTCTAAGCAGTGTAAAATTATTAAAAATGGTTTTCGTTAATTGAAAAATAAAAACTGAAATAAAATGCTAAAATAACTAAAACTGAAATAAACATAAATTATTAAAATATAAATATTAACTTACTAATAAAATTATGAAAACTGAAAATAAAAAAATTCAAAATAATAATTAATACTATATAAATATTACTAAATGTCATGTTACTTTGTCACTGATGCTAAGTGCATCACTGTAAATGTAATTTATGTTATTTTTAACAGGTCAAAATTGTTGTCTATGGTAACTAGTTAACCCATAACATTCTTTAAGCTATGTTCTCTGTTTAATCAAACTGTCAGTCAAATGGTTTGATTAAAAATCTTCTTCCTCTTGTGCTTATTCACCTCATCAGAGTGAGATTCAGCATCCCTATCTATATATTGTTGATTTACAATAATATTTATACAGTTGTGATATACAGTTTTGTGTGTTAATCACAGTTATGATGTCCCAGCAGCCTGTGGTTGTACTGTAACTGTGGGTTTGTATTGTGAGTTATGCTTATCCGTGTGTTGAACGCTCCATTGAACGACATTGTGCTTTGGTGATGTGTTCTTCATCACTGTAGACACGTTCGATGTTTTATAATGTTAACCTGGAGTAACTTGTCATACTTTTTAGTCTGTGTATATATATTGATTAACGTGGATTGTCTTTGGGAATACTTGCAGGTAACATGTCACTTAATTGTTTTGTGGAGACTGAAGACTCAAGTGTCTTGTTCGCTATTGAGATGTGTGCTAAAGGTCTTTAAAGATGAGCTATATATGTAGGCGGTCTCTCTTTTTAACCCACCCAGTCTCTTTCATCTCATACCAGGGGAAAGTCAGACGAGACTCTGCCCCTCTGCTGCTAAGGCGGAATAGTTACACCCCACTTTCCAGTCACGACCAGGTTAAACGGCCCCGCCTCTACAGCGCTGGCAACCGGTCCTGGCTGTCCCTCACCCCCTCCCCCACCGCCCTGCACTTCCTGACACGCCAGGCGGGGCGCTGCTGCTTCAGCAAAGCCAAGTTAGTGTCAGAATCTAAAGCCCTGTAATATTAAATGGACTCAGTTGACCCAGTCCTGACACTACCCCAACCTCACCCTGGTGTTCTGAATCACCTGTGAATGTCACACCCAGTACTGACTGTGCTAATCGCATGAAATTATTTCAGTTTGTCATCTCTTATTTTGTTCCTTTTTTTTTTTATCTAAGTGCATGTTTTTAAAGGGATAGTTCACCCAAAAATTAAAATTATCCCGATTTACTTAACTTCAAGCCATCCTAGGTGTATATGACTATCTTCTTTCAGACGAACACAATCTGAGTTATATTTAAAAATATCCTAGCTCTTCCAAGCTTTATTATGGTAGTGAATGGCGCTCATCATTTTGAAGCCTAAAAAAGTGCATCCATCCATCATAAAAGTAATCCAGAGGGTTAATAAAGGCCTCCTGAAGAGAAACGATGAGTTTTTGTAAGAAAAATATGGATATTTTAAACTTTATTAACTATAATAACTAGCTTCTGGCAAATGGCCGTACGCATTGTTATGGCGGAAGCATAATTTCTGACCCGACGCATGACGCAATGATGAACGCGGAAGCACAGAGGATAGAGCAAAACAAAACACCAGTCACGAATTAGAAGTCTAAAATGAGAATTTTTAAAGAGAAATGTCAGTGGATTTCGAGATGAGGAGTTTGAGTTTGTTGCCCAGCCTGATTTCTTTAAACCGCGAGAGGTGTCAAAGCTTACGCTACTCCTACCTGCTACTTCATACATCGCGTCAGGGGTTACTCTTGTGGCGCAAGTCGACTTGCGCAGTATGCGTATGGCTGTCTGTCGGAAGCTAGTTATTTTAGTTTATAAAGTTTTAAATATGGATATTTTTCTCACAAAAACCCATCGCTTCTCTTCAGAAGGCTTTATTAACCCCCTGGATTACTTTTATGATGGATGGATGGATGGATGGATGCACTTTTTTGGGCTTCAAAATCACGCCCCCCATTCACTACCATTATAAAGCTTGGAAGAGCCAGGATATTTTTAAATATACCTCAGATTGTGTTCGTCTGAAAGAAGATAATCATATACACCTAGTATGGCTTGAGGGTGAGTAAATCATGGGATAATTTTTGGGTGAACTATCCCTACATACATACATACATACTTTAACTCTTTGTTCAGCTTGAGCTTCTTTTTCGTTTTGCTGTATGGGTACATGCGACAGATCATACAATATCCTTATTATATCTTAATATACTTATCAGCTAACAGTTCTAATTGGCATTATCCTACTTAGTTTTATAACAACAACATGTGAAAATCTAATCATTTTTCTTCTTGATTCTTTCTATAAATATTTTCTCCTTAAGAAAATCATCAGTCAATTGTTGCCAATTTATTTCATGTGCTTACAGGAATAGTTCTCCCAAAAATGAAAATTGTGTCATCATTTACTCATGTAAATGTTGTTCCAAACTTGTATGACTTTCTTTCTTCCGTGGAACATAAAATGAGAAATTTAGCTGCTCTTTTCCACACAATGAAAGTGAAAGGTGACCAAAAATGACTTTAGTAAAATGTAAGTCATTTTTAAATCATACTGAAGGCATATTCAAATTGCACAAAAGATTTAAAAGGAGAGGAAGATTTGGGTCTATATTGTAGAAATTTCCTATCTTAATTCTCGACTTCTCAAGTTCTGTTTGCTTGTGAAATTACCATGCTTACTAAAAAGAAAGGATTCTGACCCTGGTCACCATTAGCTTTCATTGTATGGAAGCGAACAGTGTAACATATTTTATGTCCTGCAGAAGAACGAAAGTTTTATGGGTTTGGAATGACATGAGGGTGAGTAAATGACTAAATTTTCATTTTTGGGTGAACTGTCTCTTCAAACTGATGTTGTGCTTCAGTAATCAGTATTCCTTGTCTATGATTTACTCTGAACATGCAAATTTGTCCTTGCGCTTCATTTGTCTTCTCCATATTTGTCTCTCTTTCCCCTTCATCCTCTCTCTGTTCTCACAGTCTCGTGTGGTTGGCAGTCATCTGTGAGTACATTTAATCCCATGAGTTTGAACGTTTTTGTTTACCCCGTAGCATTTTTTAAAAAGTTGTTTTCGGTATATGTGTGATGTCACAAACCTTGTGTTTTTTGGTTGTATGTTGATTCTCGGTTGTCTTTTCTGCCAGCTTTCTTATAACCTGCATTTATGTTGGAAGATTCAGTCACAATCATGTTTTTATGTGTTTTGTAGTGGCTTAATTGTGAAGAGTAACTGAATTATGCAAATATTCAGAATGCAGCAGGTTTTCCAGTTGACCTGTATTGTGACATTATATCTTTGTAGAAAATCCTGTTTACCTTGTCAAATGCTTTGATAAGTTATTACATGAAGGAAAAGTACCATTAATATACTGAAAAAAAGTAGTTTAAATCGAAAATGTACAGGGGCCTATATACTTTCTGAAGGCAGTGGCAATATATATATTATAGAATCTGATACTTAACGATAGTAATTCTTCTTATATTGAAGTTTAACTTTATCTCAATCTTTTTTTTTTTTTTTTTTTTTTTGAGGACTCCTTATGTGAAGGAATCAACTTTGACTGCCCAGACGAAGTTAATGACTGTTTCCGCTTCTGAGTGAGATGGGAGAATTTACAAAATCTGCATGACACTGAAACTCTGTTTTTAGATTCTCCCACTCCCAACCTCCTGCTTGCTTTATCAGTGTTGGAATTACATTTCCCATCCACCCCCTGCATGACAAATCACCACTGCTATGACTACAATGAATTCATCATCTATCATCACGTCTGTAAGTGTTTATATTATATATATATATGACCATCCAAGAATATTTATTTTAAGTGATGATGCCTTACTGAAGAATGAACAAAGGAGCTGAATGTTCTCTGATAGAACTTGAACACAACGTGGGTTGTGCAAATGATTATAACCTTTATACAGTGTCTTTGTTGCAACACAATGTTGTTTGCAATGAAGCATTTTCACAATCATAACCATTACAACATCTTCATATATACCATAGTCAGTCATCAGACAGAAGAAAAGCCTTATTCAGGGTGATTATGTCAACGCTGGTACCATATATCAGGCCGCAATGTTATGGTAAATTTCATTACAGGGAATTAATGGAACAGAGATTTGATGCAGATAGAGGAAAGATTTGCGTATTATAACAGATTGTCGCTTCAAGGAAAGGCAATGAAAGTACTTTTGTCTTGCACATTTTCTTAATAAGAATGATATTTATGGGGAAATTGTACAAAGCTAGCTACTCGTGATATTTTTATAGAAATGTATTTGTGTGTCGCATTGTCAAAATGACAAGGATTTATAGAATGCAGTATGTAAATGAAGTATACTTTATAAGGTTGCTAGCAAATGTTGTTTTTATTAAGGTTTTGAATGTAATAAGCTAGGAATGTTTTCTCTGGTTATGTGTTTGTTAAAACTGGAATTACTAGCTTAACAAGTCTGTTTATATTTCCGTGTGAGGAGCTGCTCATTTTCTATTCTACTATTCTCATCAGCATGTTATCAACCAGTGATGCTGGATAAAATAGTTAATGCATAACATGCCCACAGACTTTTCATGCTGTAATGTTCACTACTACTTTGCATTTTTATTTTACGTGTTTAATCACATTTTTGCCTCACTACATCATTTGAAATGAAGGTTCATTTTTAAAAGTAATTCCATGTAGTCTGAAATAAGGTTATAAATGCTGCATGCATAATAATTACAAATAAATTAGCAAAATGCTGGAGAATTGTATTGTTCAGAATGGAGTATAGCATGTCACAACTTCACATCAACTTTTCAATTTCATGTCAACATGATCTGTGTCCAGGACAGCAACACCATCAGTACTTGTTTATGTCTGTTCAACCCTGCTGCATAAAACTAACACTACAATCAAGTGCTGTTAATGTATCCAAGCATGCATTGCCCTTGAGTAGTGACTGCTTTGATGGCACATTACATACTGCACACAATGTGACTTTCAACTGTTATAAATTATACATGCTGTTAATATACATACTGTCAATATACATACTGTCAAATACATACAATTAAACATCTCCTGTTGATGAGCCAGTCTTATTCTGCGTCGTTACGCTTTCGAGTGTGTGCGTGCGTGCGCGGCTTGCGTGGATGTGTGCGTGGATGTGTGTGTCCGTTACAGTGGCAATATAGACACAAGATGGCGCCAAAACACTTTACTTTATAGCGGCAGACCAGCTATGAAGTCTCTTCACGATGAAAAACAGATAAGGGTTTGTTACATTATATTTAAGCAGTGAGATAATAGAAACTGTGCTATGTTTTGAATTTTGTCGCTGCTAAAGTGGCTGTGGCCTGAAAATGCTTTGGTTATAAAGCATAGCCTACCTTCTTTGGTGCTTAGTAAGATATTAAGAACACAAATTTACGTTAAAATGTTATTTTATGGAAAAAATTAATTTAGCTAGAATTAAATCCCTGATACGGGTTTTGCTACACAGAAAAAATAACGAAGTTGCTTAGCAATATAAACAGGTGACGGCTGGAAAGCTGTATTGACCAATCAGAAGCCAGGACCGGAACTTCTTTATTATAACCAATATTTTTGTCATCACAGCTCTTGTAATGGGATGTTGGTCCATTATACTCAAATATTTGTTGTAAATTATCTGTCCTAAATAACATTTGCCAGTGATATCCAGCCTGGCCATTGCACTTCCTCTTCAGCTATATCACAATAGTGTGACTGACAGAAATGAATGGCTGCACCTGGAGCACACACACACACACACACACACTCTGCCCTCTTGGTGTTACATAACCCTGATGGAGACAGAGGAGAACCAACAAGAGAAGTATTAACTTCTGAGTTACTGCAGGTGAAGGAAGAAATATTCAAACTGCCATGTTTACACTGCCAACCCAAAAATTGGTGCAACCTGCTCTTCCTCTTGTTTGTCTGCTTGGATGCTAAACGTATCGTCTTTTGAATGTGGCGCAACAAATCGTTTAACTCTCTTTAAAATGAATGTGTCAGTATCATTTCATGCATCAGTGAGAGCTGAAAAGTGCAGGTGCTTCATAAGAGCATGTTAAAAAGCCCATGAAAACTTTTTGAGGTTTCACCTCAGCTCAAGTGTTCCAGCTTGACCACAATAGCATGGTTGTCCTATCTAGGGATGATTACATAGATCAACTTTCTGTTATTTATTTTTCCCCCACTTACTCTTTCTCTGCTTTCCTTCTGATTTGTTTTTCCATCACTTTGTAAAGCTGCTGTTGTCTTTCAAATTTGTGGTTGATGCAGACAGGTAATTATATACCGGTTCCTTGAAGCACATTAGAATCTTTTGTTAGTCTTTTGTGTGTAGTAGGTCTTTTACTTTAACTACCCACCAAGATCCCAACAAGACTGGTTTTGCTCAATGTGTCCTTTAGATAAATGTGATATAAAAATAATATTATTATATCAATGCCTCTTTACATTGGCTCACAATGAAGCTAGTATCAAATTACTACTAAAGCATGTGGAGTGAAGATATTATCAGTGAAAATATTTAATATTATTGATCAAAATATTGGCAACATGAGGTCTTTTACAAAAGTGCTTAAAATGTTAAGATTATACAGTATCATTCAACTGATTTTTTTTTCTTTTAAGAAATTAGTACTTTTATACTATGCATTAAATTGATTACATGGTGTTCTTTCAAACTTTCTATTCATCAAATAAGCCTAAGAAATTAAGAAATTCCACAAAAATAATGTTTTTGAGTACAAAATCAACATATTAGAATGATTTCTGAAGGGTCATGTGACACTGAAGACTGGAGTAATGATGCTGAAAATTCAGCTTTGCTATCACAGGACTAAATTACATTTTCAAATATATTCAAATAGAAAATATTAAAATTGTAATAATATTTCACAATACTACTGTTTTTACTGCATTTTTATCAAATAAATGTGACCTTGATGAGCATGAGACTTCTTTCGAAAGCAATAAACAATCTTACCTGGCCCAATCGATCATACAAAACCCTTTTGTATGATAATGTCAGTTATACATATGCGTAATGCACTGTAATTTAATACTCTTGGCCTTAGTGATGTATGATACTCAGTGACAACAAAAACAGAATGATGTGTAAGGATCACACCTGTGTGAGTGTGTGTGCGCATGTAATCGAGAACAGCAGGGAGTTGCAGTTTAGCACCGTAATGTGAGAGATGGAGGTCACCAAAAGCAGCGCTCACCTGTCCGAGAGCTTTCAGGGGAATTTGATATCCTTCACTCACAGTGTGTCAGACAGAAAGAAAAAGCAAAGAAAGAGAAAGCAAGCAGGGTGGGAAAGAACCTGAATTGCCACGACCCTCAGAGAAGGTGCTAATAATTATTATTACTGCACGGCTCTCTGGGATACTCGATTCTGATTGGTCAAATATTTTTTTACGTGACCTTTGTCTCACACTGGGTTAGTTTAATGGATCTTGTATGTCTTTCTTCTCATATAATTACATAATTTAAACTCAAATCAGTATTGCATTTATTTATTTATTAAGGAGTCATGTGATAAGTTTTGGAGTCCATCTTTTTATGATCAGTGCGCAGGCCGCTTTCATTCATGTGACTGATTCTAATACCCAAGTGTAATTATGACTTGGTTATGGTTAATTCAGGTCATTTTAGATACCTAATAATCATGCATTAGATGTCAAATAGGCAAAGCCAGCTGTCTCAAACCACATCACGCTGGGATCAGGAGCCATGCAGTTGCATCTGTGTGACTCAAGCGGTTGTGTGGCCAGTTTTTATGAGCTGTTTAATAGCAGTGAGCTGAACGGAGCCATTTAGTGCCGACTCAGTGCTGCAGTGTGAATAGGGTTTGGTCTGGTACTCTCGTAAAAACACCGTGTCCATTATTATGGGCAGAGAAAGGAGAGAAGGGGTGAACATGGAACAAGGAGGGGCTGTACCTAAAGACGAGCTGTAAATCAGGGGTTCATTTATACCTTCTCTCTCTCACTCTCTCTCGCTCACAAACACACAAAGATCATTTCAACCAGATTTTCCATCATTTTGAGGGTGTGAATGCAAAACTACCTCTCTGTGAGGGCAATTTGGAAAAATAAACTAAAGTAAAAACTAGTATGATTTTTTTCTGCAAAGGTATGCACTTTTATTATATACAAAAAGCAAATATACAAACAGAAAATTCACTAAAATGCTTAAAAAAAAAAAAAACATCCTAGATATTTTCTCAAGTTACTTTATTTTTATACATACCATATTTTTTTACTTTATACATACATTATATATATATGTATGTATGTATGTGTGTGTGTATATATATATATATATATATATATGTATATGTATAAAGTTAAATGAGAAATATATTTAATTATTATATATTTTTAACTTTATACATATATGTGTGTGTGTGTGTGTGTGTAATATATATGTATATATGTGTGTGTGTGTGTGTGTGTACATATATATAAACACATGTATATATACATACACACAAATATATATATATATATATATATATATATTTTTTTTTTTTTTTTTTTTTTTTTTGCCAAAGATAGTTTCAAAATTTTGAGTCAGTACAATTTTTTTTAAAGAAATTAATACTTTTCAGGAAGGATGCATTAAATTGATAAGTGGTCATAGTAAAGACTTTTACATTGTTATAACAAATTATGGAGAAAAAAATTGTAGTGCTAAAAATTCAAATTTTGCATCACAGGAATAAATTATCTTTTAAAATATATCAAAATAGAAAACAGTTAATTTAATTTGTAATAGTAGTTCACAATATTATTGATTTTACTGTATTTTTGATCAAATAAATGACTTCTTTAAAAAAAAATTGAATATATATATATATATATATATATATATAAAATATAAATATTTGGATAAATTGAGTTCATATAAAATAAATTCAATTACAAGATAAAGAAAAAGTCTTAATTTATATGCAATTTTGTGTTAAGAAAGGATTACATATTTTTAGTAGAAAACAAGATAAAAACAATATAGTTAAGAAACATATTTTTGCATTTTGAATATGCAGTGGATAAAAAGTTTCACTCCATTGTATCCCTTACTGATGCTGTATGAGCATGATGATTTCAGCTGTTCAACACAAATTCAAAAGGAGGACAGAAGAAGCCAGAGAGCGTCTGTAAAATAAACTACTGTCAAGTTTTCAAGCTCTCAGTATATGAGCTATAGAGCTGGTGGGAGGGGATAAAGAGATTAACAGGTAAAACAGACCTCTTCAACCGCACGTACCCACAATGACACAGCATTCATCATTACACTGCAGCTAACAAGAGCCTTTGTGCGAGTGTTTTTGTAAACACAATGATGCATTAAGTAAAATATATGGCTCCTCTCAGTCCAACAACTCAGTCCAGCGATAATCATATTGTTTCTCTCTCACAAACACAGATGTTTGCGGGCTGGTTTGCGTAAGTCTTCATAATAATATTTCTCTCAGTGTGTTTTGAGGACACTCGGCTCCAGTTACTTTGTCCCTCATCGCTAGAATCAATTAACCACTTGAAGGGGGGCAACTTTAATTTAAATTAAACACAAGCAGCTATGCAAACAGTGGACAGCGGCGAGAGAGAGGAAGAGAGTGAGGGAGTCTCAGGCCTGTAGAGCCGCTGAGTCTAGACTCCAGATGTGCGCAGCGGCCCCTGAGGTCTTCAGTAAATATCAGCAGCACATGTCATCACAGTTACAGCACTACCAATCATGACTGCAAAAGAACAACAGGCGTATCATTTCTAGAGATCGCAGTAGCATGCACAAACACACGCACAACATGCAATGGACGCTTGAACATGTGCCAGTGTCTCGTTTGTTTTGTACTGCAAAGACTTGAGTATCTGTTACAGTATTGCCTTAAGACTCTGTGTGTATTTGCATGCTATGGACAGTCATTTGTCAACTTGACAAGTTCACGCTGTCTTCCTCAAACAGAAACTAAATGACCTGTGGAAATGTGAACAATAACAGATTTGGAATTAGATTTTATTTTAAAAAAAATAATAATGTGAGTGGTGTTCACTGGTAGAACAAAGTCTATTTTTCGGGGTAAGATTTTCACTTCACCACTTCACTTTAATATTGAAGAACTTTGATGTTTGTGATCTTTAGACTGCCCTCTAAAAATTGCCATGTTTCATAACTTAGTTTCTTTGTGTTATTGTGTGTAGAAACTCATAATCTGCAGGGTGGTCGCAGAACCTGATTACACTAAGTGCAACATGTTCCTGGGTCAATGTCTTTGTTGATCCTGAAACAACATTCCAATCAACCAATCAGATTTGAGGGACAAGTTTACAGTTTATGTCATTCACCTATCATTTCCCTCGGATTTTAGGGATAACTTATGGGTAGGGTTAGGTTTAGGGGTAGGGATATGGTTTGGATTAAATGTTCGGACAGGAATTTTGTTCCAGGATCAACAAAATATATTGACCTAGGAACACGTCTAACTCAGAAAAATCAGGATGTGCAGGGTGGTCAGCGGGTACAGATGAAGCAGTATCAACTGCTGCAGAATCCTATTGTCCCAGACGGTCACTGTGATTTTGCTAAGTAAGTCATGTTCCTGGGTGAATATCTTTGTTGATCCTGGAACAACATTCCAATCAACCAATCAGATTTGAGTGACAAGTTTCTGCCATTCACCTATTATTTCCCTCGGATTTTAGGGATAACTTATGAGTAGGGATATGGTTAGGAATACATTTTCAGACAGGAATTTTGTTCCAGGATCAACAAAATATGTTGGCCCAGGAACGCATCTAACTTGCAAAAATCAGGAAGTGCAGGGTGGTCAGTGAGTACGGATGAAACACAGTATCAAATGCTGTCGAATCTTATTGTCCCAGACAGTCACCGTGATTTTGCCAAGTAAGACATGTTCCTGGAACAGCATATTTTGTTGATTCTGGAACAACATTCCAATCAACCAATCTGATTTGAGGGACAAGTTTACAGTTTATGTCATTCACCTATCATTTCCCTAGGATTTTAGGGATAACTTATGGGTAGGGTTAGGTTTAGAGTTAGGGATATGGTTAGAATTAAATTTTCGGTCAAGAATTTTGTTCCAGGATCAACAAAATATGTTGACCCAGGAACGCGACTTACTCAGCAAAATCAGGACATGCGGGTGGTCAGCGGGTATGGATGAAACATAGTATCAGCTGCTGTAGAATCTTATTGTCCCGGACAGTCACTGTGATTTTGCCAAGTAAGAGATGTTCCTGGATCAGCATATTTTGTTGATCCTGGAACAACAATCCTGTCTGAAAATGTAGTCCTATCCCTAAACCTAACCCTACTCATAAGTTATCCCTAAAATCAGAGGGAAATTATAAGTGAATAACTCTAATGTAGAAGCACCAAACCCTGATTGTAAGCCTAAACTTGAATCCTCAAATCTGATTGGTTGATTGGAATGTTGCTCCAGGATCAACAAAGATGTTGATCCAGGAATATGTTGTACTTGGTGAACTGACGTTCACCTGTCTGGGACGCTGTCAAAGCCTAGACATTTGGGATGAACAACTGCATCTGACACCACATTGAGTAACTGATTAACAGTAAGTTGATTAATGAGTATGTGAATGAATGACTTACTCCCTTACTGACTGAGTGAATATTGTTTTTACAGTTATACAATGAGCTGTTTTTTAATCATTTAATATTTTTGTAATTTAAAATTGTTGTTCGACATTTTAGTGATTAACTGTTCCTAATGTAAACTCTTAATTTTAATTGTTCAGTGATTTACTGATGGGCTATTTAACTCTTAGATGTTCTGCTATTGAATAGCAAATTATCAGATGTATATAATAAAAGAACAAGAATAAAGTGAAGCCGCTGAAATAAAATTATTTTTGTAGAATTATATATTTTAAGAAATGTTAGCATTTGAAATTAGTTAGGTCAGTTTAGAGCATTAAAGATAAATGTTTCAACTTTACCTGACATGAGTACAACTGGAACAACAGTACTTCTTGTCTTTATGAACAAACTGTGGAAAATATGAACTATTTATAGATGTTATTGATCATACTTTCTTTAATAGGCAAATAAAATAAATATCACATCAACAAATTATTAGTTTTTGTGTGGTAATATAAAAAGCAAAAAGTGTTCCAACTGTACATGATCTACCCTACAAAAGTCTCCTCAATGATGCGAGTTTGTTGTGGATAGTTGCCAGGGTGTTACTATGGGGTTTTTAGTATGTTGCTATGCAGTTGCTATGGTGTTGAGGTGATTGCTATGTGGCTGCTTACCAGAATATCATAAAATCTCTGATATTTTTGTTCTGAGATATGACCCCAGTCCATCATTCACTGTAAGATTAGGGTTAATTTGGCTATTTATTTGTCTGCCTCTTCATTTTATTATTATTTATTTATTTATTTTTTAACTCACTAAACATTATGTATTAAAAATGTGTTTGAAAGACATTAAAGTGTCACCTTGGTATGAGATAATATTCAATAACATCTCTTATTTTTGTTATAAAGATTGTCTAGCTGTGTTTGATTTGGCAGGATACAGTAAGTACATACACCTGAAGCACAAGGAAATTTAGCACTCAATATTCGTTTGGTAAACAGGGCTGGAGGAAATATTCAGCTGTTTAAACTGTGGGACATGAGTTGTACATGAGAACTGTTTGAGCTGACCAGGGTGAGAATATGTACTGAGCAAACAGGAGTATGTGACCCGAGTATTGTACCAATACAGTTGTGAGACAGCTGCTTCCGCTGCCTGGCTTTTGTTAGTGTGTGTGAACAGGTGAGCAACAATTCATTCCCCCGATACAATACGAGCACATGCACACAAGAGAGAACAAATATGCAGCAAACACACACTGTAACAAGCACAAGCTCATACACACTTTGCCTTGCTGTCTATTTTCTCAAACACACACACATGCTGTGGAGATTTTGACATCTCTTGGGTGTTTCAGAGGCCAAGTAACCTCACACAGAACAATTCTCACCCCATTATTGAGGGTTATGCTTGAATTATGAGGAATTCTTCAACTCTTTCTCTGCTCACCTGTTGCAGTATGGATTGCAGTGAACAATAAAACATCATGGTAATACAAAATGGTATTGTTAATGTAACCAAATAATAAGAGAAAATTTATCCACTACAATTTCTGCATGATATACCATGTTTTTTGGACCAATGTCAAGGTAATACCACGGTTTCTTAGGTATGTACCATGTGCAGGTATTTGTAGTATCATTGTACACAAAAAAAACATTTTTTTTTTTCACAGTACCATGGTATTCTTGGACATGAAAATACCACGATACTTGAATTTTAGTACTATGGTATTGTTCAAAATGCCATACACTGTAAAAAATTATTTCATGATTTGTTATCACAACATTTTTTCTTTTGTCAAATCAACTTAGATAATTAATGTGGTTCAGATAACATAATATTTTGAGTTTCTGTTGATTAAACCAATTGCCTTCATTGTATTAGCTTAAATTATTCATTTTAATGAACTCAAAATTTTAAGGCAACCAGGTAACTTTTTTAAGTTACACCAATTCTTTTTTACAGTGTTGTAATACCATGTGACACCATCTCTGTACCATGGTATTACCACAATATCATGGTATAATAAATGGTAATCATTCACTGTACTTTGGTATATAACAAAGTACTATGATATTGTGAATGTAACCGAATAATCAGGTTTATTCATAGTAAACATAATTATCTACTACTATTCTGAATATTTTGTATGTTTATTAACATGTTTTTGGACATAATATCAAGATAGTTACATGGTTTCTTAAGAATGTGCAATGGAAATATCCTGTTTTTGAGACATGTGCCTTGGTAATACCATGTTATTTTTGGACATACCCCAGAGTACCATGTAAATTCGATGGTACTTGAATTTCAACACCATGGTATATTTCAAAATGCCATAGTATTATCATGTGACACCATCACTGTACCATGATATTACCACAAAATAATTTTGTAAAGGTAATACATGGTATATTAAAGGGATAGTTCACCCAAAAATGAAAATTCTGTCATCATTTATTCACCCTAAAGTTGTTCCAAACCTGTATAAATTTCTTTGTTCTGCTGGACACAAAGGAAGATATTTTGTAACCAGGCCACTTTGGGGCACCACTGACTTCCATAGTAGGAAAAAAAATACTATGGAAGTCAATGGTGCCCCAGAACTGTTCAGTTTCCCACATTCTTCAAAATATCTTCCTTTGTGTTCAAAAGAACAAAGAAATGTATACAGGTTTGGAACAACCAGAGGGTGAGTAAATGATGACAGAATTTTCATTTTTGGGTGAACTATCCCTTTAATACAGTAATCATTCACTACTATACTATATATCAATATAACATGGTAAAACCATCTGCTATTATAATTGTATCATGTTACTTTTTAAGAGAAATCAACAAATGAATTATGGTATACCAAAACGTTTTTGTGTCCCTGTTGATGGTGAGCCGTATGCATTTCGAAAGTGTTGTTATGTTTCATAAAATAAAGAGAAAACTGAATGAATTAGTCTCCTGAGAGTCACGCACAGCTTGAAGAAATCATTACGCTTTCACACTTATTATACGTTCATGACCACGCTGAATCTTTTTGTCACTCTTCGGGGACGAAGGCTGGATACAGATGTGCAGGAATCGTGAAGTCGTGACTCCATTTTCCACCACTAGGGGGACTGAAACACTGTGACTGAGATGGAGCAGAGACAGCGAGACTTCAGGGGAATCCAACACAAGACAGAGCCAGAAACACCTCATTAGTGTGTGTGTGTACGTGTGTGTGTGTGTGTGTGTGTGTGTGTGTCTGGGCCACAGATAAAGATGTTCAAAGGCTTATTGGATGTTATCTCATTTAAGCACCTTTTGTCCAGCCCTTGGCCTCGTCTCTAACAAACCGTGCCTTAGGATGAGATCATAGATTAACAGCTTGGACCGTCCGTCTACGAGTGCAAAACATCATACATCTGCTGTAATTTAGCAGACATGTGAAGTATACAATTCCCATATGCGGTCACGGAGAAGCATGCATGTATGCATGTGTCGAGAATGCATTGTTGACTTAAACAACCGCTGTGCCTGCATGCATCTTAAACGAAAGCCCTTCATCGCGCTCTAAGCATCTGCCTGTGCGCCAGCCTGGCTGCTTGGCAAAATATGAGCAATTTCCCTACAATGTGGTTACAATGAGCCAGTAATCGCTGCGAACGGCCCCCTCCCCACCCCCCATGCCACAAACACTCCCCTGCATTCAGTGTTGACACAGCTTCAGTGGGAATACCCACCCTTTATGCCTCCTCCTGCTCTGACCCCCCCATCACACACACACACACATACACACACACACACACACATCAGAGGCCCAGCCATCAGGCCCCACACCTGGGCATGTTTGCAAAGGAAGAGGCCGGGGCGGGCGGCCCTCCATGCGCCTGTCGACTGGCTCCACAATGTCTGGCCAGCTGTGAGCCTGGCCTGCCCTGAGCCCTCACTGTGGGGGCTGAACACACAGCTGGGGAAGGCATGCTTCCCAAAGAGAGAGAGAGGGAGAGAGAGAGAGAGGAAAGAAAAAGGAGGGTGGGAGGCAGAGGGAAGACAGAAAAAGAAAGCAAAGGAATGAGGAAAGTGACTGTACTATATATCTGGATTCAGATGCAATAACTGTTGCTTTGAAAACTTTGAACATCTAAATGTTATTTTATCGTAGCCGTTTTTAATTTTGGTTGCTATATAATTCTATACATTTACATGTATGCATTTAGCAGATGCTTTTATCACAATGGAGAAGCATAAGCAATTCGTCACTGAGCCAACGATAACGAAGAGAAGTTTTGTTGTTGTTATTTCATAGTTTTGCTGACTTTTATTATAAAATGTATAAAGGTAATAAGTCAGTTTGTTTCACTGCTAAGCGTGTTTTATTTTTAGATCATGGAGTTGGAATAAAGTTTACAGAGGCAGAACACATTACAAATCATTACCAATCGCTTGTAATGAAACACGGCCAGATATCTAACTGGAATAATATTCTGTTCCCCAGAGGAGGTTTATTGTAAAAATCCAAGCATAAAACTCTCTGTAACTCTGACTTTGTAACTTTTATGAGTCTGAATTGCTATAATTTTACATCTTTTATAGACATATTTTATGAATTAACAATGAAATCGCCTTTCTTTCTTACTTTCTTTCTTTTGTATACAAAACCAAAAGCTGAAGATCAAGTCTGTGCAGTTTAGTTGTTATAACATGGGCTAGTGCTACTATTACCAGTATTGTACTAATTTGACCAGAATTGCAGTCTATTCCTAGACAAGGCTGGTCTTGTTATCTATCAAGAAGATAAAAATGTATATTTTCAGTATTAATATAACATTATAAACAATCATCATGAAAAATCATCATGTTATTTTGTGTAGAATGTAATATACACTCTTTAAAAAATCCATAAAAATAGGGCAGAATGTATTGTATTAATTTTAGGGTTAATGGAAATGTCCGTAAAATTACTGTATAATGTCCTGGCAATTTTCTGCCAGTACATTATCTGTTTTGTTTTTATATTATTTAAATAATAACATTTTATTATTTAGTTGTTTTTTTAATTGATCATTTTACCTAATATTTGCATGTAATGGGTATTTTATTTTAAATTGAGTAGCTGACCTTTTGTAATCAGTTGTGAGTCAAGTCTATGTGAGTTTATGTAGAGCTTTTCCAATTAGTCCCTTGTGAGGTTTCATGATGCTGTCTAGGCAGTAAGCAGCGAGGCAGCGAACACAAAGCTAGCGTGTTTATGTGATATGTTGTAGCTGTATTAGTGTAATGCATCCTATAAAAGATGCTGGAGTAAGAATCATGCCACAGCCAAATGGTTCTTCTAACTGGCCCATATGACCGGCCTGTTGGGTTTAAACCAGCCTGTTTGTATCCCTCTCAGAGGACACATGCTGCGTCTCCAACATGTCCTGGCCCAAGCACCCCGCTGCTTCCCTCTCACACAAACACACACACTCCAGATGGGCACAGTAGATGGACAGAAGGACAACACATGTTTAGGAAGTTGAATAGTCAATAAGGAAGAGATCAGGTGGAAAAATATACCTAACAATACCCAAAAGTGTAACTGTTATACACGCTCTCTTAATAGCAGTGCAGTTTTTTACTGTAGCTTTATATACTGGTCTATAAATAATGCCAGCAATGCTAGATCCTCCGTCCCAGCAGATTCCCAGAACACACACTCACACACCAGGTTTATACCATTTACGTCATGTACCAATCAGTGCCTATCACCAGAAAAACCGAAGGCCTCCCCACCTACAGCATTCCAAGGCTATCCAGCACTGGTTTATATCGCTTTATCTGCCAGGATGGATGAACCTACACTACTGTTTAAAACTCTGGGGTCAGAAAAAAAAATGTGAAAGAAATGAATACTTTTATTCAGCAAGGGCACATTAATCATGATCAAAAGTGACAGTAAAGACATTTCTAATGTTACAGAAGATACAGAAGAATCCTGAAAAAAATGAAAGTTTTGCACAAAAATATTAAGCAGCACAACTGTTTTCAGCATTGGTAATAATAATAAATGTTTCTTGAGCAGCACATTAGAAGGATTTCTGAAGGGTCATGTGACACTGAAGACTGGAGTGATGATGCTGAAAATTCAGCTTTGCCATCACAGGAATAAGTTACATTTTAAAATATATGAAAATATTTTAAATTTGTAATAAATTTGTAATAATAGTTCACAGTATTTTTGATCAAATAAATGCAGGCTTCACTCTAAAAAATAACTGTAAAAATACTAAACAAATTTACACAGTAAAATACCGTTTTCCATTAAAGCAGTAATATACCATAAAACAATGCATTCTGGGTAATATTTGTCATTTTAAGAAAAGAGGCCTAGGCTACTTTCTCAAAAATTGTATATATACAGAAGTAATATACTGTAAAAACAATGCATTCTGGGTAATATTTGTTGTTTTCGAGAAACAATCCTATAGGTTACTTTCTCGAAAACGACAAATAATATTATTAAAGAATGCATTGTAATATACAGAAGTAATATACTGTAAAAACAATGCATTCTGGGTAATATTTGTTGTTTTCAAGAAACTATCCTATAGGTTACTTTCTCAAAAACGACAAATAATATTACCCAGAATGCATTGTAATATACAGAAGTAATATACTGTAAAAACAATGCATTCTGGGTAATATTTGTTGTTTTCGAGAAACTATCCTATAGGTTACTTTCTCGAAAATGACAAATAATATTACCCAGAATGTTCTTAAAGTATATTACTGTTTCAATAGAAAACAGTATTTTACTGTGTATTTTTTTTTTTTTTTTTTTTTGTACAGTTATTTTTTAGTGTTGGTAAACATAACAGACTTCTTTTAAAAACATTAAAAAGTCAATAGTGTATTTATTTTGTAGATTTACTCGTTTTGTAGGCCTGCAATGAAGTGTCCCTAAATATTGATTAAGCGTATCTTGTTTTATTATTATAACATTTAAATTTCTAACTTTTTGCACACAAAAGCATACATCTACTTTTTGTTGTTAGGCTGGTGTCATTTTTCTCATGATCTCTCATGGTCGGTCACATGAGAATCGGTGTTGTTTGACATTATGACCTCATGGTTGATGTCATGATGTGCCTGGTTTGTATTTGTGCAAGTGTGCGTTCACGCTTTTTTGTTTTATAGCCCTCATTTTGCTCAGAGGAGAGTGTTGGAAACAAATGAAGGAATATTAATTTTCTATTTAATCAATAAATCAAACAAATTATCAACAGATTAGCAGTTAGTTGCAGTGCTAGTCTATTTGAGTTTCTGCAGACGAACATGTGCAACAAAATGTGGCAAGAGCAGGCAAATGGAGTGAGAGACGTGTGAGACATTAAGTGTTGTTTCACTTTGCAAGTGTTTTTCCACTTACAGTGCTTTACTTTTGGAATTCCACAATAGAGCAGCGGATCCGTCTGTTCATCTGCCCACAGGCTGACATTACATGGGCGAACTGATGACACTAAAACGATTCCTGATCACATCAGCAAACAGCAGTCACCTGCTTAGCTAAGGGAAATGGAAAAATCAGCAGTACAAATGCGATGAGAGAAGATCACATGTGCGAGTGTGTTTGTGTGTGACACAGAGAGAGAATTCCCTGAGTGAGGCCAAAAGCAGGAACTATCTCTACAGCTGTCTTTGAAACAGGAAGCTACTCTCTGAGAAGAGCTTTCTCAAGGCCTGATCATAGAGGCGTGACAGGAAGCCCCATCAAATGACAGGAAGTGAAGTCTGGAGAGAGGAAGTGGGCTGTGGAGCTTCGGCTCCAGTAAGTCTGGGCCCTAAAGCGAGGGAGGAAAAGAGCGAGAGAGAAAGATGCTGGGCGTAGTGATGTTAGCGGCAGCTGTTCCCACACTGCCAGCTGTGAGTTATTATTTGCCGCCTCGTAAAAATACACTGGCACCAGTCGGGCAGCCTCCTGTCGCCATGGTACTAGTCTCTCCAGTGAAGAACAGATGTGTGACAGCACACAGCCATCAGTCTGTCGTTGTGTTAGCATACAAAAATAAGCATGTTTTTCATCTACAGTGTGGACACACTTCAGTTTTTGGTCTTATTAGCGTTATTTTCATCTCTTTCGTTTAGTTTAATGTGTCAGTAAGAAAACAATGGTGGTAAAAATATACATTTGTGAACTAATTAAGCCAAAGACACGACCTGGTGCATATTTACAATGTCTTAAAACACATGCTAGTGAACAACTCTTTTACACTCCCCTCAGGTTCGTAAAAAAAGTCTTTAAAGTTTATGTCACGGACCGTAGCGGCGTTCAGAGCATGTGCTTAAAACATTGAAAGGCTAACTGTGCCTGTTTTGAACACTTAGCATACAGAGAATAAGGAAATAGCTGTTTTGCATTAAAATAAGATGTATCACCTCAGATAAGTAGGTGCTAATTTGTGTAGAGGCAGCTGACATGAATACAGTGGCAGCATCATTGTGCGTTAAGGGTTGTGACCACAAACATGGCCGCAAAGCCTGCATACTCGTCCTAATTTGGGTATCAGCTTCCTCATTCAGAAGCAGAGGTGCTAAGTGTACCTCGTGCTGCTAATGGCTCGCGACCCTCGCTGGAAAGGAAACAGATCTGGAGACAATAGCCTATTACAATTATCACACTTTCTAAGTAGCACCAGCAAGTTTAACCACTAAAACTTTTCACCTACTGTAAAGGGCTTTGTGGGACATTGCTTCCTTTCTTTAGGGATGCATCAGGTTGCTAATGGATCATTAGCACTCGTAACACCGGCCCTTGAACCCCAGGACTTTGAGTCTCGGGCAAAATCAAGGAAAAGTCATTGTATATATATATATATATATACACTCACCAGCCACTTTATTGGGTACACCTGTTCAACTGCTCAATAACGCAAATATCTAATCAGCCAATTACATGGCAGCAACTCAAAGCATTTAGACGTGTAGACATGGTCAAGACGATCTGCTGAATTTCAAATTGAGCATCAGAATGGGGAAGAAAGGTGATTTAAGTGACTTTGAACGTGGCATGGTTGTTTGTGCCAGACGGGCTGGTCTGAGCATTTCAGAAACTGCTGATCTACTGGGATTTTCATGCACAACCAAAGAGAAAATATCCAATGAGTGGCAGTTCTGTCTGCGAAAATGCCTTGTTAATGCCAGAGGTCAGAGGAGAATGGCCAGACTGGTTCGAGCTGATAGAAACGCAACAGTAACTTAAATAAAGTTCTGCAGAAGAGCATCTCTGAACGCACAACACGTCAAACCTTGAACCAGTTGGGCTACAGCAGCAGAAGATCATACCGGGTGACACTCCTGTCCAGTGTTGGGGGTAACGCATTACAAGTAACACGAGTTACGTAATCAGATTACTTTTTTCAAGTAACTAGTAAAGTAACACATTACTTTTAAATTTACAACAAAATATCAGAGTTACTTTTTCAAATAAGTAACGCCAGTTACTTTGTTTTCGCATTTATTGACTGCCAGCTCTTCTGTCCAAATGTTGAGAGAAATTGGGAGTACGTGCAGAGGCGTTGTGTGTGCTGTGTGAACATGATGGTTATTCTAGACTAGTTCTAGACTAAGGCCCCGCCCACACGGAGACGAGTTTAGCTGTATGCGCAAAAATTTTGTATCGTATAGGTGTTTCGTCCAGATGGATCCGGCGTTTTCAGAAGGTGAAACCGCTATCTTTTGAAACCGGGTCCCAGAGTGGATAAATCTGAAAACGACACCCTTGCGTTTTTGCGTGTACAGCCAATCCGTATATTTTGTGAATCGATGATGTCATCACCCCACGTGTCGACCCTAGTCAGCAAAGGTGTCAAGTAACGAAGTACAAATACTTCGTTACCTTACTTAAGTAAGATTTTTTTTCCTTACATTACTTTTACTTTTATACTTCAAGTAGTTTTGAAACCAGTACTTTTACACTTTTACTTGAGTAAAAAGCTTGAGTCGATACTTCAACTTCTACAGAAGTCTTTTTAAACCCTAGTATCTATACTTCTACCTGAGTAATGAATGTGAATACTTTTGACACCAGTGCTAGTCAGGCACCGCTAACAGCACAACGCAGCAACAACAACAACAATAGCGGACTACATGCTTGTGTTCATGCTGCAGAAGCTACCGAGGCTAAAGCTTTATTAAAATAAAGCTTTATTTCTAAGCTTTACTAAAGTTTCTATACAGCGTGCAAGGTTTTACAGCGCCACATTCTGGTCTGGTATGTATACTACATCATTTTGAGTTGTTTCAGTGGTTTTGTGTGTGTACGCAGATATTTCTTGAGATGAGGAAAAAAAAGATCGGATAGGGAAAACTCTGGCTTCGTGTGGATGTAGCCTAAATGTGAGCATACATTTACTCATTTCTTCTCCTGCGTCCTTTTCCTCTGCAATCCAGAATGGCAGCAAAGCTGAAAGGCTTGTTTATTTGAGTTGCGCCCTCTACAGTACAGGCATAAATTTGCATGTCCTTCAGCCTGAGGCTTATTCATTTCACTTTTGGTGTGAAAGGGCCTTTACATTTCCCAAAAATAGAACTTTTTGTTGTTATAAAAACAAACAATTAAACATTCCAGCCCAGATGAGAAAAAGTAACGCAAAAGTAACGTAACACATTACTTTCCATAAAAAGTAACTAAGTAACACAATTAGTTACTTTTTTAGGGAGTAACGCAATATTGTAATGCATCACTTTTAAAAAGTATCTTTCCCCAACACTGCTCCTGTCAGCTAAGAACAGGAAACTGAGGCTACAATTTGCACGGACTCACCAAAATCGGACAAGAAGATTGGAAAAATGTTGCCTGATCCGATGAGTCTAGATTTCTGCTACGACATTTGGATGCTAAGGTCAGAATTTTGTGTAAACAACATGGTTGAATGGATCCATCCTAGATTTATCAATGGTTCAGACTGGTGGTGTTGTAATAGGGATGTTTTTTTGGCACACTTTGGGCCCCTTAGTACCAAATTAGCATCATTTAAATGCCACAGTCTACGTGAGTATAGTTGCTGACCATGTCCATCCCTTTATGACCACAGTGTATCTTCTGATGGCTACTTAATAATAATATGCCATGTCACAATGCTTAAATCATCTCAAACTTGTTTCTTGAATATGACACCAGAGTTCACTACACTCAAATGGCCTCCACAGTCACCAGATCTCAATCCACTAGAGCATCTTTGTGATGTGGTAGAACAGGAGATTCGCATCACGGATGCGAGCTGAAATAATCTGCAGAAACTGCGTGACGCTATCATGTCAATATGGACTAAAATCTCTGAGGAAAGTTTCTATGCCATGAAAAATCAAGGCAGTTCTGAAGGCACTCCGGTGCTAACAAGGTGTACCTAATAAAGTGGCCAATGGGTATATGGAATCTCGGTATCTCCACTATTTAAACCAGCAAGACTTGCTTTGCTAACCAGATTTAGCATACAAGATCATTGGGTTTACATGCACTTCAAAGTTCAAATTCGTCAGACAGGGTTTGCAGGAAGCATGAGCATCATGGTTTCTCAGTAATGTCTTATTATTAGATCAAAGGCACCACATTTCATGTGACCTTTTCATGTTATTAAGATAGCAAACTCAAGTCTGATAGCAAATGAAAAACAAAGCGATGCCACAAGGACACGCTCAGACGGTTACATTGCCATGACTGACTGGCATTAGCTTAGCATCTGGACAGACATAACACAGGACACACAGAAACATCGCAGACATAATTCAGCACAGTTTTATCACCACGTACCATAATATATCACATTGTGTTGCATTTCCAGAGGGTGCACACTGAGATACATATTTGTTGGTAGAAACATGGATTCCTTCTGCTCCTCGTTGTATTACGTCTAACAGAATTTTAGGAATGTCACTGATTTTCCATCTCAAACTTTGGTCATTTCAAACTCATTTTGAGCAGAAGCTTTGATCACCTCACACAGCTGCACCGAACCACTTTCATTGCTCTCACAATAGAAGAAGAGTGTTTTTCTGCAGAAGAAAGCCCGGGGTTTAGTTCCCAAAGAAAGCTGAAGTTTAGCTCCTTCACTTTCTCAGCATTGTTATGCTAACAGGGTCAGGGCTAAAGAAACATCCCATTAGCATGTGAAGAAGACCCCACATCTGAGAGGAGACCTTCCAGAAAGACAATCTCCCATTCCTCTCTCACTCTCTTTCACTTATTCATTCACTTCTTCTCATTCAGCTCTGATCCTTCACTCTTTTTTCCTGTCTTTCAGCCTTTTATTGTTGCGTGTTTCCAAAGATCCTCCATCTGTTTCCCTCTCAAAACAAGAAAGTGCATATGATTTCTTTTTGGAAGCTTCTTTAAATATAGACTCTTAACGCTAAACAATATTTATTGTTAATCACATGGCAATTATCTTTACCGTGACTCGCACTGTTATAGCAGCCCTAAATGTATCCTTCAGACTCGGGATGAATTCATCATGTATATGGCAACAGTGTGTGCCTTAACTGGTGACAGATGTGGAGACCTTCAAGTCTGTGTGTGTGTTTGAGTGTGCATGTGTGTAAATCATGATAAATATGACCACACTGATTTCTGTCTCATAATAAAACTCCATCCATCTTATAGCGCACATCAGCCAGAGTAAATATATATGTTTAGATGCCATATTGAACACAGAGCTGTTGGATTACAGACATATGGTTCTACTGGAAAACAGAGAGCTATCCAGATCATAATGGGAAATATGAAACATACTTCATAATGACAAAATACGGCATTTAAAGGATTATCTATCAGGGTGTGTGAGTGCGAGTACGTATACTTTGAGACAAAACTGTCCTTGAAACAGCTAATTCTGACAGAATCTTTCTTTGGGGATGCCCTCATAGTTAAAAAATAATAGATATTAAGTCTAAAGAATCTTTAGCCTGGAGTATTTATAGAACAACAACGTACAAAGTATGACAACAATAATCTCAGGTACTGATTATGTGCTTTATATAATGTTAAAAGCATCTAATGTGAGTTTGAGTATCATTTTTATAGCCATATGGAAATCAGTGATGGATAATTCACCTCAGATCTTAAAAATAAATGAAAACAAACAAGAACGTTCAAACTGCGAACTCAGTGTGAACAAACAAGCTATTCTATGACAAAGATTGTATCAGTCACTCAGTAGGCCTATGTATTATCAATCATTTTAAAATTGTGTAATAATTAGGAACTTGATTATGTACTTTTCTATAGAGTGCAACAATTGGGTTTCAGAAGTAAAAACTCCATTCATTTTCTCAATAGGGAAATTTATTTTTAAAGATAACTTAATGGCCCACTGAAGTGTCTTGGAACGTGCAGCATTATTCAATGCGTTGATGTAATTTCAACTAAAACAGGAATATTTCTAACAGCCCCCCCCCCATTTAAAAAAAAAAAAAAAAAATAGCCAATGGCGTTTCGTTTATATCACAGCTCGGCCAGAGCCGATGAGCTCGGTAAAGCTTTGGTTTCTTGTAATCTCTAACCGTTTCTCCTCATAATCTCATCAATATCGCTTTAAAATACAGCATTCTGTGCAGAATTCAAATGGGTCCAATACGTTTTGTGGTCTGCGCCGACTCGCGCATATGATTCGCTCTGTACTCTCGTGTCTGTGGAGTCTGGACCAGAGCAGACTGTGCTCGCGCTGCGGCGGTTCACCTGACACTAACGCGAAAACGGACTTCATTCGCGTCAATGGAAAGCATACTATCTGAATCGTTCCCTATCCTCTATATAGTGCACTATGTGTCATTCACCATATAGAAACTAGTAAATGTGTGAACAAATGACTGATTTCAACCGCAGCTTCAGCGTCTGTTTATTCGATTGTTAAGTCTGACGTCACGCGGCAGCGCTTCCGGGTCCAAACGCTCTATCTCATACCACAAGAAAACAACAAAAGGTGCTAATATACACACATGATGTGGTGTAATACTACCAAAAAATTATAATCATAACCTTTATCTCCATACCAAAACCACACAGTGATTCATCTTTTATAAATCATTAAAATATGAATGTCTGTGATGCTGTGAGCATGTTGTGTAGACTAAGTATTTTAAATGTTTAACTTTTTAAAATGTTAAATGTTTAATATGATTAAATAGCGCTCATAAACGGCCATCGAGATTTCATTCTCAAGTGAAACGACTGGAGGCTTGGACCCAGAAAGGGCGTTCCTTACGTCACGACTTAACAAGCGGATAGTGTAGGAGGGGGCGGGACTTCAGATTCTAGAGAGCATTTGATTGGACAGAAGATTTGATGAGAAGCTGAAGGGCCCGGTGATGTCATGAAAATCTGTGATCCATTTTAGCGGAAGTGAGAGACTGTAAGTTTTGAACGCTTATATCTCCTGAATGCGAATTTTGTCATTGTTTTAGAACACACCAGCTTATTCATAACCTTAAGGCTAACATAGTAACACTACAAGCTAAAAATCTTTTCAAAATTTTGATTTCAGGGGGACTTTAAAGTCAGACCTACTGTGAGCTACAAGGTTGCTAATCAATGGTATTTGCCTCTGTTGATGCCGTCAACCCACATTATTTCAACTTATTTTTACTAATTTATTTTCTTATTGTGTTAAACAGTGGATTTGAGGTGAAAAACTACATTACCCATGCGCAACGTTTTGCTACGGTTTCCGGGTTGAACGACATGTTTCCTGAAAACGGTGTGCAACGGTGTGCAACTGGTTTGAGATACATTTTCTCGTTTGGTGGGTGTGTCAGAAATGTCAGCCCAATCAGCATCAACATGCATGTAAACCACGCAGTATTAAAGAAACAGCTCGTAAATGTAATTAACATCAAAATAAATTCACAAGAGCAAGTATAATGTTTGCACATGTTTATGTACATTAATGGCAAAATAACAAATAATAAGAGCACAAGTATAGATCTGGAACTTCTTTAAGTCTGTCTAAATATCATTTAGTAATTGCAATGTCTTCTGGTCCATATCCTTTCCTTAGGAAGATTAATGTAACATAAAAATACTATACTTAAATATTTTGCTATTGTATTGTGGAGTGATACTTTCATAAACTTTCATAAACATAAAGATTCTTCAAAAAGAAATGGCCTTCTCAGCTTGCCATAGTTGCATCTCTTGCGTCATCAGAGCTGGGTGTTCAACACACCACAGTTTCCGTTTAAAAAAACGTTTTGCAACATTTTGTCGGGGCTGAACGCAGCCGAGGTCTTTAGCTCCGCCCACTCCCATGAAGCACTTTAATCGAGCTGGCCTCTCAAAATACTTAAATAATTGTATATATGCATGTTTTGCAATAAACATAAAATATATTGTTTAAGTATATATATTAAATGCGTAGTTTTATATTTCTCCATCATTTTAAACTCAATTATGTCGTTAGCAGTGCTTCATGGGATTGTAGTTCTTTCCCTCACTAAAGCCATTAAGTACACAACCTTGTACCTTTTAATTTTGTCCAATTTTTAAATACTTTTCAAAAGTTTGTGATGTTATGATTGATAGTTATATAAATGGTTCCATTAAAAGTTAAAGTGTCAAGCTTCGTCACCAAAATTAACACAATCTATAATCACGCCACTCAAGTTCCGCTACGGGTTTCCTCACTAATGAGAACATTCTATGTTTGAGCAATCATAAAGTGAGAGTAAACAAAAAAACTTTCAAAAAACCTGCTCTTGTAGTCTGAAATGTGAACTGATACAAACAGTGAAAAGTCCCAAATCTGAGGACTAAAACTAACTGTAATATACTTGATAACAACTTATTGTTCATTGATCCAATGCCTAAAATCAAAATCACTCCATGCTGTACTGACTGAGCTACAGGAATGCTAATTTAAAACAGAAAAACGATGGCACGTCCTCATTTTGATCGCTAGGTAAACTTGTGAGGGTGTCAATAAGCAGGCTGATTATCACTGTGAGTGTATGATAAACAGTAGTGAGTGAATACTGTGAGTGATGTGACACTCAGCCTGCTCTCGTCTCTAGAAACAGAAACTACTGCCAGCTGTACAAAGAGTCAGAACCGCTGCACAGGCCCATCTGCCAGAACACACACAAACGCACACAAATATGAAAGTCTGGAAACTCCAGAGTCATGGTGCTTGGCGTCTGCATGTGTGAGTGATGCTTTTAGTAAACACAGAGACAGCTGGGCTTTTAGGGAGCAGCTAAATTGTTGGCTAAATTGTTGATTACAACATGTACCTGTGACTAGCGCTGTGGTGTAACTTAACATCACATAGGCTCACTTAATAAGGAGTTGTGTTGAGTCACCCACACATACTCAAGTATGGGTAGGGCAGAGAGGATGACTAAGTCTCGCACCTGCTGGGCTGTCAGGGCATTTGACTAAAGACACTTACACAGGCAGAGAAAGGGAATGAGGGAGGAAGGGAGGGGGAGTAAAAGAGGATATTTCCAGTGAAGGCAGAAGGAGGATGTTGTGAAATCATGTTGTGTATGTGACTGCACAGCTGCAGCTTCGTAGAGAGGGGCGGACTGAGCATGTGCAATCACAAAGAGGCACATACATGGCTTACGCTGACATTTCGTCATTGGGGACGATGAAACTGATAATGTGTGAACATGATATGACTTGCCAACGTGAGGACTGGCAGTGGCAGAGGACACTGAGAACTGCACATAAACACATGCACCTTTCGTTTCCTCTAACTATTAGGCTCTGATCCAGCACATTCCTCTGTTCGGGAAGGAAATGCCTCACAGCTTCGGTCTCTCTGATGGTTTGAAGCAGAGAAACACCCTGCACATTGACTTCTTTTGTTCTTCCTGACATATTTATGAAAGGTCTTGCAGGTGGTGAGGTCAACTATTTGTTAATACAAATAATGAATAAAATATCACTTGAAATCAATGGATGAAGCAGTAAAATGTACAAGGTAGCATTTTTGTTGTATCTCTAAAAAATTAATTAATTTATTAATTCGTTTTACTTCAGGACAGCAGCATTTCAAACTGAATGCTTTATGTCTGAAAATATAAAATATACCTGAATTTATATTTGTAAATTATATGAATAAGATTTTAGAATAGTCTATATAATTAGTTGATAACTTGAAAAATATATATAATTATTTTCAGTATTATATATATATATATATATATATATATATATATATATATAGTAAATATTTTATATATTTATATAAATTAAAAAATAAGTATTAAAAGTATACATGATATTTCTAAAAAAAATATCTAATATATTATAAATTATGACAATAAATAACTGAAATAAAAATAAAATAAAATAATAAAATAATTTTATAAATTTTATAAAATATTATACATTAAATATTATAGTAAATATTTTATACATTTATTTTAATTAAAAATTAAGTATTAAAAGTATACATGATATTTCTAAAATGTATCTATTATAAATTATGACAATAAATAACTGAAATGAAAAAATTACAACAATAAAATATATTAAATATTATAGTAAATATTTAATATAATTATATTAATGACAAAATTAAGTATTAAAAGTATACATGATATTTCTAAAATATATATCTAATATATTATAAATTCTGAAAAGAAATAACAGTTTGAATATCGTTACACCCCTACTGAATATATATTTGTAAATTATATGAATACAATTTTAAAATAATCTATATAATTAATTGATAATAACTTTTAAAGATGTTTATATATATATATATATATATATATAAAAAGTATTTACTATAATATTTAATATATAATATTTTATATATTTTTATTTTTGTAATTATATATATATATATATATATATATATATAATTACAAAAAAATATATAAAATATATATTAAATATTAAATATAGTAGCATTTTTGTTGTATCTCTACAAATTAATTAATTAATTCGTTTTACTTCAGTATTAAAAGTATACATGATATTTCTAAAAATATATCTAATATATTATAAATTATGACAATAAATAACTGAAATAAAAATAAAATAAAATTATAAAATAATTTTATAAATTTTATAAAACCAAAATATGATTTTATAAAATATCTATATTCCTTTATATTAATTTATCTAAATGTATATTTACTTTATATTTTCCTAAATTGGTGAATCTTTCCTTGACATAAACCACTAATGCAAACCAAATAGTGCATGTTAATTTTGACCTGTGGGGTCTGTAACCACTAAAGCCATTTATGGTGAAATGGCCTCCAAAAACCCAGTATAAGAGTGTATGAAGCCAAGCGTCCTTCCATAGGCGTTGTGTGGTCCAGCTCCCCCAGGAGGTGTGCGCGGGAGCCCCAGGCTTTCTCTAACTGTCTATTTTGCTTTGATGCCTACTCTAAAGGCTAGTGCATCATGTGCTGTATATGTATTAAGATGAAAGCGTGTGTTTGTATATAGGTAAGATGTGTCATTTAGGTCTTCATGTGTCTTTTTTGTATGTGAATATTTGTATGTGTGTGAGAGAATGTGTTTTGGGGGGGATACGGCAGTCTCCCCCTGCCTGGTTGCCAAGCAAGCACCATATGGGCTGCCTGTTAGGGTGCAGCTGAGGTCTCTAGCCCGTTCCCAGAATTGAGATGGTAATGAGAGTGGCTCTCTTTAACTGGACACTGGACTCAAGCTGGAGCTGAGAGGAGACGCTGCCTTTCAGTGCCTCCAACAGGCTGCGGGACAGCCCAACTCCACAAGACGCAGCCCCTCCAACAGGGCCAAACCACCTGTTTGATTTTCTCATGAAGAGGTGGGGGGGGACGGCAAGAAAGAATAAAGAGAGCGGGAGAAAGCAGAGGAATGTGCTCTGCTAATTCTGTTCATGAGTGTCTCCTTCTCCTCATTCAACTTTCTCCAGATACCCCCCTCAACAGCACCGCTGACACACACATACACACGAGAGTAATTTAGAGTCTATACTTACAGATGAACGCGCACAGACGTGGACAGACACTAGAGGACGATGGTGTGAACATACCACACACACAATGTTCACCCATTCTCCCTTTGTTACTGTAACCCCCCCGAAACAATGCGAAGAAAGAAGAAGAATGTAAAAGAACTGGGGCACCTTCTGCTGCCTGTTTCACACAATTGGATCCCTGCAAGTCAGGCCTGATACATGTGTGTGTGTCCAAGTGTATGGCGTTGCTCGGGCCTGGCTGTGGGAAAAGAGATAGCGTCACTGTATGTGTGTGTGTGTGCGTGTGTGTTTGTGCAGTGGACACATTCTTGTACCGTGAGAATGCCCAGGGGAGATGGGATGCATCCTTTGCATCCAGATTGTAGCCTCATTCATTCCCGTAGTCATTCCTATGGACTCTAAGGCTTGTTCACAGAAAAACTCCACTTGTTGCAATGCCATCAACAAGTGCTGATAACTTACAAAAATTGTAATACTTTAAGATAAATCATTTATTTATTTATTTATTTATTTATTTGAAAAAGAAAGTAACATGAAAGGGGCAA
Source organism: Ctenopharyngodon idella (assembly GCF_019924925.1). Taxonomy (NCBI): domain Eukaryota; kingdom Metazoa; phylum Chordata; class Actinopteri; order Cypriniformes; family Xenocyprididae; genus Ctenopharyngodon; species Ctenopharyngodon idella. Next base: position 6,805,812 of record NC_067230.1, on the reverse strand, counting down.
ATAAAAAATAAATAAATAAACAATAAGCCAAAAGTAAAAATCAGGCTGTCAATTTAATATATATATATATATATATATATATATATATATATATATATATAAAACGCATTAAATTTTGATTTCAAGAGACAAAGATTATATATATAAATATCAAATATCATATATATATATATATGATATTACTACTCAGAAAAATAAAAATGTCATACATAAAATGTACATGAAAATGATTTAAAACAACTAATTAAAAACATAAAAAATATTTAAAATAGTGCTGTCAAATCGATTAATCGCTTCGAACAGAAACGTTTGTAAATACATAATATATGTGTGTGTGTGTGTGTGTATATATGAGCAATATCACACTTGTAGCTGTGCAGTATGGCTGTGATACAGCCGTATGTAATCACAGCGTACTGATATACAGCCAAATCGCACAGCTACGAGTGTGATATTGCTCATATTGCAAATAATTATTGAACAACAATATTTAAATTAACAACAATAGCCATTATAAATGACAATAGGAAATAAACACAATTGTACAATTCAGTCAAACATACAAAAGCAGTGCTCTACAAGATGTAAGTTAAATATAGCCTTAATATTATATTATTAAATTTAGCATAGCCCAATTCGATTTGCTCTGGAACAAGTAATAAGACCAAAGATTGCCTGTTTTATGTACCCAAAATGAATTATATCTCATGTTTAACCACTATAAGAGCCAGCGCCAAATCCTGAAGCACTGCCCGAGATGAAGCTGTTCTCGGCGGGTACACGAGCACTGAACGGCTGCTGATGGCCTGGAGCTCGCATCTCCGAAAACGTCTAAACAAATTGTAAAATAGGCGCTATGATTAAATATGAGTCACATATTTCAGATCTAAACAACTACATTCTCATCTAAAAAAATTCTTAAAATTACAGTTTGTGGTACAACAAGTGTAGTATTCGTAAAAAATACGGTGGATTTGCTCGGCCGCCATGACAGTTGCTTCAAGCGGTGTGATACAAACAGTGAAAAGGTCGGACTGCTGTTATCACTAGAATCTCGCACGGCTCTCAGCCAATCAGATTCGAGAACCTGCAAGAACTGTTGTATAAAGATGTGTGTGTGTATATATATACACACACACACACATATATTTACAAACTTTTGTTAGATGCTATTAATTGCGATTGAATGGATTTGACAACACTAATTCAAAACAAGATGCAACTGGAAACAAATTATTTTAGACTTTTTTTTTTTTTTTTAGAACTGTTTTCTGAGCCATAGAAATGTGGCTCAAATGTCCAAATACTTTTATCTTGTAGTATCTTGATCTTCACATGCAACTGACTGACAGATTGTTCTACTCTTGTGGGAACTGGCTGAATTTACATATAGTACCTACATAAAACAGGTGAGTGGTTGAAATTTAGCTGCATTATATTTAACAGCCCAGCCCTGCCATATGGCAGATGGGCACTGAAGTGATCCAGGCAGCTTTAGGCAGTGAGTGTACACTTTTAAACACATAGGCAAAATGGCTGATGAGCTTCACTTGTACTAAAGCTCCAGGCTAAACACCTGTGTGGAGGGTGTATGTGTGTGTGTGAGAAACACAGCTTGAGTGTGTGTATTTTAGGGTGTGGCTAACTGCCTCGGCTCTGTGGACAAACAGCCTCACAGCAGCACCTGATACATGTGAGTTTCTGGTTACCTCTTTCTGATGTGATTTCAACCCTATTTACACTCTAATAAAGGAATGAAACCAATGAGTCAAAACCAAACAATTCTTGCCTGCAGACTTGGTTGCCTCATTGCCTTCTGCCATTTCTTGCACCTGTTGATCCCGAGGCTTGTGAAGCGGTCGCAGGCATTTCTGAAAGTATGACGTCGTCACCACAGTTGTGCAACTCAGCTTTTATGTGCAAGAACAAAACATAATGATTACCAAAATAACCATTTGGGCAAATTCAAAAACAGTCATCCTGGAATATACTGGGTGTAATACAGGTTAAGCTTAATTGACTAGCTTAATTGTGGCATAATGTTGATTACCACAAAAATGAGGCACTTAAAATGGAAGTAAATGGGACCAGTTTTTGGAGCAGAAATGTGATGCGTTCGAGTTTTTGACTCATAAATTTTACGGTCATTATAGGGTTTTAGGCCTTATGTTATAATTTTATACATTATAAAAAATTCTATAACTTTACACCGAAAATGTTAGTGATTTTTCACAATAAAATCATGTTTTATTTGTATATTTTAGATTTACTATTGAAACGGCCCTGACAGCAATATAGTGTCGGCCCAGATCTGGTCCGCATGTAATCCACATGTATCAGATGTGGACCGGATCTGGGCCACACTATGTTGCTGTCTGGGAGTGAGTTAAAGAGATAGTTCACCCAAAAATGTCATTTTTTAGTAATTATTTACTCACCCTCAAGCTGTTCCAAACCTGTATGAATTGCTTTCTTAATTTTGCTGAACACAAAAGAAGATTTTTTGAAGAATATTGGTAACCAAACAGTTGATGGGCCCCATTGAGTTCCATAGTATGGGGAAAAAAATGCTATAGAAGTCAATGGAGCCCATCAACTCTTTGGTTACACAAATTCTTCAAAATATCTTCTTTTGTGTTCAGCAGAAGAAAGAAATTCATACAGGTTTGGAACAACTTGAGGGTAAATGAGAGTAAATGATCAAAGTATTTAAATATTTGGGTGAACTATCCTTTTAACATTCACTTTTATTGTAAGTGCAGGTCGAAATCCACTTTAGCAGTGATCAACATCATGCCTCAAGTGCCCAGAATATTCCTTTAATGGCAATACAAGTCAAATCAAAGAATCTTGAGGGTGCCGTACCACCCAGAGGGGGATGATCTTACAATCCAAAATAATCCAGATTACATAGATGCAATACTGAAAACAAAAGAGCTGGAAAGGTCTGTTCAGTGTCAACGCCGGCGGCCATTTATCAGAACCATCAACGGGTTTCATTCTCAGGCGACTGGCACAATACGCTCTGACAAACAGGAGGGCTTCCCATTCTTTGAGACTGCCACTGGGAAAACGGATTTGAGGAATTAATCTTAGTGTGGAACTGAAGAGTAGAGAGTAACCAGGCCTCGGTATTGTCCCCTTTTCTCTGAATAGGGCTTTGTGAGGGAAGCACAGCTGCCACCATCATCACACCCATCTTTAGGTCGTACTTCCAGCCAGTCTCCAGATGGGTTTGGTGGTATTTTAGCACATATAGGTATGTGGAGGAAGTCAGGTGACTGGAGCACACAAAGATCTATTAGATACAACCCAACCATACCATAAGCAACAAGTTGCGACAAGCTGCGAGACCACAAATAGTTGCTGACGGCAACTTTTTTGACAGCTCTGTAGAATATCGGAAATAGCACAGCACCTGACACACAGGGAGATCTGGGTTTAGAATAGAACGAGCAGAAGCTCTCCAGAGGGTCTCTGGCTAAATGGCCTCTGTCCCTCTCCCCTGCTGGTGGTGACAGCTGCCCGGTAGTAAGGGTCTTCCCTCCAAAACTTGGCCATTATACCCCAGCTGTGAGCAGCTGGTCTCCCATAAACACACACACACACATCCTCTGGATCTGTCCATACAATGGCAATGTGATGTAAATGAGGTTAAGGCGAGAACATCATTCAGCTTCTCTTGTTTTGAGGTGGGACAAGAGTCATCTAAGCATCTTTAACGATCAACTTCTATCCACCTGGAGCGGTTTTAGCCCTTTAAATTCACATTAAATAATCAAGTCGAAAACGATGTCTATAGGGCTGTTTACATGACAGCATTTTCAACTAAAAATGGAAAACTTTTTATGCATTTTGGCCATTCATTTACACGACAAGAGTATTTTGCAAACTTTTAAAAGCAGGTTTCAAAGTGCAAGTTTTTGAAAACGATACCATTATCATCTCTGTGTAAACTACAAAAACAAAGTGACTTTCTTTACAAAGTGACATCGCCCACTACTGGCCTGGCATGCATAATACAGCATTTTTAGTCATTTTTGCAGATCCGTGTGAACGGGGATATTTTTGATTTTGTTGTTATCTGTACATAGAAAAACTTTCCCGTTTTTAGTACATCGTTGTCGTGTAAACGTACCCTAAATGTGCAGTCAGATTGGCAAAATTATCCATTGTCTATCGTCTATAGTGTAGCGATGTTTGAAGCACAGCTCACACAGAAGTCACTTTCAAACCAAGCAGCTTTCTATTGACCAACGCGGTGAAAAATTTGAACCTGTTGTGAAATCTGCGTGGGGAAATATTTCGCCCTCAAGCGAAATTCCTAATCATGTGGATTCCCATTGAAATAAGTGGAACTGGCCCACGAATGCTAAATGTGACTCTTTTAGTGTCCACTTTGCATACACTTCGTTTACCCCACGCAGACCGGACGTTATCACTGTCCGTTCCTTTCAGAAGCTCTGCCTTATGTCGCTTTTCGAGGATGTTAATATGGTGCTGTCTGGTTGCATTTATTACCCCACTAACAGCACAAAACAAATGTCTGTTCCCAGAAGATGACACAGTCACAGATTAACTCGAAGAAGCAGAGCTGTCGCCAATGAGCATGAGAAAAAAAGGAGGAGGAAAACAAAATGTGTTTGTGTGCGCGGGGGGTGGCGGGGGGCATCTAGGGGACAGAAAGAGCTCCGACATTATTAGATTTGCAACAAGCCGCAACACTGTCGCCCATTGTGTATCGGCCTCCTCCCCCGTCCTGTCCCGTGCACCTCCCAGCGTCCAGAGCTTCTCTCCTCCCTCTCCGTAACCCTGGCTCTCCTGTCCTATCCCTTCCCAGAGGTCCAAGTCCTCTCCAGGCAATCTCCAATGGAGTGGAAATGATCCTGGGACACAATGGCCACTCTTTGAATGGGGCTTCAGCATGCCACCGGTGCTCTGTCACCAGCAGATGGGGAGCTAATTAGGAGCCATTAAGGCACTTTGATAGTGTGTGTGGGAGCCAGGCGGAGAGTGTGGAGTGTGAAAGTGTGTGGCGAGAGTGGAGATTGGCGTTCACAAGATGCTACCACAGAATGTAGGAAGGAGTGGTATATGCCAGGAGCGTTGATGTATCATTATGAGGTCAATCTGATAATATCTAAAAATGGTATTGGGATGTGTATTGAAACTTTAACAGAGTAAATTCAGCTTCCAATGGATTTTGATTAAAGTTGCGACAGATCTTTTCTTCCATATTGTGATGGAAGAATATAATGTTGGGTGGGGGTCCTATGCATCAGGTGTTGATTGGATGGAGGCAGATAGATTGTATGAAAGGGGAGGCTGAAAGGATTGGAGAAGTCCTGCATACGTCACCAGAGAGAAGTCTGCCGTTTCACCTGAAGATCCAGTTCTGACATTTTGATTAGGAATTATGAGGTCAAAAAAGTTAAAAATGATGCATGAGTGAATCATTCGCAATGAAAGCACATGCATTTAGAAAACAGATGACTCAATTTTCCATTTCATGCAGACTTTAAAGTCAAAAGACACAAACAAAATGAAAAAATTATCAAAATCTGAAGCTCAAACGTAGGGGATGGCACTACCAACACCATGGTTATGGGTTCAATTCCCAGGAAATGTATTAACTGGTAAAATGTATACCTTAAAGGGTTAGTTCACCCAAAAATGAAAATTCTGTCATTAATTACTCACTCTCATGTCGTTCTACGCCCGTAAGACCTTCATTCATCTTCTGAACACAAATTAAGATATTTTTGATAAAATCCGATGGCTCATTGAGGCCTTCATTGTCAGCAAGACAATTAACACTTTCAGATGCCCAGAAAGCTACTAAAGACATATTTAAAACAGTTTATGTGAGTACAGTGGTTCAACCTTAATGTTATGAAGCGACAAGAATAATTTTTGTGTGCCAAAAAAACAAAATAATGACTTTATTCAACAATATATAGTGATGGGCGATTTCAAAACACTGCTTCATGAAGCTTCGAAGCTTTACGAATCTTTTGTTTCAAATCAGAGGTTCGGAGCATGTATCAAACTGCCAAAGTCACGCACCCCAGTGGTGAACCATTGAAATTTCGAAACACTTATGACGTAAAGAAGGCTTGTTTACTGAAATCACCTGACTTTGGCAGTTTGATACAAGCTCCGAACCACTGATTCGAAACAAAAGATTTGTAAAGCTTCGAAGCTGTGTTTTGAAATCGCCCATCACTAGATATTGTTGAATATAGTCATTATTTTGTTTTTTTTGGCACACAAAAAATTTTCTTGTCGCTTCATAACATTAACATTGAACCACTGTGGTCACATGAACTGTTTTAAATATGTCTTTAGTAGCTTTCTGGGCATATGAAAGTGTTAATTATCTTGCTGGCAATGCAGGCCTCACTGAGCCATTGGATTTTATCAAAAATATCTTAATTTGTGTTCCGAAGATTAACAAAGGTCTTACGGGTGTGGAACGACATGAGGATGAGTAATGACAGAATTTTTATTTTTGGGTAAACTAACCCTTTAATAGATAAAAATGGTTTGGACAAAAAAAAAAAAAAAAACTGTAAAATGTCATGACTTTTCCACTTAGGCCTCGCCAGCTGTTGGAATATGTTAACCAATATCCAAATAGCTATTAAGCAAACTTGCATTTATTTTGGCTTCTTTCTGGTATTTAATGGCCACCATCCAATCAATTCCCAATGGATAAAATCCTGTTTCAGAAATGCGTCATATTACGGAAGCCAAATGTGTTGCGAAAAGCCATTCACGTTGACTTAATGTCAGATGACTCATACAAGCTAATTAGGTCATTTTATGTCTGTTCTTGTTGAACTGTATTGTCTTATTGCGCTTTGCATTGAGCACTTCCTTTCTGTGTCTACTGCTTTGTGTAGCTGTGATGTTGTGAATTAAAGACTTCATAGCCAGCTGATGACACAGCACAGAACACTGCAGCCTTGTCAGACAGCGATCACATGACTTCTGACAGGATGTGATTCCCTTGAGGACAATTATCTGAGGCCACTCTTCCCACGAGAGGGAAAAGTCAAAGATACATGCAGATGCTTCAAGAAGAAGAAGAGTATTCACACTGATCCCGCACCAGCTTTTTTCTGCTGCATGACATATTGTGAGAAATCTTAAGATCAGGGTGGACAAGAACTACTTATATAAATTATTTATATGCATGTTTATGTTATATATTACACAAGAAATTATTCACACTAAATGAATGAAGGAATTAATGAATAAAAATGAATGAATAGCCTATATTTTTTTTACAGAATAAAGATATATTAATATAGGCCATTTGTGTGAATGAAAAACTATAGGCACACATGATGCAGATTTGTTTTACTGAACAAGTAAAAAGAAGTGATTGCTGTCCAGTGTCCAGCATATGAGGTAATCGAGCAATAAAGCATATATCATTTGAATAACTTTTTCTTTGAACTTCCTTTCTCCACTTCTAGGAATATGTTTTATATTTTACCAAGAGTTCATAAGGGTGTGTGAGTGTGTGTAAGGGGGATGTTACACTCTTTGCCTCTCTTTGCCTTGATGTGCAGTAAACAGGCTTTGGAGAGCCCAGCTGTGAGGGCTTATTGTTGGAGTCGGTAGGAAGTGCTGATAGCTTGCGCAGCTGAACAAAAGCGGGATGAGCGAGTGGAGGGGCGCTCCAGACTCGTCGGCTCCAGCCGAGATTCTCTCTCACAGTCCCGATACTGCACTCCCATTGTTCAGCTCCTCCTCCGCCTCCCCTCAACCCCGCTCAGCTGTGACCGAGCCAGAAACGCTCCAGTCCCTCGAACTCCTGCAGGATGTACAGCTATGTGCACGAGCCATCGGTAAAAATAACGTGCACACATTCGTGCATATTTAGGTTTTATTTTAAGTAAAATTCTCCCATTACTATTATAAAAAGTACATACATTGCAAATAAAATGGTCCTCTCTGTTTTATAATTTTCTTGGCAAATGATAACAAAATGGCGTCTTGCATGTTTACTTTTTATTTAGTGGACAAACTTTTTTTTCAAATTATAAAAAATGCAGAACTGCTTATTTTTTAATAAATAAAAATAAATAAAAGATATAGCCTATTTTATTCATATTATTTTTAAATAGTTTTAAAAAATACTCCCACAAAAATAATGAGTATTAACAATTAACTTTTTTAAAATCGCAATAAAATAAAAGTTTCCCTATTGAATCTAAAAAGCACTGGCTCAATAGGCTATTTTTCACTTTGTCTCTCACTTTTTGTGTCTTTACAAGAGTCTTTCGCAGGACGACAATGGCAGTTTGCAGGTGCGCGGAGCGGTAATCGCATCAGAGGTTTTAAGTGATAAATGAGCACTGACCAGTTTGTTCTCAGGATTCCGTAGCGCGCAGGTGAATGGGGGAGAGTGGAGGGATGCTAGCCTGTTGTTTGTTGTTGCTATAGAGACCGCCCGCTCGGCGCCAGGCTGACAGGCGTCAAGGCTCGAATGAATGGGTGACGTCACGGCGCTGGCGCCCGGCAGTCTGCTTCGGTTTGTTTGGACAATCTGGGGGAAGAATCAGAGCACAGCAATGCAAAGTTATGTGAGTGCGCGCTCAAGGCGACGCGCACATATGAAGGAATTTGAAAGTTTGCGCGAGGAAACATTCAGAGAAAGACAATAAGACAATCATTGGTGGAAAATTAACAGATAGAGAAAAAATTTGAATAAAAATGATATCGTGGTGAGACTTGATTGAGGATAAATCTCAGCACTATCTACAAGTCATATACTTACTGTAGGGTAATGGACTATGAATACTTTATACAATACAAAATACTGCCTACTGAACACAAAATAGCTAGTTTAAATGTAATGGTATCAATAACATTAATTTAGCATGCAAACCTATAGCCTAGCCTACTTAGGCAACAGTTCACAATATATGTCTAATGTATATCATGTCCTGTTGAATCACGATTTTATCAGATTTTATGCAAACCACAAAACAAATAGGCCTATTTGATATTAAGCAATGATTTATAATTTCATGGCTTAAGAATGCACTGTAAAAAAGTTTCACTGCTGCTCTAACAGTCTGAAATTCTTGAAAAGCAACATAAATAGTTTGGCATATTCCTTTACAAAAAGAAAAAAAAAAAAAAAAAAACAATGAAGCAGTTTTGTTTTAAAATAGGCTATTAATATTATCAAAATCAGTGTGGCATAACCAAATGCATAAAGCCATTTTGTTGTTATGTGACTACACTGTAAAAAAAAAGAAAAATTGATTTAACTTAAAAAAGTAAGTTGGTTGCCTTAAGTTATTGAGTTCATCGAAATTAAAAATTTGAGTTAATACAATTAAGGCGATGGGTGTAATCAACAGAAACTCAAAAGATTATGTTATCTGAACCACATTAATTATTGAAGTTCATTTGACAAAAGAAAAAATGTTGTGATAACAAATCATGATTTTATTTTTTTTTTTTTTTTTTTTTTTTACAGTGTAGCCTATGTGTAAAGGTCGTTGATTTAAAAAGAAAAACTTTTTAGCATCCAAAAAAATCATATTTGTATTTTGTGTGCACGTGTGTAGCCTACTTAAAATATGTTTTGAAACTTTGTTTGCATTATGAACACGCACATGTGTTCAAGGTGCACATTTCGCGCTGCATAATGGCAGAAATGACTGTGACGAGTTAAATGGATGGAAACAAAGATGCTGATGAAACATTTTACAGTGTGCTTTGTTTCTTGAAGCAGCCCACATACGAAGAAAGCTTGTTTCATTTAAAAGTAATAACTGTTGCCTGTTGATCCTCGACCACCCCCACCCTCCGCTTGATCTGTCTGCTTCACCTGTGGAGTGCACGGACAGCTGGATATCCACAGATCATCCGCAGAAGACACACATTTGTTTCCATTTGTAACACCATCCCCCAAGCATATTGTAACTGCGATAACAGAGCCGCGCCGTCATTGGCTCAGCGAGGGACTCCGGTGAAACCCTATTGGCCCAGGCCTGCAAACACGAGTGTTTGGTGACGCCCACAAGCCCCGAAATCCTTTATATACCGAACAACTCGGCACTGTGAGCATGTGGTGAACTGTCATCGCACTCTCGACGACTCAAGACCTTAAAGGAGTACGAGCGTATCGCTTCAACTCAATCTCTTTGACTTAATCGTCAACTTTTACAGCCAAAATGAAAGTTGTGGGACCTACCTGCGCGCTGAAGAGCGGCAAAGTTGGAGGCGAAGATGTTGTCCGCTGCCTCTCCGACCAGAGCCTGGCCATCTCCAAATGCAAGATCCCGCTGCTGGACGAGCAGATGACCATGTTTCTCCAGGACATGAACAGCTGCTACAGCAAACTGAAAGAGCTGGTGCCCACGCTACCGACCAACAAGAAAGCCAGCAAGATGGAGATCCTGCAGCACGTTATTGATTACATCTGGGACTTGCAGGTAGAGCTGGAGAGCAAGAAGAATCAGAGCTCCGCTCCCCGCACTCCCCTCACGACGCTGAACGCGGAACTGGCCAGCATCTCCGTTGAGGTAAATATCAAATACTAGGCTATATATGGTGCTTTCTGTTCAAATAAATGATCTATTCATGACAAGAATGACTGAACTCATGATGTTTCCCCTCTTCTCTTGCAGAATGGCTGTTCAGATGACCGAATCATGTGCCGTTAAAGCTTGATGCTCCGGTTTCACATCAACTGAAAGAAGCATCGCGAAGAAACAACAAGGTGCGCTGAGGTGATGATGGAGAACCGCCGTGACGCCTTGAACTGTGTTGGGAGAGTCTCATTCTCCTGTTGTAGAGGAAAACAAATTTCAGTAGAGAGTCACAAAACCCGTGGACATAAGAAGTGTGACGTGCTCTCTATCTCTCGAGATCTTCCCAAACATACCGATGTGTGTTAGCTGTGGAATCCATGGCGATTATTCACTTAGTTCATGCATTTCCCTCTCGGTCAAAGTTTCTTCAATGTTTTCTTAACTCTTTAGAAAAAATTCTATTTTGTTGTAAATGTTTTCTCAGATTACTGAGCGAAAGAATGTATTGTATATTACAATGACATATGATGTGAATGCTTTATTGTGTTTTTTACAATGTATATTGGGTTTTTTTTATTAAAACGTGAAAATGAGACATATTTTGGACTTGTTTGGTCACTTTTTGTATGTGAGAATGAGTCAAAGTTGAACTTAAATATTTTTAAAAAGTTTATTTGGTCAATTTTTCCATTTAAAATGAGTTTGTTTCACAAGAGTAGAGGTCATTAGCCGGTTAATACATTAAACATTTTGCTGTAACATGTTTTCTTCATGTTACATTGTTGTTACTACACAATTTCTGCCATTATAGCTACAATTAAATTGAGTTCTCAATTTCAACTTGATTTACTGCGTCAGTAAATGAACTGAAAGTGAACTTCTCACTGCAGATTGTAGCTTTGATTTAGTGTATAAATGAAACACAAAATCAGCCATTAAACTTTCAATTTTAGTGGGTTCACTTTATCTCTTTGAAAATTCACAAACAAATTTAGTTGGTCTACAGCAACATTTCATCTTAAGATACAGGCCATATCTGATTTAACTACAATAACAAGGAATATAAACAAAAGGCAAAATAAATAGAAAAGTCTAAAGTTTACTCAGATGGAAGAGAGGGAACTCATCTTTCCTTAAAAAAAAATGAAATAAAATTATTTGTGTATTTAAGTAGGCTATTAACACACATTTAATTGGTTAAGTATTGCTTCGTTGTCTATTAAAGTTATTTTTAGCTATAGTGATATTTGCTAACTCGTTTTAAATCTATAATTCAGCTTATTTTAACGCATACGGGTAGCGGAAGGGTTAAGTGTTTTCCGAGAAAAAGGCAGTTCGTTATAAGATTTATTCCGTCTCCCTGGTGCAATGTTTTTCTCATTTCCCTGCGGTGTGATGCGCGCAGCTGCAGGCCTCGCGATGTGCGGCTCGGCCAGTGTGTGTGATTGTGTTTGTGTGATCGCTTTGTGCCAAGGGCAGGGGAGGGCGCAGACTGAGCGGCGCCGCCGCACACCTGGGGAAGTTCAGGTTAAATCGCTCCACATTCCTCGGCACACAGCTGATTGAAACATTAACAAACAGTAATCCGCAAGCCCGGGCTGCAGCTGGGCCGGGAACACGGCCAAGGAACTCTCACTCCCTCTGTATAGTTTCCCACATACTACAACGAAAGCTTCTTTTAATAAGAACTTAGCGCATTTAAACATAGCGCCACACATTATACAGCCAACTTTTCCACTAGAACATCAACTAAGCTCAACAGCACGAGTTTTGAAACGGGGAGACAAAAAGAACATGTTGTTTTTCAGGCTAGTGCGAGATATTTAAATTAATTATAGTTATAAAGTACCCCCCACCCCCCTCCAAATTAAAACGATTAGCCTAGCATGTAGGCTAAGTAGACTATTGAAACTTCTCTCAAGACAGACGGAAAAGTGATGGATGATCTGTAGGCCAAATCCATTTTTAGAAAATCATATGCTCATTGTTTTCATTGAATGATACTTACTTACAGCCTGTTAATAAGACAATCCCCTTTCAAGAATAAAGTTCGTTTTGTAGTTGAGGCAGGACATTTTAGTCTCTAGCGCCCCTCTGTGGTAACACGGTGAACTTTATTTTACCTTCCTCCATCAGATCCCAAACACACACATATTGGTGTGTTAAAGACTTTCCGTTGACTAATGACTTTTTGTTTTGAACTAATATTTTCTGTACCATCACAGAAACATTTTGAGGTATTTAGATTTTAATGAAATCCTTATTTAGTCGCTTTAAGCCACTTGAACGGTGAGGTAGGTGATTTTAGCAGTTTTACACCGTGAGGAGGACACACTAATGTTGCTTTACCTGTATTGATGAGGACTTTTTTTAAGTGTTTTTTTTTTGTTTTGTTTTTTTTAATTCGCCTGCGATGATATTTTGTTCATTTACTTACTAAACTCCACCTACTAAACTATTAACCCTCAAAAACAAAACCTGTTGATATATGTAGGTTAAAGAAGCCTTACACATAGTGAAGAGCATTTCAAATGTCCTCAAAAGTAAGTTTTGAACATGTTTCACAATACATACACACATAGCTCTATCTTTTACAGTTACATTCCATAGACATAATGATTTTTATACTGAAAAAATTCCTGGTATTACTATCCTTATGGGGACATTTCATTCTTACAACATATAGGGAATACCTGAACCACACACACGTTGGGTTTCCATGTTTTATGGGGACTTTCTATATACATAAACTCCACCTACTAAACTATTAACCCTCAAAAACAAAACCTGATGATATATGTAGGTTAAAATAGCCTTAAACATAGTGAAAAGCACTTCAAATGTCCTCAAAAGTCAGTTTTGAACATGGTATTACTATCCTTATGGGGACATTTCATTCTTACAACATATAGGGAATACCTGAACCACACACACGTTGGGTTTCCATGTTTTATGGGGACTTTCTATATACATAAACTCCACCTACTAAACTATTAACCCTCAAAAACAAAACCTGATGATATATGTAGGTTAAAATAGCCTTAAACATAGTGAAAAGCACTTCAAATGTCCTCAAAAGTCAGTTTTGAACATGTTTCACTATACACACACACGTTGGGTTTCTATTTTTACAAAAAAATTGATATGATTCATGGAATTCCTGGTATTACTATCCTTATGGGGACATTTCGTCCTTACAACATATAGGGAACACCTGTACCACACACACGCATGTTGGGTTTTCATGTTTTATGGGGACTTTCTATGGGGATTTTTATTCTGTAGAAACTGTATATTCTATCCCATAACCCTAAAACTACCCATCACAGAAAACTATGCATTTTTACATCTTCAAAAAACATAATTTAGGATGACTTATAAGTTGTTTTCCTTAATGGGGACCAAAAAAATCTTTGTGGTCCCCACAACCTACACACACACACACACACACACACACACACACACACACACAGCTGTGTTAATTGGGACATTCCATAGACTTGCTGTATGTAAAACAATACTAGTTATAAAGAATATAAGCAAAACTGGACTGAAAACTTAATTTACTTCATTTTTTACAGTTTTTACAAACGAGGGTGTCCTCAAAATAAGCTTTTCTGAAATTTAGATCACTTCTTAGTACAAATTTGTCATCAAAAAAAAAAAAATAAAGTATAGGTACACAAACTGCAGAACACGTGTCACGTTTAAATAGAACTTTTATTTACAACAATATCAACATCAAGCAAAATAATTAAGTGTAATGTAATTTACATCCTGTAAAATGTGAGCTTATCTTCCATGTTCACACCTTTACGTCAACCAGTTCTGAAAACACACCAGAATAACCTCAATTTCCCGGAATTATCATTTCAAAATATACTTTGTCGCAATCAACAGTAATCTAGCGAAATGAACACAAATTATAGTGTTGCTTTCCTGAAGAGACTGACTGACTTATTAGTTTCCCCATTGTATTTCATTCCTGCACATGGGAATCAGCATTATTTGAAGTCACTGATGGTAAAGACTTGATTAATGAAGCGGCTGAGGATCACTGCAATACAGAGATGCACGGATGAGCGTCTTTGTCAGAATGGATTCCTTATTACTCGTACTTTTAAAAAGCACATCCGAGAGGCTCTTAAAAGTGGTTTAAGAAACGTTTTAAAATGAGGTGTGTAGTCACAATTTATCTTGGCAGTTCTGTAGATAATTCATAATTATTAAAATCTTACAAAACTTAAACTGAAGAGCGAACAAACCGCATGATAGAGAAACCCTCCAAAAGCACAGACAATACTGCTAAAATATTAACTGGCCTTAAAAATAAACAGGTATACTTGGTTTTGTATGTATACAGTATATAGTACAAAATCATAATATGTAGTAATATGTTCATATGATATGTACCTTTTACTCTGCGCATTTGCGCAAAAACATATATAAATGGATACATTTCTGTAATCAAACTTGAGAAAACAGAAAAAGAAAAAACTGAAAAAATATCTTTGGATTGTGCATGTTTCTTAAAGGTAGATTTCCGAAGAACCGACAGTACGATACAGTGAGAAAGTGAGTTATTTTCCTTAATAAGAGCTAGCTTAAAGAGCAACATCAAGCGTAATCTGAAAACTTGCACCATTTTTTTTTTTTTCTGGTCAGAACGAAAAAAGGAAATGAAAATAAAATGATGAAACCGTCACTGCATAACATGTCTGCGATTAAAAAAAGTGCCATCCAAACATAATGGCAGTCATTGTTGGAAAAAAAGAAAAAGAGGCTGTGCTGGAACAGATAAAAATAAAATATTTTCTCCCTTTAATAAAAGTTAGAATAGATGTAAAACCCAGAGCAGTATTGACCTAAAATATAGATAAGATGGACCTAACCGGGCCCAAACTCTGTGCAAAAAAAGTATGTAGTAAAAGCATGTATGATACATATGTAGCATACAGTATTTACAATTCCAATCTTATTCACACAAAAATAAAAGAAAAAAATCCTGTCTAATACTGCAGTACCATTTGCTTTTTGTTGACACACCACTTCGGTGGATTGAGAGGAGGATTATTGCTTTGATATGCGTAAGTGATGAAGTTCTGGTGCTTACAATTCCCACGGTTTTTAATTAAAACAAGGCTTGTCCGAAACAAATTCAAAATAGACAATATGCACATAATCGTTCTATAAGGCTAGAAAAGCAAGAAATATATTGCAACTATCCTTTTCCGTACTAGCCTTAAAATAAAGTGCTCCCCACACTGTCAAGTTGTACCACAACCGTTCCTACTCTGTTCCCCCTGGTGGTTATGTTGTGTACTGCAGTACAGCCACGTGGGACAGGAGAGAGAGCCTGCTGCACTTGCTACTGGGCATACTCCGAAAAACCCCCACAGAGAAGGCTCGAGTCTCTCTCTTTCTCTCTTTTTCCCTTTCGATGTCTTTTTCTCTCTCTCAGTCAAGTTTTCACTGAAGAGTTCCAGTGATTTCTCCTCTACGAGGCGTATTTTATAGCTTCATGTTGACATTTCCTCACTGGACTGATGTGCGAGTCCGAGTTAGACTCCAGCTTTGACAGAGATGGCTCATCGCCTCAGCAGTACTTCTGTAAAACACATTATACATGCACAGATAAGTCAAAGTAACGTGACGTGTTTTAATGCAGTTATACGAATGTAACTGAATCAACGCAGCCTGTACCTGATCGGGTCCCATTGGCATGCGTCCCATGCCCATGGCGTTCATGCCCATCTGGCCCTGCATTGGGGGCATCTGCCCTGTACCGTTGCCATTTACACCCCCCTGCATGGAACCGTTCATCATCATTCCCCCGTATTGTCCCGGCGCCCCCTGCTGGGGATATTGCTGCTGCTGAGAGTATGAACTAGGAAACAGATAAAACCAGTTTGACTGACAGGTTCAATTAATTCACAATTGTTCTTGTTGTTTGAAAAGTTCTCCATTTATTTAGCACAGTGTACCACATCAGTGTTATTTTAGTATTATTCATATAGTATTATAATATTTATTAATTTTAATTTTAGTTTAAGTTCTAGTCATTTTATGTGCTTTTGTCATTTTCATTACTTTTTGTTAAGTATCTCTATTTAGCTTTAATTTTTTTTTTTTTTTTCAGGTTAAGTTAACAACACTGCTTTTGACAAATACATTTCTAAATTTTACAAAAATAATTTTATAGCATTTCTAGCAGGATAAATATTTTAGAACTGAGCATAACTAGAAAAGCTTATTTATAGATAATAACAATAATATATAATAATAAATATTATATAAAACAGTAATATAATATCTAAAATAAAATATTAAATTACATATTTATATCTTTCTTTGTATTCTATATATATATATATATTTTTTTTATAACTATAGTAGTTTCCAGTATATAGTAATAAGTAACGTTATATAGTTATAAATATAGTAATAACATTTTCAAGACTTAAGGACCATTCACAACAAGAACAATAAATATAACGATAACTATATTAGCATTCACACCAGCAAATGATATCATTCTGATTATTCTAAGTTATTGCACGCTGCAATTATGCTCGAGCTCCTTAAAGCAGGACGGATTCTGATTGGCTGTCTGTTTTTATCGTTCATCAGCTAAAAAAAACAAAAAACAAAAACAAAACAAAAAAACAAACAAACAAAAAAAAAAACATTGTGAACGTGGTTACAATATATTTTTTTTTCTCTGTGCTGTTATCATTATAGTTGTGGTGTGGACACTGCTCTTCTTTTACAACTTTTAAAACTATATCTTTATTATTATAGTTAACAGGCCTTTAAGTGTCATTTTTATTTTTAAGTGTCATTTTTCAAGGACTGAAATCAAAAATTGTCTGACATTTCCACAGCTTTTATGCTGCATAAGGGTTTATAACTTACTTATTCATAGGCATGGGCCCCTGTCCCCAGCCTTTCATCTCTGCTGACTGGTACATGGGATTGCTCTGTGGGTGCTGCTGCATCATGGGATTCTGAGGGCCACCCATACGACCAGACATCATATTGTTAGGGGGGCTGCTGCCTGTTCCCACAAATGAAGGGTCCCCCTGCTGGCCCATACCTGCAATCACAACACAGAGATATTTACAAGAAAGCAAGAAGAAAGTGCATAATTTGCAATCGATATGCCTTAAATAATCAATATTCTATTCTAATGCCACCACTATGTAATTAGTGCATTTCAGGAGTGTTTCTATTATTTGGGCACATTAAAAAAAAAAAAGTGTCCCCTACTGACGGTCTTTTGTACTTTTGTGCTTTGCACCAAAAAAGCTTAATAAAAATATGTTTAAAAAAAAAAAAAAAAAAAAAAAAAAAAAGTATCCCCATATTTTGATACTTTTATAAATATATGTGCATAAATTGTCCTTCCCTGCAGTAGAGAGTGGTTCACAATCTGCACCTAATTTGCCCGCAAGGGCGGGACAACCTGTCACTCACATGAGATCGCAGCAATAGCAAACCACAACCATCTAATCAATTCCCAATGGACAAAATCAAGTCCCGTCCTACATTTTTTCTTGTTCAAGAAGCAGTTTCACTCGGATATATGTCACAAAAGGGAAAAAAGATTATCGCAACTTCTGTTTTGTGAAGACTTTAAACAATGAGATCCCAATATGATAACTAGCCTACCATAGTTGCCTCCATAGTTAAAGGCCTGCTGGCCGGGCTGGTTCATTGGCGGTCCTCCCATCGGATTGTCCATTCCTGTGGGAGCTGTGACATTTGGAGGGGGACTGAAGCCTCCGGCTGCAACCTGCTGCTGTTGCTGCTGCTGCATCATCATCATCATCCTTTGTCTTCTCATCTGCAGAAAAGAAGAAACCAATGGTAAAATCTGAAAAGGGTAACACTAGTTATGATTTCTCACATCAGTCTTACATAAAATCGTATACTTCAGTTACACTACATAAATTTTCATTGGGGGTTAAGTATGACATATGCAACTCCACACGATGAATGCAAACACATATGAATATGATCTGTTTATACCTCTGTTTGAAGATTCATCATTTCTCGGCTACGCTGGGCCATCATCTGAGCATTCAGAAAGCCAGGCTGAAAGATGGTTGATATAAGGGTGATATTAGAAAGAGAATATATATATATATATGGTTTCAGATTTCAGTAAAGGAGTAAGAAAGTACCTGTCCGCCCATGCCTGGCTGCATGCTAGGTCTCATGCCAGGGTTTCCGGCAGGGTTGTTATCTGGCCTCATCCCCATGCCCTGCCTGTTCTGGTTCAAAAACTGCAGCAAAGAAGCATTCAAAAGTTACAAGATGTGTGACAAATGTTACAAATATCAGAAGTTTACTGACAACAGCAACATTTAATCACTCTCTTGCTGTTTTGGATGTTCTATTCTGGAAGTATATTAATGTCAATTGCCCTTGATATACAAAAAGCACTGCTTTTGTGCAAGCACCCAGATGTGCTTGAAATTGTGGTCGAATTTGAACCACAGAAATTGCTAAATTTGTAAAGTGAAATATTACAGAACAAATATATTATGTAACATGTTAGTGTCTGTCTATCTGCAAATATTATTACTGAATGATTACTGAATTTTTAAAATGCGTCTAAAATGTGTTCAATTGAAATATTCACTGCTTAAATATACAAAAAATTTCAACTGCAGTCCTCAAAAATGCAAGCCCTGTTAATATGCTTATTCCAATAAATCGATTTAATTTTATAAAGATATTTTTGTCATTAATATTCTTCCATATGTGGTTAAGCTACATAAATTTCATTATGTTTTTAATGTAAATATGTAAATATACAAGCATTACAAGTAAATGTTTTATATAAAAAGGTGTCCCGCTGTTTATGTCATAGCAAAAAGTTCTGACTAATTGATAATGATTTTTCTGCCATTATTTATTATTAATTAGTAGTCACAGCCAGGGCTTGACATTAACTTTTTTGCTCACCAGCCACTGTGGCTAGTAGTTTTCCAAAGTTACTAGCCACTCAGCATTTTCACTGGCCACAATTTTGCTGTTGGGAAATTACATTTTATATGATTAAAGTTGACTTTGACATGATAAAATTACTTGATTTTGAGTCATTTTACTTGTTTAGCTAGATTTAAAACCCTCTGAAACTTTCAAATGCAGACTGACCACCCAAATCAAGACTAGGCCTACATGGTATATCAGCTGGTACGTACGGGTGGGCAAGGGAGTTTTTCAGATACAGTAGGTTTATTTAACATTTATTTAACATCTTCTGTTGTTTCATTATTAATGACAGACAGGTATTAAATTGGGCTGCTGAATGCATGGATGTAATATACTGACACATATCCAATTACCCACATGTTTACGTCCACTTAAGCCATAACTGATTGTATTCACGCGAGATAGTTCACACGATGGACATTTTAACATCTGCGTGTGCGTGTATTTGACTATTCAGGCACAAGGAGAGCTGATCGCGCGCCCGACAAATAGAGAGAGAGCGCACGTGAGAGAGCGCTTCTGTTGTGTGTCATTCAGCACGATTCCACCGATCCCGCCTTCACTAACTGCAAGATAACGAATTGTGATCGGATTGTAATTTTGTGCTACAACAAGCTTAGCTATCTTTCATTAGACTGTAGGCTGAAAATATATTCAACCCGCCAAAGTGGCTAGTGGGAATAGCCGTCTTACCCGCAGCTGCAGAAATCTACCCGCATTTGGCGGGTTGGCGGGTGTTAATGTCAAGCCCTGGTCACAGCCATACATTACACAATAATACAGCCAAATATATTCTGGGAAAGTGTAATTTCCAAAACGTGGATCAGCTGTAAAACCATGTTAATCGATTACACTTCCTCATATTTGTCAGTTGAGTGCCATTGGAGTGCAGCTGCTCACCTGCTGTCCCTGCAGTCTCTGCTGGAGCTGTAGTCTGAGCGGCTTGGCCGTATTCAGCCGAGCTCTCATCATGTTAGCACGAGGATGCATAGCGCCCATACCACCCATTCCGGGAAAACCACCCTGCTGGCTCATCTGACTCATCATGGGGTTAAACCCTGGTCCAGACTGCCCCTGCTGGGGACCAGGTCCAGGGCCAGGACCGGGATTGGGACCAGGGCCATATCCACCCTGCATCCCCATAGATGGGGGGCCCGGGTAGCCCTGCCCATACATGCCCTTGGGCTCCATACCCATAGAAGAGTCAGGCCCCGGACAAGGACCAGAGAAGGGGTCTGTCGGAGGGGGCTGGTCCGAACTATGTCCCTAAAGGGAGAAAAGCGCAAGATGTTGGTTTTCAAGGAATGTGACTAGACGGTTGCTCTAAAATCTCTGACGCCACAGCACTGATGATAGCGATTTATAAACTAAACACATCTGTTCTATGAAGAGGGCTGGCTGAGTACCTGATTGATGAGATCTGGTATGCCAAGGGCACGGTCGATCTCCTCCAGAGCAATGACGTCAGTGTTGTTGAGTAGAGAGTCCAGCTGGTCCAGTAGAGCTCGCTCATCACTCTGACCCTCAGTGGTGGATGGAGGGACCAGAAGATCATCCAGAGAGTTATTAAATGGCAGTCTGATATAGAAAAAGCAGAGAGCAAAGAGGACAATATTGACTTTTGGGTATAAAAACCATCATAACATCCTTAAAACAAACATTTACTTGAGAAGCAATAAGATGCAGATTTCAGAGAATATATCTTGAATTAAGTAATTTAGAATAAATCTAAGTAAATTTCGTGCTTAAAAAAAAAAATACACAAAATTATTTCTTAATCAACAAATATGATAAAAATACATAAATATTACATATCTTAATCAATTTTTGTTTAGATTATTATTACAATTAAAAATATATAAATATTTTTCTATTTTAATATGTAATTTATTCCTGTGATGCAAAGCTGAATTTTCATTATCATTACTCCAGTCTTCATTGTCACATGATCCTTCAGAAATGCTGATTTGCTGCTTAAAGAAATCTTTTGTAACATTATAAATGTCTTTACTGTCACTTTTGATCAATTTAATGCACCCTTGCTGAATAAAAGTATTAATTTCTTTCCCAAAAATGCTGTTTTTTTTGTTTTTAAATGTTCTATTCAAAGAATCCTGGAAATTTTTTTTTTTTTTTTTTTTACACAACTCTTTTCAACATTGATAATAATAATACATTTTTCTTGAGCAGCAAATCAGCATATTAGAATGATTTCTGAAGGATCATGTGACACTGAAGACTGGAGTAATTATGCTGAAAATTCAGCATTGCATCACAGCAATAAATTACATTTTATAATATCTTAAAATAGAAAAGTTATTTTAAATTGTAATAATATTTCACAATTCTTTTTTTCTTTTTTTTGTATTTTTAATAAAATAAATGTAACCTTGGTGAGCAGAAGAGACTTTAAAAACAACAACAACAACAACAACAACAACAAAATCTTACCGACCACAAACTTTTGAACAGCAATGTATATATAAAATTACATGAATACATTAAAATGTTATATTTTTATTATAAATTTATATTATTTTATGGACTGAAAACAAAATTTTTTTTTTTTTAATTCAGTGCTGCCTTCTTATTTGGAATGTTATTGTTTGCTAACATGAAACAATCAATTTGGAAGGGCTTTGGGGAGAAGAAATGTGATTGGATGTGAGGATGTGGTCCATTTTAGTGAATAAGTCTAACTAGTTTTAAGCATTTGGCATAATTGAAAGCAGCATGCAAATGATCTTAAACTGTAACTCTAGTGTAGCATCATTAAATTTACCTGTTTGCATTCTGTGGTCCCTCCATTCCCATCCCACTGTCTGGCCATGAAGGGGACTGTGGCGGAGGTGCCTGCCCTCTGAACGAATTCATACCCATTCCTACATCATAAGGCCCTGCAAAAACAACATCATGCAGTTTGAAAGATTTAAATTTATATATTACCTGTTTTAATAGGCCCACACTGCTGGTTTTTAGTTATTCTGAATTAACAGAACTTACCCATATCCATCAGCTGCTGCTGCAACATGGATCTGGTTGCAGGAACGCTGTTAGATCGGTTAACCATGGGTCCTCCCATCATGCTCTTAGGATTGTGGTCCATGCCTGCACGACCCATGCCAGGGTGTCCGACGGGGCTGCCGGCGGAACCAGACATTCCCCAATCTCCCGCACCTGCCATAGGGGGCCGATTGGGCATTCCCATTGGCCTGTTTGGACCTCCTGGGAACAACATGTGGAAATGTTAAAATCCAGCAATAAAATGAATTTATGCACGGTTTTAGCTATATTTATATAAGTAAAGTTTAAAAATGAGACTTACCCATGCCCATCTGGTTGTCAGTGTGCTCCTGTTTGACAAGAGAGGAAGGGGCGCTCCTCCTACCCGTCATGCCCGGTCCACTCAAGGGTTTACCATCGACAGACACTGCCCTCTGGAAGGGCACACGCTGACCAGAGCCCATACCAACAACTTCCCGGTCTGTAACACACAATAATGTATACAATTTGCATTATGAATAAACACAATGGGCAGCACTTTTGGTAATCTACATGGTCATCTGCAGTTACCTTTAAAATATTTGTCCAGTTCATTTTCTGTTGAAGTTTACATGTTGTCATCTAGTCAGATTAAATTTTCAACATCCCCTCCTGGCTTTGAGGCCCTCGAGGTGTTGTGACTCACCATGTGCGGTGCTGTTAGGTCCATTGCCTTGCTTATTGCCCCCTTCCATCCCTCCAGTTCCAGAATCAGCAAACATTCCAGAACCAGAATTCCTCAGCCCTCCAAGAATACTCTCCAAGTTATCCAGCTGGAAAAACAAAACAAAAGGATTGATTATAGAATAATAAACAAATAAATCTGAATTGGATCCGAGTTTCATTATTAATTCCAAAATATAAGACTGATGTGATCTTGAGAAGTATAACTCCCCCCCCCCCAAAAAAAAAAAAAAAATCAACCATGAATACCTCATCGGGTGGTTCGATCTTGACTTTGCCCTCCTGGTTGTTAGAATTGGAGGTTGTGACCCCTGACCCCTGCCCTCCATTGGCCCCTCTCCCTTCCAGCTCCTCCAGCTTTGGCTTGACCTCTGTGGCGTTGGGCTCTTTGGAGTCATCCTTATTGAGGAGGTAGTGAAGAAGGGCTTGGGGCTTTTTTCCTTCTTTCGGACTGTGCTGCTCCTGTTTGAGATCCAGATTCCTCCCTTCAGCGCCTGGGTGCTCCGAACCAAGAGAGGCCTTTCCAGTGGCCTCAGCTGTGATGCGAGCCACTTCATCTGGCGTGTTTCCATTTTGAAGAAGCTTATGGAGTATCTTGTGCTTTTCCTGTAAGGTGTGAGAACCATGATGTCCACTGGGACAAGCTGTAGACGACACTCCTCCCGAGCCTTGCTGATTTAGGTTATTCCCCGATGATGAACCGGATGAGGAGGACACCCCCGTCGAAGAAGGACTCATCATGCCACTTCCTGCCTCCTTTGAGTCGGAACCCATTGGAGTGGAGGCACGACCTGGGACGGGTCCACCAGTCGCAGTCCCAATCCCAATCTCTTCAGTTGGGGATGTGAGCAACTGAAGTAACTTCTTGTGGCCCTTTCCGTCAGGGACTCTCCGGTTGACTTCCGCCCCAGTGGAACCGTCCTTGTTGGACTGACTGTCTGGCTTATCCGTGGTTTCCGATGAAGAGGCCTGTTGTTGATCCAACCCTGTGCTGTGAGCACTTGACGGGCTCTTGGAGTCACCAGCGCTGGGTTTGTTGTTGCCGGCCTGGCCTTGCTGACTGGATTGGGTCGAGTTGATGCTGGGAGAGCTGTCGGATTTGTGGGCAGGTGAGTTGAGAGCTGAAGGTAGAGAAGAGCCAACACCTTCACTAATGGCCTGGAGGGCATTCAGTGAGCTGCTAGAGAAGGTGTTCCCAACTGATGGACCAGAAGATCCACCACTGCCGCCCATACCCACAGGGACCCATGGGAGAGTGCATGCCTGTGACATCAAAAATGTAAAGAAATTATGGCTAAATCTTGAGGTTGTTTTTAAATGCAGCACTGAAGTATACTTAAAGTTTTTACATGTGTGCATGATACAATTTTCATCATCTACATAGTATGCATGTACTTTATGAAGCAGTCCGATTTTTCTAACAGCAAGTATAATGTACGACTCAGCTCGCACATACACATTGAAGTTTTACTGCACTAATTAGTTTGTCCACAAGATGTCAACACTGCCAAGGCTGGTTTTTACATAGTCGAAAAAGAAACCAATGAAACAACAAACTACTAGAGACGCAACAACAATAGATGGCCATGTTGAAGAGCGCTCATGTGAAGGAATAGATACACACAACTGTAGTTTAAACGAGTACAAAGACATTTTTATCGGTAATAACTTCTGGAGAGAAATAGCGCAGATACATTGAACAAGACAAAACTTCCTAGTGTGCATGTATTGAGTGCCTGTGTTCACGCACACTATCAAATGGAGTATACTTTGAAACGCTGTGCATTTGGCTTACACATACGATAAGCATTCGCATTAAAACTGAAATATATTTTGAGCTTAATAGACAAAACATTACTAGAATATTTTATTAGGCCAATGAAATCTGGAATATTTTCAAATATTTTCTGTGATGGTTGAAAGTGAAGATCTGCAAAATTGATTTAAATACAATGAAATTTGTTAAGATACCAATTTAAAAAATAAATAAATAAATAGAAAACCATGCCTATTTATTGGCAGGTGAGGGCGTTATCAAATTAGCTAAAATATGTTACCGCCAATAGCCTTGCCAACATATAGCGTCATTGCGCTTCAGGTGACCCCAGCTCGCAGACCTTTCCCGATCCCGTCCCCCTCTCTCTCCCACTTCACTTCACTTCCTGTCCATTCTATACTATCCTAACATAATAAAAAGGCAAAAATCTGCAAAAATCAATCTTAAAAAAAAAAAAAAAAAAAAAAAAAAAAGCTAAAATATTTAATAAACGAATACACAAGGTGCGTAGGGATGTGTAGAACTTTTGGAATGACGTGTTTGAATGCTGTGGAACTGAGCAGAGCTTTCAATGGAATTCTGTTAGGGTGTACTCACACTAGGCACGGTTGCCTTGAACCAAGCCCGAGCGCGAACGTCCCCCCTCCCCACTCCCCCGCTGGCCTGCACTCACACTGCAACTAACGTTCCGGGCCGGAGCACGCTTACATCATATACGATGCAACTTTTTGAATGGAAGAAAACAGGAAGAAATGCACTTCCGCTAAGATACTGCTTAATATATATTATCATTCATGCCACGCATCGAGTTTCACTTGCACGTATCAGAGGATTACAAAGGCAGCTGATGTTAATGGAGGAATTTGCAGCTTTACTCGCAAACTACAATTCCTGTTCATCAAAGGTGAGAAGCAGGCCCGTTATAAACCCAAATACACTCGAATTACTTACATGAATTGACAAGTGTACTATCAGAGTAGTAATAAAGATGTTTGCCATCGTAATAATGACAGTAGCACACACAAAAGTAGCAGCTGTTCCGTGCTCAGGCACGGTTAGCGCTCACACTGCATACGACCCGCGCTCGAGCCCAACTGAACCGCGCTCTGGCCCACCTCTTCCAAGCGGGCCAGGGCCGGCTAAACGAACCGCGCCCGGGCACGGTTTGGAGCGATCACACTAGTCAAACGAACCAAGCTTTGGGGGTCAAACGTGCTCGGACACAGTTCAGAGCGCCTAGTGTGAGTACACCCTTAGATTCCGTATGCCTAATATTCCATTCATTTAAACTAAACTGCAAAAACAAGACACATACCTCCAGGTGAGAAAGGACTTGCACCCATTTTAGGACTCCCTCGTATCCGTGGTGACCCCATGAGGTTCTGTTGAGCAGGATTCATACCGGGGCTTCCTTGTGAGGGACTTGTCATGCCCATTCCATAGCCACCACCATGAAACTGACCCTGTTGGTGCTGATTCATGCCAGGATGGCCCATCTGATTCATAGAGTTCATCTGATTCATTGAGTTCATCTGATTCATTTGATTCATCTGATTCATAGAGCTCATTTGATTCATGCAATTCATCTGATTCATATTCATTTGATTCATTGAATTCATCTGGTTCATTTGATTCATCTGATGTATCGGGTTCATTTGATTCATCCTGTTGGCTGGGCCGTACATAGGTCCTCCTCTGGGTCCCATGTGACCTTGCTCGTTCATTCCGTAGCCCCTGGTATTGCCCATGCCCATCTGGGCATTCGGATTTGCATTGCCCATAACTGATCGCATTACACCACCCTGGTTGGGTCTGTATCCATTTTGCTCCCTGTGTGAAAGAGATTGAGATGAGGGCGAGGACAGCACAGAGGTATTTTCATGTAAAATCAGAGTTGTGTGTAACTGCTGGCTTTGAGCAGAGGTGTGCAAACCTCTGCAGAAGATGGGTAGAGAGGAATGTGACCGGGTCATTGGTGACAGGGTTTCGGCATAGCTCGCTACGCGTTTGTGCCGTTACTGGAGTGCCATCTGACAAAGAGAACCGATAGGGTGGAGTCTCTGCTCTGCCATGAACATATGCTGAAAAGAAGAAGAAGAAAAAAATCATTAATAGAACAAAAATACTCAATCTTGCCATTTCACACCTCATGCAAAAGCAGCATGTTAGCAGCATGTTTTCAACAAGTTACAGAATTCACACTTCCATTTTGTCTTTCAACATTTTTTCCTCAAACTACATGGAATCATTTACTTAATTTACACACCAAACTGAGCTTCCATTCACCACTATAGAAATTTACCCAGCTATGATGTTTCTGAGAATCCCAGAAATGTAAAAAGGGTTCATAGCTCATACCGGAAATGAAAAGATTCATACAGGTGTACTACCACATACCTTCATGATAGTGTCTCTTGTAGGACCAGGGCTGACCCTCACTGCGATGCAGGAACATCTGCATACACCTGCGCACTAAATCCTCCCAGCCAGGACGCATAGTGGTGTGCAACAGGCTCTGCTGCTCGATCTCGATCAGTTTACCTGTGGTCAAACACACACACTCAGATTTGGTACCAGATTTGTCTCAAATGTACGTTTATGTGATTTGTTTTGTCCATTTCACTGTCCACCAGTCCAATATCATCTGATATTAATAGCACACTTCCTTCCCCTTTTATTGTAGTCATTTTCATTGTTCTGTTGAAAGTGACCTTTATACTTATCAATATTGATATATATTGTAAATATTTGTCATTATGTGTGTGTTTTTAAGAGCTAATTAACATGCTGCTTCAGTTTAATGCTATTCTATTTCAGCTCATAATTGCAATATTCACATGAATTCTTTGTGCATTCACTTTGTAAACACTGTTATGGTCTTTTTAATATCCTGCATGTTTTCATTAACAGTATTTAAGGAATTTAAGTAATTTCAATTAATGTCATTATATTATTGTCATAACTTTGACTTGTCTATGTACTGTAGACGAAATCAAAGAAAAAATTCACAAATAATTGAGTTGAATGGCACCGTAATCAATTTTACCTGATAGTTCGTGTCTAGTGCTGAATCGTTCTGTCCTCTCCACTGCCGTCACTCTTCGTGCTACACAAATCATACACGACTGCAGGTCTGAAAGACAGAAAGATGAACACTATTTATACTTAAACTGCACTGCAAAAAAAAAGTTTATAGACCCAAACCTGTTTAAAAGTATTGAAATGTATAAATTTACAACTGACCTTCCCCTTCCTCCATCATTGCTTTAGGCTGCGTGAGAGCAAAACATTGCATGGTCTCATAGCGTGGTCCACCGGCCCCTTCTTCACCTCCAGGACCGCCATGGCCGAACTTCACCAGCATGCGGCAGTTAAACGTGTGACTCTTCTGACGGGAAGCATCGCCACCCCATGACACACTGTTGGGACCTTAAAATACATACAGAAATGTTTTGCTTTAATCAAGTGCATCATGAACTTATGTATGTATGCTTATGTTTTTTTGAACAGTCAAAGAGCAACATTCACTTAAAATGCTGTTTTAGATATAGGGCTGTCAAAAGTACCGACTTCGGTACCAAGTCGTTGTGTTCACACACTCAACAGATATGTCTGTGATTGGCTACAATGCTTCAAAAACATTCTGTAAACAGAT
The DNA here is from genome assembly GCF_019924925.1 of Ctenopharyngodon idella. Taxonomy (NCBI): domain Eukaryota; kingdom Metazoa; phylum Chordata; class Actinopteri; order Cypriniformes; family Xenocyprididae; genus Ctenopharyngodon; species Ctenopharyngodon idella. The sequence continues at coordinate 6,777,089 of NC_067230.1, read as the reverse complement.
ATATTTGAAGCGTTGAGCATTGTGGTCAATCACGGACATATCTTTTGAGCGCGTGAACACAATGGCCAATCAGAGGTGTTTAAGAATCTGTGCAAAAGCACTCAAAATGCTAGGGGGAAATTAGCCACATTTTTAAAATTTAAATTTTAAAACTTTTGACAACCCCATTTAGATATATAGAGTAGCATTTGTACCATTGCTTTTGGGCAAGTTTTTATGCAATTCTTCTCGGTCTTCCTCGTGGAGTATGTTGTAGATGCTGGTGTTGATCAGCTCCTCCTGTTTATACTGCAGGTACTGAGTCACATTATCTGACACAAACACAATGCTGCCTTCACGACTCACCACAAACAAAAACCCATCCAGAGCCTGATTGAGAGAAACAGATGCAGAATTAATATTATTAATTCATTATGAATAAATAAGGGTTACACATATATTAAAAAATAAACCTTAATACTTTTAACTTGTTTTAATAATTTCCCAATCCTTTGGATACTTCATAAAATACACTAAATCATAATTAGTAAGGATGCTAGAATGAGAAATGAGCAAATGTTCTTCAAGATGACCGTTGACCTTTAGGTCTGTAATCTAACCTGTAGCAACAGAGGGCCCAGATGGTCCTTGTCGATGACTCCTGGACCAGTAGAGGAGACATCCGCCTTCTGGACATCATCATCGCCACATGAGCTTTTACCTGTGTGACGTGTGATTATAAACCACATATTAGAAATATTTTAGAAAAATACAAAGTTTTAAAGATGTAGTTTACTGTTCAAAGGTCTGTTTTTGAATGGCAGTGTATATCAGTGTACATTTTTGAAAGATATTAATACATTTATCCAGCAAAGATGCATTAAATTGATCAAAAGTGACAGTAATGACATTTATAATGTTAAAAAATATTTCTATTTCAAATAAATGCTGTTGACATTCTATTCAAAGAAACCTGAAAAAAATGTTTAAACAAAAATATTAATCAGCACTGTTTTCAACTTTAAAAGTCAGCATGTTTCTGAAAGATCATGCGACAATGAAGACTGGAGTAATGATGCTGAAAATTCAGCTTTACCGTCATTCAGGAATAAATGACACTCTGTGTCACCATGCAAAAGAACATATAGAAAATTACAGCAAGAGAAAAGCTTAAAAAAAAAGGACATTTGATCTGTTCATTCTAATATGTAGATTGGTAGGTTTCATTCCTGTAAGAAACGATTAACCAACAGAATGTCAAATAAGGAAGAATGAACACCAACGCCTATTCATTGTTTTGCAGTGTGAACACCGGGTTATATAGCCTAAATAAAAAAATAAAAAAAAGGCATGTATAGGCCTGTCTCATGCAACAGACTTGTGGAGAATACTGTTTTGAATGCAATATATAATTATGAGAGGAATGAAAACAGGGCAGTCAATATAGCCCAAATCTTACAAATATAGTAATTAAGTTAATTATTTTACACTTATGTTTTTCTTTATATAAAATGATTTATTGATTTAAGTCAAATTTGATTTGCTAAGTTTTGCTGCTAGATAATCCAGTCTCATTCACATTTATTTACATCCACAGGTAAATTCATGATTGCACAGTATTGAACAGAAACATTTTTGGTTCAAAAAACTAATTTTACATCAGCTAAAATTTAGCAAATGCATTAAAGATGCACTCAATGTTGAGGTCAGACTGCAGTAATGCAACATTCCACTTGCCACCAGGTGGCAGCATTTTATAAAACCAAGCAAATTCATCTGTTTCCACACACTGTGGGTTTAGTAAATATTTTTACAGTCTGATATGTAAAAGAGCAGTTCGAGCAGATGTGTACCTTGCTCTTTAATCTGTCGTATCTGGCGCACTGTCTCTTTAAGGATGGCACATTTATCGGGTTTGACATTGAAGCTGTCGATGTCACTAAGATTGGCGGAAATCAGTTCGGCCAGCTCCTCTATATACTTGCTCTCTTGTTCCCTCCTGCGCTTATCACATCTGTAATAAAAAACACACATATGCAATTTTAGTGAGGAAAAAACATTTAATACTTTTCTTGATTTGTGTTTCCGTTCACCCTAAAAAAAAGTCTCACCCTTGTCCTGGTGTGTCACACGTGGAGAGTTTGCGCTTCCGGTCCGAGCACAGCGGCTCAAGTGAGTTCTCACCCACTCCACTCATGTTTAAAACATATCAGCACCTATGAAACACACACAAAGTTTAGATTTGGGGCAGAAAACACACATCCAAAGGCATATTATGAACTCAAAATGATACCAAACAATCACTTCTATTTCACCACAAGTGCACTACAAACAAATAATGAGCTGACTTTGGCACTTCTACACAATGCACTTGAAGGCTTCATTTCTTTTCAAATGGTTTAGTAAAAAACTGCATGTGTGTGTATGGCTTATTTTTAAGTGTTCCCACATAGAGCTGAATGCGCGGAATGTTCCAGGCCTCAGCAGCGGTGCTACGTGTGTGTGTGTGTGTGTGTGTGTGTGTGTGTGTGTGTGTGTGTGTGTGTGTGTGTTTGTGTGACAGTGTGTCTGAGAAGAGACACTGATTATGATGGAGTGAAACAGGGCCCCAGGGGAAATGGATCAACCCTCAGTGTGTTTGTGTGTGTGTTTCTGTAGCAGCGACTGGGTCAATTATCTCAATCCGTGAAGCCGTACGCTGCACAACATATAAATGAAATGTATAAATGATCTAATTAAAAAGCAGACTAATGAATGCGAATCACTAATACAGTATTAAAGACAATGTGGTCTCAAAACACTCTCCAGCCCCCCTCCCAAAGTGCATTCAGAAACACTGTGATATAATGTCCTTCCTCTACACGTCTCATTATGACACACAATCGCACCACTTCTTCCTACTTTTACCGTCATTGCTCCACCCACTTCACCAACGACAACACTTCCTCCTCTTTAGTGACACTTTTTTTTCTTTTTGTTGTTGTTACTGGCACTGCCCTTTCTCATATGTCTGTCTTCCTTTCAAGTTATGTATGCAAAAACATACTGGCCTCAAAATATCAATCACACTTAATCGAGTTAATGAATGAATGTGAACAAAATATCAAATCAAGCAGCATTTATTTAAAGTAAGTGTGTGACTTCTGTGCAAAACTAGTGATTTTAAAATTGCTATTTTCTTTTAAACAGTACTGATATTGATTCCAAGATCACACAGGCCGATTCCCAAAACGAATGGCTCTTATGAGCCGGTTCTTTTTAATGAATCCCAAAAAAAGCCTGACCAGTGTAGTCTAATTCCCAAATAGAATGACTCTCATGAGCCAGTTCTTATTAGTGAATCAAAAAAACAAAAAGGCTGGCCAGTATAATCTGATTCCCGAAATGATTGACTCTTATGAATCGGTTCTTGTTAGTGAATCAAAAAACACCCAACTGCCCAACCAGCGTAGTCCAATTCCCAAATTGAAATGAGCTTATGAAGCTTGTGGATCGCCACTAGTGTCACCAGCTTCAAAAACGAGGACCGTTTTCCTGAATATTCTGCCATTGGTCGCCCAAACAATTAGTCCCGCCCCAAACCCACAGCACTAATGGAGCCAAAGTTGTTGTGTCAGGTATTTTGTATTGTATTTTTATTTCTGATGTATTATTAAAGCCATAGAGTGACATATGCTGTTAATATTTATTGCAGTGTTTGAAGACATTTTGCATGCTCAAAAGCCTACAATGACAATTTGCATACTCAAAGCCTATGATGACCACACCTTTATGTGGAACATATCCATAGTTAATATGATGAACTACATCTGTGGTTACTCTGCTAGGACATCCGTGTGAACTTGAAGCTGAAATTACTTCATACATTCACTAAAAATCAACTTAAGGCCAGCTGGTTAAAAGTACAAGTAATCACACATGGCTGTCTTTCCATCTCCGTTCTTTTCATTCTTTCTGGCTTCTTCTGCTGTTATCAGTCTCTGTCACACTGGTCATAGACCCTCTGCTGTATGCGTGCATGTGTGTGAGTGTGTTTGTTTAGAGCCCTGACCTTGCCCCGCGCCTGACCCCTCCCAGAGTTCAGCGGAAATCTCAGAGCACAGACCATCGGCTTGCAGTCTTTTCCCCTTCCCTCGCTGAACACACACATGCAAACAGCCTTTTCCCCCTCACTTAAAGGGATAGTTCACCCAAAAATGAAAATTCTGTCATCATGTTGTTCCAAACCCATAACACTTTTCTTCATCTTCAGAACACAAATGTTTCAATTTAAACTTAAGTTGGGATAATCTTTTCTGCTGTATTATTTAAGAAGCTATATTATTTATATACGTCACAAGAAAAAATGTAGAGTGGGACATTACTTTGTCAATTTTGCAGGAATTGATTTGATTTTTTTATATTCCATAAAAAAAAAAAAAAAACTAAAAAAAAAACTCTTTTCCATTTTAGATTTTAATAGCGACTTTAAAGTCAACATTTTCACGTCTCAAAAAGTTCATAAAGACAACATAAAAGTAATCCATATGAATCAACCTGAAGGCTAAGCCTTCAAAATAGACAATTGCTTTATATGATTTAATTTAGGCTTTTATTCACATATAAACATTGATCAATGGACATTAAACATGATCATCAAATATGGTAAACAGAAGGACAAACAAGCTGCTTCTGTTTACCATAACCAAGTCTTCTGCATTACTTTTACGATGTCTTTATGCACTTTTTGAAGCATTAAAATGTTGATTTCTTAGCCTTTCAATGGATGAACAAAAGTTGATGAGAGAATATTAAAAATATAATTTTTTGTTTCGTAGGTACAGTAAGTAACAGGATTGGAACGGCACGAGGGTGATTAAATGATTCCTGGGTGAACTAGCCCTTTAAGAAAACACACACAGTTTGCCCTCTGCCACCCCAAAACTCTCAGAATGAGCTCATCATTCCTGACTCTGACTGTGAGACATTACACAACTGTACCCATACTGCACTGCCTGTGCTGACACGTATAGCTGTCCATCACAAACCTAAAACTCACCGAAAAAACTGCTGCAGAAGTGTTTGCATCTTCCAAATTCTTTCTTACTTTCTCTGTCTCTACTTTTAGATATCTTTTACCCTTTATATCTCCTTGAACTCTGCAGTGGAGTGAAATAAATGATAGACCGATAACCGGTTCGGGCTGCTCCTCACATCAAACTATCATAGGACTTCAGAAGATTTGAATATAATGAAAGAGTCACAAGGACTATTTATATGATGCTTTTATGGTGTTTTTATTTAATTTTGGAGCTTAACAACCCCAGTCCCCATTTGTTTCTATTATAGAATACAGAGGTCATTTACAGGTCATACAGATTTGGAATGACATACTTACTAGAGGTGTGACGAGATCTTGTGCCACGAGATCTCACGTGATTAAAATGTGACGAGGTTTCTTGTTGAGGCAAAAAATCATCATCTCATCTCATCATCTCATGATATTGCCATGATGGAAGCTTGAAGGTAAAATTAATATAGAATATGCCACCCCTACGTTTACATTACACCTCCACTGTCGTTTTGTTTTTTTATAGAAAAAAAAAAAAAACCATTTCATTCAGTTGGATAATGGTCGCTTCAATTCCATCCACTTCATCCAACACAAGCTGCAGAGTTGTATGTAGTGCAGCAGAAATCAGAGTTCACTGATCACGTGATGAGAATAAGTGACGAGATGACTGACAAGACCATGGCGGAGGATTTGTTGCACAACAGAGTCTAAAGCCCAAAGTATAGTTCACTTTTTATGTGTACATGAGGGTCAGCGTACAGTACATGTGACGCGAATTTCGTAATCAGAAGAGCATGTGCGTACTGTACGCGCACCGCCGTATTTTTGTAACCGCGCGTACTTGTACGTGTAGGTCACATGCGCATTTATTTTTTTTCTGCAGTAATTGGTTTATCCGCAAGGTGGCAACCGTGCCCTGGGGGCGTCGATTCACAAGGTAGTGGAAGAAAAATTGCATAAGCAGAACAGACCACATGCAAGCTACTGCGACAATAGAGGCATTGAATCAATCTAGCATGAAAGAATACAAAGATATTTACATGGGTTGTAACTCGTGGCAAGAGCTTGCTCAAAACTGCGCATGCGTCGAATGCCTGTATACACATACAAGTCAAACTTTGCAAGGCTGTGCATAAGACTCTACGCATACACTTGCGTATGTGTAAAAAAAAAAAAAAAAAAAAAAAAGTACACTTTGGGCCTAAGTGTGTGACAAATGTCTTATCTTGAAGAATGTGCGCTCAGTACCGCCGCTCCCTATTCACAGAGTCTGCGCGATCGCAAAACCGAAAGTGAGAGTAAAACGCGAGAGTGCATTCAAGCGCGATTTCAATACCCCGAATTTTGAAACCAGCTCCCTGATGCATGCAAATATCTCCTAATAAAAAAAATAAAAAAATCTACCTTAGGCTGGGCTGTGTAGTTGTAACCATCTCTTAGCTCTGTATCATTTGCACTTTGGTCTCTGTTTGCATATTGAGAGAGTACTTTTTATTGATTACTACTGATTAGGGTTGTACTTATTGTTTGCATTTAATAAAACTAAGAAAAAACTGTTATTCATTTTTACTGTTTTTATTTCTGTGATCAATTTGTGTAAAGGAGTTCAGTTAGGAGGTTAAAAGTTTTAGAAGCTCATAAATCATGTACAGTTCTAAGGTCTGAAGAGACTCATATGAAATCATACAGGAGAGAAGCCAGTCAGTTGAGTTTGTGGCAAAACCTTTTACAGTGCTTGAGTATTGTTCTTTTACTGCATTTGATAATTCATAATCAGAAAGTCATGAGTATTTTGTCATTGAGGATTTCTTAATACTGTGTAAAAATCTCATCTCATCTCGTTCCTGTGAACTCAATCTCGTGTCTCATCTCATGAGCTAACTGTCTCATCACACCCCTAATACCTACTGGAAAAAAACAATATAAAGCTAGTTTTCTGGTCCAAATTGATATGTTCGCTGGTTTCAAGATGGTTTTAGGCACCTTTCAGCTGGTCTAAACCAGTTAGATGCCAATTGCGACCAATAAACCAGCTTAGAAGGATTTGTTCAGCAGGAACGAGAAAGTAAATGACAGAATTTTTTTATTTCAACTGTTCTTTCACTACCCCATTCATGTACAAATCCATCCTCATCGATACTCTAAGTGCACCTGCAACAAAACCAGACACCACATCAACATTCTGCTCAAGAGAGCATGAGAGCGAGGGTGAGAGTGAATGCGAATGTGAGGAACGGGTGAAAGCAAAATACTGAGAAAGAAAAAGAGCAAGAGTGAGACAACTTCAGTTCAGTCCAAGGATGAGCACTTCACATACGCTTTTAATTAAGCAGGAGATGTGGAATGTAGAAGCTCATGGCAGAATCAAGAATACAAGAAAGAGTAACTTCTGTCTGAATGTCGCTCTTATGTTTCCGATCTAACAGTCGAGATGGCAAATTGGTTTTAAGGACATTATGGCTCCATCATACAGTGATGCAGTTCCACATCTTTCAGAAGTTCAAAAGGTAATCTGAGTATCTGATAAAAACATACAAGAGCACCGCTCATTATAGCTGAGCTCTTGAAACGACCTCTTCCAGAAAGCAGAAGATGAGCATCTCTAAGCAAAGAGCCATTATTCTCAGAAAGACTGGACGTGGATATTTTAATGGGAAAGTTATCGAGAATATCCGAATCAGGAAGCAGCAAAAACAGGCATCCTGTTTGCGCCTTCCCACACACACCGAGTTCTGCGTCACCACTTCCTCTTCCTGGAAAAAGCCTGCTGGCTCTTTGCAATCATATTTACATATTCAACCTCATGGGCTAAACTGGTTCTTCTGTTCTGTCTCTTCTAAGCTAATCTGTCTGTCTTTCCGTGGGTACTTTATCTTTCACCACCACCCATCATCCGTATCACTCTCTTAATAAAAACTTAATTTCGTAAAATTATGTTAAAGGAGCCATATTCTAAAACTCTCCATATTCTAAAAGTTTTTTTTATTTTTTTTTATATACCATTAATAAGCCCATAAAATCAAAATTTATTTGATCAGTCAGAGTTGATTCAGCATATTTATGCTATCACCAGCTGCTTAGAACTACTTAAATATATAAGTATATAAAATATATACTTTGACAACGTTCGATCTCAATATTTATGCAAAAAAACAACAAAATAGCTAAAGCCTGCACTGCCTATACAATGTAAACAATGTAGGAGACTGACAGGGAAGAGAAGAAATTTTTAAATAAAGTCATTATTTTTGTTTTGTTTTTGCACACAAAAAGTAATCTCATCGCTTCATAACATTAAGGTTGAACCACTGTAGTCATGTTGACTATTTTAACGATGTCTCTACTACTTATCTGGACCTTGAATGTGGTAATTACGTTGCTTTCTCTTGGAGATCAGAAACCTCTCAGATTTCATCAAAAATATCTTAATTTATGTTCTGAAGATGAACGAAGGTCTTACGGTTGTGGAACGACAAGAGGATGACAAAAATGTCATTATTGGGTAAACTAACCCTTTAAAATGACTTAAATTGCATATATAATAACAATGAGGCAATAATAATTGGTTCAAATAAAGTATCAAAAGCAAGTAATCATATGGTTCTATTGAACAACACTGTTAAATTACATAATGTAATATAATATAAACAAACAACTTATGTAAAATACGTATTATAATATGCCTGCAGAGGGCGCCAACGGCCTGGTGATTGTTGTTATTACACTTTACACAACACCATGACCAAACCCTTGTCTAACAGCGGCCAAACAACATTTAAATCAAGTGTACACTTCTTTACTATAGAAACAACAACGTGGGCATGAATTTTTTTTTTGAAATCGCGATGAACAACATGTATTCGTTCCCAAATGCACGTTATTGGAAACGCGTATAATTATTTAATAGAATCACAGACTTTGTGATTTCACAATAGCACTATGCTACAGTATATTATGATTTTTAAATGGTTTAAACATATCGTGCAGCCTTATAAAATGGTCTAATAATGCGGTTCATGGATTCTTGTCCTTGGAATGTGCCATTTCAATTGATAATGGTACTTTTTTTTTTCTTTTTTCTTTTTTTTTTTTTTTTATATAAATCGAGCACTCGAATTTAATCAAGGATTTATGACAGCCCTAGACACATTATTAACCATCGTCACTAGACAGGGAGCACTTAAACACTGCAATATTCAAAATGTCGTTTTATAATATAGGTCTAACTGACAACCAAAAACATCACGCATTTATTGTGTGACATTCAATACATCGCCCATCCATAAATAATAATACCTTAATCTTTGTTAGTGATTTTGTTGTAAAATTTAAATGCAGAAGCAGTGAACAAATTGGTTATTTGTAAATACAAATGCATCTGTCATGTTTTATGGATATTAATACACTGGCTGGAGGGGAAAGAATAATTTATTAATGAAAATTAAGATATGAAAAACTAGAGATTTAGCTACTGACTACAAATTTGACAGATATAGGCTACAAAACCACAACCACCCTACCCAATTGCTGCTGTCTCCTCTGCCTGTTTCCCTGACGACCAGTAGGGTAACGTCTTAATATCCCATCATGCCTTGACCCCATACAGAGAGAACCTGCATTATTGATGGGGCTGCCTCCTGTCGCCACATACACACAACACACAACCCACCTCAGCACCTCAGAGCCCCTTCTCCATACATATCAACAGTGAAATTCAATGGACCGTTCAAAACTCTCACACTGAGTTAAAGGGAGAAATATATTATTGAAAAGAAATTATGTCAGCTGCACCTGCGACTGTCTGACCTTCATGAGCAATAAAAGGTCTATCAAGCAATTGATAAATCACGCAAACAAATCATGCTTCAATCATGCATTAAGATTAAAGATGTCATTAGCTTATTTTCAATACCCCATAAAAACTCCATTTGGCATTTTCTATAAAACAGATGTTTTGAACCAAACTGCCACTTACAGAGAAGGGAATGCTAGACATACGCCACGCACTGACTGTCAGAGGACAGCAAATTGCACATTACACAGTTTTTCCCTCACTGTATACCCAGTTACACTGGGAAATGTGACATTTAGGAAGCCAAATAGGTTTGTTAATGCTATTTCATGTTCATTCACTTTTCACACACTGTTCAAACCCAAACGTGAATGTAGGGGGAAAAAAGTATTCAGTTCACTTTGTATTTGCAATATAACATTCCAGTAGAACCCCACGATTCTGAATATATTGAGAATCATGATTTTGTTGTTCATGATTCTCCCACGGTTATGAACAGATGACTAAACAAAATAACATGAAATTAACTAGAGGTTCTGACAAAATGTTAAAGGCTCAATATGTAAGATTCGCAGCGAGAGGTCACTTATTCAAAACTATAATAAAGCCGTAGCTTGATGAGCATGGAATTATGGGAGTTGTCTTCACCTCCACAACCGATGGAAAGCAATCCGACGGGACTCACGCAGAAATTGTGTTCATGGGTGAGCTAATGTAATAAAGTTTTATTAATGTTACTGTGGTATGAAGCAGAGCGGGGCCGAGACCCTTGTACATTTTACGTTGCTGTTTTTATTATGCTTATATTCCGCAGTCGGCCGCTGCTGCTCCTTTCATTTTGTTGTTTATGTTTATTTTACTATTAAAATTACATTTAACATCCGATATTTTACTTAATTCTAATGAAATAGCCACAAGTGCTAAACTACTACTCTAAGTTTCCTACTATACAGGTCACTTTATTTGACAAATTAAAATTGTGGGGTAATGCAGAGCTGTTTTATTTGGTAATGCTGTATTACTATTACTACAAATAAAGCTGTTTCTGATTTTGCTATGTTAGCCACTTGACAAAATAGCGTTTAATCTGAGGCATTTGTACAAACGTGGTATTCGCGGTAAATCAAGAAAACAAAAGATTCAAACAATAAGACTGACCGTGTTGAGCTATAACAATGATTAGTTTTCTGTCGATTAAAGTATCCAAACAGTTGCCCACCTGTCTAATAAAACATTATATATTAAAAGTGTCTATGGTGTTTCTATGGTTTCTACGAAAGTAAAAAGGGAAATTTAAACATTGTTGGAAACATTTGGGATAATGTAAGTACTAGTACTATGCCATCGTCCATCATTGATGCTGACAGACATCACAACGTTGAGCCGGCATTTTAGTTTTAGCTCTTCTAGCTCCATGCGCGTTCTCCCTTTTTCTTCAGACGCGTGCCACGTTAATGATGTGTGTCCACTGGCACGGAGCAGAGTGACCGTTTTTAAAGGGACAGTGCACCCAAAACTCAAAATTATCCCATGATTTACTCACCCTCAAGCCCTCAATGCTAGGTGTATATGACTATCTTCTTTCAGATGAACACAATCGGAGTTATATTTAAAAATATCCTTAGTCCTCCAAGGTTTATAATGGTTGTAAATGGGGGGCCGCATTTTGAAGCCAAAAATAATGCATCCATCCATTAAAAAAAAAAAAACATATGACTCCAGGGGTTAAGGTCTTCTGAAGTGAAGCGACGCATTTTTGTATGAAAAATATCCATATTTAAAACTTTATAAATTCAAAGCTTCCGGTGGATGACCGTACACAGAATGCGCAAGTCGATTTGTGGTGGAAGAGTATCCTTTGACCTGACGCACAATGTAAAGACAAATGCGGAGGTGCAGAGGATAGAGCACAACAAATCAACGATCACGGAAAGTCTAAAACGATAATTTTAAAGAGAAATGTCAGGCTTTTGATATAAGAGAAGAGGAGCTTGAGTTTGTTGCACAGCCCAATTTGTTTGAACCACGAGAGGCGTCTAAGCTTACAATACTCAAACATCCTGCGTCATACATCGCGTCAGAGGATTACTCATTTGGCGCAAGTCGACTTGCACATTCTGCGTACGGCCATCTGCCGGAAGCTAGTTATTTGAATTTATAAAGTTGCAAATATGGATATTTTTCTTACAAAAATGCATTGCTTCGCTTCAGAAGGCCTTTATTAACCTCCTGGAGTCATATGGATTACTTTTTTTATGGATGGATACATTATTTATATTACAGTATGTATACTAACGCCGTGTCCTAACCAGACGCGACGCGACACCGCGACAAACGATAAAAGATATCTTTTCCATGTTAATCTGAGTTTTTGTCCTAACCAGCTGCGACAGCGACACGCGAATATTCTATTTTAGAAACGGTTTCTATTTCTCCACGACATCGCGGCTGGAACAGCAACACAAAGTATGGCAATAATGGCATAATATCAGGAACTGTTTATGTGCTTTATTTAATGTTAAAAGCGTCTAATGTGAGTTTGAATATCATTCTGTGTTCCCAGCTTTTTAGCTGTAATGAAAACAACACTGGCTAATTCACGTCAGATCTTGAAAATAAATAAATGGGCACAAGAACGTTCAAACTGTCAACTCAATGCAAACAAACAAGTGTATTCTATGGCAAAGATTGGTTCAGTCACTCCGTATGTACTTTAAATAATGTTTAAATTGTGTAATATTTATGAATTTTACTAAGTACTTGCTCATTTCATTGTGTCCGCTGTGCTCTTGCCAAGAGAGCCCGCCCACACTCTCTTCTGATTGGCTGTGGTTTTTGATTGATTTTATCGCTTCTCATTTTCGTGTCACATCTAGTGTGGACAGTCAAATTGCTCGTCGTTGGAATCTTATCGCATCGCGTCTGGTTAGGACACGGTGTAATACTACTACTAATACTAATAACAGGTCTTATTATTATTATTATTAAGCTGTAATTTGACTCACTTAAGTGTAACTTGCACTGACTGAAATATTAGACCTAATATATTGATGTTACAGTTTGAATAAGTATTATTATGCAGTATTTTTTTTATCCACTTCAGTTTTACTTGCACTGAAGTTAGTCCACTTGAATATCATATTAATAATACACTGATTTTAAATAATTGACCTAATATAATATTAATCACACAGTTAAACCCTTCAGCCTATAATTTAAAATGGGATAAACCAGCAATTTGCATGATTGCTGTTAACTGGAGCTTCTTTTTAAGAGTCAGGCGAGTAAGTATACATGTGACTGTACATATATCTGCCCAGTCATGTTTTCATTGAGACTAGGGCGCATTCAGTCACAATGGGAACACACACCATAGATACTAGCAGTATGTATATTGTGCGTATGAATGCAAATGTAATTTAAAAACAGATGAATGGAGAATGTAAAGAAACTGAAGAGATGTAGGAATGTATGAAGAATGACTCTGAAGCAGGAGCCATTCAGACCCAGAATAGCCACCACATTCTGGCAGAGCCTGAAATAAAGCATGAAATCTGAGCTCAGTGAAACACTCACTAAATAAACACAGACAATACCCGCTTTGCCTTTTCAAAACGCTGTGGAAATGAACTGTGGCAAAATCTATTCAGACACGGTGCAAGAGGAGGATGAGGTGGCACAAGTTACTGGTCGCCGCTCTCTTTCTCTGCGATAGACGCTGCATGACCACTCAGGACGGTTCCATATTGCAGCAGAGAGAAGCGAGACAGCAAGTGCAAAAGATGAGCTGAGGTAGAACAAAAAAGGAAAGGAGGGAGGGAGAGAAAAAGAAAACAGAACAAGAACAAGGGATAGAGACGGGTTATGATTGGAGGAGGAGGAGGGTGAGAAAAAGCAAGAGAGAGAACAATAGCGAACAGCCCAGACATGCAGACATGTGCCAAGCATGTGTGTACATGTGCAGACATCCAAAAGCTTTTCGCAGTAACACTCGTTGCATTATCTGAGCTCAAGCGTACTGACACATGATTCACTTGCGCCAAACCTGGACTCACTCACAGACCAGCACTGAAAAAAGTGGCAAAGATATTTGAGGTCTAATGTCTTAAAGAAATATCTGGCTAGGTGATGAAATCATCAAGTAAAAATGATCACAATAAAGCACGGCACGGTCATGCCAGAAGAACGATACTGTCTTTGTCTTACTTGAGCACACCTCATTACTTTCTAAGTTTCCTTCCACTAAACTATTTAAAAATTTTGAAGCAATATAAACATAGAAGGAGTGGCCATACCTGTGTATTAAGGTGCACAATTTCATTTCATACTGCGATTATTTTGTTAAGTATTTTGATTTCAACTGCGATGCAAAATGAACTTTCAAAATGTTATATCTCAGCAGCTTAGATAAAACAGGTATAAAAGGCACATGACACTGACATATCCCATGATCAACAGGGTGTGTACAACCTAATTCAATCTAGTACAGAATGTTCACTTTCATGCGCTAATGAATTCCTGATGAAGGAAAAATAAAAATCAAGTTTTATTTTACTTTTATTCTACGTTTAACTTGGAAAACTGTCTGGATTGTCAGTGCAGTTTCTTTTTGAATTTGCATTATACCTGTACTTTAAAGTAGACTCAGATCAATAACAATAATAATACTAATAATAATAATAATAATCATCACGATTAATCGGATCCAGAATAAAAGTTTGTGTTTACATATGCGTGTGTACTACGTATATTTATTTTGTATTTATAAACACAAAAATATAAAAATCAATATTTATACACAATTTAAATTCTATATAAATATAAATATATTATATACACATGTAAATATATATATATATATATATACACACAAATTAAATGTGCAAAGTACACATACATATATTATGTAAACACAAACTTTTATTTTGGATGCAATTAGTCGTGATTAATCGTTAAACAGCCCTAATTTTTATTAAGTTTATATATTATTTTATTAATTATATACACTACTGTTCAAACATTTGTACTTCAGTAAGGATGCATTCAATTGATCAAAAAATTACAGTAAAGACATTTACAATGTTACAAAAGTTTTCTCTCACATAAATGCTTTTGAACTTTCTATTCAGGAGTCAGGAGAAGAAAAAAAAAAAAAAAACTAGCACGGTTTCTACAAAAATATTAAGAAGCAACAACTGTTTTCAACATTGATTATAAGAAATGTTTCTTGAGCAGCAAATCAGCATATGATTTATGAAGGATCATGTGACACTGAAGACTGGAGTAAATATTACTGTTTTTATGGTATTTTTTATTAAATAATAGATTATGTAATAAAATTTGATATATATATTGATATATATCTATTTACACTACAACTATTAATAATAATAATAATAATAATAATAATATTATTATAGAATAATAAGTCTCTCTGAAACAATAACATGCAGCAAATATGAACATCATATTACAAGCCACATGTGCTTGAAGAATGAGCAATAAATTAGAGGCAGATCAGAGTGCTCTCCTTCACTGTGAAACACACTATGCATTTATATTTATTGAATTAAATAACAGCCTTTTGAGGTTTAATAACACCATATCACACCAGGCTATATCACGATTTCGATTTTAATCCGATTAATCGTGCAGCCTAATGTGTATGTGGTGTTGCTTATGGGCGTGCGCCACAGGCCCACTTTGTGATTCATAACAATAAATCTGTTAATCCAACTGTGTTACTGTAACAGACCACCAGATAATAAGTCATTCCTGCTGTGCAATACCAACACACACACACATTACATGTGTTTAAGTACTAGATTAGGGAGGAGACAGAGAAGGCACTTTAGCGTTCGCCTTCCCTCTCGTTCAAGAATCTGGCATACGCACCTCGTACCAACAATGAGGAGCAAAAACTGCAGAGTTCAGGAAAAATGCAACAAACGCTGACAGAATCACCTCCGCAGGAGAGAGAGAGAGAGAGAGAGAGAGGGAAAACAAGCAAGCATGGGGGTACAAAAAATGTATTTGAACACAAAGTCCATACTATGCAAATTCATTCATTAATCTATGACAGAGGGGCTTTCAGCAGCCTGACAGGGAGAAAAAAAGCATGGAGGAAAATAAAAAGACTGCAAAAGTGAGGGGGAAAAGTACCAAATAAAGAGGAACGGGGGGTGGAAGGGTAACACGTGCCTGGTCATCTAGTCCAGTTTTACCCAGTGAGCTAATGTAGCATCCACTATTTCAAGCACATAAAAACACAGAGCTCTGAGGGCAAATGGAAAAAGCAGAGGGTGGGCCTCATTTTCCTCATAAAAAAGCCCATTTAAAGAGCACAGCTCCACTCTGAAAAACATCCATGGATTTCTGAACCCATAATGAAAGGAGAAAAGAGAAAGAAAGAAAGAGAAACTTGTGCAGCATAAAACCCCACTGCATTTCTTGTTTTTTTCCATCTGTGTTTTTTTTATTTTTTCTTGAACTCATGTTGACTGCTCTGCGCGGTTGAACAACTTATTCATTCCAGACTGTGACTGTGTCGATTCCTTTTTCCAGCCTCCACTCTTTCTCCCTCCCTCTCCCTCTCTCTCTCCGAGTAAACAGAGGAAGAGCGTAGGCTCCATTCCAAACTGGTCCTGGGCGTTCCTGCGCAGCTCCGGCAGGGTCAAAAGTTTACAGTGGTTTTAATTTCACCTTTCCTCAGCCAATAGCAGCACAGCAGCTGAACTCTGACCTCTACAAAAGGATTCTACTGGCAGGAGGATCCCTGCTCTCTTTCGCTCTCCCGTCTCCCCCCTGCACTCTTTCTTTTACTACTCCGTTTCTTTCTCACCGCTCGGATTTGTTTTGAAATCGGTAGAACGTGGGATTTCAAACAATGTTAAAAGCAGGACGACTCAGCAGAGCTAAAGCGAATGTTTTAGTGCTGATGTTGAAGATAAAGTAATGCTGTAAATATGAATTTGCTGTTGCTAAGGTGAAAACTACTTCCTTGTGGCATTTATATTGGCTACAAAGTACAAATGTTTCAGGAGGAAACTACTAAAAATGAACCAACATCTACCCAGATGTTGACAGAATAATCATTTCAAAATCACAATTCACTTTATATTATTTCTACCTACTGATGTTTATTAAACAAGTCTTTTCTAGAACAATCGAATGGAGGATTTTAAACGGATAGCTTGCTTAAAGCAAATAACACAAAAGTAACAATATAACCATACACTAAAAAAAATGATTGTGATTTTAACAGTAAAAGACTGTAAAGATGCTACGGTAAAAAGGGATAGTTCACCCAAAAATAAAAATGATCCCCTGACACGATGTATGACGTAGGATAGAGGAGTATCGTAAGCTTTGTCAGCTCTCGCGCTTTAAACAAGTAGGGATGGGAAGCTAGTTATTATAGTTAATAAAGTTTTAAATATGGATATTGTTCATACAAAAACCATTCGCTTCGCTTCAGAAGGCCTTCATTAAACCTCTGGAGCCGTATGGATTATTTTTATGATGGATGGATGCATTTTTTTGGGCTTCAAAATCAAGCCCCCAATTCAATACCATTATAAACCTTGGAAGAGCCAGGATATTTTTTAATGTATCTCTGATTGTGTTCGCCTGAAGAAGATATACACCTAGGATGGCTTGAGGGCGAGTAAATCATGGGATAATTTTCTTTTTTGGGTGAACTATCCCTTTAACAATAAGTTTCCTTACTATATACGGTTAATAACTGTAATAGAACTAACCATACATTTAATGTAATTTTACAATAAAATACTTAGAAATTTACAGTTTTGGAAGTGAAAAAAATGAAAGAAAATACAATGAAAAACCGTAAATGGACATTCCCAGAATTCCCTACATGACACTTCACATTTGATGTCTTTTCATTGAAATAACTGTTTCTTCTTAGTTTTTCTTATCAGTTATGTACATTAGGGTTTTATGTTATATCTAACATTGTTAAATAAATGTTTATTGCATTACTTTATAATGTCATGTGTGTTACCATGGCGTTTTGTATCTGTGCGAAATACACATATTTATATTTTAGTATTTACCTTCTCAGCTTGTGGAAAAGCTGCTTGTCATGTGCTTTGATTCATCATGTGACTTTCTAATCACCAACTTTTTTTGATGGATGTGTTACAATGATACAAAACAGATATTAGTACTTTAATAGGATGGTATATTAACACTATATCGGTTAAAGAAATACGTTTTTTACTGTAAATTTCACAGATAGTAGATAGTAGATAGTAAGGACAGAAAAAAAGACTTTGGATGGTTGTTTAAACTGATGTCAACAGCCAAACTCAAATGCCAAACCAAACTTAAACAGTAATTTGGTGAAATAAATTAATTTTATTTATTTGTCTACAATTTTTGTTCCATATGTTGGCAATTTGCATGTCATGGCAATATTTTAAATATTTAATATTATTAAATTATTAAATGATTAAATTCAACATTAAATAAAATAGTAATTAAATATGAAAAAATAAATGATAGAAATATGTAAATAACTGACTATTAAATTGCTGAAATGGTTTAAACTTTTTTGCATTTAAATTTTTTTGATGTAATTAGACCATTTTTAAACATGAATGAGTATTTTCATAGTTTGATTTTTGGGACATTTTTGGTATTTCAATGTAAAATGAAGGTCATTAAACTAAATTGGACTGGCTTAAGACAGACCCTGCCTGTGACTTTCTCTCTCTTAAACAGCTGGTTCTCTTGGAGAATAAACTGAATGCTTTTTTCTCCTCCATCATCCTCATTCACAAATCAAATTATGCAGTTTTCATAGTAAAGGGAGCTAAGTGCCCCATGCTGACCTCAGCCTGTGACCCCTTCTGTTCTCCAGGTTCTCTTTCCTCTCCCTCACCACATGCTGCCCCAACACGGGCTAAACGCCAGCTCGACGTAGGCTAACACTATTAAAAGCGTGTTTAAATGACTTATGAGCGCTGAGACAACAGAGAGGTCGAACGGGCCGAGCACCCAGGGAGCACGAGAGAAAGGCCGAAGGCTGGGGAACGCTCCAAAGTGCCTCCAATATTAAAGATAAAAATCAACTAATCGAGTTTGAACTGCCAATACGTTCGATGAAGCCCGGTCGGGTTCAAAAGGCTTCTCTGAATATTTTAAGGTTACACTCTTAGTCACCTTGGCAGAAAACCGCTGGCTGACTGGCAAGTCAGTTATTTCATGAAAATGAATTGAGCTTCAAACAATAGAAGCTCTGAAACCAGTCAAATGGTAAAAGCTACACAAAACGGGGGTTTGACGGGGGACGTCATTTCCTTTAATTTACAATGTCAAAAGAGACGGAAATCAGTAAATAAACAGTAAAAGACGGGTGCGTGACAGAAAACTAACATCAAAATGCATACGAAAATGGTGCAGGCGTTTTTTTTTTTTCACAGCCATCAATGTCAACTAGGTGAAACTCTCCAACATATCAGTGCAAAACCACAGTTATGCCGTGACCTTCCTAACCTGAATTACTTCAAAACTAAACCTATAAATAAACCTGGAAACTTCCTGTAACAGCACATTCTACATATAGACTTGCTAAAGCAAAATGGCAGCTAGCTCAGCGCTCTAAAGAGCAGAATGAACGGGGTTAAAGGCCAGTTGCTTTTGTTAGCTTGTTCTTTTCTTAAAGATAACCCTTGACCTGCTCTGGGGTCAGCAGTGCTCTCTCGCCATGCACTGCTGATGGTGTCTGACTGGGTGCTGAGTGAGAGATCGGTCACTACGCACTGATCCTGAACACTGTTTGGTCAGATGCTGATTGGAGACAAGCACGGGTGATGAGTCAAACTGTCAGGAAGCATTGTGGCACTTTCCTTAGGCAAAAAAGCACATCAGCCTTTTAACGTGTTCCGATTTCTAAGCATCTGACAAATAAATATATCACTGTGGATCAATTCAATCCACTGGGCAGATATTGGTACATTTCAATCAATCAGAGTGATTTTTGCATTAAAATCCTGTTAAAGGGATAGTTCATTAACCTCTGTCATTTACTCACCCTCATGTCATTCCAAACCTTTATGACTGACTTTGTGTAAAACACAAATAAAAATGTTTTTAATTTTTTTTTCCAATGTTTTGCCCATGTAACGTTGGACAAGGTCAATGTTGTTTGGAACCCAACATTCTTCAATATATCTTTTTTTGTGTTCTGCAGAAGATGCTTATTTTGGGGTGAATTATCCATTTAAGTTATTTAAGTTTTATAAGTATATTAGTCACTCAGACCAGAAACCTTGGTGTAAAACGCAAAGTTTCTAAATGCATCAAAATGTGTTGATGAGAGGCGGGGGTTTTTTTTCTTTGAATGCAACAATTAATCTCAGAGCACTGTTATTTTTACTGTTATACATTCTAATGTAGTTAACTAATGTTAACTAATGAACCTTATTGTAAAGTGTTACCGAATTTTTTTTTATATTTTGAATAACATGAATAAAATTTAACACATTTAACACACTCGCCCCGCCCCAGATTTACGTAGGCCATCTTAAATGCATGCGATTAATTTTCTCAGTTTAACTCATTAAAAATATTAACACATCATCCGTTTTTCTGTCATAATTTGGCTAGCGTTACATTATATGATCATGCTCTTATTCATGTGAATGCTTTTAAACCATTCAAGCACCACAAGACAAACGCGCTGTCTGTGAATGTCGTGTCTGTGACACAGAAAGAAGTTTTGTCGAGTATCCTCATAAGAGCAGTCTTAAATTAATTTAAAGAGTTGTGAGAAAATGAGATGCGCGTCAGATCCGTGTCTGTGATGTCTGTCATTAATGTTAATCAAAGAACAAAAGGTAAAAGAAAAAAAAACTGTAGCTTTAATAAGGAATAATCTGCATTTAATTTATAATTTATGCAGTGAAGACTGTAAAGTGTTTGATAACTTTATTACAATTTCTGTATATTTCCTACCTGTTAGACAGGTAGGAAGCCCACAGGTAAATATGACATTTATTATCATGGGTTTATGTGAAGATTTAATGTAAGTGAACTTGAAACAAAGTTATTTTTTAAGCCTAAAATGTTGAAATTGATAGCTTTCAGTTATACTGTAATTTTGAACATCTATAATTAATGTCTTTTAAAAAAAAAAAAAAAAATTTCATAGAGACATCAGAACCAGTATTAGTATCAGTGATACTGGCCTTCATTCATAAAAGATGCCATTTAATCAAATATTTAAAATATACTGTCTTTAAGATGTTTCTACATTAATTTAGGAGTGTAACTGTGAAATTAGTACAATATAAAAATATTAAAAACTCCAATGTTTTTAATCGTGATTAATTACAGAAAAAAATGTGCGATTAATTAGTTATTTTTTTAATCGATTGACAGCACTAATTATATATATATATATATATATATATATATATATATTATATTTCTAGTTAGTTTTAAATTATTCTATTTCAGATTTATTAATTATTACATTTCAACTTATTTTCAACATTTCTAATTTTTAGTTTTAGATATTAGGGTTATTCAGGGTTTACATTTTTTTAATTTTTAGTGTCAGCTAACAAAATTGCCTCAAAGCAAATTGTGTTGACTGACTGATAAAAAACGACTTTAAGCACTGCATGTAGCATGTGCGCTAACTGCTAGGCTCCGAAACAAACATCTTACAAATGTCAATAGTGGCACCTCCCTTCATATCAAATGTTGTACAGCAGTCACAACAAGCTCCGTTGGGACACTTTCTGTAAAATGTTTACCATTTGTCATCACCTTCATTGTCTGTACTCCATGCTAAAGACAAAAGATTGGGTTAGTTCACCCACTGAAATGCCTCCGATAAAAAAATGACAAATGTCAAGATGTGAAATGAATGCAATAGATCATCCAAACAGTGTCAACCTGTTTTTTTGGCATCAGGGTTTTGTATCGTCATTTGCAACCACAAAGAGTGAAAGGTTAAGCAGCTCACTCCAATATGGTATGATATATATAGCGGCAGGACCTTGGCAGTGTATGTATACATAATTTAATTTTAATTAATATTTAGTAATGACAAAAGGCCAATACAATTACAAGCTGCTCTATTAATAGTGCATAGATGGACCTCCTAAAGGGAAGAGGACGCCCATCATCTTTTCCACAGCAAGGAGAGCTGTCCCCGCCCACGACTGGCCTCGTCACCTTGACAACAGGCCACAAACACGAGTGAAGCCATGGCGACAAGCAGACAGACAGCAGAGACCAGGATGTAATCTGCTTTACCACACGGTCTTGGACTCTGTCCAGTAGAATGAAATGCATTTCAAACCAAAAGCCATAAGTCCCTCCTACATCCCGTGGCATAAAAATCTAAATCCAGATTCCTAATACAGACTGACATTGATACAGATTCTGAAATCATCAATATATTCAATGCAATTATGCATTTTAGCCATATTGGTCAACCGCAGATCGCAGACTGTGGTGTCCGTTTTGTCTGTCACGCTCTTTGATTAGTGGCACGTGTGTCTCAGGTGTGTGACCGGTCCCGACAGCACACGACGGCTGCGACAGTGGCTAATTAAAACATAAATGATGTGATTAAAGGGACAGACCATTGCTTTCCCCACCTGGTGCAATCTTTTTTTTTGTCGAGGCAGACGCATGTGGTGCATCTGCTCTGCTGCAAAGCTGCGATGACACCGCATACCTGTTTTTCTTCAAAAGCTTGTATTCTACCTTTGATTTAATCACTGTAATGCTAAAATCCTATTCAGCGTTGTCCCTTCAACATCATCAGATTATCGTCCTGAGACAGAGAGATTATGGACTCTGTGACGCTCCTCAGGAACAAAGAAAGCTGAAGCCTATGGAAATACACTGAGCAAAAGAGGGGTGCATCAACCATCGATGCAAAAAAAGCTTCACGGTGTGAAGGTAAACATTTAAAAAAAAAAAAAAAAAAAAAAAAAAGTCTACTTCTCCAATAGTGTTGCAATGACATGCTTCCATAACATGCCTCATCCAGTCATATTTATAATGTATAATATAGTATAATTATATTATTACATTTATTTATAACCTAATACTAATTCATTATGGATCTAACCTTTTGTTTGACCAAATTATCAGAAAATATAATGCATCTTGAGTACAAGAATTAATTTCTTAAAGGGGTCATGAACTGGATTTTTTTTATTTATTTTTTTATAATGTTTCTTGAGGTGCACTATCATACATACTGCGCAATGCGGCGCAAGGCGCGACGCAAATGTTTTTTGCCAGCTTCAGCCCGACGCAGTTATCATTTTCACATCCAGCGCCACGTTGTTTAAATACCATATGCATTTGCGCGTCCATGGACTTGCTGGTCTGAAAACGAGGTGTGTTCAGGCGCATTGTTGGCGCATTGCTATTTTGAGGCAACTGAAATAGACTGCGCCATTGACCAACAAAAACCTGGTCTAAAGTCAATATTTTTTTGTTATTTAAAGAGCGCGTTAGTAATATGAGCCTATATGCGGGTGCACAATGCGTGTACACACCGCTTATTACACACACAGGGACGCGCAGCAGACCACAAACATGTCAAATATTAAAAATGAAAGGATTACAATGTAAAAAAAATATTATTGTGTGCATAAAGATAAAAATGCTTTGGTGGAATCCGGCTTGGTCTGCTCGCACGCTTTAACCTCGCGCACGAGCAGATCCGTTTCCTCGCTAGAGAAGCGTTCAGTTTTTCCGCTTGCAAATTCCACCATGTAAATAGCGAATCCGCCATGGCACGAGCGCAACTGGCTTTTAAAGAGAATGGCAGATGAGACTCTGATTGGTTTATTGCACATTACGACCAAAACACACCCATTGCTCATTAAGAGAATAGGGACAACCCTTTTAGACCATGCACCGGGCACGCCGACCATTTTTCCCTAGCAAAAGTGGATTCGGACACGCCCTAAGTGCACTTGCGCCGTGCGTTTTAGACAATGCGCTTATATTGTTAAAATAGGGCCCATAATGTTAATATGATTTTTACATCAAAACAATTGTCATAATTTAGAAATAAATGGCTATTTTCTACCCTGATTTTAGCCCTCTACCCCTTTAGCCCTG
Source organism: Ctenopharyngodon idella (assembly GCF_019924925.1). Classification (NCBI taxonomy): domain Eukaryota; kingdom Metazoa; phylum Chordata; class Actinopteri; order Cypriniformes; family Xenocyprididae; genus Ctenopharyngodon; species Ctenopharyngodon idella. The sequence continues at coordinate 6,753,141 of NC_067230.1, read as the reverse complement.
TGAATGCTCAGTTTGAAGGGGCGTGTCTGCTGTGAGACTTCAATGTAAACACCCACTGCTGTGATTGGTTAACATCTTTGCATAAGAAATAAGTATTATGTGTGGAACCCTCTCGAATACTTTTGCTACATTTTTACTATTACAGCTGTTGAATTTAACGAATCGTGAAAAGTGTTGATTACTGCATTATATTTAGATATGTTCCCATCACATGGAAGGTTGCAGTGATGAGCATTGAGCAGGTGACAGCCTGTTGATCTAGTGAATGCAGTGATCTCGTCATTGCAATGCTATTTCGCACTCTCACGAAATGCTTTCTCCATAACTAACAATGCAAACACAATGTAAATACAGTAAGAGATTCATTATGTGGTGTAAGAGTGTCAGTTTTGGCAAGTGTCCAGATAAACTCGTGCTGTGTTATTGATAGCTTCAGCCATTATAAAAATACTAGGATTATCCATTTTGAATTTAACTGTTATTACCAGTTTAAAAATTAAACACATTACTTACAGTTTGAGGGGTCCTTGCTGGTTCCAAAACAAATGGCACAGCCTGATCTTTGAGCATAAGTTTTTGGGCAAAGCCAGTCACTGGTAAAATGTACAGTACAAACATGTCAGTACTGACGTGACTAGGACGTTCGTTAAAAATAAACAGAATCCATTTTTCTCTGACATCGGTATCCTTCGGCAGCTTATGCAAAGATCATGTTTTTCCAGAGCCAGGAACAGCACAACGTCTGCGTGGCATCGTAATCTTGTTATTATCACAATCTTATCATAAACAACTACTTTAGATCCACTCGCTGCTCATCGATTGAACACCAGCAGGCGGGGACAACGATGCAATGACGTAAAAGTAGTCGTTGTAGTCTTACTCCAGAGTCGTATGCAAATGATTGTGCCCCTGTGACGTCACATGCCACCTCGGATCAAAACAAAGCTTTTTTTTTACAGCTTGATTATATAAATGCTTTTTTACTGATGACGAGGACGTTTTAAATTATAGAACTTGCAAGATATATTAATGACACAAAGACCTCTTATATGCCAAAAGATCAAGGAGAATTTAATTTCTCATGTCATGACCCCTTTAAAAAAAAATTATTAACCCCAAACTTTGAACGGTAGCGTATACTGTTACTAATCATGCAGCCCATCCATATAGGTAAAAAAAAGAGTGGTGCACAAACTTGGGTGCAAGAGTGCAAGAGGTGAGGAGGGGTTACTACACACAGGAAAAGGTAAGCATAGAGTTTTAAAGGCGCATGCAAGAGAAGAAAGAAGAAGAAAGGCACAGTCCATGTTTAAAGATCACGTTCATATGTCAGAAGCAATCATCAAAGGATGAACATTTTAATTACTTGTGTATGAGACTGTATGTCCACATGACCCACAGCTGCACTGAATCAAAACTCTCACCTGGAGGAACAGTTCAGTTCACCCAGAACTGAAAGTTCCTATTGAACTTCTTTTTTTTTTTCCATGCGAGCATTAAAAAAAAAAAAAAAAAAAAAAGACATTTGAGTAGTGACAGACTGAAATCAGTCTATTTTTAGCCATTTTAAAGGAATAGTTTACCCCAAAATTAAAATTGCCATCACTTACGGACTGTGGAACACAAAAGAAAGTCAAACAACATTGACCTCACTGACTTTCATTGTACTGACAAAAAAAATAATTTCAAAATGTCTATTTTGTTTATTTGTTTGTTTGTTTTTCACAGAAGTAAGTAAGTGTCATCGACTAATTTAAAAGAATCTCTGAGCTGGCACATTGAGATTGGTCAAGTGAAAACAAATGGAGCTTTGTGACTGGAAAACTTGATGCACAAGTTTGAGAATAGGAAAAAGAACTTTCAATATTCTTCAAAATATCTTCTTTTGTGTTCCACTGAATAAAAAAAATTAAAAAAAAGTCATACAGGTTTGGAACAACATGAGGGTGAGTAAACCATGACAGCATATTCATTTTTCGTTGAACTAATCCTTTAATTGTAGAGTAAATATTCAACATTATTTCAGTTTGGCTGTAGTTCATACTCCAGTAATACAGTGGAGTTTTGTAAGTGTGGAATTCTGACTAACTCTCCACAAACCTTTCGTCAAATTGGGGGCTGGGGATGCTGGCAAAATGAAAACAAGGTGGCCGCTAAGCAGTTGAGAAGTTCATCCAAAGTTGACTTTCTCTCTTTCCATCGACTTCTCTCTCTATCTCTCCCCCCTCTCCTTCCTCTAGGCTCAACTGCTTGAGAACGCATCTGGTAACATTTACCTCGTGACTTAAAACTTTTCTCTACTATTATACAACAGGGCCCTAAACACAACACAAACACACACCAAGTCTTGCTAACTTTTTACAATGGTAACAAGACCAGACCAGGGCCTTACCCTCCCGTGGGCTTATTCAGGTGAACCCGTTTTACGAGCATTCTTCAGCAGAGGGTGAGAAAGCCAAAAAAGAGAGAGGGAAAAAAAACAGGAGTGTGCACTTTTCACTCTTTAAACCTCATTAGCCATTTTCCCCCCTCTTTCTATCCTCTTTTGACGGCAAAAACAGGAAAACAACGACGGAATCGTGGAGAAATCTGAACTGGGCTGGAAAACGCAACAAATTAAGTATGACAGCAATGAGTAAATGAAAAACCAAACACTATATTTTCCTCCTCAAGCCCTTTCACCGTCTCAGGAGAAAGTCTTCATGCACAGAAAATGTTTGCAGGTATTTCCAAGTTTCACTTTCAGACACCCACGGTACTGCAGAGAGCTTCCTTCCGCGTATGTGTGCATATCGTGCACACACCGTCGCCAGGCACATCCAGCTCGTCGTCACCGCCCGAACGACCTTGAGCCAGTCGTGCAGGAGTGTCGTCATGGCAACACAGCTTTACACAAGCAGCCACAGCTGGATGCAACTTACACATTCCTCTTAAATTCGACTTGTGCTATAGGACACTGAAGGGAACTGTAAAACGTATCCGGCACGCACGACGACACTCGCATGCAGATGCCATGCAGAGACTCTTAATTATGACTCATAAGTTTCCAAATGATTCGCACAGAATTTTTGACTTACGACAAACAAACCTTCACAGTTGAGCTCTTGATCTGAGTCTAAAGAGTGAAGAGAGAAAGTTCACATGTTGTTTATGATCTCAGCAAACAGAAGACAGAAAGGATGTATTACTCTCTCTGGACTGTATTGAGAAGGACTAACTTTACTTTGCTGCTTGTTAGCAGAATGGAAACTTTACAGCGGTCTACACATTAGCATCGTAAATTACGCCGTGAGTTCCAAATCCGGAATATTTACGTTTGAAAATGTTTTTTTTGAGGATCGTGGAGGTGCAGTAAATCATTAATATCCTGAAAGTTCCAAGTGGTTCGTTTTTCAAATTCATTTTGCACACGAGTCACTGAGATGTGAGTCAACCTCGCCACACGTATTAAAAGTTTACAGGGCTAAAATAACCCGCCTGCACCAACACCTTTAACTACTGAGAGCAAAAAGCCATCGCAAGTAACAGGTATCACATTTCAATTAGTGCAACAATCAAGCTTTTGTTTCAACCCACTGCCACCAACACAAGCGCCTTGGAGCAACACTATACACCCCCCACCATTAATCTTACATTTGAAACAAACACACAGATACTTGATATAACTGGACCATTTTCCCTGCTCTGAAAATAACCGTCACCCACAACCGCACTGTTTTCCTTATTTCACTCTCAGAGAATGGCAGCATTTCAACTCGAGGACTGAAAAATGCAAAATGAGTTAGGACGATCAGATAAGTGTCAGAAAGGTGACAAGAAGCACATTAGTCATTCTGCTGTTTCGCTAGTCACAGCCTCCTGAGATCCAAGAGAAAAGCCACAAAATATCTGTGCAAAAAGAAACACCTATAATAGATGAGACATTATTAGAATAGTTCAAAAATGAAAATAACTTCCATATTTAATTTCTGACTTCCATTAAACACAAAAGCTGAATTTTGCATGAATATTCTAGTCGATCTTTTCCAAATAATGGAAGTGAATGGGGACCAGGGCTGTCAAGCTCCAAAATTACCAAATTAATATATAAATAAATGTGTGCGTATATGCTACATTGTCTTGTCATTATATATATATATATATATATATATATATATATATATATATATATATATATATATATATATATATATATATATAAAATTAAAATGAATAATAAGACTTCTGCGCAAGTCTTCTGAAGTCACATGATAGCTTTGCGTGATTGATAGACCAAAACTAAAGTCATTCTTCTGTGAAACGCATGACTGAATCATTCTTTTGAGTCAGATCATTTCACTAAATTAACCGTCATGAGTTCAAATAGCGTTGTTACAGTTTCTAACTATTAGAACTTATTATTATTATTACTAACAAAAAACTATTGAAAGGGTTTCCGTTAATTGAACTAAAGTTTATTTCAAGTTATTTGATTAAAAATTGAATGAAAATTAGATGTCTTTCTTTGGCAACTAACTGAAATAAAATAAGTTGAAGTACTAACATTACTAAACTAAAATAACTAAAATACAAAAAGCTAAATAGAAATATAAAAAAATAATACAAATAAAAAAACAATTTAGTAACATTACTAAAACTAAAATGTAAAAGAAAAGTAAAAATATAAAAAAATAAAAGCCGATTTAAAAAAATAAATAAATAAATAATATAATATAGCTGCAAGCAGCGATGACGGGCTCAAGCCCCGGTGCCACCACCACCTCGGTTGCTTTAAGGCAAATGTGCATGGCGGGCAATATGAATAATGTAATAGTATACAAATAATACTAAAATAACATTGACTCAATGATTCATTTTATGAATATCAGTGAATAACAACTTAAATTTTGGTCTGTTCATTAGACAATGCTTCAGAAAACATGAAATAAAGTGCACAAGTCATATGTTCAACTTTTATAATACTTTTATGGTACTTTTTCCACCAGTTGTTCTGATTCAGTATCATTACATTGAAAAGATATATATTTTACATATATAAAAAATAAGATGTTCAAATCAAAACTCAGATGGTCCTTCAAAAATCATGGGAAAACTTCTGCACAAGCATTTTTTCTTCCCCTGAGAGTGTCCGAGTTAATGAGTTATAGAACCAGAGCTAACAAATGGACGAGGACAGAGAATCTATGCATCCTTTAATTCTTAACCCCATCTGCAGTCAAAGCGTTCAACACAAGATTGATTCATAGTTAATGCAGCCTGACGCTCGGCGTGTGAGAGAGAGGGAGCTGGAGAGAAAGGAACAGATAAAGGGGGAAGGGGGGGGCTCAGCCTGCGACCAGTGTGAAGAAGAGTTCAGAGGGTCTTTTCCCACACGCAGTCAGGGCATCCGTGGGTCCCGTAGCGTGTGAGCACCAACATATACCACTGTGCATAACGCATGCTCTGTTCTCATACATCCACAGCAATGCTTAAAAAAATATTCACACTTATGTTAAACTATTTTTAACCTGTGAAGAAGTGCACTAATACAGATTAAAAAGGCTGCAGACCCAGCTTTCAAAATTAATAACATAATTATCAGGAAGATTCTTATTACACTGTAGAGGCAATAAAAGCAAATGGCTAAAAATATGTTATTAAACAGTGCAAGTATGTTATCTACCTGTGCCTTCAGTGTGCAAATAACAACATAAAGTATATTTCAAAGCGTCATATATATATATATAAAAATATAAAAATATATATATAAAAATATATATATATTATATATATATATATATATATATATCAACATGAGTGCATGTGGATTTCAGGGAAATGTCCTACAAATGTGGTTCTGTGATGTTTCTATAAATGGGCAGTGAATATTTTTGAAAAGGTGGGATGTGGTCAAAGTCTCCTAGCTCACAAACTGCTGCATTTGGATCACTACAAAATGTGAATCGCTGTGAATTCAGTGGAACTTCCTCAAACTTTCCAGTAGCGCTGCAGTGCACTGAATACCTCAGGCTAAATCATTGCAGTTAACATTGCAAGAGCAAAGAATGGAAGTGTTAAAAATAGTGTCTGATGACTCTGATAAGAATCGTTCATGTTCCTTCGTTCACAACATACACGATCCAAACACGCCTGCCATGTCTAACAATACTGTCTGGGTGGCGAGATCACTGGAGTTTGAGACACAGCCATTATTGCAGCATCTAATACAGTCGGTACAAACTACATCACACTTTATCACCATAAATACGCAATACAATATATATATATATATATATATAGTTATCCGGCTGACTTGAGGATCACTAAAGTGGTCAATGCTGATTTTAATTTTATTAACCCTTAACCTGTTTTGTCAACTGATTAATAAAGCACAGTTTGGTTGGCAGCAAAATAAAAGCATAAAACACTGTAAATAATCCCTAGCTTTGATTTGTTAATTCCTAACCTATGATAATTTAATCTCCACCCTCAGTGTCATTAACCAGGAAACCATCTTGTTGTTTGGGTGATTTGAACTTCATCATATTGAACTGAGAGGAAAAGCTACAAAACATCCTCATAATATAACATCACACAATACATCTGAACGGATCGTTTGAGGTCAATAAGTTTTTCATTAAAAACCAGAATGAAAAAGTTGGAAGAATTTATAAAAATATGTATTTATGACAGTGACAGATAAAGGGTTAAGAATATGTTATGCTTAAGCAAACTAACTTCAGCTCATGTAAACTACCAGGTGATCCACAAAATGGTAAACAAACTTGCTGCTGCTCAAAGATTTAAAACAAGGAAAAACTCCATTGATTACTGTATTAATCTCAATAATTATATAAACCAACAACGGCAATAGTACAGCAAAGTCAAAAATAACTTAATTATTTAGGGTTGTAGCTCATCTCAAAAGATTCAGACTGGATTCAAACCGCTCCAAAATGTTTATTAACTTAGGGAAACAGTGTTGAACTGCGTCTATTAATGGTAAAATGTTATTATGGTCACAGAAAAATACAAAAATCCACAAACGGATCTTGTTATGAAAAGTAAACAAACATGCTGGAGAATGTTGTATCTGGCAACACTGTGTTACTACGATTATTGTCTCAAAGGCAGAATAACTAGGTGGCAAGATCCTCACCGTGGACAAGAATGTACTTCTGAATAACCGGCATCACATAACATTGTTTCACGAACACAACAATTGCTTAAATGTTTCCATTTACGATCGCGATGAAGTGTTTCGGTTCACTTACCGGTGTAAATGTATCCCGTGAAACACTCCAGTTTCTTTAAGCCACTTCTACGCATCCGCCATCTTCAGCATTAGCTATGTTTGTTTAAATGGGAAACACTCCCAAAGCTTAAAGAAGCCTGCCTGAACCATGCGCGCGGGGAGTTCTGGGTAGTGTAGTTCTGCCATCCGGGCGATCAGCATATTCCACACAGAGCTAAAGAGGAAAGAAACTACAAGTACATGAACCCCCGCAGATCGAAAAATAGACATCCAGTAGGAGATGGGCAGTAGTAGCAATATCGTAGAAAAAAATATAGTGCATTTATTTTTAGCTCATCCAAGGACCACATAGAGATAACAGTCACGAATCCCTAATGAGTAGGCTGACGTACGCCTTTATTTACATAATTTGAGTGTGATTAATTCACGTCTTCGCGAGAGATCGAATTATTTGTTCGTAGCACACCTTTTTATTCATATTCTGTCAAATCAAATCACTTTATTGTTACTACAACATGTACATAACTCTCGTGTGGTCCACCAACATTGCAGTCCGTAGTGACAGTAAAAGACAATGTAGCAAATATAGGCCTACACCGTTTATACATTATATACAATGTCCTCATTTGTACATATTATACACACAAAGTACACATTACGCCATACACACGATCTACAAGCACTTGAACAGTTACTTGAAGTTTCAAATAAGTTGCCGTTGAAGAATGCATTTCAATATGCATAATATGAAGTTAACAGTAAACGTGACAAAAATACCCCGGATATTTAAAGTATAGCCTGTATAAAAATATGCCTTCACATAAATATTCGGGTATTTTTGTCACGTTTGCTGGCAAATTGAACTACTTCCTATTATGATACTTTTCATATTGATGATACTTGATCCAAATGGGTGACATACAGTGTGTTTTTATATATGGTTAGAAAGAAATATGTTCTTGTAAAGGTAAAAATGCCCATGAAAATCAATTGTAAGTGTGACAATATTGCCAAGTAATTAAAAAAAAGTTAATTTCTGATGATGTTATTGTATGTGCAGGAGGACAGGCTACAAAACAAATTGTATATAAATGACACAGCAAACATTTAGCCTTACTGTAAATTATCGAAGAAGCATGTGGATCTGTGATATACATAATAATCAAATAATAAAAATATATAATCTTCATGTAAAGGGAACTGAATGGTCAAAAGGCCGTTTTAGGATGCACTGGTGTTCTTGTGGTCTGCAGAGGCTGTAAGTGCTCTGCCCTCTGAAGACCAGACATGGAAGATAGCAATGAACTCGTCTCCATGGTGATCTCTGAGGCATACCAGTGTAGAATTTCAACTGTTGGAGGAGACAGCGCTAAAGAGGGAGGGATGGAAGGAAAAAGAGAGGGGAGGTAGGAACGGTGGGAGGGAGGGGGAGGGGAGAATGAGAGAGTCAGACTGAGAAAGAGAGAGAGAGAGTAGTAATTAGCTCATTGCTTGCTGTTTCCTGTCATGACAGTTCCCTGCTATACAACCTCTGGTCTCATCTGGCCAAAAAACTTAGACGTGAAACTGAAGCGTCAAGCAATTTAGCTACAAGAATCACTGAGGAAAAACTCAAAAAATATATATTTTCAAATTTTATTTGTCGACCTTGTTAATTTGACCCCAAGGAAATGCCACAGGTTGAAACGGAGTGGTATATTTAAATCTTAATTTTTAAATATTGATGAATCATTACACGCTATATGAGATGAAAAATTTAAGTTATGAGCGTATTCGCATTTGACCACAAGACTGAGGGTGCCCCAATAACATTCTTGAGAAACCCAGAAAGAGGCCCATAGACCTGTTGTTGTTCCCTCCCCCAATTCACAGCACAATCTGACTTCCCCCTTCCGAGAGTGTGAGATGGTTTACCCCCCAACCCCCTCACTCTGTCTGTCCCCTTTGAAAGGACAGGAGATAGCAGTTTAAAAGGACAGGAGATTAGCCCCCAATCATCTGCATCTATAGATTCTCTACCTGCAAACATGCAGTCATGAACCTCAACCCATCCCCTCTCCAGATGAAGTGCTTTAAAGATTTATTAGGTTAAATCACCTCTTTAGGAGTGTACGAATGAGCATTGAGTATGAAATTGAAAGAGCAATAATTACATCTGTTTAATATAAGGTTAGAAAATTATATAACTTGGGTTGAGGCTCCTTGAGGCAATCAAGTGTTTCATATAAAGAGATAAATGAAATGCTATTTTACTTATAGATCTCTCTGGAGATCATCGAGGCTGTCTGTATTTTAAAAAAATATATACATATACAGTATATTTATATATACTAAACCTGTGACTCATCTGAAAATCTTAAGATACTGTAGATATGGAGCTGAATGAAATCAGCGTGCCTATGGAAAAACTCTCCATATCATCAATATTTCTTTGGCTTGAGATCTTCCATGCTGTGAGAGTGTGTGTCTGTGTCAGTATGTGTTTTGATTTATTAATGCAGCAGGGAGTCTCAGACAGCTGTCTTCAGCATAGATGACAACATGAGGAGCAGACAGCTGAATAGCCTCCTCTAGTGGACAGCTTGTGACATGAACTTACAGGCCTCGCTTAACGGTAGTGACCTCAATGAACGTTTTTAGTTGAAGACTTGTGTAAGTAGGCCTGTTTAAAATTATATTTAAACGGTTTTGAGTGATGCTATTACAATTCTGTGAAATATGTTGTTCTAAAATCTTGTCTGTGATTTGCAACGAAACTATTTGTGACTCAGTGCTGGTAATACAGTCATTTGACTGTGTTTGTATTTAAAAACTCAAAATGTGACAGATATTTGACAGTCCTGGGTTGAACCAATTAAATTTTAAACAGTCTTTGGTTCTATTTTTGGGAGTAGTGTAGCCTATATATCTTTCCACCAAAGATACGAGACCTTGCCAGGTTAAATTCATGACCACTAATGAGTTAGCTTGTTATGTGATAAGTAACACATTTATATGTCATAGAAATACTAAGCTACTATTATTAATTGACATAGACTTGATCGTCTGTTCCATACACTTACTTTGAAGGAAGGACCCAAGGTATATCTAGAAACAAAGACGTAACCAAATATTCAAGTTTGGAGAGGACAAATGTGAAAACTTAAGTGGACAGCTCACCCAAGTTGTTCCAAAGCTTCTGTGGAACATAAAATAAGATATTTTGAGTAAAAATTGATTATTTTCAGTATCCTTCACATCACATTTTTTGATCCTTAACCCTACTATGGAGCATCTAGTTATGTTTAGCATTATAGATTATAAAACTAGTACGAGTTTCCTTTGGTTAAATCAAATGTGTGTTTTGTTGTTTCTTTTTAGATATTAAGACAAGAAGTCTGGTTTTGCGTGGGGTGTGTTCTGGCAGATGACTCACTCAAAAGTGCTTCAGAACCTGTCTAACTAGAGTGGGTTTTAGATAAGCTGTGCCCAGACTCCTCCCTCTCAGGTCTGTTGGAAACATATTGCTAATAACATCTAAACACTACACAACTTTTCAAATCTGAACAGATTTTAAAACACTAGGCATCATATTCTTGCGAACTTGTGAATGTTGAAACTGGGCATCATACACTAAACGACTGATGACCACACACTACTAGACTTTTGAAGTTCTTCCAAACACAACAAACTTGCGTGGAAACATGTGCCGTGCTACTAGGAGACGAATGACAAATGAAGACAAAATTTGTCTAAAATCGGCTCACAATATCAAACATGTTTGATATCCTGTGACTGGATGGAATCAGTTTGAAACTAAAAAAATCAGTGGGTCCATAATACACTATTTTCTGTGAAATCTGTCAACTCAAAACTGCAGAATGGCTCTGACTTTCGCTAACCAGCTAACTCGGGGCAAAAATGTGGACAAAAACTGTCATGTATTCCAGCCTTAAAGTCACCATGAAATCAAAACTGACGATTTTTATTTTTTATGGAATATTGCAGTATTTATTAGAAATGATTTACCCGTTCACATCATTTTTTTTTTTCAAATTCATGTGCCTTCATAATCTTGAATCAAAATAACTTCCCCTCCCTCTTGCAACGACATGACACTTCCTGATTAAGTGTTTTTCGGCATGAGGGCGGGACAACCTGTCACTCACATGAGATCACATCAATAGCAAACCACAACGATCCAATCAATTGCCGATGGACAAAATCAAATCCTGCCCTACTTTTTGTCTTGTTCGAGAAGCTGTTTTTGTTCAGATATGTATCGCAATGGAGAAGAAAAGAATATAGCAACTTCGGTTTCATGCCGACTTTAAGTCACTCTCATTATAGTTTGATTAATGACCAGAAATGTCACCCACATTTAGCCAGAAATCAGCTGTTAAGATCATCGTAAGGCATACAGAATACATTTGTTAGTGTAAAATCAGGAAAATACTTCAGGAAACAACTAGATAGCCAACCCAGGTTTTTATGATTTTGTAGAATCAATGATGTAGAAAGAATTAGTGAATGATTAACAAATTGAGTGAGCTTCTATATCTGCATATAATTTATATCCAAAAATATGTATTAAGGCTGAAAAACATGGATGAACTTGATATTCATCATTTAAGTTTGATTTTTCTCTCAGTGGAGAGTTTCATTTCAGGATTCAAGGCCTTGTAAAGTGAGACTGCTGTAATTTTAATAATTATTTGTTTTAATTAAGTGTAAAACATCTTTAACAAGAGGTTGACTGTGCGAGGTTGAGTAATTTAGCTCAGTTTTAGCTGTACAGATCAAGGCCTAGCTCCTCTTTGAGTCCAAAATCCTGCCACAGCCTGTCTGTACTGAACAAAAGACATCTACTCAGGAAACGTATCAGCCAATCATCTGCTGCCTTTCATCCTGCTTGTGAAAACCAGCCAATCACGGAACTGCTTTCATAGCTGTTATCAGAATGTTGGCTTGGAGAGCCGAGACTGCTGTGTAGAGAGAGAGAGAGGGAGGGCTGTCCTCCATGTTTTAATAAGCATTGACATTACCCACTGTGTTTTAAGCCATGCATCCACAGAGGTAAGAGATTTTTCATTGCTTATATGCTTTTTACACTACCTGTTAATGCTAATGGTTGAATTATGTCATGCAGAAATGCTGGATTTTCTGAGAGACAGGGGACAAAACCTGTCCCAACTCCAAAGAGCTGGATCCTGGCAGGCAGAGACAACTCAGAAATCACACTCACACTGTGTTTTAGTCTCCAGGATCGCATGACTGACCTGTGCTAACACTGTGACCAAAATGGCCTCTTCTGGTCTCTCTCCTAGAAATGTTTCTCTAGAGCCGGAGAGGAGCACAGTCGTGTCAGGTTATGTCACAGGCCAAACCTCTCAAAATGGAAGGCCCTGAGGAGCAGACAGTGCAGGCTGTAAGAGGAAGTGCACACGTAGAATGGCAGAAAGAACGAGCAGCAGTTTTGGCTCATGTTGCAAGTTAAAGCAACACTTTTCAATGGCCGACATAATGCTGAATGTCCATTTTGCTCAGGATATAGGCCTAATTCGCAAAAGCATGCAGCAGATTGGTTTTGCTGACAGAGTTATTGGATCTGTAATAGAAGAGACTTTCTTTTCTATAAATAGATGCATATAGATGGGGAATTAGGCTTGTGTTTGCCTTTCTAAGTTAAATACAGGCTTCTGTCTGTTTACTCGGGTTGTAAAGAGTCAGTGAAGGCCAGGCATTTTATCAAAACTTAGTTGTGGTATGAGTTGGCAGCCATTTCAGACAGACTTCCTTTTTCGGCTACACAACCACAAAGAAGTTTTTGTGTCTGTGTGTGAATATAAGCATTTTCCTTGATGTGGCATAATTAATATTGTGTTTGTATCCAGTATTTCAAATATTTCTCTTGGATGGCAAGTATTTGGAGACTGTATTTAATTTAGCAAGGGTCTGATCAGAAGGTCATAACAGAGGGCTCTGGACTAGTGGTGTTTTTCCACAACCATAAATGTCAAATTGAGGTGTTTTTATTTTTTAACCTGCTGTAGCAGTCATTGTCTGCTAAATAACCTGCGCGTTTCACAGTTTGTCTGTTAACGTAAGTGGTTAAACCTGATTGTCTGTTGGTGTCACCTGTCTGATTGACAGTGTATGTGCACTTGTGATTTCCTGTTATCTTTTTGAGCTTGTACTTCTAGAAATGGGATTTTTTCTTTTGTTGCTGAGATTTTTGGAGGATGAGTCAGTTTATGTGTTAAAAAGAGCAGAGGATTATTACAACAGGAATATAAGAAAACAAATTTAAAATAGCTATCATTAGCAATAGACAAATAACATTGTCCATGAAAAAACGAAACATTTAATGTTAGTCATTATTAATTCTTGATTCATTGTTTTAAAAATATTTTCATTCAAAGTTTAAATGTAATTTCACTCAAATGTATGATATTTCATGTGGTCTAACCATCATTTTTTTGCACCATGAATAAAATTGTTTACACATTTTAATTATTACTGTCAAAAAAAAGTCATAAAATATATTTTTCAAGGTAAATATATATAATGTATGTATATATTTTACAAATATCATCATGAATTATTCATTCATAAATATAAGTTGCACCACATGACATTTTACAACCTGAATTAACCTTGTCTTGTCATAAAAAGGTCAAATTACCTGATATTTGAGAGATTTACTGACCTTGACAAAGTCATAAAGGGTCCGTAGGGGTCCTCTCTATGACATAATTTCTATTTTCCTTGGTCACACCACATGACTTGTTGGACAAAGTTTTTCAAATGTTGCAGTAAAACAGTTTTATTGAAATATTGTTTTTTCTAAATGAACAACAACGAGGAAGGCAATAATTAGGCTTTTTTCTTCATTATCAAGACAGTACCACCCTGACATTTTTTACTTTATGCCCCAAACACACACACACACCACACACACACAAAAATCAAAATGATTTTTAATCCACATATTAAAAACACGCCCATTATAGAAGGTGTATTATATGTCATTAAATATATAAATTGTATTTTAAAAGTGTATCTCTGGGAAAAAAAATCCCAAAAACAATAGATCCTGACAGAAAAATGAGCATCATCGTGTCACTGAACCTATTACAACATTACTGTGCAAACTGATATTATTTTTAGTTGGTACATGAGCTCATTTTGGCAGGCGGCTGACTGTAAGTCAATCTCGAGCAGCTAAATGGGTGAACATAAGGAGTATTCCCAAGACCTGCAATTTACCATGACTCCGATTACATTTTCCAGCCTTTTCTTTGTCTCATGATGTTTACAAGGCCCTTACTGCATTCCTGTAAGCCGCTCATTTGTCAAATCTCCATCCGGCTCTTACTTAACACAGCAAGGAGTGAGAATGTAATCAAAATGGTCGCCCTTAGCAGTGACTGCAGAAGGAGGAGGAGGATAAAACCATCGGACATGTTTGTCCGAACATCTACATCCTGTGTTTATTCACACCGGTAGTTTTCAGAGCAGAATATGAGTATTTTCCTGGTAAATGGCAGCAGCAGCCCTCCCTGCATTGCAGCAGTGTATCAGAGCAGAGAGAGGGGAGCAGGGAGAGCCTGTGTGGCACACACAGCGGCAGCCGCCCAATCACGCGCCTCCGTGTGGCTCTCAAACCAATCGGCAGCACACAGCTGAGGTTAAAGATTGACAATCGCTCTGAGAGCAGCAGGGAGAGCAAGGCCCTTCTGGAAAATTCTGCACCCATCTTTGTCTCATCCCTCACTGCCTTTAAATCTGAAAAAACACATTTAAAAGGCTCAGCCTGAAGAATCTGTGTACTGTGCCTGTAAAGAAAAAGGTATGCTGTTATTATATGTCAGTTTTTAGATGGAGGATCATACAATGCTAGTGGGATTGTGTGTTTTTGGGGGGGAGGAATCTTGTATTTTAAGGTTTTACGAGTATCTGTGATTGTATTTTGCCATTTTTAACTCATGTTTTCGGGTTTTTGCTTGCGTAAGAGGGACTGGATTCTGCTGTGGGTGGGGAGTGGATGGTGCATGTAGGTTGGACGTGAGGAGGCCAAGATGGCAAGTGCTCATGCTCTACAGATGTTTGCCTTGTGCATGCTGTCAACACACCCCCTCCCCATCTGCATCTCTGAAGGTTGGGGGTGCAGGACACAGCAGGATATCGCTGCCACATCAGTGCAAACGCATGAGAATAGACCTTGTGGCTGTCAATAACAGTGTAATTGTTGTCTTTGATCATTTTGAGGTTCTAAGAGGATGTGCCTCAGTTCATGAACGAGAAATGGTGGGCTTGTGTGATAATGATCCAGGCATCAGGAGAGAAAAGGGGCCTTTTTAAAACCATTCAGGCTGCAAAATGGCTGAAATGGAAAATGTTATGTTGCATGGAAGGTTTCAAGTCTACGTGCCGCATCCAAAATTTAAATTGAGGTTTAGCGTTGGAATCAACCGACACTATATCTGATGAGTTATGGACCATCGCTCTGATGTGCACATCACATTCAGATGGTGTTTGTGTGTTTATTGGGATTTCTAATAGAAAATTCTCTCTTGGCAGTGAGAGGAAACCATCTTGGCACTACCTTTGCCAGCGTTATAACTAAACTGAACTGCCTTTGATTGGAGAAAAGCACATTATTATTATTATTATCCAGAAAGGAATCTGCTTTGCCTTTTTACATAAAATGTGATGTTTTTATGCCATTCGACTTGTTACCGAAACCATCAGGAAAAGCCACAGCTGATTTGTTTTTGCTAGTATCAAATGCTCATTTGTATGTGGACTGCCACATGATGTTTCATCTAATATGCTTATTCTTAACATTCAGTTTCTTCGGCAATAAGTATAAGATACCTGTAAGTGTGCATTTTGGATTCAGATTAGTATTTGTCCGGAGCGAGCGGGCCCTCGGAGTGGAGAATAAGCATATTGTGTTGACTTCGAAGGAGGCCCTGCTGTGAATCTGACGTCAAAGGGCTCATTCACTGAGAACTTCCTTCTCTTCTGCATTCAGAGCTGTTGAAATAAAGCCTGAATTTAGTGAAATGCTATATGGAGGCATTTGCTTTCTTAGTGTTTGGAAAAATGGTGAAGTTAGGTTAGATTTTATCATGTTTTTTTAGCTTCATAATTTCTAAAAACATTCTGTATGAAGGTGAAAAATGAATTCAAGGATCATTTTAGTAAAGCCACAGTAGATATAGGTGAAAAAATGGACATTTAATATCATTCATTTCTTTTCCTTGTGGCAGTTTGGCTGAAGGAGAAGGGAAGGAGTCAGATGCAATTGAAGGGATGGAAATCGCAACACGATCCAAGGGTGAGAATTGTCCTTGATGTGATGAGAATGCCACATTTTTTTCCACATTCAAGTGTGAAAACAGCGCAAAAGTGTCAGCTGCCATATTTGTTGATGTTTTGACGTTTTTCAGTATGGTTTAGTTTATTAGTACAGTTTTAACTGTACTATGTTCACATCAGTAATTTGTCCTATTACTGTGCAGGCTCTGATCAAGGGTCAGCAGAAAGGAGCGTCCCTAAGCGCAAGGTTTCCAGCCCCCCTCATTCCTCAAATGGACACTCCCCTTCCGAATCCTCCTCCAGTCCTGTGAAAAAGAAGAAAAAACCAGGAGCCGTTAATAGCAGTAAAGATCAGGTGCAACTTTCGCTCTCTATACAAGCCCTTGTTCAGTCCTGCATGTCAGTCATTCACTAATTTCAGTGTCCGTCTGTTTTTTTTGTCTTTTGGGTGGCTTCTTCGTGGTGATAGACTGCAAGATTTGATGGTATTCATCATTACCTTCATCCTGATATAGATGTACTTTTTATGATAAAGTCACTTAGGGCCGTTTGTTTTTCTGTGGTTTTAGATGAAAAGAATTTAAACCTGATTGTCAAACTATGTTTTAGGACCCCTCTAAACAAGCCTACCTCTCACAAATAATAAAATCAGAACACTATTGACCAGACTGTACTTGTGTCTAGTTTAACATATCAGCAAGACAGATTTAACTAGGTGATTTTTGGCCACTTTAAGATTTTTCTGCCCACTTGGGCAAATGATAGAAATGTGTCTGTTACAACATCTGCCAACAGCCTTGTTAATTAATGCATTTTTCTCTTAAAAATGTTCTGTTTTCTATTTTGTTATACAATTACAATTAAATAAATATTTATTTTTAAAAAATCATATCACTCACTAAATATTTAGGTCTATATTTAAGATTTGTGTATTTTAATTCCATATAAAATATCCATTCATTTAGATTAAGCAGTTTTTAACAAATAAACTAAATATATGCATATTTACCAGTCATGCATAAATGATATATAATAGTACTAATAAACCAAATGTTTAAAATACACAATAACCAAGTTTTTATATTGATCATATAATTTTTTTTTTTTAAATGAACCTCATACATTTTAACTACTTGAATCTTGCTTTTTCATATTTTTAACTTATTGAATGTAAAATTGTATTACATTTTCAATAAAGATTTTGAATACATTTTGAAAACATAAGTATTTAAATAAAATCAAATAATAATTATATTTAATATGTAATATTTCCTTTTTTAGCATAAAGTAGCAATTTTTAAATTAAGTGTCAGATGCAGAATACATTAATATTTAGAAGACAAATTTAAAATATCAAGTTTAATCTTATTTTTAAAGGATTTATAATTTAAATAATAATAATAATAATATATATTTACATATTTATACAAAGCCATTATAATTTAAATACTACTATACAAAGGCAAAGCCACATCTGAAGGACATGAATGACTGATGTCCTCAAAATGAAATAATTAAATGAATATTAATTCAGAAGGTCATTTTAATAAGGCTGTTATAGTGACAAGAGTTTATCAATATATTAATATATTCCTGTGTTCTTGTTTTATTTGTTAACTGTTGGTATATGTTGAATATTCGTTTTTTGACTGATGTGGCCATTGAATCACACTGTTTTTCAGCATCTCATGTCATTAATGTTTTGTTTCACTTAATGTCAAGCCCTGGTATCAGTTATTGATAAACCCTCGAGTCGACCACTACGTATGTTTTTTTCAGGGGATCCAAACCACTTTCGACAGTGACATTAATTTTCACAAATAACCTAAGGTCCTCGTCTTCAGTTTTACAACCCGAATTCCGGAAATGTTGGGACGTTTTGTAAATTTGCTGTTGCTGTTGTAATAGCTGCAGTATGTGGTTTTGTATTGTCCTGCTGAAATACACAAGGCCTTCCCTGAAATAGATGTCATCTGGAGGGGTGCATATGTTGCTCTAAAACCTTTATATACCTTTCAGCATTCATAGTGCCTTCCAAAACATGCAAGCTGCCCATACTGTATGCACTTATGCACCCCATACTATCAGAGATGCTGGCTTTTGAACTGAACGCTGATAACACGCTGGAAGGTCTCCCTCCTCTTTAGCCCGGAGGAAACGGCATCCGTGATTTCCAACAAGAATGTCAAATTTGGACTCGTCTGACCATAGAACACTTTTCCACTTTGAAACAGTCCATTTTTAATGAGCCTTGGCCCGCAGGACACAACGGCGCTTCTGGACCATGTTCACATATGGCTTCCTTTTTGCATGATAGAGCTTTAGTTGGCATCTGCAGATGGCATGGCGGATTGTGTTTACCGACAGTGGTTTCTGGAAGTATTCCTGGGCCCATTTAGTAATGTCATTGACACAATCATGCCAATGAGTGATGCAGTGTCGTCTGAGGGCCAGAAGACCACAGGCATCCAATAAAGGTCTTCGGCCTTGTCCCTTACGCACAGAGATTTCTTCAGTTTCTCTGAATCTTTTGATGATATTATGCACTGTAGATGATGAGATTTGCAAAGCCTTTGCAATTTGATGCTGAGGAACATTGTTTTTAAAGAGAGACTCTGCCTCTATAAGACATCCCTTTTATAGCTAATCATGTTAAAGACCTGACATCAATTAACTTAATTAGTTGCTAGATGTTCTCTATGTTGAATCTTTTCAAAATTTCTTGCTTTTTCAGCCATTTGTTGCCCCTTGCCAACTTTTTTGAACTCATTTATTGGATAAAAGTGTAAAATTTCTCTGTTTAAACATTTATGTTATCTATGTTATATTTTGAATAAAATATTGGCTCATGTGATTTGAAAGTCTTTTAGTTTTCATTTTATTCAAATTTAAAAAACGTCCCAACATTTCCGGAATTTGGGTTGTATGAGACAGATAATGAGCTTAGCCAAAAAAATTCAAGGCAGCTGGCAGTCATGCAAGCTAAGCAGAAATGTGTGTCCAGGGACAGACTATGATTCATGTTGATGCAGCTGCAATGAATTATTAGACCTGAGCTTGTTTCTGCCTCTAACAAGGATGCATTTACCTTTGTGTTACAGACTGAAATGCCATTAATTCAGTGCCCATTCATCTACATTTGCTCTCCTCTGTCCTTCCATGCCACTCCCTTTTTGATAACTGTTGTGCCTGCTTGTTTTGTCTTGTTACCTTTAATACTTGTTTTGAAACCCCGACCCTCTGTTTCTCTCGCCCGCATTCCAGTCAGAACTAAGACATGGTCCCTTTTACTATGTGAAGCAGCCCGCACTCACCACAGACCCTGTTGATGTTGTACCGCAGGATGGGCGGAATGACTTCTACTGCTGGGTGTGCCACCGCGAGGGCCAGGTGCTCTGCTGTGAGCTCTGCCCGCGCGTCTACCATGCTAAGTGCCTCAAACTGGCTGCAGAGCCCGAAGGAGACTGGTTCTGTCCTGAATGTGAGGTACTGGCTCATGCAGCTCCACTTCGTCTAAAAAAAAAAAAAAAAAAAAAATTAAAGATTTTTTTGGTTTACTTTTATTTTTTCCCAAAGTCCATTTATAATATAAAAAGTCACAATTTATAATTGCCTGGCAATTTTCCACCCTTTTGAATTAAACATGCTTATTTTGCTACTGTAACTTTGAGACTTCTATACTGTATGTAAATGACCTCTTTTTGATTGGCTAACATTTTCGCATGTGAAATGCAAAAGTTGCTGAATACTGAACATAAGCTGAAGCGTAAATGGGGGCAGTCATATACCATGACAATGTTTTCTGAATGACCCATTTTTGTAGCTTTGTTTCAATACATTTTTAAAACGTATTCTTATCTGTTTTTTATGATATAGAAACATGTTTTTAATCTTTGCATTTAAAGAAAGCTGTAAAGTAAGCATGAAACGGAAGTTGCAATAGTCTTTTCTTCCCTATTGTGACGAGTGAAACGGCTTCTCAAACAAGAAAAAATGTTAGGCGGGACTTGAGTTTGTCCATCGGGAATTGATTGGATCGTTGGATTGTTGTGGTTTGCTATTGCTGTTATCTCATGTAAGTGACAGGTTGTCCCGCCCTCACACCAGTAAATACATCATCAGAGAAGAGATGATGAATAAAGATTACAAGAGCATGTGAATTTTAAATATATAATGATGTGCATGGATAAATAATTTATAATAATAATTCTGCAATATTCCATAATTGTCCATTTTGATTTCATGTTGACTTTGGGCTTTTCTGTCTTTTCTTTACAGAAAATAACAGTTGCCGAGTGCATAGAGACCCAGAGTAAAGCTATGACGATGCTTACATTGGACCAGTTGTCTTTCCTGCTGAAGTTTGCTCTCCAGAAGATGAAGCAGCCAGGTGTAAGTTTCATGACTTTTGATGGTCCTCTTTCAGTGGATCCAGGATTTAGTTTACAATTAGAGAGTTGTGCCTAGATCTAGTGCAAAAACAAAGCAATGATGTAAAATTTTAATATTGTCCAACTTTTTTTTTAATATTGTATACTTCCAAATGAAATGAGAATTAAAGCCCCTTTTCTACCTAGAACAGGCACAGACACATTCAGCACACCTGAAATGCTCAATGTACGTCTCAATGGTGCTCTTTAGTGTTGTTTTCACATTAGAGCATTTGGTTTGTTTGGTTGGGTTAAAATAGTTTTTCTACACGGCAGACCAACACAAAGTTCTGTGCATGTAAAGTTTTGGTGGTTAATCCAAAGGGCACTGTAAAAAAAATGTTAACTTTATGGGGAAAAAACTGGAAGCTGTGGTTGCAAGAAATTCATTGTAAAAAAAATACTGTGATAATGTTACCAATATTACAGGATGACATGTTGGTATAATGGCATATAACTTATAACCATATATTTCATTAATTCAGTTCAATTAATTTCACATTTATTTGTATAGCGCTTTCACAATACATATTGTTTCAAAGCAGCTCTATAGAAAATGCATGTTTCTATGTTACAATTAAGAGTAATCTGTTATCAGGTGACTGTTAAACTAATGGCCATATTGCAGAAATTTACAGTTCTAAGACAATACAGATCATGAAGTTAGCTAACATCATATATTCATTTAAGCCAAACTTTTTACCATTATAGTAATCCAGTCTAGAGGTCATGAATGCATGAACTAGCTTGTCTGCATCAGAAACAGACAACATGTTCTGTAGGTTGACAATGTTTCTGAGGTGGAAGAAGGCTTTTTGTAAGTTGCAAAATATGATTTTAAAAAGAAAAGTTGTGTTCTAATATAACACCCAGATCTATAACTGTACATCTTTTAAGCTGTAAATTGTATTCTAAGGGCTTCCGTGTTTAGGTTTTTGAGTCCAATAAGTTATATCTCTGTCTTATCTGAATTTAATAGCAGAAAATGACAGATCCAAAATGTTATATCTTTAACACACTCTGTCAACTTGGATAATTCAGAAGTGTTCTGGTCTAGATGAAATATATGACAGAGTATCATCAGCATAACAATGAAAACTAATCCCATGTTTGAAATTAGCAGAGGGCCCAAAACAGACCCTTGCAGCACCCCATACTTTACTGGTGTTAATTTAGATAATTCCCCATTTACATAAATGATAACGATCAGACAGGTAGGATCTAAACCACTTTTTATGCCTGTCCATTATATCATTAAGTGATATAATGTTAATATACCATGCTACTTGAACTATCAAAATCTAAATATGCTTTTTTACCTTAAAATGTACTGATAACCACCATAGGTGGCAAAATAGAAAGCCACACAATAAATCAGAGTTCATCATAAATCGCCAATATACTAGACAATGAACAGGGCAAAATATCATGTCATGTCCCTTAACTGTTTTTCACCATACATTATATAGTAATTCATAGTTTTTACTTTAAAAACCATACAGTTTACAGTATTCTAAAGTAAAATTACAGATAATGCGATATTAAACCATTTACAATTAATGACTTAATTAACTAATAAGAGATTTAAACTATTTTTATTTCAAGCAGTTTTACAGTGTACAAAAAGCAGTAAAACAAAAAAAAAAAACAAATGTGAAAACACCCTTAAAGAGCCACCTCAGATCATGGAGCAGTGTTTCTTAACAGGAAAAAACTTCTCACCTTCTCCAAACTTTTTCACAGAGAAAGACTTTTATTTGGGAAAACAAATGTCTTGCAGAAATCACCTAGCTATATTCCCCACCCATTTTTTGTCCCCTACTTCTCCAATATATTTGGAGTGTTTATGTAGTATCAGTCCTATAGTATTACTATCTTGGCCTGTAGTCTAAATGCCATAGTTGGTGGAGGTGGTAAAGTGAAAGATATTCTGCTCAATACCAGTCATGCAAAGACAGTGAGGGCATTATTGCACTTTCGTCAAGACAGTTCATTTCCTCACCCTGATGGTGATCTAAATGTGAATGGAGAACAGAGGCTGTTAAGCTCCAAAAAAAAAAAAAAAAAAAGAAGGCTCAAGCAAAAGTTGTCAGAAGAATTCATGCACTACATCTCAGATTTTGTGAAATCATATGATAGCTTTTTTGTGAGAAATAGACCAAATTTTTATCTTTTTTGAAAACTAAATCATGCACAATATTTATGGTCACCATTCACATTCATTGTATAAAGAACAGCTTGGACATTCTGCTAAATATTTCTTTTTGTGTTTCATGAATAAATGATTTTAATTCTTGGGTGAACTATACCTTCAATACTAAAATGTCTCCTCCTTTTTTGCCAGACCGAACCATTTCAGAAGCCGGTGTCGTTAGAACAGCATCCTGATTATGCCGAGTATATATTTCATCCCATGGATCTCTGCACTTTAGAAAAGGTGAAAGTGAAGCATTTAATTCTGGAAAATCAACATTTTCAAATCTTAGGAATGTTTAATATCTGGCATGTTATGAAAGGGTTTCATTAGTGTGTTCACTTTTTGTTCCTATTTAGAATATCAAAAAGAAAATGTATGGCTCCACTGAGGCTTTCCTGGCTGATGTGAAGTGGATTTTGCACAATTGTATCATTTATAATGGAGGTTGGTTGCTAACAGTTCCACAGTATTGTCAAATTTGTTTCTGCTGAGTGTTTATCTTAAAACTATCTGTTTCCATCTGTTTTTTTCTTAGGCAACCATAAACTTACAGCAACGGCTAAAGTTATTGTAAAAATCTGCGAGCATGAAGTATGCATTGTAAATTATAAGAATTATAAGCCAAAATAAGCTTTGTTCAGTGGCAGTTTTTTAAACATGAATTACCTTTCAGATGAATGAGATCGAGGTCTGTCCAGAGTGCTATCTCTCTGCATGCCAGAAAAGGGACAACTGGTTTTGTGAACCATGTGTGAGTGTTTTACACTAAACAAAATGAAATTCCTTCTTCACATAGTAACCAGTGAGTTACCCATCTGTTCATGAAATATGTGTGTGCATCAGAGCAACCCCCACCCTCTGGTATGGGCCAAGCTGAAGGGATTCCCATTTTGGCCTGCCAAAGCTCTTCGAGACAAAGATGGACAAGTGGATGCACGGTTCTTTGGGCAACATGACAGGTGAGGAACCACTGAACCACGTCATAACCATCCGCTATGTGGCAAAACGTCAATCAATAACTTAATTTGCTCCATGTTAATCTGAGTTTTTAGTCCTAATCAGAAGTGAGCATCAACAGTGTTGCATAATTGCACATTTTGACAGCCCTACTACACGTCAATTATTTCTTTGAATAATTGATTAATCCGATAAAAATGTTTATACATATTTAAAAAAAATGTTCCACATTCTGCCCAATGTTCTTCTCCAAATTGAAGGCAATAAAGTCAATTATAAATGTAGGTTATTCTATCCATTTTGTGCATAAAAAGGTTTTAAAAAATTACTAAATACATAATGTATTTTATCCTGTAAATGTAAGAAACATTTACATTCATTTACAGTTACCGTTACAGTTACAATACTCATTAAAAACATCATTATGTGCATTTGCTTTTACATTTACATTTACAATTTAAAATCTATTTAACATCAAATATTTCATCAAAAAGAATATTTTAATTATTTCATTGACATTTAACATTTATTGTGGTGCCTTATTTTTTTTCCCAAATGTTTTTTTCCATAAAATGTTTTTTTTTCATGTAAATAGACTGACCTTCTTTATGCACAGTGCACAAATTACTTTCAATATGGATTTTTTGTTGCAATTTTATAGATTAGATAGTTGTTGCAGCCCTGCATTTCTCCACTTCTGATATCTGTATATTAAATAAATATGTTTTGATTGGCTGTGATTGATATTGTGCAGAAAAATTACTTGACATTTCACATCATTACTTATTATGTATGTAACTTCATTCTGTTTTATTTTATTCTAACTTATTTGTTTTAATATACAGGGCCTGGGTTCCTATTAACAATTGCTACCTCATGTCCAAAGAGATTCCCTTCTCTGTGAAAAAGACCAAGAGCATCTTCAACAGTGCCATGCAGGAGATGGAAGTGTATGTAGAAAACATCCGCAAAAAATTTGGAGTCTTTAATTACGCCCCATTCCGCACGCCCTACACACCAGACAACCAGTTTCAGATGCTTGTGGACCCGGGAAATCCTGGTGCGGGCTCCATCAAACCTGAAAAACTTGAGAAGATCAAGTTCAGCTTTGATGTAACGGCATCTCCTAAGTTGCTCGTGGGCAAGAGCATGGTGTCCAGTGGGAGCGTAGGGGGCGGGACAGGAAGACGAATCTCATTGACGGATATGCCTCGTTCACCAATGAGCACTAACTCCTCTGCCCATACGGGATCTGATGGAGAACAGGAGACTGCAGAGAAAGGTCATGCTAGAGCGGCCCTGCCCCATTACAGCACTGGAGAGGAGTCACTGGATTGCACTGGTATATATAAGATTGAAAAATGCACACTGCTGCATTGCATATGGACTTGTGAAGTCAAATATATTGAAAAGGGCTTTGAAGATATAGTAGAGATCAGAAGCAACCTGACAAAAACATGTACTGCTATAGTTTTAGACACAGTAATAAATGTAATTATGTTATAATAGTATTCAAATATAGCAGTATGTATTATTAAAGCTCATTTCTACTCTTACAGCATCACCTGCCCCTCCTAGAGCAGGTCTCACGGGCAACACCTTAGAGAGCCCTAAACCTTTCCACTCACCAGCTCCCAGCACCCCGGTTAAACAGGAGAAGACCCCCACCACTGGCAGCATCCTCAACCTCAACCTTGGTAAACCTTCATCAGTTGATTAACATGTTGATTATTTCTTTGATTAATTGTTTAATCTGATAAAAAACAAGCCAAATTTATTTTCTGAATATACACTAACATTCAAAAGTGTGGGGTTTAAATGGTTTTGTTTTCTTATTCTCAAAAAGGCTGCATTTATATTGTGAATATTATTACATTTTAAAATAACTGTTTTCGATTTTAAATATATTTTAAATGTAATATATTCCTGTGATGGCAAAGCTGAATTTTCAGCATCATTACTCCAGTCTTTAGTGTCACATGATCTTTCAGAAATCATTCTAATATGTTGATTTGGTGCTCAAAAAAACATTTCTTATTATTATTAATGTTGAAAACAGATGTGCTGCTTAATACTTTTGTGTAAACCATGATACATTTTATTCCAGGATACTTTGATAAATAGAACAGCATTTATTTAAAATAGAAATCTTTTGTATTAACTTCACTGACTTTTGTCAGTGAATGCATTCTTGCTGAATAAAATATAAAAATATTTATACAAGATATACCTAAAAAAAAAAAAAAAAAGAATTGGTAAACTCTCTCAAATTCTTTAATTTTATTTAATTCCACCCATATGCTTTTATATGCTCATAAATGGTCTAGTGAGAGCATTATGATTTCTTTCAGATCGTAGTAAGGCAGAGATGGACCTAAAGGAGCTGAGTGAAAGTGTCCAGCAACAACAGCAGCAGGGGGCTCAGCCCTCCCTCACTTCCCCAAAGAGACAAATCAGAAGCCGTTTCCAACTCAACCTGGACAAGACCATAGAGAGCTGCAAAGCACAGCTGGGTGAGTTCAGAAACACAAAAGCCATTTTCACACTTTAAATTAACGTAAAATTGCAGTGGCAGTTGCTTTCACTTTTATTCACATTGGTGCCATTCACACACCATTATCAAAATTCTGCTAACCATTTCATTTTATTAGAATTTTGTAAAACAAACAAACAAAAAAAAAAACCTTTTGATTAATTATGCCCGTTTATTGAATATGGTTTCACTTAATTTAATACACTTTTGGGAATATGTAATAGTTTTCAGAATAGAACTTTTAGATTTCTCAAGATATTTAAAAACATTTTATAATATAACTTTTGTCACAAAAAATGTTAGACAAAGACTTTTCTTTTAATTATTTTATAAATAGTCCTGTCCAGTCATTTATTTTACAAAGCCTTTATATTTATGAAGAATGTGCCATGCAAATGTGCCATTACTTATCTGAAGGTTAAACATTTGCTCTGTCTCACAGGTATAGATGAAATATCTGAGGATGTGTATAAAGGCGTAGAGCACAGCGATTCAGAGGAATCTGACAAGTCTGACTCCAGCGACAGTGAATACGGCAGCGACGATGAACAGAAATCCAAGAGTGGCCAAGACAAAAACGCAGCTGATGATAAAAATGAGAAAGAGCCACCCAAGAAAAAGTTAAAACCATCGGCTGCTGCTGGTGAGGACAAAGATAGCAGCACAGAGTCTGCTGCTACGGCCAGTGCAGCAACCAAAGGAGAAACCAGCCAAAAAAGCACCTCCGACCCTATAGCTAAAGACAAACCAGGTATGGACTCAGAGAAAGAACCTCCTGAGAAACTGAAAACAGCTCAAGCATCCTCAGATTCCAGAGAGAAACCCAAGAACTCTGAGGAGGCCGGGCAGCCGGCATCTGTGGATGTAGACATGGACTCAGATTCTGAGAGGGAGCTGGTCATTGACCTGGGGGAAGAGCAGGCAGGGAAGGAGAGGAAGAGGACCAGGAAGGATTCAGCCGCTGTCACCGCACTCAAAGAGCAAACAGCCTCCAAACCTGAAGGTCAGATTTCCTTTATGAATCAGTGTCAATAAAGCATAGGGCTGCCGACCATTCAATATAATAAGTCTCGTCGATATGAATCGTCTCATATTTAAGACATCAAAGTAGCATTCTATATTAAACACATTCTCCCATATGGGCAGTAGTGTAGTCTAGGGCACAGGTCCTTAAACCTGCTCCCAGGGACCCACTGTCCTGCAAAGTTTATGTCCAACCTGCTTCAGCTTACCTGCCAGTGCAAGCAATCCTGAAAAGCTTGATTAACTGTGGGTCCAAGTGGGGCCCGAGGAGCAGGGTTGAAAACCTCTGGTCTAGGGTATACACAAGCACCTAGTTTAAAAAGAGATTTTGCCTATGCCCAACCTGAATATGAGAGACCATACATATATCAATGGCTATTCGTGGAAGGCTTTAAAGGGGTCATGAACTGCATTGTTTTATGTTTCCTGGGGTGCACTTATAATGTTAGAATGCTTTTTACATCAAAAATTGTCATAATTTAGAAATAAAAGGCATTTTTCCTACCCTGATTTTAGCCCTCTTGTTTGAACGCTGTTTTAAGGGGCGTGTCTGCTGTAAGACTTAAGTGTAAACGCCCACTACTGTGATTGGCTAACATCTTTGCATATGAAATAGCTTAGTATTACGTGTGGAACAGTGAAACTCTCTCAAAAACTTTTTGCAAGTTTTTACAGCTCTCAAGGTTAACTAATCATTAAAAGTGTTGATTATAGCATTACATTTATATGTATGGCGTAATATTTAGATCATGGCATGAAAGGTTGCAGTGATGAGCATTGTAGCCGATCACAGACATGTTGAGCACATGAATGCAGTGATCTCGTCATTTTAACTCGATTTCTGCACACTAACGAATGCTTTCATCATAACTAATAGTGCAAACACAATGTAAATAAGAGATTAGTTTATTATAACAGGAGTTTTGGCAAGAGTCCAGAACTCAGTCACTGATAAACTCGCTCTGTTTGATTGACAGCTCCAGCGATTGTAAAGGGAACGTTCTTTGATCGCTTTCTATATATTATTTAATCACAGTTTAAATAAGTTTATTTTCATCCTACTAAAAGAAACAGTGTGAAGTTGACTATTTAGTCACTGGTTTGATTTACATGAATCATTACATATCAGAAATCACTGGTCACAGATCAGGCATTAGAATTAACACAGTTGCTTACATGTTGTCACATTACGGTCGAGTCCATATTGTAAAAGTCTGTTTGCAAAGCCTGCATCGAAATTATGACTGATTTACCAAACAATCCACAGTGAAATGTACCGAATACAGATAAATAAAGCTCAACTGAGACATTCACATTGTTGAAAATAAATAACCACATTCATAGCATTAGGATCCTTTTGAAGATAATGTAATTTTTAGCCCAGTGAGTGATCCTGTGCTCTTCTCTCCTCGTCATCACACTAGCACACCGGTGGGTGGGGCCAAAGTTGCAATGATGAAGTAGGCAGTGATTTTCTTTTGCAAAGGTGGTCTTTTGTCGCACTATTGTGTAATAAAGAAGCACATTCTTGTTATCTGGACTTGCTTACAATAAAAGCTGTTTTTGGACTAACAAGGAAGTTTTCAGTTCTTACACTTACAGGATATTCTTATAGTATGATGACCTCTTATATGTCAAAAGCTCAAGGAAAATTTGATTTCTTAGTTCATGACTCCTTTAAAGTCGGCATGAAAGTTGTGAATTTCTTTCCTTCTCTATTGTGATGTATATCCAAGTGAAAAGGCTTCTCGAACAAGAAAATCCCTGCTGAAAATCCAGCATTGCTGTTCAGCAACATAAGGAGGACCAACATGGGATGCTGGTTTGCTGGTTCCAAGCATAGGAAGTGGGATTGCTGGTGGACCAGCATAGGATGTTGGTTTGATGGTCCCCAGCAAGACCAACACTATAACCAGCATAAACCAGCCTGGACCATTTATGCTGGGAATGTAGGGCGGGACTTGATTTTGTCTAATGGGAATTGATTGGATCATTGGATGGTTGTGGTTTGCTATTAATTGCTGTGATCTCATAATGTGACAGGTTGTCCCGCCCTCTTGCCGAAAACACGTCATCAGAGAAGAGATGTCAATAGTAACACAACTTCTTTAAATTAAGATACAACTTAAACCTCTATTACACCTTAACATTTGCCATTAGACAAGTTTCCAGCATCAATTAATTTTTCTTTTCACACGTAAAGTGAGTCAATGTAGCAACAAAATCACAGCCCGTCAGACAATATTTATCTTCATGGTGATCGCCATATTGAGATCACAAAACCTGCCGAATACTATTTGTTTTATCTCCGTAACCGCAATATTATCAGACACTTTTACTCACAAAATAAATAAATAAAATATCATCGGTGACGGTAAGAGAAAACTTCTGAACTTGTATAATGCTGTATCCATGCCGTTCTGTTGCCGTGTTGAAGATAACTGCCATATGGCATATTTGTCAGCTATTTATTACACGTCTTTCTTGAATTCGTGATTTTGATTTATCAATCGCACCATTTAGCTGTCAGATATTTTCTAATAGGCCGACGGCGACGAAGTATCAGATTGCACGCTCGTATCATATCGCGGAGGCGCGGACACGCGCTTTCGTTTCAAACAAACGCAACTGACGCCATCTTGCGTCAAATTTACCGACTGTAGTAAAAAAAAAATCTCTGATCTTCAGTATTAATATTTCTTTAATATTGTTTTAGTGTTCGTCTGGTTGCTAAGCCGATTGTGTTGTACGTTGTAGTAGACTTTTTTGTTGCCTACGTAAGATATTAAAGGGGTAAGATTGTAAAATAATTACAGATTAATAGTTTTGTGAGTATTTCATGTCCATATAGACTTTGTATTCATTTGCTGAGTAGCCGTGTAATAGTGATAATGTACAGTACCTTAGATGTCAAGTGTAAGATGACTGCCATATGATAAATTTTATCATCACAAAAAAAAATCTGAGTGAACTTTTAACATTTAACTGTTTGAACCACTGAAAAAGTTGGGATAACCAGCTTAACTGGACAAAACTGAAACTAATAAACAAACAAATA
Source organism: Ctenopharyngodon idella (assembly GCF_019924925.1). Taxonomy (NCBI): domain Eukaryota; kingdom Metazoa; phylum Chordata; class Actinopteri; order Cypriniformes; family Xenocyprididae; genus Ctenopharyngodon; species Ctenopharyngodon idella. The sequence goes on along the minus strand of NC_067230.1, from coordinate 6,722,403 downwards.
TCTTGTTGAAAAATTCTGTTGAACAAAAAAGAAATGATTTAGTTATTTATTGCTTGCCAGTTAATATTGTCACCCTGGTTAGGATACAAGGTAAATTAAATTCAGCTGTTCTCATACCAGTGTTATTTTAGAATCATTGAGACATTATTATAGTGTTTATTAATATTTTGAAATAGTTTTTATATTTTCCATTTTCAAGTTTTAGTAATTTTATTGTTTTTTGGCATTTTTATTTATTTATTTTTAAATATTAATATTTTGATATATTTTCATTTTCATTTTAGAGTTGTGTGTTTTAGTTATTTTAGGACATGAAAATATATTTCTCCCATGAGAAATATATACATAATTTTACTATAATAACCTCCCTGTCTCATGCTCTTTTCTTTGACTGCAGGTAAAGCCACTCCAATTTCAAGCACTCTCACCCAGCCTCAGAACTCGGCGGTCCTTTCCTCCTCCCCAATTATTAAAGACCCATCTCAGTCCCCAATGTCTGTCCCGCTTAACATAATACCTCTCACAGCAGCCCAGACCAGCACCACTCTGACCTCAACCCTCCCCATTACCACTCCCTCCACCACCAACAGTTCCTCACCCATCTCCACCAGCACAGTAAAGAAACAGCGGCCCTTACTGCCCAGAGAGACCGTACCTGTGGTGCAGCGGGCTGTCGTGTGGAACCCCACTACCAAGTTTCAGACGTCCTCTCAAAAGTGGCACATGCAGAAGGTGCATAGGCAGCAGCAAGGCCAAGCGCAACCGGCCACTCAGGCTCAGGTGTTAACGCAGGTGCAGCACAGCCAACAGCCACAGCAGCAAGCGCAGGTCTCCTCATCCTCGACGGGACAGCAGCCTTCATCCAGCACCAGATACCAAACACGACAGGCTGTGAAAGGTATTCAGTTCAATATATATATATATATATACACACTACCGTTCAAAAGTTTTAGATCGGTAAGATTTTTTAAATGTTTTAAAAACATTTGGGGTCAGTAAGATAATATATATATAATAATAATATATATTATTATTATTATTATTATTATATAATATATATATATATATATATATATATATTTTTTTTTTTTTTTTTTTTAATAAATTGATACTTTTATTCAGCAAGTCAGGGTTATTTAGCATTAAATTGAAATACATTTATAATCTTACAAAAGCTTTCTATTTCTGATAAATGCTGTTCTTTTAACTTTCTATAGATCAAAGAATCCTGAAAAAAAAAAAATGTACACAACTGTTTTCAACATTGATAATAATAATAACTGTTCCTTGAGCAGCAAATCAACATATTAGAATGATTTCTCAAGGATCATGTGACACTGAAGACTGGAGTAATGATGCTGAAAATTCAGCTGTGCCAACACAGGAATGAATTACATTTTAAAATATATTAAAATAGAAAACAGTTATTTTAAATAGTAAAAAATATTTCACAATATTTACTGTTTTTGCTGTATTTTGGACCAGCCTTGGTGAGCAGAAGAGACTTCTTTTAAAAACATTTAAAAAATCTTACCGATCTAAAACTTTTGAACAGTAGTGTATATTTAAAATAACTATTTTCTATTTTAATATATTTCAAAATGTTATTTATTCCTGTGATGGCAAAGCTGAATTTTCAGCATCATTACTCTCGTCTTCATCACCAATGTTGAAAACAGTTGTGCTTCTTAATATATTTGTGGAAACCATGAACCATTACCATTAAAAAGTTTGGGCATAAGTACATCAAGAAAAGAAAGAAAATAAATTAATACTTTTATTCTGCAAGGATGCATTAAACTGATCAAAAGTGACAGTAAAGACATTTATAATGTTACAAAAGATTTCTGTTTCAATTAAATGCTGTTCATTTAACTTTCTATTCTGCATGTTTCACTGTATTTTTGATTAAATAAATTCAGCTTTGGTGAGCATAAGAGACTTCTTTCAAAAACACACACAAAAACAACTCCAACAGCAACACCAGCAGCTTCTCTCTTGCCTCCCATGAGCCCATTGAGTTTTAACAGACCCCCTAAAGTGTGTCGTGGGTTTGGTGGGGGGTAATGAAAAATGAATGGGAAAAAGTCATGTGAGAGAAGCAGTGTTTCCATCTCGTTATGATTGGCTATTGCTCTGTTCATGTGAAATATTCATGCAAATAATGATATATATATATATATATATATATATCTCATTATTATGAAAAGTGTTACATTTGTTGTCATGTTTAAATCCAGCTGTGCAGCAGAAAGACTCCCCACACACCACCTCCACCTCTGCAGTCACCCTGGTGACCAGCACACCGGTATCAGCCACCATGATGGCAGGAGCCACCGTCAGCTCTTCCTCTTCATCATCAACTTCCACAACCGGAGACTTCCAGATCCCCACCACATCTGCAGATGTAGCAGCAGACATAGCCAAGTACACTAACAAAGTGAGATTGCTGATAGAAATGGTTTTCATCTTTAGATGAAAACCATTTTAATTGGTCCATAAATGTAATTGTGTATGTGTTTAACTAACTGATTGTTTTTAAACTATTAACAGATCATGGATGCAATTAAAGGGACGATGACTGAGATATATAATGACCTTTCCAAGAGTACGTCGGGAAACACAATAGCTGAGGTTTGTATTTGGAGAAGAGCAAAGCACTATTGGTGAATTATTTAAAAACTTAAGAATATGAATAAAACTGCCTTTCTACCCTGTTACAGATTAGACGGTTGCGAATTGAAATTGAAAAACTGCAGTGGCTACATCAACAAGAGTTATCGGAGATGAAGCACAATTTAGGTATTTAATTTTCTCATATACTCTTAAACATTAAGGTTCTTTATTATGGAATCTTTCCATTCCACAAAATTCCTTTATAGTGGAAAAAGTTTAGATTTTTTTTTTTTTTTAAACGTTCTCCACATTAAGACTTTTTTTTTTAAGAACTGTTCACTGAAAGGTTCTTTGAGAAAACAAAATTGGTTCTTTATATGGCATTGCTGTATGGAACCTTTATTTTTAAAAATGTAATAATAATAGTTTATTTAACTTAGCGATACACCAATAATCTGATAATCTGACCTATACTGATAAACTGATCATTATTTTCATGTCATGGTCTCAAATTTATAAATGGCTGATATGTCTTCCTAGCGATAAATTAAAAAAAATCAGTGATGTTGATATGGTACCAATGTACACAGAGCTAACCATGGCAGAGATGAGGCAGAGTCTTGAGCAGGAGCGAGAGCGAATTGTGACAGAGGTCAAGAAGCAGATGGAGGTGGAGAAACAGCAGGCCGTGGATGAAACAAAAAAGAAGCAGTGGTGTGCAAACTGCAGAAAGGAGGCAATTTTCTACTGTTGCTGGAACACCAGCTACTGCGACTATCCCTGCCAACAAGCACACTGGCCTGAGCACATGAAGTCATGCACACAGTCTGGTAAGACAAAATGAGGTTCAGAATCTAACAGAACTTTCATTGGTAATCCAAATAAGAAATACAATGCTTTTATTTGTTATATATGCCTTTTTTATTATCCTTACTTATTGAACTAAACAAATACTACAAAATCATCATAATTTACTAGTGTAAATGTTTATGTTTGTCATATATTATAAATTACCTGATAAATATGAACTATCATTCAAAAGTAAGATTTTTAAATGTTTTAAAAGAAGTCTCTAATGCTTACCAAGCCTGCATTTATTTGATTAAAAAAATACAGTAAAACAGTAATATTGTGAAATATTATTTCAATTTAAAATTACTGTTTTTTTTATTTTAATTAGGGCTGTCAAAATTAACATGTTAATTTTGTGATTTTTTTTTTTTTTTTTTTTTTTCATTTTAACACATTAAAAATATTTAGCGCAGTTAACACAGCATCAGTTTTTTCCTGGCATCCTATAGCTAGTGTTACATTAGCTATATGATTTAAAGTGCGATAAGATGCAAAAGAGAACTCAAAGATATACTGGTGTACGGGAGGGGATGTGTTCGGTTCACTTAGTTTTGTCGTGGCCACAACATATTAAAGGGATAGTTCACCCAAAAATAAAACTTCTGTCATCATTTACTCACCCTCAGGTTGTTCCAAACCTGTATAAACTTTCTTCAAAATATCTTCCTTTGTGTTCAGCAGAACAAAGAAATTCATACAGGTTTGGAACAACCTGAGGGTGAGTAAATGATAGAATTTAAATTTTTGGGTGAACTATCCCTTTAACTCGTGGGAACATGATAATGTGTTGTGGCTGTGAATGTGAAGTCATGGCCTCGAGATTCAACATATTTTTCTCATAGCCTTGAGTTATGTGTAAAGGAACCTGCGTGACCATAGCAACCTGGGATTATCAGAAATGTATATTAAGAATGACAAAAAACTGTAGAATTAAGAAATGATTATATTAACCTACTATTATAGCCTATTTATAAGTATTTCCTGTGATGCTGGCTATAGACAGCATTTGAATAAAGTTTGTTATTATCAAAAAAAGTTAAAAGAAAAAAGAACTTAAAATAATAGGCCTATAAGAAAAAATTGTATATATCCCATCCCACAGTTTTTTTTTAATATATTCACCAATCGTTTCTTTTTTGTTTAATATTTAATATTTTTAAAAATTATTTTTTTATTCATTGTTATGTATTTGCTTTATTTTTTCCCTTCATTATATGTATTTCTTTACCTAATTAACGTTCTGTATATTATGTTACTTGTGTTTGTAAATACTGTAAATGCCCGATCATGACAATAAAGTTTTGACTTTATGACTGTATTTCTTTAGGCTTATGATACGCCAGTATGTTACGATAAATGAGCGTCTGATTTCATTTACAAATGTATTATAGGCTCGTGCCGTGACAGCATTCAAATTAAGTTTGAATAATTGTTATTAGCCTAATAATAGGCTAAAAGAATATTTAAGCTACAAAAAAAGGGAAAAAATATTAATCTCTTCCCAAAGACTTTTAAATCTATTCACTGATCCATTCACTTATTTTTGTTTAATATTTGTGTAGGCTATTTTATTGATCTCATTATCTCTTTACCCAGTTACCATTCTGTATAGGCTAAAGACCTACTTACATAGCCTAGGTTTTGTAAATACTGTAAATGCCTGACAGTCATGCCAATAAAGCTTTGATTCTATATGCTCAACTTCTGTAGGCGCACTTACAGAAATTTTACAGGAAGTTCAATTAACGGGAATTTATCATATGCTATATATTCTATTTCATTTTGCCTACTAATTAATAGGCTATAGGGTTTTTTATAAGAATAATAATAATAATAATAATAATATAAAAATATTTAATAAAAAAGACATGATCAGTGAATGGATTTAAAAGGCTGTGGGAAAAGATGGATAAAAAATGTTTTCTTGTAGGTCTATATTATTTTATGTTCTTACATAATCTTTTAACATTTATTGATAGTAACAAACTTCATTTGAATGCTGTCTATATAGGAAACATTGTGCGCAATATAATATAATATGCTTAGTAGTATAGTTAATATAATCATTTCTTAATTCTGCACTTTTTGTCATCCTTAATTCAAAATAAAATATTAATTTATTAATATATCATAATAATATCTGATAATCCCAGGTTGCTATGGTCACACAGGTTTGTTTCATGTATTAGATGTCGTTCCTTCAACATAAGAAGTTGTGAGCACGAGAAAACTGTCCTTCCTGCAACATAGGATCTTGAGGCCACGACTTCACATTTGTGGGACTTAAGGATGTCGTTACCTCGACAAAATGTTCTCATGGCTACGACAAAACTAATGCTACATTTACACTGTCAGTCCGAATCCGATTATTTGTGTGTCCGCTCTTGCGTTTTCCGGATTATCTGCTTTGGTTTCAATGGCAATGATGTTGTGTTGGTAGGTATACAGCAAAAACAACAACAACCGCAACATAGAAGGGTTTGCATTACAGATGTTGTCTTATTTACAACATAACAAAGTGTAGCCGCCGAACTGGACTACTGTGTCTTCTGAGGCAGCGGCAGAAACGTTTCAAAACACGACTCCCTTTTATTGTCATTTTCTACTTGTCTGGCACTTTGCAACAACAACAACTTGTTTCTGTAGCGACTTTCGGGATGTTTCCTATAACAATGTCTGACGTTTAGGTTTTACGTGCCATTAGAAAGTCACATAAAGCATGTGAAAAGCGATCAGAGCAGTCAGACTGAAATGGATTTCCAGAAATGCGATTTAAATAGGATTTCAAACCACATATGAATGTAGCTCGAAACTGATTTGATTTTGAACTGATTTTGCCATTCACACTTGCTAAATCTGATTGGATTTCAATCAGATATGCACAAAAATTTGATTTGGAGTGACAGTCTGAACATAGCCTAAGTGAATTGAACATTACATGTCCCTTCCTCGTCACCGTACTTCCGATGTCTGTAAAACAAGCACACAGCGTGCCAGCATTGAGTTCTCTTTCAAATATGAACGGACAGCAGTGTTGGGCATGTTACTATAAAAAAGTAATTAGTTATAGTTACTAGTTACTTCTCACAAATAGTAACTGAGTTACATTATTATAAAAGTAACTAATTACCAGGGAAAGTAACTATTGCGTTACTTTTTTTTAAAAAATTCAAAAATGTCAAATAACTTGGAAGCCCCCAATATTAAATATAAGTCTAAAAATAAATTATGCTTAATCCGACTCGACCCATGATCCGCTCTTGCTCACGACATGAAATTTCTCTGTACTGTACTATGTGTTGGTAGCCATTAAAGAAAACGTAGTTTCATATTTATGTTTAAATAGGCCTATGTTATGTTTTAAATTCATCTATTTGATTATGAAAAGTGAACAGCATGAGTAAGATAGAATACATCATAAGATGCGCAATATCAAAGACTATAGAATAACACAAGACGCGTCACACGTATTATTATAAATGGAAGAAAGTGCAACGCGCAATATGGCCCGCCTTCTAAATAAGAGCCAATCGCCGATTGGTAAAGTCATCGCATCACTGCAGCGGCCGTTAGAAGCTCCGGTTTCTATAGAAACAGTCAGATGCATGCCTCCGAAATGAGACACAAGACATTTAGGACTGCGCATGTGCATTAGCTTGATCCAGCCTGAAAAATACCGTTTTTTTTGTCATGATTCGAGCGTTTAGAAACAAAATTTATGAGACAGTTGTTGTCAGATTTCATTGGTGATTTCAAATATGAAATTTAATCGAAAGCTTGGCAAACAGCTTTAGAAAATTTGATGTTTCCCCATTCAGAGAGATAGGAGCTGCACTTGGATGCCCGAGAGGCGTTTCAAAGTGAAATGACTTGTCTTGAAGGGACTTTGGCAATATATCGGGAGACATGATTTTGACCACTTCATTAAGTTTTGTTTTGTAGAAAGCTTTTCTTTAAAGTGAATTTCGTTTTGTAAAAATTATATCTTAATTTTAATCAATGTTTCATCAACCAATTGCCTGGATTTAATAAATAAGAAGCAAATATAGCAGACAATATAATCATGACATGGAGGCGCCGGCGCGATCACTTGCACGTGAACTGGAGCGCATCTTATAGCTAAATGAACCGAAACTCAGCGTATAGGCTGCTTGCCTCACAGACATGAGAAATATACCTATAGAAAGCTTGAAATGTCTACTTTTAAACAAAATAATTCAAAACAAAGAAATAGGCTACTCTCTGATTATGTAATCCAACTGAAATGTTCAATCTCTCTGCGGAGATGATGAGAGTCAGCAATGTCAACTTCATCTTTGCAGCCGACACTGATTCAGAAAACATAAGTTTATTAATAAACAATTAAAATGTCTCCTTACTGTTTTTGTCACATTCATAATCATTACTTTTGCCACTTCTTTATGGCAAGCTTTATGTGTGCGCTTGACTGCTATATAGCCTATATTACGTAAACGCTCATTATTACACTCATTATTATCTCCAGTATTTAAGAAATTAAATTAATATAAATGTGATTAGCCAACTAATGGCTTAAATGAACAACTACTAGTCGACTAGAAACAACTTATTTCACATATTTTCGATCCAGCATGTCACAAAGCATATTCTGGTTTGAGCTCGCGCTCTGCTCGCATGCTCTGACACACACACAGAGCATCGTACATTATTATCAGTTTAAAATTATATTTGTGTAGGACTAACCTGTACTATTTCTTTACAACAAAACGCTTTGCAGGTCTTTCATCTCTAGTCTCACACCAATCACCATCAGTTAGCCTGTGTCCCTCCCCAACACACACCAGAGATAAAACTTTGCAGGTCCTATGGCTGAGAGAGAGCCTACTCGGATGAAAACCGCTTCAGTGAGCTCAATTATAGTAACGCGTCTTTTTTTGTCAGTAACGGTGTTCTTCCGTTGTGACGGAGGAAAAAGTCATTCATTTGATTACTCGTTACTGAATAAAGACCGATGGACAGAAACACAAAATTTTGTCGTAATGCCCTTTATTGGCGGCTATCGTCATAAGCACGAGTTAAAAAGTCTTAAGTGACTATAAAGAGCTGTGAGAACATCAGAAGTGTGTTAGATCCGCATCATGTGTGTCAGGTCTTAAAGTGACAGCAGCCAACTGAATTAAAGGGATAGTTCACCCTAAAATGAAAATTAAGTCATCATTTACTGACCCTGGTATTGTTCTAATGCCGTATGCCCTTCTTTCTTTTATGGACCACAAAAGGAGAATTTTAAAAAAAAAACGACTTGGGCATTTGTGAGACTCTATTAACGCCGTTCACTCTGTCTCGCCCAGAAAAGGCACATAAGTTGTGAGAAATCAAGACAGCAGTTTTAAACTGTGATAATTAGGTTTTTTTTTTTTTTTTTGAATTTTTTGATGAATAGAAAGTTAAAAATAACAGCATTTATTTGAAATAAAAATGTATTGTGACAATGTCTTTACTGTTACTTTTGATCAATTTAAAGCATCTGTATATATATATTATCCATATGGATAAAATGACTTGTCTTATTACTAAGTTTTAATAAGTATATGAAATGACTTTGTGAATTCCAGCAACGTCATCACAGCAAGAACAAGAGTCAGAAGGCAGCACAGACGTTACTCCCAAAGCTCCTGGGCAGCCGAACAATGGACCCAACTCCCCTAGAGAGACTGTATCTGCTACACCTCCAGACAAAGACAGTGAAGCGGATAAAGCTAAGGACAATGTCACTGTCACTATGTCCTAGCTCACATGTACAAAACATACACTACAACAGCACTTACGTTTGTACAGCTGTACATAGATGTTGTCAAATTCTTCACTACAAAAATTCTTTTAACTAACATTTGTCTTGCCTGATTGTGCTTTTGTGGGTTTTTTCTGTTATGAATATGTCTGAATGTTCCAAAACTAAGACACAAAGACCATCCAAACATTTCCTGCTGTAGGATTGAGAGGGTTGTCCAATTCTCTGTTGAGTTTGATTGTAAACAGAATTTATTTCTTTTTCTTTCAAATCTTGTGGGTATGTGGGCTCTGATAACTTTTGAGTTCATGTTTTTAATGTTGCCAAATTTATATTTATAGTATTTCAGAACACCTGATTTGCAGGTATAATCTTGAAAGAATGAGTCACATCATTCACTTTTAAAATGGTTACAGCGACATGTTTTTTTTTATTTCCAATTCCAAAAAAAAAAATAGTACAGAATGTGGTTATTTTTTATTTTTAATATTTTTAAGAAGAGTACTGTGCTGTATTTATTGGAATATCTTATTTATGCTAATTTATCAAAAGAACATTTGGTTATATAAAACCTAAGAGGCTACGTTATATCTTGTCCATACATCGCTATGACGAGTTTAAACACTGTTTCACAAATTATGACTACTTTATCTTGTTCGATTTTGTGTCTCCATGGAAAGGAGAAGGTTGAAACAGGTTGTAAAACTATATTATCACTAGATAAGAGTGAGCATTATAAATGTGAGGCTCTGTTTATTTGGTTTCCTGTAATATATCTTTAATGCCTTCAGTTTTTTGTTTTGCCCGTTCACCTGTCCTGTTGATGTTATTTTGTGACATCTGTAGGATCTCATGGGTTCTCTTTTTATTTACGTTTATCTTTAACAGTTGAAACGTACGTTTACGTTCAACAGTTGCAAGGTAGTGTTAGACCATTGATGACAGATTTTGTCATGCCTATATTGTTGGTGTCAAAAAATTATTTGCCTTTAAGTTTATAATTACTTTTAGACAAGTAATTTATGCATCCTCCTTGATCTTTCAAAAATACCTAATTTGTGTTTAAACATTGTAAAACTTTTATTATTGGTTTTATTTAAATTAGGTTTTAATATCCTTGTTAACAGGACTGTAACTTCTCACCAACACAGGTGATTAAAAATGTACTTGTTTAACACTTTTTGTTAGTTATAATTTTGCATATAGAATTAATTTTGATGCTGTATTCTCAGTGTTTTAAGAAAAAAATCTTATGAACCCATAAGATACTGTATCTATGAACCACAAACAGAAACATTCCTCTGTGTTATGCTATTAAAAGTGCATAAATATGTTATTCCAAAACATGTACAGAAAAGGAGAACGGTCAAGAAGAACATATAGATGTTTACATATTGTATATAAATAAAGATCTGGTGGTCTAAATTGTAATTAATAGTTTTTGTATGGTGCAAGTGAATTAAAGAGAACACCTGATGTAAATGTTTCACATTGGAGTAATACTTTGATGAGTGATTGACATTAACAATAGAAAAAAAGTGGACTTCACACCTACAGTGGGTACGGAAAGTATTCAGACCCCCTTAAATTTTTCACTCTTTGTTATATTGCAGCCATTTGCTAAAATCACTTAAGTTAATTTTTTTTCCTCATTAATGTACACACAGCACCCCATATTGACAGAAAAACACAGAATTGTTGACATTTTTGCAGATTTATTAAAAAAGAAAAACTGAAATATCACATGGTCCTAAGTATTCAGACCCTTTGCTGTGACACTCATATATTTAACTCAGGTGCTGTCCATTTCTTCTGATCATCCTTGAGATGGTTCTACACCTTCATTTGAGTCCAGCTGTGTTTGATTATACTGATTGGACTTGATTAGGAAAGCCACACACCTGTCTATATAAGACCTTACAGCTCACAGTGCATGTCAGAGCAAATGAGAATCATGAGGTCAAAGGAACTGCCTGAAGAGCTCAGAGACAGAATTGTGGCAAGGCACAGATCTGGCCAAGGTTACAAAAAAAATTCTGCTGCACTTAAGGTTCCTAAGAGCACAGTGGCCTCCATAATCCTTAAATGGAAGACGTTTGGGACGACCAGAACCCTTCCTAGAGCTGGCCGTCCGGCCAAACTGAGCTATCGGGGGAGAAGAGCCTTGGTGAGAGAAGTAAAGAAGAACCCAAAGATCACTGTGGCTGAGCTCCAGAGATGCAGTCGGGAGATGGGAGAAAGTTGTAGAAAGTCAACCATCACTGCAGCCCTCCACCAGTCGGGGCTTTATGGCAGAGTGGCCCGACGGAAGCCTCTCCTCAGTGCAAGACACATGAAAGCCCGCATGGAGTTTGCTAAGATGGTGAGAAATAAGATTCTCTGGTCTGATGAGACTTTTTGGCCTTAATTCTAAGTGGTATGTGTGGAGAAAACCAGGCACTGCTCATCACCTGTCCAATACAGTCCCAACAGTGAAGCATGGTGGTGGCAGCATCATGCTGTGGGGGTGTTTTTCAGCTGCAGGGACAGGACGACTGGTTACAATCGAGGGAAAGATGAATGCGGCCAAGTACAGGGATATCCTGGACTAAAACCTTCTCCAGAGTGCTCAGGACCTCAGACTGGGCCGAAGGTTTACCTTCCAACAAGACAATGACCCTAAGCACACAGCTAAAATAACGAAGGAGTGGCTTCACAACAACTCCGTGACTGTTCTTGAATGGCCCAGCCAGAGCCCTGACTTAAACCCAATTGAGCATCTCTGGAGAGACCTAAAAATGGCTGTCCACCAACGCTTACCATCCAACCTGACAGAACTAGAGAGGATCTGCAAGGAGGAATGGCAGAGGATCCCCAAATCCAGGTGTGAAAAACTTGTTGCATCTTTCCCAAAAAGACTCATGGCTGTATTAGATCAAAAGGGTGCTTCTACTAAATACTGAGCAAAGGGTCTGAATACTTAGAACCATGTGATATTTCAGTTTTTCTTTTTTAATAAATCTGCAAAAATGTCAACAATTCTGTGTTTTTTTGTCAATATGGGGTGCTGTGTACATTAATGAGGAAAAAAAATGAACTTAAATGATTTTAGCAAATGGCTGCAATATAACAAAGAGTAAAAAATTTAAGGGGGTCTGAATACTTTCCGTACCCACTGTATATACCTTATTTGGACCATTAAATGTGTTTTAATATGACAGTATTACAAAAATCGGTGAAAAGTTGTATGCTGCATACACACTGTTAGGCCAAAAAAAGTCGCTGTTTGGATTTAAATAGGCAAATGCTTAAGAGTCTATGATTGGATCATTATTGCAGTGATCATTATGTTTCTAGCATGTTATATGTTTGGCAACAGTTCTTCTAACCCTAATTAATGGAGTGTGTAGCTTTTCATTTCTTAAACAACCATGTAGGAAGACATCATGGCCATATTCCAGGATGACAATGCCAAGATTTATTAGGCTAAAATTGTGAAAGGATAGTTGGGAGGGAGCATGAAGAATCATTTTCACACATGAATTGGCACCTCTGAATCCAGACCTTAAATTCATTGAAAGCCTTTAGGATGTGCTGGAGTAGACTTTACAGAGTGCTCACCTCTTGCATTGTCAATACAAGATCTTGACCAAAAATTGATGCACATCTTGATGGAAATAAATGTTGTGATGTTATCTCACTTTCGTCCCAAAGACTGGCTTACGTCAGTAGATCTGAAGGATGCATATTTTCACATAAGCATCTACCCGGCACACAGAAAATTCCTTAGGTTTTCCTGTCAAGGCACAGCCTACGAATTTTCCTTTCGGCCTCTCATAGGCCACGAGAGTGTTCAGCAAATGTTTTGAAGCAGCTCTGACACCGCTGAGAATAGCAGGTCTCAGAGTGTCAGCTTATTTGGATGATCTTCTCTGTGCTCCATTATGGCAGCAGGCAGAGATAGATGCAAAAGTGCTCATGTCTCACTTAGAGAACTTAGGTTTCAAAATAATAAGATGAAAAGCTGCTTGGTGCCCATAAAAGAGATAATCTACCTAGGTCTCTATCGGAGGAGTGCATCAGGTCAATTCACGACTGTTTATCCCTTTTTTAGAAGGGGAAGAAGGTCCCATTCAGACTATGGGCCAGATTTACTAAACGGGGCAAATTGGCGTGAGAGCGCATTTCCACAAATGCGCCAATGGGAGTGGCAAGTTTTGCATGTGATCTACTGCTGACGTGCAAATTAAATAACACAGACGCAGTCAAATCATTTACATAATGACCAATGCAATCTACCAAGAGCAGTGAAAATTAGCGTTGGGTCGCAAATAAGCAGAGCTGATGCTCATCAGATGCGGGTTGACACAGGCGCAGCTTGTTACATGTAATCTGATAATCACGTACACATATATACAGTGGGTACGGAAAGTATTCAGACCCCCTTAAATTTTTCACTCTTTGTTATATTGCAGCCATTTGCTAAAATCATCTAAGTTCATTTTTTTTCCTCATTAATGTACACACAGCACCCCATATTGACAGAAAAACACAGAATTGTTGACATTTTTGCAGATTTATTAAAAAAGAAAAACTGAAATATCACATGGTCCTAAGTATTCAGACCCTTTGCTATAACACACTTATATCTTTAACTCAGGTGCTGTCCATTTCTTCTGATCATCCTTGAGAAGGTTCTACACCTTCATTTGAGTCCAGCTGTGTTTGATTATACTGATTGGACTTGATTAGGAAAGCCACGCACTGTCTATATAAGACCTTACAGCTCACAGAGCATGTCAGAGCAAATGAGAATCATGAGGTCAAAGGAACTGCCTGAAGAGCTCAGAGACAGAATTGTGGCAAGGCACAGATCTGGCCAAGGTTACAAAAAATTTCTGCTGCACTTAAGGTTCCTAAGAGCACAGTGGCCTCCATAATCCTTAAATGGAAGACGTTTGGGTTGACCAGAACCCTTCCTAGAGCTGGCCGTCCGGCCAAACTGAGCTATCGGGGGAGAAGAGCCTTGGTGAGAGAGGTAAAGAAGAACCCAAAGATCATTGTGACTGAGCTCCAGAGATGCAGTCAGGAGATGGGAGAAAGTTGTAGAAAGTCAACCATCACTGCAGACCTCCACCGGTCGGGGGTTTATGGCAGAGTGGCCCGACGGAAGCCTCTCCTCAGTGCAAGACACATGAAAGCCCGCATGGAGGACTCCAAGATGGTGAGAAATAAGATTCTCTGGTCTGATGAGACCAAGATAGAACTTTTTGGCCTTAATTCTAAGCGGTATGTGTGGAGAAAACCAAGCACTGCTCATCACCTGTCCAATACAGTCCCAACAGTGAAGCATGGTGGTGGCAGCATCATGCTGTGGGGGTGTTTTTCAGCTGCAGGGACAGGACGACTGGTTGCAATCGAGGGAAAGATGAATGCGGCCAAGTACAGGGATATCCTGGACGAAAACCTTCTCCAGAGTGCTCAGGACCTCAGACTGGGCCGAAGGTTTACCTTCCAACAAGACAATGACCCTAAGCACACAGCTAAAATAACGAAGGAGTGGCTTCACAACAACTCCGTGACTGTTCTTGAATGGCCCAGCCAGAGCCCTGACTTAAACCCAATTGAGCATCTCTGGAGAGACCTAAAAATGGCTGTCCACCAACGTTTACCATCCAACCTGACAGAACTGGAGAGGATGCAAGGAGGAATGGCAGAGGATCCCCAAATCCAGGTGTGAAAAACTTGTTGCATCTTTCCCAAAAAGACTCATGGCTGTATTAGATCAAAAGGGTGCTTCTACTAAATACTGAGCAAAGGGTCTGAATACTTAGGACCATGTGATATTTCAGTTTTTCTTTTTTAATAAATCTGCAAAAATGTCAACAATTCTGTGTTTTTCTGTCAATATGGGGTGCTGTGTGTACATTAATGAGGAAAAAAAATGAACTTAAATGATTTTAGCAAATGGCTGCAATATAACAAAGAGTGAACAATTTAAGGGGGTCTGAATACTTTCCGTACCCACTGTATATAGGCCAACATGGCTTGGCAAACGATATGTTCGGATAACGTCTTCCTCTGGCATTCCAAAGAAATTAATACAAGTGGAAAATATTTTCTCCCTTATACCACGCGCTCTCTGTTCTCTGCGGTGTCTCCTCCTAGCAGCAACAATTGCAGCCATGTTGCAAAATAGATTAAGACATGCTTTTTTGGGCGTGAAATAATGGCACAAATCCCAGTAAATTGACTAGCGCAAACATTAGTGAATTGCATTGCGTGATTCATTTAAATACTCTCCTCGCATAAATTTTGTGTCTGAAAGGGAAACTCCTACAAATGCATATGCAATAAGGTCAGCCGCAAAAACAACTCAATCCACACCTTTTCAGCACTAATTTTGCACTGCGTGTCTTTAGTAAATCCCGACAGTAGTTTTTTAATGCCAAAAGAGGGCTTCCGCTGGCGCAAGCTGTTAGTAAATCTGGCCTTCTGAGACTGATGGCCTCGATTGTCTCAGTTATTCTACTGGACTGTTGCGAATGAGAGAGTTTCAGTACTGAACAGTGGTGCTGGACTCTCCACCCTCAGGTAGTGAGCCTGTTGTGGGAAAGGTTCGGCCGAGCTGCTATAGATCCCATCGCCTAACACGAAAACACTCATTGCCCTCTGTTTTTCTCTCTGGTGAGAGACGGTGCACCTTTGGGTGTGGAGGCTCTACCACACACATGGCCAAATGCATTGCTTTACGTCTTTCCTCCACTGAGTCTGATCATACCAACACTAAAAAGAGTAAGAGAATGCGGTCACTCAGTCATACTGATCGTCCCGAACTGGCCCGGGAAATTGTGGCTGATGGGGATAATCTAGCTCCTGTGTGACCATCCCTGGCCTCTCCCGCTGCACAGGGACCTCCTCTCACAAGCACACAGGGAGATTTTTCACCCAGCCCCAGACAAAGTGGCTCTTTGGCCCTGGCTTGTGAGAGGTTAAACTTACAGGTTTGCCTTCAAGGGTGACTATTCAGAATGCAAGAGCTGCTTCAACATGCTCTGCATGTGATCGAAAATGGAATGTGTTTGAGCGATGGTGCACACGGTTACGGATGTGTTATGTTTTCTGCAGGAATTTTTAGATAAGGGCAGTCCCATTTCAACTGTTAAGGTTTATCTTGCTGCAATTTCTGAGTGCCATGTGGGGATTGACATGAATACCCTAGGCTAACACCCACTCATATGCATTTTTATGAGAGGTGAGTGGCATTTTAACAGGGTTTCAAAACCACTGATTCTGCTGTGGGATCTGTCTGTGGTACTTAATGATTCTCAGTCCTCTTTTGAGCCTGTAGATAGTATTGATTTAAAGCTCCTTTTGCTAAAGGCTGCTTTATTATTGGCTCTTTCAACTAGTAAATGTATGATGAACTTCACACTTTGACAGTTCATAACTCCTGTATGCAGTTCACTATAACTTTAAAAATGAAGCCAGCATTTGTGTCTAAAGCGAGTGAGGCTCTCGTCTGTAAACAAGTGGATTTACTAGCTTTCCATCCAGAAGAACTAGCTTACTAGCTTTACTAGCTTTCCTCATCGGAAGAAGAGTGGCTTCATTTTTTGTACCTAGTCCATGTGTGGCACCACTATGTAGACAGAACAAAGTCAATAAGGAAAAATAATCATTTTATTGTTTTATGGGCTGATTCTCATAAGGGTAAACCTATTTCACATCAGCACCTGTCCCACTGGGTAGTGGAAGCTATTATTTTAGGTTATAATAGCATGGGACTCAGTCTTCCGGAAGGCCAGAGGGCTCTGTCTACCAGAAGTATGGCTACCTCATGGGCACTATTCAAGGGTGTTTTAGTTCAGGTCATACGTAACAGCAAGTTAGGCTTCGCCTCACAC
Organism: Ctenopharyngodon idella; assembly: GCF_019924925.1. Lineage (NCBI taxonomy): Eukaryota > Metazoa > Chordata > Actinopteri > Cypriniformes > Xenocyprididae > Ctenopharyngodon > Ctenopharyngodon idella. Next base: position 6,705,279 of record NC_067230.1, on the reverse strand, counting down.
TTTTGTCCAGTTTTATAGACTGAATGTCACAGAATCATCACCTGCTCATTCTGTCTTAAGTGTATAAATAAACAGAGAACTGGGGTTAAGAAAGTAACCTAAAGTTATTTTGATTAAGGATTATGAGGGCACATGAAAGCAGTGGAGTCATTTAGGTTCTTGGGCACCACCATCTCTCAGGACCTGAAGTGGGAGCTCTACATAGACTCCCTTGTGAAAAAAGCCCAGCAGAGGTTGTACTTCCATCGCCAGCTGACAAAGTTCAGCCTGCCAGTCATAGGGTCTGTCCTCTGCACTTCTTGTCTGGTTTGGCTCAGCTACCAATTAAGACCTTTCGAAGATTACAGCGGACAGTCCAGACTCCAGACTGCTAAAAGAATCATCAGTACACCCTTTTCCCACACTCCACAAATTGTACTCATTTAAATTGAGAAAAAGGGCTGGAAAAATCACTCTGGACCCCACACATCCAGGCCACTTCCTCTCTGAGTCTGAACTGTTACCATCTGGTCGGCACTACAGAGCAACTGAGCAGCCAGGCAAAAGAAAAGATTCTTTCCTCAGGCTATCTACCTCATGAACCATTAATTTGCCCCCACTGTGCAATAAACTTTCCAATAAGAACATGTGCAATACCCAACATATTTATATGTATATTCAGAATATCATACCTCTTATTCTCATTCCCTCGTAAATTTATCTGTACAATTTATCTGTACATACACTGAACAAAATTATAAAAGCAACACTTGGTGTTGTGGGTTTTTCCCTCAGCCGAAATCGCGTTCCGGGGGGGAAAAATTGGAACGCAGGGGCACCGTGATGCAACCGCAAAGGGCACTTTTACTTTCGCGATCAAAGGGGCAGGGGCATAACGTAACACAGCAGTTCGTCGTCGTAACCGACTTAAGTCGATGGCGTCTGGAGAGGTGTTCTCTTCATGGATGAATCCCGGTTTTCACTGTACAGAGCAGATGGCAGACAGCGTGTATGGCGTTGTGTGGGTGCGCGGTTTGCTGATGTCAACGTTGTGGATCAAGTGGCCCATAGTGGCGGTGGGGTTATGGTATGGTATGTTAAGGACAACGAACACAAGTGCATTTTATTGATGGCATTTTGAATGCACAGAGATACCGTGACGAGATCCTGAGGCCCATTATTGTGCCATTCATCTACGACCATCACCTCATGTTGCAGCATGATAATGCACGGCCCCATGTTGCAAGGATCTGTACACAATTCCTGGAAGCTGAAAACATCCCAGTTCTTGCATGGCCAGCATATTCACCAGACATGTCACCCATTGAGCATGTTTGGGATGCTCTGGATCGGCGTATACGACAGCGTGTTCCAGTTCCTGCCAATATCCAGCAACTTCACACAGCCATTGAAGAGGAGTGGACCAACATTCCACAGGCCACAATCAACAACCTGATCAACTCTATGCGAAAGAGATGTGTTGCACTGTGTGAGGCAAATGGTGGTCACACCAGATACTGACTGGTTTTCGGACCCCCCGGACCCCCCCAATTCAGTAAAACTGCACATTTTAGAGTGGCCTTTTTTTGTGGCCAGCCTAAGGCACACCTGTGCAATAATCATGCTGTCTAATCAGCATCTTGATATGCCACACCTGTGAGGTGGATGGATTATCTCGGCAAAGGAGAAGTGCTCACTAACACAGATTTAGACAGATTTGTGAACAATATTTGAGAGAAATAGGCCTTTTGTGTACATAGAAAAAGTCTTAGATCTTTGAGTTCAGCTCATGAAAAATGGGGCCAAAAACAAGTGTTGTGTTTTTAATTTTGTTCAATATATATTGTCCATTGTCTTTTTTGTCTATTGTGTATTTTTATATATATATATTTTCCTTTTTGTTCATATTTTTTTTTATTCTTATTACCCGTGTCTTAATTGGTCTCATTCTGACTGTGCACTGGAAGCTTATGTCACCGAGACAAATTCCGTGTATTTAAGTATATTGGCAATATATCTAAATCTGACTCTGCAGACTAGAGGGCGCACTTCTGTATGTCAGATATCTGTGGATGGTGCAGTTTCACCCCCACGCCACTGTGTCGCTGTTCTACATTGTAACTTCAACTTCAACTTCGAATGCGCTTCGTCTCATGCTATCTGGACTGGAGCAGTACAGGCAAAAATTCGCCGCCATCATCAACAAGAAAAGAAAATGGAGGTCACACCGTTGCATTGACCGTACGCTGAACGACATTAATGCTAACAAGTAAGTATGCATTTCCAGCTGTAATGAACACTAGTGCATGCTATTTCGTTGTTCGTTTGTGCTTAATAAACACAGAGATGCAGACAGTTTGTCAGATTTACATCAGTGAAACTCACGCTCCAGTAATGGCGCCACGAGCCTCCGTATTTATTTGATACGATAAGAAAAGATTATTCCAGATGGAGTAAAAACAACCCGGTACAGACGAGTAAACAGCTGTTTTGTATTCTGATTAAATAACAGCTTTAGGTATGTGAGTTTAAACGCATGTCTTATGTATGGTAATCATGTTTTATTACAGTTTGACTGTACGTTACTCTTTAAACTATTTACAGATTTCTGTGTACCCAATTGCATTATTTACGTCGTTTTAAGAATTATGATTGTTTTATGTGAATTTTTATGCAGTGAAGTTTTGATTTGTATTGTGTCGACAAAGTGGGTGTGTACGGCGGTCCTCTGCTTCACACTAAACGTGCACATTGTTTTGCGCTTTTATTTAAGTCTAATTTATCGTAATGTTAAGTACGTTTGTTTATGAATGTTTATGTATTTTTCTGCATGATTGAAAGGCATGGAAAGCTAACCCGTGCAGATAAGGGTATCTGTGATATATACTTTTCAAACTTTTTAAATCTCCAGCATATACTGCATTATTATGAACTCTCTCTAAATTATTTTGACATTTAAATGATAAAAATTACGCGTAGACGATAACCGCTTCTCACGTGGCAGCTCTCCGTGACCAAAACGCACCAGTGCGCTTACTACATACATACATACAATTCGTAAACGAATCCTTTTTTGAGTCGATTCAATAAAGTAGTCTGTATGATTCGATCGCGACACTGGGGCACACTAAATAATAGACACTTGCAATAAACATACTTATCAATAACGTAATAAACAGCAATATATACGTACATACGGTTTAATTGGAACGTCGAGACGTAGGAACCACGTGATGGCGTCATTACTCGTTGATGAAAAACGGACTGTTCGAAAGAACCGATTCGCAGAAATGAGTTTAATTTAGCACCAGTATTACAGGCGAACCATAATTATATTCAACGTCATATACACACAGACTCTTATGAATAAGTCTAAACATAGCAGGAATAAAAGGATCTATTGTGTAAGAGACAGTGAAATGGAGGTCGTGCGCTAGCGATTAGCTAAAGCTAACTGGCAAGTAACAAATCTCAATATTTAATCCTGGAAGCTGTTTTCATCTCATTTTGTCGCATTTTTTCTTTATTACGCTTATGTGTATTTTTACAGCAGTTAGGTGTTATAGCTGTGCTGATTTGCTCGTGTCAGTTTTGTTTGCGTATACACGAGTTACTATGACACTCAATACCGTGGGCGGCCATTCCAGAGCACACCGATGTATGTTATTTATACGACTGATGTAGTATGCAGGAATGATGTATTCATAAATATATCACACTCCTTCTGAAAGTGGATTATCTTCCCTTCAATTACACCAGACAAGGGTAATTTTATGAATTTCAGGCGTTTAATGACTAGGCCTTGAGCACGTTTGTAATGTAACAATTATACGTGTCTTCAAATAAATGCATTTTCTTTCCTGACTTATTTGTTATATTTTGTATTAAATCAATATTGTTGTTTAATTTATCGTAAGGTTTATACATTACGCCCATGTATGTTAAAATTAATTCACATTAAGTGCTTAGTAAATTTATGAGAGGGATGATAGCACAGTGAGCCTTCATGCACTTGTTTGTGTATATATGTAAAAGTGTTCATTGCATAATTAATTGACCATGACTAATATGAGTAAAGTTAATTAAAAATGCATTATAACTGTTATAAAGTAAATGTTTTCAGTAGGACTGTCTTTCAACCTTAAGTCGGTTGGGTCTATTGCAGTGGTTGATGGATATTTTTGGTGGTTGTTTGTACTAGTAAGAATTACTATTCAAATATATGGCATATTTAATTCCATGTAGAAGATCATATTGCTGATAGTATTCAGGTAAACTGTTTTTTAAATGGCAATGTATTAACTGTAGGGTTTTTATAAATTTGTAGACATACTAATTTGCAATTAATGTCACTTTTAGACATTTATACAATGTTTTTACCAGCAATGTGCAACATTATGTAACATAAACATGCATATCTTCATTCAGTTGATCTTGTGTAACAGTTTTGTTAAATAGTTGGTGTGTTTACTCTTGATTTTTCTTGTGTAAAACTTCATGGACTTAACTGGCTGAATAGAGACAGATTATATACAGAAAAGGACAACCTAACACATTGAGGTAGCCTTCGTAACATGAGAGCTTAAGTTTTCATTGCTAATTTTTAACCTCCTTTTGTGTTGTCTTTAGATCAGTATCTTAAATACAAGAGCTCCAGTCATCATCATAGCAAACAGGTACAGCATTTCACTACTGTTAGTATGAGACTCTGCATGGTTTTTGACAACTGAAGTCACACTGTTACTGTTTATTCTAGTGAGAATGGTTGACAGTAATTGTGTCCTGGACACTTGAACCTTATAAATATGACTTATGACACTTTACCTCCATTGCAAATGCATGTTAGAGCATGCAGGTGTCTTCTTACAGCAGGTATGGTTTCACATTGTGAAATATGTTTACAGCCTTTATTAATGGTTATTAATGCAGGTCTTGCTATTAAAATGATTTTCATTGTGATATGCTGCAGCATTCTGAGTTCTGTTAGCTTTAAACCAGATATATTTGACATAACTATCACATCATACAAAAAAGTGCTGTATGACACTCAGAATAATCAAAAGTATTTTTTGTATAGTAATATGAAATTAATTTCTAGTGTGTAAAAATGTAAAATGAGTACAAATTATAAATTCAATGCATCAATTATGTAATTAGTCTATTATAACAATACCCGATGTAATACATGTATTACACTGTTGTATGAAACTTAAAATACACAATTATGGAGGTTTTAATGCAAAAGTAATTTTTCAGTAGTAATACAAACTTGATATATGTATGTCTACTTGAAGAGTGTATTGATTAGTCTTTGTCAGAAGGAAGTTTCAGGAGAAATATATTAAAACTCAAAATGGCAAATTGCACAAACTTTTTATGATGAAACCTGAAATTAAGTAGATATGTTTCCCACTGATCCTGCTTATTTTTTTAAGAATAAAAAGAATAATTTTAAGGAATATTTCTACTAGTATTTCACTGTTAAGGTTTTTGATTCTAATTAATGTGTGTGTGTGTGTGTAGACTTTGAAAGAAAAGAGTCTTATGTTCATCAAGGCTGCATTTATAGCAAAAAATATATAGTAAAAACTGTAATATTGTGAAATATTACATTTTAAATTAATTGTTTCTATTTTAGTATAATTTAAAATGTAATTTATTCTTGTGATGGCAAAGCTGCTTTTATCAGTTCAATGTGTCCTTGCTAAATAAAAGTATTAATTTCTTTTTTTTTAAATTTGAACTTTAGTGTGTGTTTATATACATTCAGTTCAGTGTACTTATTTCACTCAACATTTACAGTTCATAAACTCTTTAGTTTTTACTGTATGTTGACAATGCTGTGAGTAGAATTTGGAATTTACTTGTGGAAATGGGTAATATTATTAGTATTATTCATATATGCAAAGTTGTGTACTCGGATGTGTTCTTTATTTTACCAGTGTTTTGTATAGTAAGATTCAGGGAAGCATTATTCTCTGAATTATACAGTTTGAACTCAGCAAAGAAGCTCTAGATATTTATTATATTTAGATATTTATAAATATTTGTTTCATGTAATGTAGTTTTGAGGAGCCCAGTGTGCACTGTATGAACAAGAGGATAAATAGTTTCCATCAGAATTATCACTGTCATAGTTTTGTTCTGGTTGTCTACATTTTTTAGAGAATATTTCACACATCCTTAATGTGGGGAAAGGGATGGAGCACTTTTAAACATCTGAAGCATGTTAAATCCTTTTTATAGGCCTCATCGACACAATTTACTAAATGCATACATAACACATCCGAAGGAAAGACTCACTGGCACCTTCTACTAGAAAGGCTTCAGCTGAGAAGACTTCGCTTAGGAATTTGTAGTAATATTTGGGAGTTGTGCTCTCCAATAAATCTTTGTTCTTTTTAATTATAGATATTCTGTTTGAAAAATAGTGTCTCTCTGCTATGGAGGAGAGTGTGAGCCCTGAGCTGGCTCAAGCCCCTGAGCCTGAGCCCAGCCAGGATCCTGTGGATACCAGCTCACAAGGTACCCACGGCCCACTCCAACACATGCACTCCTGTACAAGAGAGCCGTGGGATTCACTGCAATCAGGGTTTCAAACTGGGAAATTACTAAAACGATGTAATCACTGAGATTTAAGAGACTCTATCTATTCTGGGCATGCACTGGAAAATATTAAATGGCTAAAAGCTTTTTTCAGTATGTGGTGTCATATATCACCATATCAATTAATGTTTTTACTGAAATTTCACCTGCATATTGATTGATTTTCTCAGCTTGGATGCACGTTGTCACAGTTTTGCGATCCAAATTGCATATCTGTAGCATTTAAACATTTATTGTCGACTAATTTTGCTACGTTTCTCACACAGAACCAACATCGGTCTCGGAAGAAGTCAAAGATCAAAAAGACCAAGGTGATGTTAGTGAAGACAAAGTAGAGGACCCTGACAAATCCACAAAGCCCTCGCGTGAGTTTAAGAAGACTTGGGGCTTTCGTCGGACCACCATTGCTAAGAGGGAAATCCCTGGAGAAATGGCAGCAGAGACCCCAGAGGGCAAGGGCGCCCCAGTGCGTCGTAGCGGCAGGCAGGCAAAGCGCACGGACAAACTGGAAGAGTTTCTGGTCACTGTGAAGCGAGGAAGAGGAACGGGCAGGAGAAGTTGTCCCTCACGACTTGAGGGAGGTGATCCTCCATCCCAGACCCCAACAGATGCCGAAACGGCTTCCGAGGCCAGCTTTGACGGAAATGCGGAAGCCAAAGCAGAGGAACAGAAAGTACCCTCACCAGAGAAAAGGAAAAGGGGCCGGGGAAGGACGAGGAGGGCAGTAAAGCCTAAAGCAGACGGAGGCTCGGTGAGTGATGACGGCAGCTCTGAAAACGAAGAGGAGGCTGGAAGCGAAGTAACCAAAGAGACTCAAGAAAACATTGAGACTGGGGCCAGTGCTGAAGATGAAAAGGATGTAGAAGCAAAAAAGGAACAAGTGATGGATGTGGTGATGAAAGAAGAGGAAGATGTGGAGGAGGGTAATAAGAGCAAAGAGGTGTCCTCAAATGAGTCTGTAAATAGACGTCCTACCAGAGCAGCCAGTAAAGATTCTAAAAGAGACACTAAACCAAAAGTAGGAGTGAAGCTCCGCAAAGAGAAGAAAGAGGATGAGGACGACGATGATGATGATGATGATGACGACGACGACGACGACGAGTCGTCGTCCAGTGAGTGCGACAGTGATGGTTATGACCCCAATGCACTTTACTGCATCTGCAGGCAGAAACACAACAAAAGGTATGTGTCTTTGATGGAGGTGCATGAGATGTTGATAGCCAATGTTATTTGCTGGAATTAAATTATTACTGATACATGTAGATTCAGCAGAAAAAAATGACTAAGAAATAACATTTTTATGAAATGTAAATTATTTTAATAATATTTGTATGAAGGATTTATATTTAAAATCTATAAAATGTATAATTGTTTTAACTTATAAAATGCATATTTTATACATATACAAATTATAAATATACGTTATAAAATGACTAAGAAAAAAGTTTTAATGAAATAAAACAGTTTTAATTATTTTAATAATATTGGTATACATACTTTATATATATCACTTATATAAAATAGTTTTTTTTTTTTTTAAGAAGTTTAAGTTCAGTGAAGTACATATTAAAAGTTAAAGGAGTTCTTATATGAGTGTCATCAGCAGAAGATTGAGAGCACAAAGGAACAAAACTCAAGTGTTCTTATACCCTGTAAGTATGTGCACATGTATCGCCTGGAGTATTTTAAACTAAATCATGAGTTTCTCAGCCTAAACAGTTTTAATAAGGCCAAGGAAGAATCAATATAATGAGTGCTAGAAAGTGTTTTGCATGCTAAAACTATTCGGTCTTGCGCAAGTTATTGGTATCGTGTACATCTTAAAACTAAACAGCAAGTAACTGCCATTGCCCATAAAACATATGTATTTGACAAAAATGACATCTGTATTTGATTTACTTTTGCATCTGAGGGTGTTTTCACACAGTAGATATTATAGTTTGATCTATGAGTGAGACACGCGGACATACAGACAATATCCAATGATATATGATATAAGCTTTTTATATTTCATTGTTTTTACTGATTTGTATTATGATTGTGTTTTATAAATTACCAGCAGTGAGGAGTTGATCAGATTGCAAAAAGGGTTTTAAGGGTCAAAAAGTGTAAAATTATGAGTATCCTGACAAGAATTATTGGTACAGGTTCCATAATTCTGTTTTGGTGCATTCTCAATCATTGTTAGTTGTTAATTTAACACTTGATTAATGTTACACACTGTCCTCATCAGGGAAGAGGCAAAAAAGTGGCATGTGTTTTGTTTGAAGCAGAGATTGTCCTTTGCTTGCTTTCTGTTTCTGTCGGCAGAGGTTATATAACTTAAGAGTGCTCCGATCAGGAATTTTGGAGCCGATCACAGGAAGCAGTATCTGCTATTTGATCTATTTGAAGCCTTCTTATCATCATGTAGAATTATTTATAAGGATGCTCCAATCAGGATTTTTACAGACATTAATTCAGGGCCTGAATTTCATTTTGGAAAATGGTTAGAATCCCTCCTTTAGGTGACTTTTGTGGGTGGGATTTAAGGGGGGAAGGGATCTTTTTTTTAATTTTTTTTTTTTTTTTTATATTTCTCACCTGAATGTTTGATCATGCAGTGCCTTTTTGTTTTTATATTGGGGCAATTTTGTTGCACAATAGCTGACACAGCACAAGCCTGATTTTAAACAGAATTGAATTCACAAAAAAAGACAAGTAAACAGTAAGTAATAAAATAAGAACGAACAATTTACAGGCAGTAGCACAAATAAATATAATAGAATAAAGATACAAATGAAATAAACAGTGCTTTAAAGGGTTAGTTTACCCAAAAATGAAAATTATGTCATTTATTACTCACCCTCATGTTGTTCTACACCCTTAAGACCTTTGATTAAGTGGTTCGGAGCGCCAAAGTCACATGATTTCAGCAGTTTGGCAGTTTGACACGTGATTTTGACACGGATTTTATCAAAAATTTGATGAAAATGAACGAAGGTTTAACAGGTGTAGAATGACATGAGGGTGAATAATTAATGACTTTATTTTCATTTTTGGGTGAACTAAACCTTTAAGGCTTTTTTTCAGGTAGTGGTATTGAGGTAAGAAATACTAAAAAAATTGAATAAGGAATCAAATGTAAAATAATAAATGGATAGTCTTCCCTGAATAAATACAGAATAATCCTTACAGTTAAAGTTACAGAAGTTATTCATTCAAAAGCAGTGAGTGTCATTAATGTTAATCAAACAACAAAAGACAAAGAAAATCAGACAGCTGACTGATAGGCTGCTGTCACTTTAAGAGCTGCATGGATCCAATATGCTGTTACACATGTATTTTATACATACAGTTGTCTGTGTTTGACCATTTAAGAGCAATTTATTGCAATTTGGGACTTGCAAAACTTAAGAAATGCAAATTATAAACTTTAGTGACGATGCGACACTGCCTCGATTGTGTAAGTGACAATTTGGTCATTGTTTAAATCCTTGTGCTTAGGTTCATGATCTGCTGCGATCGCTGCGAGGAGTGGTTTCATGGCGACTGTGTTGGCATCTCTGAGGCACGTGGCCGACTGATGGAGAGAAACGGAGAGGACTATGTCTGTCCAAACTGCTACACACAGAAAGGACAGATTTCCAAGGCCGGTTCCTCCACAGCAGCTGCAGAGAATGGCAAACGGCCAGTAGCTGGCCTTCGTAAAACTGAGACCGGTCTCACTACACCATCTAGCACTTCTGCAGCCACCACAGAGGAGAAAGCTTCTGATGACCTGGGTATCAAGGGCAGGATCGAGAAGGCTACCAATCCTAGTGGGAAAAAGAAAATAAAGATTTTCCAGCCGGTATGTCTCCGTGTGAAACACGAGTTTGAATACTGCACTTCTGTTTACGTGTAATTTAATGGGGTTGAAGAAATAATCCTGTTGGTTCTGGATCAATTCTTTGTGCTTCCATGCTTGAAATTCGACAGTTTTTCTCACAGGATTTTATTGTCAGTGACATATTTTTGAAAGTTTAACTTTAATGTAAATTACAACAATATCTGATTCAAATTATTCATGCAATTAATTTTTTGATGTCAATATTTGGCATTTAGCTCATTTTAAAGCTGTCATATCTGTGCGTTTTTTATGTTTTATTGTACAATATAATTATGATGATTACCAGGTTTGGCCACTAAAAATGTAACTAATGTTGGGAAAACATCAATAGGAAATCAGATTGCTGCAACAACATCTGAGAAGAACCCTTTTTAGTGCCATTACAAAGCCTGAAAAATAATGTTTTTATTGGGTGTCATGTCATTATTGGGTGTTTTTCTCAACTGAATACCTTTCCTGCTAATATAAAGGGGGATTGTAATAACCAACTCACTTGAATTTCACCTCTTAAAGGCAACTAATTTTTTTTTTTTTGATGAATGTAATGATAAAGATTGCCAAATGAGGCTCTCTTAAAATACATTTTGAAATCAAAAATATGCTAAGACTAAATACTATTAAAAAAAAAAAAAAAGGTCTAATAATTGATTCTAAATTATCTGATGTCATATTTGCTCTTTTGCCATATCTATTGACAAGAGTTGCAAAATTCTGTTGTTTTTGTTTGAATTGTTACTACTTTTTTTTTTTTTTTTTTTTAACATGTTTTTTGTGCTGGATCAGTCTTTTAGTGAAGCAAATTTTGAAAAATCTATTCAAAATAATTTTTTTCTGCAGATTACAAGAGTCTTGACTTTGTTTGGATTAGCATTTTAGCATGCTACTATTACTTTTCTGCAGTATAGTATCTGTAGAATAGTTACATCAGAGCTTGTTGCGTTTGGATACTGTATTCTGCAATGCAATGACTTGGCCTTTTATTTCTAATGCCATGGATGACATTGGAGTTAATATTAGCCAAAATCATCTTTTGACTCATTTGATCAGGACACAGAATGTTAAGACATTTTTACACAAAATTGAGTTTAAAATGATCAGTAAGCAATGACATTTTTAACTGGATGGCACTTGATGTGGTCATGTGACCACAATATATTACTATTTTTAAAACTGATAGTGGAAAAATACTACTGTTTAGCTTGCTATATATAAAAAAGGAAAAAACAAAAAGAAAGCTACATTCGGTGTAGATCTGCTGCCGTAATGTAGTGGCCACAAAGTTTTGACATCCCTGAGTTTTCAGCAGGTGCCTGCAGTTGAGGGATCTTCCCTCCCAAAGTGCATCGGCCCTGGCTGTGAGAGAGATGCTCTCCCTGACTCTGTCTACTGTGGGAACGACTGCATACTCAGACATGCTGCTGCTGCCATGAAGTCCATCACCACGGATGGAAAAGACTCCAAACAGAAAGAGAGGGGCAAGCCCAAAGCGCAGAAAAAGACCACAAATAAATCACCACAGAAGGTATTAATAATAGGCACCTAATAATAATCATGCAATATTCATTTTATTAAGGCATTAATGGTAGGAAATTCTTTAACGTATGGGTTTTGGCTGAATGACTGTTATATGAAGATACACTTGCATGAATGTTTAGGTGTAATTGCAAAAGTTGTTAATAGTAGTTGTTTAATTCAGGTGCACAATAAATCAGGAAAACAGGTACTGTATCTGCTCTCTTTTGATAATGCCAGGACATTTAAATCTAGATTTTAGAAAAAAAAAAATATTTTTTTCTTCAACTTTACCCTGACGTGTCTAGATGTTGTTTTAAATGTAAAAAAAGTATTGTTACACATTTAGTAGTGTCAAACAGCTGATGTTTTTCCTCAGTCTCTTAATTGAGTGATTTTTATTTATATATATATAATTAATGCTAACAAAGCTTTCTGTTCTTGTCTACAGAGGAGTTCTGGACCGGAAAGGAGGTCGTCTAACCAAGCTGAGGAGGAGGAGTCAGAATCTGGGACTGAGGAAGATGATGATGATGAAGACAAGCATGCAGAGGAGCATCCGCCGCCTCCGGCCATGTCATCCTGGTCCAGTGACCATAATTACATTGCAGTAACGCCAGAAAAGACTACACCCATATCAGCATCTGTGTTAAACAAAGCGTGTATGTATCTCTCTGAGGGTTTTCCACATTTTATTGACCTGTCTCTACCAATGATGGGGGTGTTGAACTGTCAAGAACAACTGATTGATATTGTTGCAGCCTAGGGGATTCAGAGATCTAATAATAGCAGCTCTTTTGGTGTAAATTGGACTGGAATTGAAATTACATGCCTTTAAAGGATATTAGCACCAGAAAATGCTAGCACAGCTATAATTATGTATTTAAGCTGGACACTCTGTGCTACATCTTAAAAATTTTGCCAGTGTTTTTATGTAACACTGCAAGATGATAATATTTGGAAAATACCTGTATCAGGTCATTCAGAGATCCAGAACAGGTAAGTTTAAAATAAGATAAAAATGGTAAGTATTTATGTAAAAAGCATAAAGACTGTATATTACAGTCTATAATATAAGTACTTAATTGTTTACTCCTGCACTAAAGAAGTGATCTAAAAATGTAGATCCTAGGGATCTGAGCCCAAAGTGCCTTGTAGTGCCTTGCCATGATATGCTTTTGTAAAGCTTTCTGACCGACATCTACAATGTATGTGTATGTGATTTTGAGTTTCTCAATGTGTGGAATACCATTGCCATTTATCTCCAATCTCTGCCGTCATCGGGGCAATAACTTCATCCGAAAAGATGTACTGACCGCACACCTGATCAGGTAGGTTTTGGTGTCTTTTTCTCCTGCCCTCCTCCCCGACTAAGAGTAGAACATCTCTGATCACATGGACATTTGACTACAGTTCTGTTACATATTAAAAACATGTAACTTTTTAACTAACAGCTTTTAATTTGATATTCCTTTGACTTGCATGCACTGCATTTATAAATCTTGAGTGGACAAAGTGGCATTCAAAATAAAGTGAAATTGCGGATAATACTCTGCTGCCCCTGTGCTTCAATTGTGAGAGAAGTCTGTTTATTGGATGACAACATGGGATGGCATGGCCTCTTCCTGCTTTTGGCCTTTGTCAGCCATCCGCTAAATGTCACAGCATGATTTGCAATAAGAAGCCTACAGTCCTTGGAGCCGGCCTGAGAGAAGAACTGTGGCGTTTCAGAAAAGTCCAAGAGCCCAGAGAGTAAGCTGAAGTAATGAGGAACCATAATGAAGAACAGCTGAGGACACCATATCACCCCACAGCAGACGACAGAATTCACATGCCTCATAATTGCAGCACACAGGGAAATGTCAAGCTTTGTTTATACATATACACAGAATGTAGAACTATGCTGATACTCTTGTCTTATTGCGTATTTAAATATGAACAAATACATATTGAGAAGTTAGTATACTTGTTGAAAGCTGAATGCAGTTGATTTGATGCAGGGATTGAATTTGGTTTTCTGCACTAAGTAGGAATGATTGATTACTGGAAAGGGCAAGTTTTCAGTTTACCATATATAAAAACAAAGAAGGATACCTTAAGCTTAATGTGGGGCATTTGTTTGATACTAGCAAATTATGAATTAGAAAATCAAAATTAATGCCAATATTTTTTTTTGTCTTGGTCCTAGCAGTTTGCAGTTTTTTTTGAAAAATGGGTTTAGTCTTTTGAATGTGACCGTGTACATAAGGTTGCTTTGGATTGTTTGTCTTCTGCATTTATTGTTGATCAAGATATGGAGACATTTGTCTGATCAGAATAACACATTAATGGGATTACTTTGCTTTGTGGTACATTGTGTACCTTCAATTGAAAGTGCTTTATAAGGATGCATTTCTACAATACAAGTGAGCTGAGGTCCACTATGGTTTAGTTATTGTATACTGGTTATATACTCAGATCTCTAAATATATTGACATGTTTTTTCCTGTGTAGCTGGCAAAATATTAATCCTTTGCAAAGTCCTTATGAAATATTTCCTGTTTATTACATCAGGATTCTATGGTTTATATTCTCAGTGTGCTATGTTGTTGCACATTTGACGGTACTTTCAACATTTTAATTAATATAATTGAATTTTTTCCTAAGATATTTAATTGGGTTAGGGATGTATATAATGGCAAAATACTGAAAACCAAAACAGCAGTGAATCTAAATTTAGCTCATGTAGTATGAACCCTTCATATTTTGCTTCAAATCTGGCATATTAATTAATAAATGAATAAATAAATAAAATGTTAAATTACTTACCAACTAATAGCTGCTTTGTGCTCCAGTTAGTTGGTACATTATATATGATACCTAGTCACTTACTGATTATTATGGTTAATATATTATTTATAGAATATAATTAAATGTATACAAATACATCTTACAGGTATGTGAGCCAGGTAGTCCTTAAACTGGCTTAAAAATGATTGTAAAAGAATATTTTTTAAAATAAAGCTAATATGTTCAACATTTGCTTCTTTGTGTCTTTATACCAATTTCTTGAACTGGTAATGGTGGTCTTCATATTCAGTAACTTAAAGTTATTACAGTTTCAAGGCAAGGCACTACAATTGAGCAGTATTATTATCATTATTATTGACCAAATGAAGAGCTATTTGGAGTAATTTTGCCATTTCTGTTTATGAATTCTTTTATTCCTTTTGTTGTCCAGCAGCTCCCCAAAAAGACAAAGAAAAGGAGGGCAACGAAGAAGTCAAACCAGAGAAGGAGACTGCATCCGCAGACAAGAAACCCCCTGCTTCAAATGTTGCTCCCAAAGGTGGAAAGAAGTCTCCTGGCTCCAAGGGGACAAAGACAGCTGCTACCACCTCTTCTTTTCCCAAAGGCAAAACAAACGCACCACCTTTGAGCAGTGGCAGAGAGTTAAGAAAACAGCCCACACCACAGGGCAAAGTGAAGAAGCCTGGACCTCCCCCACCACCAATTCCGGTTTTATCTCCTTCAGGCCCCCCAGGATCTCGCCACCATGTCTCTGGAGCTCTTCGCGTTGGCAAAAGCACCTTTACTATCCCCAAAAAACAGCCACAGACAGGGCAAAAGGAGTCTACAGAGCCTGGTCCCTCTCCCACCACTAGAACCCCACCTTCACCAGTGTCATCCACCCAACACCCATTGCCTAAACCAACCCAGCCCGCTGCACCTGTTGCTCTTCCACAGCCACCACCCAACAACCAGATGAGATCCAACATCAGACGATCACTGACTGACATCTTGTATAAAAGGTGAGAGATGATTCAGAGGTATAACATTTACTTTGGGCTGATCATTTTTATTTCATGAACTAATATAGCATCTGTTAATATCTAACAATGGTAAAACATAAATGAGAAATAAAATGGAAATTCATTCAAATGAATAAATATTTTTGGTTCTAATTAAATAATATTAAAGGTACACTATGTAACTTTTAAGTGCTCTAGTGGTTAATAAACAGAGCTGCATGCGTCTTGGGGAAGAACATTGTAGTCAGAGCTACTTCTGTTCATGTATATGACGGGTCACTCCGGTACTGGGTGACTCCACAGCGGTTGGCATCCTGCTCGGTCTAAAATAGTCAGAATATAAACACTTATTATAAACATTCCATAGTGATTCATAATAAAACAAAAACATGGTTTGGAAAATGGATTCATGATGTACTCGCTCATTATATAAATTTTGTAAATTTTTAACCAAAGTTAAAATATTGAATTTTTTTTTTTTTTGGCCTTTAAAATGATTTGTAATGTCATTATAATAATTTGCATATTTAAATTTGTTATTGTGCCACAGAGTCAGTGACAGTGATGATCTCTCCATGTCTGAGAGTGAAGTGGGAAAGTTGTCCGTCAGCATTGAGAAGGAGATGTTTAACCTTTATTTGAACACTGATAACAAGTATAAGAACAAGTACAGATCCCTTATGTTTAACCTAAAGGACCCCAAAAACAAGGTTTGTCACTTTTTTGTATGTTTAATAGAGACAATTATGATTTTTTTTTTTTAGTAATGGACATATGCATTTTAGTAGCTTTGTGAGATGTAACAATGCTTGTATTATTTTACTTATTTGTGTGGCAGGGCCTGTTCTATCGCGTGGTTGGTGGCGAGATCAGTCCTTTCAGGCTGGTGAGACTTAGTCCAGAAGAACTTCTTTCCAAGGAGATGTCAGACTGGAGAAAATCTGAGGTCTCTGAGGTAAAACAAGTTAGAATTTGTTTGGATGAACTCAGATAAAAATGATCGTACTCTTTGCTTAAACTTGTATGCTTTTTCCAAAAGAGTCTGGATATAAGTGGAAGATCCCAGCCTAAAAGTGGATCCAGACAGGAGGGTGCTCCCCCAGATGTAGACATGGAGGAAGCTCCTCCTCCTATGTCTGATGGAGATGTATGTATGCCTGCCACTTCCCAATCTCCCCACTTGGCTTCTGCTGCTGTAAGTGCTGGCTTTCTTGCTTTCCTTTTCTGTCTATTCTTTCACACACCTCTCTGTATCCCCTTCTCATTTCATTTTCCTAAAGCGACTTGCTGAATGCATAATTTTTTCTCATACTTTCCAACTTTATCTTACTTTGTCCTTTCTTTCACATGGGTGCATATACATGTATGAATAAATGGATGAGAATAGCATCCTAAAGTATAATGTTGTTCTTGTATAATAATGACCCTTTCATTCTATGTTTGTCCTTGTTTTATGCAGGACTCCCAAGAGGACACGCGGCCTACTTCTGCACAACAACCACCAGTCTCTTCTGGTAAAGGCAGCTCAATGCCAGACATCTTCAGTAGTATGCTGAAAGACACTACAGCAGAGCACAGGGCTCATCTCTTTGACCTGAACTGCAAGATCTGTACAGGTGGGACTATATCACCACAATAAAAAAGTCACATACCCTCAAGACTTCTTGGAAAGTGGCTACTACTGGTTGTATATACACCTAAGTTCTTTTTAACAGCTAATAATTAAATTACATGTTGCTAATTTTTCAGGCCAGAAATCTGCAGATGATGAACCACCATCTAAAAAAACCAAAATGTCTGCGCCTAAAAAGCCAGAGCCGTCTTTTAAGTCTAAACCAGAGCCAAGACCATCTAAATCCCCTGCTGATCTTCCTCAAGGTTCCTCTCTTTCTGGTGTTGAAATGCCTTTGCCTGATTCTACGTCGCAGATGGAGGATTCAAGCAGTGTATTTCCTGTGGTTCAGCCCCCAGTCTCTGCTGCTGTACCAGCAGTCTCTTCCGTTACAATAACTCGAAGGGATCCTCGTACTGCAGGCCACCGGTCATCTGTGCCTCACATAGTTCCTGATATTCCTGCTATGCCAGCAAATATTCCTGTCCCTGTTGAACCTGTGGTTGTAGAAGCAAAAGGTCCTTTGCCTATGCCCCCTCCTGCCCCAGCATCTCTAGCCCGACCTGTGATACCAAAACCAGCCTCTTCACAAGATCTGCGCAATTATGGGTCCAGTACAACCAGGTGCAACATTGAATTGTATTGAATTATATTGAATATATGACATTTGGTGTAAAATGCTTTTCTTTCTACATTGTTACCATTTTAGTAAGGAGTAATATTTGTAAATCTGTATTTTTATCAGTGTGTCAGAGCCCACTCCTGAGGGTGAAACCGCTTTGTTTTTGTCTGGACAAGAGATGATGTGGAAAGGATTCATAAACATGCACTCTGTTGCCAAGTTTGTCACAAAAGCGTATATGGTTTCAGGATCATTTGAGCATATTAAGGAGGTTTGTTTTCCAAAGACTTTCTTAAAGGTCTTCATATTAATTTGTGGGGTTTAAGTTGAGTTATTGATTAATTTTATTTTATTTGCAGGACTTGCCTGACACCATTCATATTGGCGGTAGAATATCACCACACACTGTTTGGGATTATGTGGGAAAGTTGAAGACTTCACTGTCAAAAGTATGAAAATAAAAAACAAATTTCAGATGCAGATTCAGAATCAAATTCAGAACTTAGAAAGTCAGCCTAATTTAATTTCTGTTTTTTGATGCTGAGTTTTCTTTTTTTCAGGAACTCAGTCTCATTCGTTTCCATCCAGCAACTGAAGAGGAGGAGGTGGCGTATGTGTCTCTTTTTTCTTATTTCAGTAGCCGTAAGCGGTTTGGAGTAGTGGCAAACAGCAACAAGCGCATTAAAGACCTTTACCTCATCCCTCTGAGCTCAAAAGACCCACTTCCTGCAAAACTTCTGCCATTTGATGGACCAGGTAAGCATGTACAAGGATATTATAAAATCTCTTTAAAGAATCATCTTAGTGTCTTCCCCAGACTTTTAATAAAAAGCAGTTTATGTTAACGTAAGGTAAGCAGTCTGTATTTAAACTCTTTATTCTGTGAATAGAAAGCTTGTTCCACAATTTACAAAATGGAAAACAAATCATGGCCATATCAAACGTGCTACAATATGTAACTCATATACTGAGTTGTTTGTGTGCTTAATTTTGTGTGTTCTTAATTTTGTCTGCAAGTTGTCATGTATTTTACGACTTTCTAATAAAATATATCATGAATCCAAGTTTGATGTCCTAGATATTTGTGTCTTAGCCTTTTTTCAGGTTCATATTTTATTGTAAGAACAAGTGTTTAATAATGGGGTTGCTCAAAGTGACTACCTATAAATGTAATGTACAACTTGTGCCACCTCACTGAAAATTACACTTCAGAATGAAAGTGTTTCCATTTATGCTGTCTGCTGTTGGACTGGCTATAATATCATGGCAACCGTGGTAAGTCATATTCGGGACAACATCCTGTCTTGTAAGGAAAACAAGGAAGTCGTCTGACCAGCCCAAGGAGTTATTATAACTTAGTGATGTTCGCCAGCAAGTTTCTTATCCTGAGACAAATTGCATAAAATTTACATAATTAGAATTGTCATGATTGGCATAAATTTGCCAGAGGAAAAAACATGAGTAGTGTTGTTATTGATGAAATTCTGTTATATCAATACATGTCATATAATTCATGGTGTGTAAGGAAATATTTATGCTAAATTAACAAAGCTTTTTTTGTGGTAATCTAATTACCATTAGTAAATTCGAATGGTTGGTTACTAATTTAATGTTTCAAAAGGATAATTTGGTTAGTACATTAAAAAAAATAACATAAAAATAAGTTTTGTATAGGTAAGTTTTAACAGTTCATGTTACCAGTTTGTAGTATTTTGTATTATGTGGAACAAGCTCTCTTTTATGTGTATTTCTTACCTATTAAGATCTATGTAAAAATGTGTTATACAGGTTTATGTCCTAAAGATCCTAATCATATATCTATAGAGAACTTATTTGTAAAATAATGTTTTTGCATAATTTTTTGCAGGTCTGGAACCAGCTCGCCCCAATCTCCTCCTGGGGTTGTTGATTTGCCAGAAGGACAAGAAGCGTTCTGGAGCCCCTCTAGAGAATGAGGAGAAACGTTCTAAAACTCTAAGAGATGAAGAGACAGGCCTTCCAAAACCATCCACTGTTGGTAAATCTGAAATTAAACAGGACAAAGTTCTTCGATCTAGTCTGGATGCCATAAGCACAACTCCCCCAGGCACCCCTCCACCCCTCACTGCTGCTGAGTCTTCAAGTTCTGTCTCTTCTGTGTTTTCCATACTCTCCTCTGTGAAAGCACCTGGTATCAGCACTAGCACAGGCAGTAATTCTCCATCCTCCAATGTCTCAGCACCATCAACAGCCACTCCACTTCAGACTATCCTGAAAACACTTTTTGGTAAGAAGAAGCAAGATTCTGACATCTCGTTATCACCTTCAGATCAAAGTGCTGTAGATGTCTCTGTGCCCATGCTAGATCCAATTGTACAGCAGTTTGCAGTAACCAAGGGTAGAGAAGTAGAAGTACAGGACGATAGACCATATGATCCTGAAGAAGAATATGACCCAGCTGTTGGCTATGGTGCAGAAAATACCCATCATACAACAAAAGTATTGGCTGCCATTAAGCAAACGGAGGTCACCACTATGATGGATGATGTTGCTTATGACCCTGAAGATGACTCTCTTTTTAATGACGCTGGGGTTGATCCAGGTGCTAAAAAATTAACTGAGCATCAAAAAGTGCTTGAAGACAAACATATTGAGGAACAGAAGCACGAGGAAGCAGTTCATCAGCAAATGCCAGAGACTTTGGTTTCTCAGCCTGTTACAAGTCTCTTAGCTAACAGTCAATTGCTTCAGCTTGGTAAAAAGGTTGAAGAGTTGGTGGCAAAGAGTACAGCTGCTCCAGTTATTAACCAGAGAAGAGACCCAAGGCAGAGTAGAGACCCTAGACAAGCAGCTGCAAGTAGAAGGCAGACTTCTGATTCCACAGAGACAGAGGATGAATCTCCTGTTACTACAGATAAACCATCTCCACAAGAAGCTACAATGATAGAGACATCACTAACACAAGCTTGCATGGCCGCAGACACACAAACTGCACAGCTGGACTCTACTGAAGATACATCAGTAGAGGAACCTTCTGCAACCGCAGATATTCCCGTATTGCAAGTTACTGCCACTTTGGATTCCGTGCAGCCTGCCATCCTGCCCCCAGAAGCATCCAATTCTGAGGAGAAAGTTGAGAGGGAGGAAGCAAGCAAGAGTGAAGTGGTGCCTTTTCTTGATATAGAGAGCACAGAAGTTTCTATTCCATTACTAGGGGAAAAGATTGATCCAGAGTTAGTGGAAAGCTACATGGAAAAAGAACCTGAAGAGGAACCCAGAACAAAGGATGATCCTATTGAATCTGAGATTAAAAGTTTTGAGGAGGTTTGGCCTAATTCTGCCAGCATTTTAAAAGCTGATTCATCCATTGGACAGTCTGTTTTAAAAGCTGAACAAGTTTCATCCATTGGCCAGCCTATTGAGACTACTGCAACCACATATTATAACATTTCAACTATCAGTACTTTATCTACATCCGTACACTCAGGGGTGCCACAAGATGTCATCCAAGACAACTCATCTTATATGGATTCTCACAGTTCCCATATACAGCACATACCGACAACAAATCCTGCTAACATTCCACCTCCAATATCTTTTCCTCCTCCAATTGGGCCTCCACCTATTCTTGGTCCACCTCCCATGCAAGGCCCACCACCAATGACTGTTCCACCACCCATGCATCTCCCTCCACCAATGTCAGGACCACCACCAATGCAGATTCCCCCAATGCAAGGTCCACCTCCTCCCCTTGGGGATAATGATCATTCTCAGTATCCACCACATGGTTCATATCCACCTTTCCAGAATCAGTGGAGTAGCAGTTCTCAGTTTGATGCTGCTCCAAGAGGTCCACCACCTCCAAATTTTACACCAAGAGGACCACCTCCATTCCAACCAATTGGTCAGAGAGTTCCTCCTCCTCAGATATTTGATAATTCTATGAATTCAATGCCCCCTCAGCATATTGGACAAAGAGGCCCACATCCAGGGCCTCCACTACCTGGGCCACCCCCTCCCAGCTTTGAAGTACAAAGGTTTAATGGGCCTCCACCCCCTTTTAGCTTCTCTGCACCTAGGGGCCCACCTCCACCATTTGCTGCCCCCCCTCCAAATCACTTTGATAATAGAACTCCACCACCATCCCACTTCCCGGGGCCAAGAGGCCCACCTCCACTTCATAACATTGGGGATCATGGACCTCCATCTAACATGTCAAGAGGACCTGGTGATCAGTTTGAAGATGGTGGAAACTCCTATCATCAAGGAATGGAGAAGCCCCAGATACCCTCACAAAGGCCTCCTTTTAGGGGACCACCACCAAACCACTTTGATGGACGAAGAGGACCGCCTGGTCCTACAGGTGAAATGTCAGGACAGCGATTTCCACCTCCAAACCAATTCCGTGGTTCACCTCAACACAGGGGATCATTTGAGGAACCACGGGGAAATTCATCTCAAGACTTTGATAGGCACCGGGGACCATCAGTTCAGCAGTTTGGTGGCCCGAGAGGTCCACCACCAGGGCATTATGATAAGGAAGCTGTTGGCCAGCCAACACGATTTAACTACAATGATGATAGCCCAAGTGATGTTAGAGATGTTAGACCTGTTCGTGGACCTCTGCTTCCAACACCACCTGAAGGTCCGATCCCAATACAGAATCGTGTAGGTGGACACAGCCCAGACACCCACCGTGATGACCACTGGAGACGTCACTCCCCTGAAATGAGGAGGCGAAGCAGTTCCAACAGAGATAGTGCAGAGCCACATAACCGTCCAAGTAGATTTGATGGTGGTTCGCGTGACAGAGATGCCCCCTCAAGATTGTCTGAAGAGAGGCAGCGTGACTTGTCCGAAGATAGAAGGAGAGACAGAGACAGAGAAGGTGGTCATGGTGGACGATCATGGGGCTGGAACAGGGAACATGAGCATGACCGAGGCAGAGAAAGGGATCGTGAAAGAGACCGGAGTAGGGAAAGAGAAAGGGAACGGGGTCGCAGCAGGGAAAGGGAAAGAGAACACAGTAGAGAGAGGGATCGCAGAGAGTCTGACCGATACAGAGATGGAGATGGAGACAAGAGGAGAGACAGGGAACGAGACAGAGACCGTGGCAGGGAGAGAGATCAAGACCGAAAAGACCATGACCGTGACAGAGCAAAGAATAGAGACCGAGACCGTGACAGAGATCGAGACAGCAGGGACAGGAGAAGAGAACGCTCAAGGAGTCGTGATCGAGAGCGTGGAAAAGACCGTGACAGAAGAGATCGGGACAGAGAACGGGACAAAGACAGAGGCAAGGAGAAAGACAGAGACAGACGGGACAGAAGCAGGAGCAAAGAAAAGAAAGATGAAAGAAAAGAAAGATCTGACAATTCAAGGGCAAAGTCTACAGAATCTGAAAACCCATCATGAAGGTCACTCATCTTGACTGTTGACTGACACAATTTTTTTTCTTTCTAAATTTGCATGGGTTTGAATGTTGCGTTTGAAAGTCCCTTTTGTACTTTCCTTGCTGAATATTTTATGCTTTTTACTTACAAGTCCTTGTTGTTGATAACATCTTCAGATGTACTACTCATGTGATGATCATTTTGTCAGCACAACATAAACTCTCCCTGTACCGCTATTTTAAAGAAAACTATGGAAAACTTCACAGATAAGAAAAAAACAAGACATGTAAATATGTATGTTTGTGTATATACAGGTATGTTTTTAACTACTTTTTTTTCTAAATAGAGAAGTCATAAGCCATATAGCTTTAAAACTGTTTAAAGGAAAAATGTCTTCAAAAGGTCTTTATATGGTAAAAGCTTAACCAGCATTTCATGAATGTGTCTTACGGCTATTGTTAATGATTGACCTGAAGGCACTCCAGATGTTCATTGCATTTGTTCAATAAATTCTCTGTGATTATAATAAATATTTGTGTGTTTTAAGTTTTTGAGAAGTTTAAATAGTTTTGAACATTTTATACATGTGTGAAATGGTTTATTCTTGTTAACTTTTATGTAAGTTAAATAGTATGGATTAAAATAACTTGCTTAAATGTTTCTACAA
The DNA here is from genome assembly GCF_019924925.1 of Ctenopharyngodon idella. NCBI lineage: Eukaryota > Metazoa > Chordata > Actinopteri > Cypriniformes > Xenocyprididae > Ctenopharyngodon > Ctenopharyngodon idella. The sequence goes on along the minus strand of NC_067230.1, from coordinate 6,681,247 downwards.
TTTGTGTCAAGCAGGGCACATTTACATTCTTTGCAAATTTGTTAGAATGTAGTTGATTCAAGACTGTCAGGATTTTCAATAGAAATTGAAAAGATTAAGTGCATTTTAGTAATGTAAAGATAATGGTTAGCTATATCAGTCGTTTTGCTAGCCTCTTTCAAGCCACTGAATTGGACTGCTCCCATTCCTTCAACCATATGGCCTCACTATATCATAATCATAATTTGACTAAATCACTTTTTTTTTTTTTAATAGGAAAATTATTTCAATATATATGGTCAATTTATGTATCATATTTAAAGTCACTTGCAGTACATTTAACTAGTTTAAATTTACTTGAGAACTAAATTAAAACTTAAAGGGTTTTGTCATTTACTCACCTCGTGTCGTAAGACTTTAGTTCATAATCAAAACTCAAATGAAGACATTTTTTAATGAATTCGAAGAGATTTCTTTCCCTTCATCGACAGTCTATGCAACTGCCGCTTTGACGCTGTAATGTTAAAAATCTGTAAATATGTTTATTTCGACTAAACCTGTCTCTATACTTTTTGGTTTTTATGTTTTATTCTTAATTGTAGGCCTATTACTATTTCTTCTTATTGTATTTGTATGTGTGTAGGCCTACTGGAAGCTTCAGAAAAATTACTTGTGTGTGAAAGCACATTTGGCACATCTGATTCAGTCGTGGGTCTTTCATGAGATCAAGTGTTTGCATAATGATGCATTAAAAAGTTAATGACAAAACGTAGGCCTATATTTATAAAACTTTACAATGCTGTTTAAGATTAAATGTGTGGATAAAATTGAATAAATATCTTTTCGTCAGGTTAGATACTGATTATTCACTCAAACAAACCCCTCAAATCAAAACCTCTCTACATAACCGTCGCTCTCGCATATCCGCCATGTTTGTAGTTTAAAAAAAAACACTTATTCGTGTTTGTAGTTCTAATCGAGTCCTCGTTCAATGCGCAATGGGTTGTGGGCAATAATAGCCGTAAAACGTGCATGGATCTGCATTTTCGATCCTATTGGAAAGTAGACCATCCGTATATCATCCTATCATTCAATCTGGCAAACGAAAAACGGGAAAAAAGGTCAATATTTCGTTTTTCTGTAGGCTATGTACAAAAAAAAAAGGGGGGGGAAAAAGTGAAAGCTGGTGTTCAAGAACGGCTCGTATGTTCTTTTTTGTTTAGCAGACGGAAAACGAGATTTCGACGCGATGTCTCAACATATTTAAATGACAGTAGGCCTATATTTTTTTAACCAAAATAAATTATTTTATTTATTCAAATCTATTGCGGAATAATCCTGTTGAAATCTTTTTCAGTGACCAAAATAAAAAAAAAACCCAGTAGCCTTGTTTCCAGGGTCATGCAAAATATAAAAGAACATTTATTTATTCATTGTGTGTTTTAACCATTTGTTTATATGTGTTTGTTTGAAATTTATTTCATTAGATTGAGATTCACCACCTTGTGTTCATATACATCTAATGATTAATGATAGACCCATCCATGTCATTGCAGTAGCTCATCAGTAGGTGGTGGTAAATACTCACAGAGGAAAGAGTGGGAAAGAATGAAATCGCTCCAACCATCCCACCAACTAATTTAAATTACCATCACCCAATAAACTTAATTTGCAGGTGTAATGTCCTGATGTATGTTTCCATAATTGTTACTCATTTTCATGAAAAGATATGAATACAACTTATTGGATTAATTATCACTTTGAAAAAGATCTGCAATCTCTGATTAAATCTATAGAAGCAGAATGCACAAAATTCAGTAATTACCTTGCAATGTGTGTCTTTTTGTAAATGCCAACTTATGTATTTTGATATGTAACTGTATGTCCTTGTAACATGATTTTTTTTTTTTTTTTTTTTTTGGTCCTGGTAGCAGCACAAGTATATGGTTTGTGATATCTATCAATCCTGCCCTTTTTAAGGTCACTCCGAATGATACCCTCAATGTCATTTCAGTGCGGTCCAGGTGTCTTATCATTTATCACAGCCAGACTGTGTAAAGAGCAGCAAAAGGCTCGCAGAATCCAGAATAAAATATTCATTTTACAGAACCTCTCCATCATTCTGTTGAGCTGAGTTTTTGTGGTTTGTCTCGCTATAGATACCTGCACACACACACTCAGTGTGTGACCTTTATCTGTGCCTGTGATGTGAATTGTTCTGCCCAGCAAAATATATCAAACAAAATTGAAGTGTGGCATGACATGGAAATAGACATGACATCCTTTACTTTGTGTTACTATTCAGCATCTTAGTTATGTGTATATTACACTGGTTCTTGACATGATGACTTGATTTAGACTTGCTGCTACACCTGTGTTGAGAATAAAGGTCGATGATATTCGACTGCCCACCTTTACCACCCTAAATAAATAAATAAATAAAATAAAAAATAACTTTAACCAGTCTAAACTGGTTTTCAGGTCTTAAAGGTGCTGTAAACGATTTTTGAGAAACGTTGATATTTGAAATCAACCCAGACAAACACACCCCTCTCTTCATTGCTTCGCCCCCAAATTTAACAAACATGCAATGCAATAGTGGATGTCTCTTTATCACAGCTGAAGCGAAGCAAAATAATGCTTTGTGAAAATTTAGCTAAGATGACGAACAAACAAGGAAGAACAAAAAATGAACATACAGTATACAAGAGTTTGTTGTTAGTCAATGACACTCAAAACTATCCTGTCTTGGATCTGTGAAACAGCAAAACCAATGTTACTCACATATGGCACAGAAACAACGCAACATCTGTGTCCATTTTCAGGCCTTCCAGCTTAGGTCTTTCCATGGCTGGAAAGCTTTTCTAATATTAGCGTGTGTTTTAAAGCTCTTGCCTGATCATAACCAAAGACTATAGATATAGAAAGACTGTTCACTCTTATTACCTGTGAATGGGATAAACTGCAACGTGCAATATGGCGGAATGCGTCCCGCCTTCTAAGTAAAAGAGCCAATCGCTGATTGGTAAAGTCATCGCGTCACTGCAGCTGCCTTTAGAAGCTTCGGTTCCCATAGAAACATGAGACTCGCGCTTAGGACTGCACATGCACATTGGGTGGTCTAGCCTGAAAAATAAGCTTTTTAACGCTATTTGAGCATAAGAAACAACATTTATGGGACAGTTCATGTCAGATTTTGTTGCTGATATTAAATATGTTATTTAATTGTGAGTTCAGCAAGCAGTTTTTGAGATGTCAGGATTCCCCCAGTCAAATAGATAGGACTTGGATGCCCGAAATAGCTGCCCATTGTAAATATGGCGGCCCAGTGAACAGACTTTCCTTGAAAGGGACTTTGTCATAACCCTTGCTTTTCCAGTGATATTCCCCTGACCTTTTCTCTTTTGTCTCTCAGCCATCTCTCTTTCAACAGTCTTTCTTCAAATCTCCCTCTTGCTCAATCTCTCTCCTCCACCATCATGAGTGGACACGCCCCCTACTGCTCATTGGCTGCAAGTGTGTTGTGGTGCTCGGTTTGATCAACTTTCAACAGTGTTGCTCAGAAATCGCTTACTGCGCCTTTAACTGGTCTCCCAGGTAAAAACTAGCTTGGTCAGGCTGGGAAACCATAAAACTAGCTTAGTGTGGTTTTATCAGGGGTTTTTTTTTTCAGCAGGGTCACAGTTTATATTAGGTGTCTTTTTAATTACTATGTACTTACATCATAAATAAAAAATGTTAGTTACATTGTACTTATCATTGTATTGCAGAATACTTGGTGCTATTGAGGTGGGATACGGGTAAGTTAGGGACAGGTTTGGTGGTATGGTTAAAGGCAGGAACACACCAAGCCGACGGTCGGCCGTTGGGCAGTTTGTGTTCGTTGACCAACGGTGTTCCGCACCATAGGATGAAGTTGGTCTTCATCTGCTTTTTTTTCGGCCAATTCGACATATTGAATCGCCGTCGGAGCTTGTCGGTCCGTCAGGCCTTCTGATTATTCTGATTGGCTGTTCAGCTACTGCCACCTGCCGGTACGGAAAGGCATTTCTTCTTACGCAGCCACAGAACGGACGTGCTACTTGGGCGTAAGGTGTTGAGCGTCGGTTTGGTGTGTCAGGGCAACTTTGGACCCAGACGCTGCCGACGTGAGCCAACCCCGCAGTCTGCTTTCTTCACCACTAGTTCGTCGGTAGACGACAGGTGCATTGTATCAAATTATTAATTAGAATGTTAGTCCATAGTAGCAGTGGGACAGGGTAATAAAAAGATTCTCACATAGTTCTTTATAGTTCAGGTGGAATGGGGTAAAGTTCCTGTCCCAAATGACGTGCTGAACTCTTGCAGTCCTCAAAATAGCACACTTGACGTGTATTTCCTGTCCTGTGGATTTGATTTGAGCAATGTAGTGAATCAAATGTAGTGAAACTAGTGAATCAAATTTACCTTGATTATTTTATTGAGTGCAGAAATGTTGTGATTCACTTCTGTTTGTGTTGTGACGGTTAAACTGTTGTTTTGTGCCCTCCAAGCCTCCATAGAATAGGCATACTGCAGTATCTGCAATACAAATAATAATAATAGCAAGTTTGAAACGATCTGACACCTTTATTACCCATGGACACTGCAGACATGCTGCTTAGGCCAGAGAGATGGGAAAGACAGAGAGAGAGAGAGAGAGAGAGAGAGAGGAAGAGGGGCAGAGCACTGAATGATTGATTATTCTCTTATACCTTTGTGGTTTGATTAAAGCGTCCATGATTTATCTGCACCACTCACAACATCATTACACCATGTACAGTATCTCTGTGTGTGTGTGTGTGTGTGTGAGTGTGTGTAATCTAAAGGTATATTGGATCGCATGCTAAAAATATCACAAACAAAGGCCTGCCAAGAGTGTTTGCATAAATGGCTGTCCTCTCGATAAATATCCTCTCCTCTACTGACACCTCATATTAAAATGGGAATCATCCCCTGTTGCGCGTACTGCACGTATTAGGTTATTTAATACTTGATGGATGTGTTTACTTTAAGCAGATGTTGCCTAGAGTGTAATAATTTAGCACCCATCAGTTGTGCATCTGGTCCACTTGTAGGCCTTTACTTCAGCTCAGTTTCATAATTTCAGGGAAGACAGGTGTAGTCTGCATGGGACCATGGGCATCCTATGCAGTCCCAATGGTTTCATATTGTTTTGAATAGCACTGTTATCTAGATCAGGGCTTTTCAAACTGAGGGTCCATGGAAAATTAAATGAAAATTAGATCCACAAAATCCATTTAAATGATAATAACAGCCGTCAATTGCAAACCTGTATAACAGGGGTATCCAGTCCTGCTCCTGGAGAGCCACCACCGTCCTGCAAAATTCAGCTCCAACCCCAATTAAACACAGCTAATCAACCAGCTAATCAAGGTCTTACAAGGCCTACTATACTTCCAGGCAGGCGTGTTGAGGCAAGTTGGAGCTAAACTCTCTCGTTTAATGAAAATACAGCTAGTGCCATCTTGCGCTTTAGTTATTGGCGATATAGCTGCCACCCAATTTCACCCAAGGCTTGTATACTCTTATATACTTTGAAAACTACAGGTATGTGTGTTGGAGCATAGTTGCAGCTAAATTCTGGAGGGCTGTGGCAGACAGTTCGCAGACAGTTCGCTTCATACATTCAGCTTTGTTAATGCTGTCTCCTACTTTGTCTTTTCCTTATAGCATGGTCATATTTGTCTGTAAGTATATTTTGTCATCTTTGTATTGTCTCACCCAACACAATTGGTTTTTAAAACATTCTACAATTGTAACTTGTGATAATATCTTAAACTTAAGAGGTTAAGTTCGTTACAATAATGGTTTATAGATTTCAGCCTATATGCAGCTATTGAGTACTACTGTCATATAGTGGCTACTGATATTTTTGCTATTTTGATATTTTTATAACATCATATGTCAGCAGATGTCATCAAAGTCACCATATTTTTAGGTTTTGGCTGTCTGAACTTATCGGAATGATTTTTTTTTTTTTTTTTGAAAAAAAGTAAAAGAAATATTAAATATAACATAAAAATTAAAGCTGCAAGCAGGAAAGAAAAGGCCCTTGCACCTGGGCTCACCGCTACCCGTTGGCCTTAGGAAAACAGTAAACAGTGGGCTACATGCATGTAAGCGGGTAAATACAAGGGAAATATGGCAAAGTAATTTCAAAGTGCCACACTTCCTGCTGCCAACAGGTGGTGCTTTGACTGTAACTGAATGTTGCCATGTAGATGTCTTCAGGCCAGGACTGTTTTCAAACATGTGAAGTTTGTGGCAGATCAGACATTGTATGCCTGAGTTAAAACAACTTCCTGTTTCGTGGCGTTAATCGCATACATTAGCACTTAACCAAGTGTTTCATGATTTAACATGTTTCTAGTATGTTTGCCACTTCGTGGCATATTGAAATGTGTTTCTGTGAGTGAATTACAGTGTAAAGCATGCCATTTCCTGTTGCCAGCAGGTGGCGCTATGACTAACTGAATATTGGCATATAGATGTCTTTATGCCAGGACTCTTATCACACATGTGAAGTTTGGGGCAGATCGGACATTGTATGCCTGAGTTACAACAGCTTCCTCTTTCATGGCGAAACATCAGACTTTGTCATGCCGCCACGGACACGCCGATCAACGAAAACTCTAGATCTTCGTAATTTAACATCGCTAAGGCCACAAATTTTGCAAAGTTAATTCAAAATATCTGACTTCCTGTTAGTTTTCAGATTTTGCTCCAAGAGACTTTTTTGTAGGTTTTGGGCTGTTAGATGTGTGTACCGCATTTCATACTTGTACGTGAGACGTAGGGTCAGGGGCACTTTGTTGAAATTTTGTAGGTGGCGCTATCGAGCCATTTTGCCACACCTAATTCAGAAACCCATATCAGATGTAAATTTTCGCCACTTCTGACACATCTGGAAAGTTTCATGAGTTTTCGAGCATGTTTTGGCCCTCAAAATGTGATTCCCCTTTCATGGCGAAACATCAGATTTTGTCAGTCCGTCACGGACACGCCCTTTAACGAAAACTCAAGATCTTTGCAATTTAACATCACGAAGGCCTTAAGATTAGACTGACCATATATGATGTGCTTCTGGTTAAATCTCTATAAGGAGTTAATCACAGTGTAAAACATGTCACACTAAACTCTAGATCTACCATTTACCATTTACCATTTACCATTGCAAAGGCCTTTAGATTAGACTGACCAAATATGACCTTGATCTGATTAAAGCTCTAGGAGGAGTTCATTAAAGTACAACTTGTGGAAATGGCAAAAACTGCCAAAATTTTTCAGAGAAAATTCAAAATATTTGACTTCCTTCCTTTTTGTAGGTATTGGGATGTTACATCTTTCTACCGAATTTCATACCTGTACGTGAAACGTAGCACGAAGGGCACTTAATTGAAATTTTGTAAGTGGCGCTATCGAGCCATTTTGCCACACCTAATTCAGAAACCCATATCAGATGTAAATTTTCACCATTTCTGACGGGTGTGCAAAGTTTCATGAGCTTCCGAGCATGTTTAGGTCCTCAAAAATGTGATTCATTTCGGAGAAGAAGAATAATTGGCCGAGCAATTACAATAGGGTCCTCACACCATCGGCGCTCGGGCCCTAATAAGCATATTTTACATTAAAATATGGTACTTTTAGAGGTAAATAAATTTAAAAAAATACCCCAAAAATCACAAAAAAATGCATAAATAGATAGATTTTATCGAAGATAGTGATATGACATTTATTTAAAAAAAAATTTGGATCACACCTGAGGGCTGCTATACGAAGGATGCTTGAGGGTTAATTAAACTGCTCAGGTAATTATTGAAAAATATTATTGAAAACACTTTAAAATCAGTGAGAGCTAAAGAAATTACTAGTAAATATAAAGATACATTTTAATGAACATGTCCCCATAATTTGTACCTTTATAGCATGTAAACATTTCTGGCGTTGCCTTTATTGCTGATTTGATTGTCAGCCTCTACTTTTCCGCAACAGACCAAAGCAATACAGCAATTTTCTGGTGTTATGATTGGTTGGGGCAGTCTTCAGCCCCTCCTCAAACTTTCCAACACACAGCCCACTTCAAACTGATTTTAATCAGTGCACAACTCAAAGAACAACGCTATCTTTGCCTAAAGTCTGACTGGGTGGGCAAGACAGATGTTTGGGTGGGCTCAGCCTACCCTTGCCCATGCCTAGATCCAGCCCTGGTTCTTGCCATGAAAAACATCTGAACTAGATTGTAAAATGCCTTTTAAAAGATCACATAATCCATAGTAGCTCATTGCAAAGGTAAAAGATTAATGAATCATCTTACAAAACAATGAACACATTTTTAGAGCTGTTTCTGCAAATCGCCCAAGTAGGCCTACTAGATATAAGACGTGTAAAGGACTGTTACTGGTATGCGGGCAAGGTTGAGATTTCTGTGTACTTCCCGGTTGGAGGGGTGGGTTGTGGATGCTGGTTTGCACTTTGTGCTTCCTGTCTGATGGGCCAGGCCCTTCGGCACTTCCTGCTTGGAGGGGTGGAGGGTGTACTGTGACCTTGCCTCATGTTTTTCCCGCTGGGTTGTCCCATCGAGCCACTCTAAGATGGGGACACTGCAGAACTCTCGCTGGTGGGGCAAGGAATAAGTAATAGAGGAACAGGAGAGGTGAGGCCTATACTCCATACGAGTGATCGACAAAAAATACAGCCAGACAAAGTCATTTCAGTCTGAACCTATCTCATGATCAGTCACTGACAACAAAAAACTTTTTATTCATTTAAATAAAAATTAACATAAATTGTCATTTTTTTGCAGGTATGTTAGTATATAGCTAGAATGAGATTTGAAAGTACACTAATTAGATAAACAAGCTAAATTACTAATGATATATGTCATGCGATATCATGAGTTTTTTGATACGGGCATAATTATTGTGTTTTCTTTTTTGGTATAGAGTCTATACCAAAAAAAAAACACAATAATTATGCCATATCAAAAAACATAGAGACCTCTTTCTATCTTAGAGAGAAAAGGTAGTAGGGCTGCATGATTTAGGGGGAAAAATCTAATTGTTTTTTTTTTCTTTCTTTTTTTTTTTCAGAAACAAATTGCGATTAAAAAAAGCTCTATTTTGCTGTGCTTTTTTGTATGGCTGCACAATTTTACCAAAAATTTAGTGATTATATATCAATTTTGACTGTAAAATAATAGGAATAATAATAATAACTAATATTAAATATATAATAATTATATTTTTTATTATTTATTGTTAATATTTATTATTATTACTAAATAAAAATATTAAAGTCCCCCTGTAGTCAATAATTTTAGCCCTTAAAACTCATCTTTGATCACCAAAATTACACATTTAAACGTTTTTTCCTGTGAAACAAAATTCTTAATGGCTTAAAATAGCTTGAATGTAACTCCACACCCTTGCCTCAATTAATATACACGGATCTAATATGATAATTAGCTCCGCCTTCAATCACTCGCACGAGCTCAGAGATCAACGGTCAACTTACTGAGGTAAACGCTGCACAGTGGTATCGCTTTTTACAACGTCAGACACGTAACGGTAATTAATGATTAGCGTTTTGCTTGACTATGTTATCAAACCGCTAATAATGTGTTACACAAACCATGTTTACATTCACGAGTCAGACAGCTGCCTTCTAACAATCAGTATCCTTAGAAACGCTTCAAACAACTCAGAATGTCAGTGGACAAAGGCATATAGTTCATCATAACATCGTAATATGCATCACACACCCGCCATATTGCTAAATCTACCCGATTTTTCATATCAACAGAAAAATATACCGGGATAACCTTCTTTTGAGACTCCCTTGTGTGGTCAGTTAATGATAAGCTAAAGCCCGCCGGCACGTGATTGGTTATAAGGTAGTTTGTGATGTCAAAAACACCAGCGATTTCAAACCACGGGTTTGAGACTGTCTTTAGATCACTAAAGTTTAAAAGAGAAAATACTCAACAATGGTGTTGACTTATGAATTTGCACATGGTTTGTCTTAAAGCATGTTAAAAACACCAGATAGACATATGAACAACATTAAAAAACTTGATTTTCACCACAGGGGGACTTTAAACAAAATAAGAAATATTAGGCTAGGTCTACTATTGTAATATTTCATTGTAAAATAAAAATACAAGTATTATAGAAAAATATTATAATATCAAGCTTTTATTTTGGTGGAAAACCGCAGGGAGCCCTTTAAAGCTTCCTATTTGTTGACAACAGCCGGGTTATCCATATCATAATTTTGGGTTTATTTCGATTAATCATCGCAGCCCTTAAAAGTAGCAACTTTGTTTATTACAACTGCGACTTTGCTTCTCATAATTTATAACTCACAGTGTAACTATTTCTTATTTTAAACTTTATCTTATTATTTTTTATTTTAAGGTGATGTAGTGACGTAGTTACATGTTACTACATGTACTTACTATAGTAATAACAGTAAATTATGCATAATTACAAGTAACTAACCCCAAACCCTAACCATAACTCAATAACTATATGTAGTTAATTAATATTACTCAGTACTTATTTGAGTACGTCACCTTAAAATAAAGTGTAACCAATTTTTTTTCTCTGTGCCAGAATGCTACATGAAATACATTAGCTCTCTAGGATCCCAGTGCAATGAAACTTCAAGAGTTCTAGGCCCTGAAGGAGGGAAATTACCCCCTTCGCTATTTCAGCTCTCATTTATTCCTGCCTCTACTTCCTGTTTCCTGTCTCCCTCAGTCAACTTCCTCTCCCACCTCACCTATGCAAGCCAGAAGATGTTTGGGATGAGCCGCTGAGGAATCAGAGAGGAAAAAATGAAGTAACATGTCTTTTAAGAGCTATTATTTTCAGTTGTGCCAAAGTATTTAATTTTGGCTTTAAACCTTAATTGTGTTTTCTTAAAGTGACTAAATCAAAGTGCTTTAAATGAACCAAATGAATGCATAAATGAGCACACTGATCACATTTTGACAAATACAGCTCAATGCCAGGAGTTGTGCTCTAACACAGTGAATAGATAACAAAGGAATGCAGTGTACTTCCACAGATCCAGCACACTGCCTGTTGTGAGGGATCCCACCCACAGGTTCAATCCTCCGGGAGTCTTTAAGCCAAAATTGAATTCTCTCCTCTTCTTTCCCTGTGCGCGATGCACATGCTAGGGTGTGGAGCTCAGGGAAGTAGGGTATATCCTTCCTCCCATATGAGGACATTTGGGGGGGTGGTTGGGTTCTGAACCACGGATAGAAATGGGGATATTTAGCCCTTTCTGTTTTTCATGCCTATATATTTTATTTAGACACAAGCATTATGGTTAGATTTAATATTGGTCTGTTAAAAGGTTTTTAAGACCTTATTACCACTGGCAAACCAGTATCATCAAGTTAACACTATAAAACTAATGTATACTAAACTAAATAACAACTTATTATGCAAATGTCTCATAAACATGCCTTTATGAGGCTTAATGATGTGTCTGTGGATGACTGTTGCTTAGTTACATTTCATTATTTCATATATGTTTCTTTTTTAATTAAATTATGACAGCATAAGAATGAAAAGAGGTGTTTCCCATTGTATTTTTATCAGTAGCAATGACTCTGTTTAATATTTAGTGTGTTATCGCTTAAAGTTAATAGAGAAGTAATGGATTGTAAAAATATGTTCTAGTCAGCTATGAGCATTTTTCATGACATTAACATAAAGTAAGTATTCTTCACTTCACACTTCAAGGATTTATTGCCTGAAGTAATAAACTTTTAAGTAATAAAATCATGAAACATTAACAGCCTTGCATGAACAGAGAATGTCTTGGTTACGTGTAACCCTCGTTCCCTGAAAGAGGGAATGGAGACGTACGTCAGAAGTGAACCGATGAATTGGGATATTGCATGAGAGCCCAATTCGTCGGTTCACTTCTGACATACATCGAACGTGACCGACTGAAAGGGAACAAAATGATCAGTGAAGGGGATGGGAATAACTAGCTAAACACTGCTAACATGACTTTTTTTTAGTAGTAGTTCAGCTACATATAGTTCAGCTATTTTCAAAGTAGTTTTCCAGTAACAAGCAACTTTTTCCAACAAAACACCCTCACAAATGCTCCTGTCTCTCATATGCTCTCATCATTCTGTTGAATCATTTTTTTCTCACATATGTAATGGTACAAAGTCTAATTCATTCTAGTTATTTGATTCATTTGGACAGTTCAGGTAAATTAATAGATTAAAAAAATGATTTATTGATTCGTATTCTTATACTACCATGTTTTCGACTTGTAAATTAGGGCATTTTGTTGAATGTAGTATTTAAAAATGGTTTATTATTAATATTATGAATATTTTTTATATAGATTTACTTGTTCAAGTTTAATACTGTCATCCTAATTTACATGATTCATTAAAAACCATTCCTTTTTTATTGTAAATTATAAATTATATAAAAACTTATTCAACATTAGAAAGTTTGGGGTCAGTAAGAGTTTTTGGAAGTAAATTAATACTTTTATTGAGCAAGGGTGCATTAAATTGATCAGAAGTGAAAAAAAAAAAGATTTCTGTTTCAAATGAATGCTGTTCTTTTGAACTCCATTCATCAAAGAATATGGAAAAACAGTTATTTTAAATTGTGATAATATTTCACAGTATTACTGACCAAGCTTTCAGGAGTGTAAGAGACTTCTGTAAAAATCTTACGACCACAAACTAGTGTGTGTATTTATTAATTCATTTATTTAATCATTTATTTATTTATGAAAATGTAGGCTATTGCCTCTTAAAGGGATAGTTCACCCAAAAATGAAAATTATCCCATGATTTTACTCACCCTCAAGCCATCCTAGGTGTATATGACTATCTTCTTTCAGATGAACAAAATCGGAGTTATATTTAAAAATATCCTGGCTCTTCCAAGCTTTATAATGATAGTGAATGAGGGGTGAGATTTTGAAGCCCAAAAAAATGCATCCATCCATCATAAAAATAATCCATAAGGGTTAATAAAGCCCTTCTAAAGTGAAGCGATGGGGTTTTGTAAGAAAAATATAGATATTTAAAATAACTAGCTTATACTGAAGTTAAAGGGTTAGTCCACCCAAAAATGAAATTTTTGTCATTAAGTACTCACCCTCACGTCGTTCCACACCCGTAAGACCGTTCATCTTCAGAACACAAATTACGATATTTTTGATGAAATCCGAGGGTATCTGATCCATACATAGGCAGCAATGTCATTGCAACTTTTGACATCCAGAAAAGTAGTAAAAACATGGTTAAAATAGTCAATGTGACTGCAGTGGTTCAACCTTAATGTTATGAAGCGACGAGAATACTTTTTGTGTGCAAAAACAAAACAAAAATAATGACTTTATTCAACAATTTGAACCGTTGTCATACCTAGTGAATTCAGTGCAGGCTTCCGTGTTTACGTCCGAATGCCGGCTCATTAAATAATGACATAAATTTCATTCAAAAATGAAAATTCTGTCATTTATTACTCACCCTCATGTCGTTCCACACCCGTAAGACCTTTGTTAATCTTCGGAACACAAATTATGATATTTTTGTTGAAATCCAATGGCTCGGTGAGGCCTCCATAGCCAGCAATGACATTTCCTCTCTCAAGATCCATTAATGTACTAAAAACATATGTAAATCAGTTCATGTGAGTACAGTAGTTCAATATTAATATTATAAAGCGACAAGAATATTTTTGGTGCACCAAAAAAACAACGACTTATATAGTGATGGCCGATTTCAAAACACTGCTTCAGGAAGCTTCGGAGCATAATGAATCAGCGTGTCGAATCAGTGGTTCGGAGCGCCAAAGTCACGTGATTTCAGCAGTTTGGCGGTTTGACACGTGATCCGAATCATGATTCGATACGCTGATTCATTATGCTCCGAAGCTTCATGAAGCAGTGTTTTGAAATCGGCCATCACTATATAAGTCGTTATTTTGTTTTTTTGGCACACCAAAAATATTCTCGTTGCTTTATAATATTAATATTGAACCACTGTACTCACATGAACTGATTTAAATATGTTTTTAGTACATTAATGGATCTTGAGAGAGGAAATGTCATTGCTGGCTATGGAGGCCTCACTGAGCCATCGGATTTCAACAAAAATATCTTAATTTGTGTTCCGAAGATTAACGAAGGTCTTACGGGTGTGGAACAGCATGAGGGTGAGTAATTAATGACAGAATTTTCATTTTTGGGTGAACTAACCCTTTAAGAAACTTCAGTCTATGTTACCTGCTTTCTATTTGTAAGTAATGTAGCTACTTTTTCAAAACAGCCTGACTGCATTTTAACCTCTTCAAATTATAATATATTACAAGTGTTGGAGTTGTTGTTTATAAACATGCTGCTGGTCTTGATATGCATCTCAGAAACAAGCATTCTTTTCAAATAGTGTGGTACATTCTCTAAAATAGGTATCTTGTGTTTATTCATCAGCTGAGGTGAACTGACACGAGGACAAGCCCATGCGTTTGATTTGCAGTGGTCAGATGACATATTTTTACATAGGGAACCTAACTATGATTAGCACAGTAAGGAGAGATCATCAGCCTGGCCCCTAGAGAACTCAGAGCAAATCTAGTGCCAGCGTGCCGGATTTCCTCAGTGGCTCATGACATATTCATTATAGCACAATTGTGAGGACCTTTGATTAAAATCAATCCTGTCCATGGCACACACTTCATTTGGACCATTTTTCCCAAGCATAGGTGTTTCTCAACACCAATCAATGAAGTGATGGATGGTAGCTGGTGTACTTAGGAAAATAAGCAGCTGGGTTAATGCACACGCACACATGCACGAAAGGGAGAGTTCCCATGACTGAATGATGTCGCTGTGTGTCACTGTCATGCTGAATTGCTGAGAGTGATTGCCGACTCTGACGTGCCTAATGCTTGTAGCAATAACAGCCCTAAATGCCCAGGAAATGAAATGCTCCACAGAGGTAATAAGGAGAGTAAATCCAAGGGCTCGTCGCTACTGGGTGGGTGGGTTGAGGAAAATGATATTTTATATTACCTCAGGCAAAAGACAAAGCATTTATGCAGAGGTGTATTATTGAGTCAGTTTTTATTTTGTGCATTATTTAACACTCATGGTGTAGGCTATTGTGATCTGAATCTGTGCATCTGTGTAATGTGCATTTTAAATTCAAACATGAAATTGACTAATAGGTGTCTTCAGAAGTGACTGTGATTTTATGAGTCAACATGAAATCAAAATTGACACTATTTACCTTGGTAATGTATGTTCCTGGTCTTATTGAGAATGATTTATCAGTTAATGTTAAAAAAAAAAAACTTTAATCCAGCTCCATTTAGATATTTCTCACCCACTGTATGCAATTCATTCATTTCCTGACTGATGAATCAAGTCCTTTTTTATTTTATTTTTTGATAAATTAATTCAGTTACACTCGAAAATGTCACATTACAGAATTAAAATGGGTTTGTAAACTGCAATTAACATTGACTTTAACATTTATTTTGTGCGAGAAACATCTTTGACAGTGTTTCTTGATTATCTTTAATCATATTTTCAAGAGGAAAAACACTCTTGGGTCAGTCACTATATATATATATAAACGGTTAGTTCCTGTCCTTTATTCTGATTGGTCAATAGCAGTGTTTTATTCATGATAAAACACAGCTATGACCGCTTCACCCAACAGTTCTGTGTATCACTACACAACACCCTTAGCGACCACTCTTAGCGACGTAAACTGTTTGTTCTCAATTGATATTGTTCATTGAAGCTTAGGCCTACTGTATTATGTAGAAGAGTATTGTGAGAAAGAGATCGAGTGAGCGAGTTTATTACCTGCATTCAGATTTAACATTTTCCTTCAGGTCAGTCCTATTTTCATAATAAAAAATCTGTTTAAACGTCCAATGTATTATCTTGTCCTTTTAACAGTTAAGGTGTTTTCCCGTGACTGACAGCGCTAGTCAAAGCATTTGTCAGTTGCGTCTTGTTCCGTGTTCACAACAATTCAGTCTTTTCAATATAAAAGTGCTGACATAGTGCTGCTGCACAAATAGCATATATCAGTAACCCATAGCAGATCTATACAGGTGGAGCTGAGGAAGGTGGAGGGTTTTAGAGGAACCCTGAAGCGCGCTGCAAACTGCTATAGTGAATATAACGAGCCATTTAAATGTGTGAGCAACAAACTCAATGGCTGCAGAAGTGACATGGACCTATCAGCTTGTGCCAAGTAGTTAACGTTGTAATTATCCTCAGCTACGTTAAGGACCCATCAGCCTGTGCCATCTAGAGTTTAATGACTGAACTATGTATGTTTATATAGATTATCTGTAGGTCACCATGAAATTAAAGTTGATGGGACAACCGGTCATTCACATGAGATCACAGGCAGCTATAGCAAAGCACAACCATCCAATTGCATGGACAAAATCAAGTCCTGCCTTAAATGTTTCTTGTTCAAGAAGCCGTTTTACTTGGATATACATCACAATAGACCAGGGGTGTCAAACTCTGCTCCTGGAGGGCCACTGTCCTGCAGAGTTTAGCTCCAACCCTAATTAAACACACCTGAACCAGCTAATCAAGGTCTTCAGGATTACTAGAAACTTCCAGGCAGGTGTTTTGGAGCTGGTTGAAGCTACAATCTGTAGGACAGTGGCCCTCCAGGAGTGGAATTTGACACATGTGCAATAGACCATCCCAACTGTCAGTTGAGGAAAATCAATCTTGGGTCAATCACAAATGATTAACACCAAACCTTTTGCGAAGATGCAAGTTTCATCCTCGTATTTATTTTATTTTTATTTATTTAAACCAGGAACAAACATCTCTTTAAGCTGATTGTTAGCAAGGGCTGGCATGATTAAAACACACAGGCCCTGGAAGAAATAATGTGAAACATGTTTAATGTTCCCAGTGTTTTGATCCATTTGACAGAAATGCTTTGGAGAGCATCAAGTGTCTTATCACTGAACAGTTTCCTGCCATGAAATGATGCAGCCAAAAAGGAGCCTTCACACTCCATTTGCAGGCATCATAACAGGACACCACAGTTATCTTTCGTCTGTCTCTCCTATCTGTTCGGTGTCATGACTGATGACGTTCAACACAGATGGAGACAAAGGGCTTTTGGCTTTCTCTGTGAACACCACAACCCACTAAATCATCACAGCCGTGGATGTGGAGGATCATATGAGTCTGGGTTATTGTGGCTATTGAGTGCCGAGTTGTGAATACTACAGTAGCTGCCATCAATTTTATGATCACTCTATGAAACTATAAAAACAGCAGCGGTCAGTGTTAGTAGCTATTGTAAAAGAATGCTGTAAAGTAGGGGTTATCTCTGTAATATTTAGAAGTATTACTCATTGGGCTGTAATCATAGATCACTGTCAGAGGTGACAGTTAGTGTAAATCCATTCTTGCTAGATTGTTTTTCTGTTATGATTATGTTTGCTCTGACATTTAAATAGATAGAAATTGTTTTTAAATTAAAAGTGATACTAAATGTCAGACATATTTACCCTTTATTAAACTGCTGGTGTTGTCATTTCCAATACAAATGAATAAATGATGAAAACGGAGTTCGAAATTCCAGATTTATTTTTTGCAACAGAAGAAAATTGGCCATCTAGTTATAAGCAGATGCACATAGAAGCATTCAAAATGCAGCATTTTTGAGAAAACTACTCAAAAATTTATATTATATAGCTTTTGATGGCTGCGAGGGTAATGCAATATTCAGCAAAAACATATTAAAGATACTTTGTCCTATATGGATAACACCATAGGCTGGATGGCCAGATATGGTCATTAATCACTTTAATCATTATATCATTATCCCCAACAGCCAGAAAAATGTTGAATTTTGTGTGTCCATGTGGTGATGGCTTAAAACACAGTCATGACATTTTAATCTTTTTTTATTTCGAGGTGAAATACAGGTCAGTGTTAAATCAGAGCAAATCTGTCTGTGCAAATCCCAATTTTGTCTAATCTTTCCTTCGAAAAACACAAATATTTTACTTTTCCTCAAATGTGTGTCACTGTGGAAACATTATTCAGTCATGCAACCATAATCCTGTATTATCCTGTAATTCTCCTCTGTACTTTTCAATAATGTACCACAAACAACATCCACAGATCTGCTAAACATACAACTTTAAGGTTCTGGTGATAATGCTACATATGTGTAAATCAGTGTCACTGTAGGAGTACATGTTCACTGTCATGCATTTTCATTACTGACTGACTTCTTGCTTGTAATAATAGTTTGAGGGTCTATTTGGTATATCTGTGGCAGTTATAATGGGGAATTTATTTAAACATGCTGCTATTAGCTTAGTGTCACATAAACCTCTTAAGGTCTTTCAAACTTTATAGGCCCAGACCTATGCAATAAGTCCATTCGTGAAATTTCCTCACTACTAAATGTTCCACGGTCAACTGTTAGTGGTATTATAACAAAGTGGAAGCAATTGGGAACAACAGCAACTCAGCCATGAAGTGGTAGGCCACATAAAATCACAGAGCGGGGTCAGCGCATGCTGAGGCGCACAGTGCGCAGAAGTTGCCAACTTTCTGCAGAGTCAATAGCTACAGACCTCCAAACTTCGTGCGGCCTTCAGATTAACTCAAGAACAGTGCGTAGAGAGCTTCATGGAGTGGGTTTTCATGGCCGAGCAGCTGCATCCAAGCCTTGCATCACCAATGCAATGCGTCGGATACAGTGGTGTAAAGCACGCCGCCACTGGACTCTAGAGCAGTTGAGACATGTTCTCTGGAGTAAGGAATCACGCTTCTCTGTCTGGCAATCTGATGGATGAGTCTGGGTTTGGCGGTTGCCAGGAGAACGGTACTTGCCTGACTGCATTGTGCCAAGTGTAAAGTTTGGTGGAGGAGGGTGTGGGGTTGTTTTTCAGGGGTTGGGCTTGGCCTCTTAGTTCCAGGGAAAGGAACTCTTAATGCTTCAGCATACCAAGACATTTTGGACAATTTCATGCTCCCAACTTTGTGGGAACAGTTTGGGGATGGCCCCTTCCTGTTCCAACATGACTGCGCACCAGTGCACAAAGCAAGGTCCATAAAGACATGGATGAGTGAGTTTGGTGTGGAGGAACTTGACTGGCCTGCACAGAGTCCTGACCTCAATCCGACAAAACATCTTTGGGATGAATTAGAGTGGAGACTGCGAGCCAGGCCTTCTCACCAACATCAGTGCCTGACCTCACAAATGCGCTTCTAGAAGAACGGTCAAAAATTCCCATAAACACACTTCTAAACCTTGTGGAAAGCCTTCCCAGTAGAGTTGAGGCTGTTATAGCTGCAAAGGGTTGGCCAATTCCATATTAAACCCTACGGATTAAGAATGGGATGTCATTAAAGTTCATGTGCACGTAAAGACAGACGTCCCAAAACGTAGTGTATAGTGTATGTATATAGTGTATGTCAGCGTCATTGTTTAGTCTTAAGATGCACACCAGTAATTTTTTTTTTTTTTCTAAGGCACGTTTATAAAAGCTACTTAAATGCCCTAATTCATCTAAGGACTAGTCCTAGTTTAATCTAAGCCCTGTCTGTGAAACCAGGCCTAAGTGTCTCCAACTAAGCATGCCAAAAGGCGACTGTGGCAAAGAACCCAAACTCTATCGTTGACAAAAAAAAAAAAAAAAAAAACCTTGGGAGAAACCAGGCTCTCCAGTCCTCTTCTGTCCAGACAAACGAACATGGTGTGGTTTAATTCCAGGCTGCATCAAAAGTCAGATTGTGGATTGTCATTCACATATCATTCAGAATATTTCATCCAGTTCCTTCTGCTTGAAGATTGGGATGCTTTACACTAGCATTTGGTGGGAGGGGAGTTGAAGCTGGCCATAGGGTCAGTGCAGAGGACTGGTTTTTTGTGGCTTTCGCTGAGGTTGTAAAAGATTCACAGTGTGCTTAGAATCAGGATGAAGTTATTTTACAGCAGATCGATCTGTAGGAGCCATATATTAGTTCCACTCATCATCTTTACGTTTGTTTTCTTGTTAGCTTTCGTGACAATGCATTCTATAGGTCACAGTCGTCAATACTTGCTTGCAATGATAAATTTGATCTTTTTTTTTTTTTTTGCTTTTAGTGCTATGATATTTTTTTTTAAAATAAAACTATATGTAATATTATTATGTTACCATATTATGCAGTTAAAAATATTTCCATCTGTTTTTTAAGATTTACACATAAAAATATATATATGGAAAAGTCCTTTAAATTGAACCAAGTAATGGTGTACATATTAAATTAAATTAAAGTATGAAATTATTAAAAATGATAAAAGTATGAACTTGTAAAATTAAGAAAACAAAATAAAATTCAAACAATATAGTTTGGCAAAGCAACTTATTTGCTTTGGTGTCATATTTTAAGATATGTCAGCACAAGTTGCTTTCAGTTAAAACAGCTAAAACTTGCATTTTAGCCTAGGACTAGGCTTAAGCCTTGTCTGTGAATCCAGGGTATATTATATTATATTATATTATATTATATGTAAGCAATAAGGTACGAGAGGCTGTGCTGTATCGTGAATAAGTCATGGCTGAAGGGCGTTGTTAGACACGACGCAAAGCGGACCCCTTCAGCCGTGACTTATTCACGATACAGCACTAGCCTCGAGTACCTTATTGCTTTTATAAAACGGTAACCACACAATACAAATATTAAAGCCAAAAAATATGTATCAATGCAATTTTCATGAAGTAAAATCACTAAAAGCATTCCTTCCGCCGGAAAAAAATAGTCCCTGACCGTGAACAGGAACAGAAGTTACATTATTACGCCATTAGATGGCGGCAAAGATTGTCTTTATGAGTGAGTCAGTCAGTAGCGAAGACTTTTGCATTGAAAAGACTGAATTGTAGTGAACACGGAACAAGACCCAACTGAAATGCTTTGACTAGCGCTGCAGTCACGGGAAAACCCCTTAACTGTTAAAAGTGCAAGATATTGCAGCGGACATTTAAACATATTTTTATTATGAACATACAGTTCGACTGACCTGAAGGAAAATGCTAAATCTGAATGCAGGTAATAAACTCGTTCAATCGATCTATTTCTCACAATACTCTTCTACATAATACAGTAAGTTTCAATGAACAATATACTATATTGAGAACAAACAGTTTACGTTGCTAAGAGTGGTTGCTAAGGGTGTTGTGTAGTGATACACAAAACCGTTGGGTGAAGCGGTCATAGCCGTGTTTTATCGTGAATAAAACACAGCTATTGACCAATCAGAATCAAGGACAGGAACTAACGGTTTTACAAATTATATTATATTCTTTATAAACTGTACTGCTCCGGTTGTGAGTCTCTTCTGCTTAAAATTGTACCTCACAGCATCCTAACACACACTGGCTCATGGTTGACTGATGTGAGCAGAAAGGAAAGCTGAGACATACGCTATCATCATAACCCCACAGTAAAGACGTTCTCAGCTCCAGCTCACTGCAGGATGCTTCATTCAGCAGGTAATTAAAACCATGGTATCTGTCTGAGACATCTTCACATACTGCGACACAGCTAGAAAGCCATTCATTTCCCCTTTGCGCACTCCACGATGTTATGAGGATTGTTGATACATTAAAAGGGAAAAACAATCCCTTTTCCATATGTACTCATGATTCTGGAGTGCATGTTCTAAAGATCTGTCTTCATTTACACAGTTGTGACACCAAGCCTAACCCTGGGATCATGAAGCGGCATAATGAAAGATGCGTTTGAGTGCTAATGTACTGCTGTGGTCCTCCTTCCTGCCGGTGAAGGGGGAGATGTTGCCAGAAAAAAAAAAAAAAAAAAAAACCTTAGAAGTGCAATGCTTTATGTGGCAGCATAAACACAAGCTGGACGAGAGTGAGAATAGAGGTTCAATATCAGCTCAATGGACAGTATGCCCTGAGAATGGTTTGTGTGCTTTTATGGGTTCTTCTCCCCTTAAGCATTAGAAGCAAAACATTATGAGGCTCATAAAATCATGCTGTTGTTATATATTGTGAGAGCCCCTACAGTGTTTTAACCAGCCTAGACAGGCTCGCAAGCTGTTCTAAGAATTGGAAACAAAACAAGATGAGTTTGTCAAGTAAAGGCCCTTAGAATATGACTAGTGCATTTAAGTTATGCTATAAGCATTCTCCCCTCTTTATGAATACATTCACTCAGCAGCAGTTCTGTTTGCAGTGCATAAGAAGAAAAGAGGTTCATATAGTCAGGTTAGTTTTAAGAGGGACTTCTTTTATATATAATTGCTCATTTCCATACAGTTATAATGATGTTTAATTAAAGCCATTATGAGCTCACCTTAGTTTTGATTTGGCATCAAGATATTCAGTTTGCTCTTCACACAGAGCTATAAAATGACTTCAAAAAACAGGACACATCATTTGGATCACTTCTATAGTGCTTTTATTCCCCATTCATTGTAATCAATGTAATTTTAGTATTATTTATATATTATCGTTTATAATTGTTTAGTATTATTTATATATTATTGTTTATTATGTATTATTATCATTTTTAGAGAAAATTTCCTTTTCCTTCAGGTGCGTAGAACCAAAAAAGATATACTAGAGCAAAACAGAAAAAAATGTCTGACCGCACACTGAATCCAAAAAGACTGAAGAGGTCTAGGAAACACAAAATGTATTTTATAAATAACCTTGCAATGATGCAATAATAAATTTTGTATTTTCTAGACCTCTTCAGTCTTTTTGGATTCAGTGTGCGGTCAGCCATTTTTTTCAGTTTTGCTTAATATCATTTTTATTAATATTTTGAATTAGTTTTTATTTTCAGTTTATTTATTTTCAGTTTTCATTTTAATTAAAATTTTTTTTTTGTAATTTTGTAATGTGCATGTCTCATTTTTATTAGTTTTTTTTTTATTTTAATATTTGGATTTGATTAATTTTTATTTCAGTTTTAGTTCAGTTTTTGTTTGTTTATTCCCAGTTAGTAATTTTTTTTTTTTTTTGTTAGTAAACGCAGTTGTCAATCCGAGCAGTAAATGTGTGCACAGAGCCTATATGTGATTTGCCAAAATATGCATGTACTGATATAGGTATAACATTACTGTGTAATAAAATTATTCCATAATTCCCAATCAGGATAAGCTGTATAATCTGTCTAGAAAAGGTCCATAGTACACACACACACACAAGATAAGTCCATGTGTGAGGTTACTCTGAGAGTAAGCTGTGTAAAAGCTGCCACATAAATCAAATCAGACATGTTTTAGGTTGGGAAAAAAATGGGGTTCAGGCCGTTTCAGTAGCCCCGTATAATGTGTGAAATGAGCCCCAGTGCTGGCTCAGCATTTCCCCTGTGCATTGTGCAATAAACAGCAGGTAAATAATAGTCTTTTATGTATAAAAGCTATTAACACGTGATGTGATTCCAGCTATGAGGGACCTTAGTGGTGATAAGATGGTGGTTATTATTATTAATATACAGTCTGTGATCGCTCACATGAGCATATATTTATGCTTGACTGAATCATATGTGATATGTATCTTTGGTGCTGTAGCTTCCATTTTGCACAGATTTTAAGTGCTCCATAATAAATAGAACCATTATTGCGGTACAAAATGTTCAAAGATGTTTTTGTGTATACTCATTAGCATCATCCAAACTTTACAGAGGGATATTTACAACTCATTATCAAGTTCACAGAGCATCTTTTCACTCTAATGGAACATATTTAGTGGCTGCCATGATGTTAATGTCTTTGAGTTTATTTACTTAAGAAAAAATAAGGCAAGCCTGCATTGCTGTCAAGTGAAATTGATCCATTTTAAAGGTGGAGTATCAAAGTGATAAATGAATAATGAATAAGGCTTTTGGATGCTCGGTTTGTAATAGCTTTAATTCTTCTTGTGAGTGAATTGTTTATTGTTAAGCAAGCATATCTGACATCAGACAATTAATTTAATTGTATACTGAAACCACTTAATATCAATATGTGGTATACAATATACTGTATATATACTGTATATAGTATATATATATGTAATTGTATGTAATATGCAATTAGTCTTTCTTTCTTTCTTTCTTTCATCCATCCATCCATCCGTTCATCCGTCCATTGTATCACCCAATGTTAAAAAAAGCAATGTAATAGTAATGACCCATGGTGGCTTGGATGTAACATTGCGTCCTGAATGGTTAAAGACAGTGTATGAGAGTGTTGATATACTCTGAATGTATTACTGCTTTGAGTTTTACAATATCTTCGTCTGTCTTCTCTTCTCTAGGTCAGTTCAAGGTCAGTTCAGGTAAATGCAGCAGGAGTTCATGGCAGGTGAAAAAGCCTTTTGTCACATAGACCATCCCTCACAGAGACAGTCATGGTCACAATTAAGCTTTATGACGGCACTTCATGAGCCCATGGGCCGTTTGTTTAGACGGTCCTCATCTAATCATCAACACATGATCAAATTTGTGAAGCTGCCTCTTGCAGAGTTACCCACACTTTTTGATAATGTCTAAATATATTCATAGAGCGCCCATGGGTCTAAAAGAATTAGCAGTAGAGGGGTTATAAATGGAGTAATAAACCAAAGAGAGAGAGGAAACTAAACCCACTCCTGTTGTGAGCCCAGCTGGCACCTCCACATCCAGTGTTAATGCTTTCGCACACACATTAAAAACAAACATACAAAATTGAAACAGTTATATTGCACAAAACCTATTTTGAGCATGTATATATGCAGACAAACTCCATAAACTGTCATATAAACTCCCACAGCTCCCACTGTTCCTGCCAAA
The DNA here is from genome assembly GCF_019924925.1 of Ctenopharyngodon idella. NCBI lineage: Eukaryota > Metazoa > Chordata > Actinopteri > Cypriniformes > Xenocyprididae > Ctenopharyngodon > Ctenopharyngodon idella. Next base: position 6,656,389 of record NC_067230.1, on the reverse strand, counting down.
AGCTCACAGCACATATATACTTTTATGGGTAGCCAAGGAGACGGTGGTCTAGTTTTTAATCTTACCTTTATTGTGTGGGGTCCTAGGTGTGGGATATATTTTGACAAGATGAACAACATAATAAAGCGGAGGTTTTTTTTATGTTATCTTTATTTCTCTCTGTCAATTTGTCTTTGTAGCTGATTTGTCCTATTGCTGAGAGTCAGCTTTGTAAATGTTACCCCTTCTGTTCGAACCAACCACTCTAAGCAGGACTCAAATCCGGTCCGCTGGCATGGGAGTCGGGCGCTCTAACAAGGAGGCTAAAGACCATCAGATGCACCTCTTGAGATCAGGGGACTGAGGTTTACACGCACAGCTCTTACCGGCCTACATCCGTTAAACTCACCCCCCTAAACCTCACTCCCATCTGGGTCACGGCACCAATGTAACCCCTCCTGTTCAAACTGCCTGCCCTAAGTGGGACTCGAACCCCGGTCCGCTGGCATGGGAGATCAGGGGAGTGAGGTTTACATGCACAGCTCTTACTGGCCTACATCCGTTAAACTCACCCCCCTAAACCTCACTCCCATCTGGGTCACGGCACCAATGTAACCCCTCCTGTTCAAACTGCCCGTCCTAAGCGGGACTCGAACCTAGGTCCGCTGGCATGGGAGATCAGGGGAGTGAGGTTTACACGCACAGCTCTTACCGGCCTACATCCGTTACATAAACACATGAACAATTGCACCACAGAGGTGACATGTAGAGGCTGAAAACTGTAGTTGACAGAAACTCACTTTTAACCTGTGTTGCCATGGCAGCAGAGCATCAGTGCAACACATCCATCATATGTGACTAAATGCCGCTGATATCGGGATGTACGAAGCTTGTCATAGAATGGAACAGGAAGATGATGTAATCACACTTCAGCACTTTGGATGGCAAGTGTTTTGGTTGTTAGTATACCCAAAAATGAAAATTATTTACTTGCTCTTGAAAGGGAACATGTTGGGGTTACACAATGTAAAGATGCGGTCATTCTGCAAAATTTTGCAGACAAAAAAGTCTATTGTCAATAGTGTAGCGATGTATGAAACAGCTCACACAGAAGTCACTTTTAAACCAAGAAGCTTTTTGTTGATCAACACGGTGAATTCGCATGACCAACTTGAACCCGATGCAAAGTCTATGTGGGGAAATGTTTTGCATTCATGCAAAATTCCAGATTACGTGGATTCCTTTTGAAATGACTGGATTTTTCTCAAGAAAGTTCGCCAAACTGTGGTAAATCCTTATGAAATACTTGATGGCCATGACATCAAAACTTGTACCTGAAGAGGAGATACTCTTATTACAATGGATGTGAAATACTTTAAGAAGGTGTAAAAGTATTATAGAAACAGTAAAAGATTAAAATAGTCTGTGCAGTGCAAGTCCAGCATGTCTATATTATTAATGGTTCTGAAAAAGACACAAACATGAATAGAAATTCAGCAAAACATTTCTGCTGATGTGGTGCAAGTGTGTGAATAAAGGATGATCTGTCATTGCCTGTTCATCCTTGACTGTATGTTCAAGCTGGAAAATAATGTGTGTGTGTGTGTGTGTGTGTGTGTGTGTGTGTGTGTGTGTGTTTAATGTGTATAAAACAGGCATGTTTTTAAAGATGACCTCAGCAAAGGTTGTCCCCATCTCATTGAATGGACCTGAGACACTGACTCCTGAGGGAATCCCAACAGAGCACTGGTGAGTGTCACCTTACTTTACCTTCAGTATCTCAGATTTAATCAGGTTCCAATCATCTCACCTCAGAAAGATCAGTTGTATTTCAATATAGCTGATTGATTATGGCAGAACTGAGTTTTGCAGAAAGGGAATGGACAGATTTTTGCATTGATTCAACAAAAGGATAGAAAAGCGGGCAGGTTAGTTTACTGTCTGGATTGTGGCTATAATTGCAGCCTATTGTTGTGGATTTATTGATTATTGGCTAATCAATAAATCTGTTGCATGGTTGTTTGGTTGTTTATCTCTAGTCTTTCTAAAAGTGACTTATTGAACTGATTCTGTCCTACCTCGTTTCCAAAATGCAGTGATGATAATGCCTTTCTGTGCTGTACTTGCTAACGCTGTCCGCTCTTGTCTTGCCCCAAAATAATTTTGATTCCAAAGGATTTATTTAAAGGTTTAAAAAAAAAAATAAAAATAAACCAAGCCTATAACAATAGCCCATCTGTTGCTTAACACTCTGAAAACCAGCTTTACAGTCTATCAAAGCTTGTTTTTTTTCATAGGAGCTGGAAAAATATTCTTATCTATCTAATCTGTAAAAATCAAAGGCTATGGAAGCAGCCAAACCTTGTTAAAAAGAAGTGAATTTAATGTACTGAATGTGCATTTGTAGTGTACTTCACATCTTAAAAGTATATTAAAAACTGTACTTGCGGATAATGCAATATTATTAAAATACAAGGTCACTTGACTGTAATAAAAGAGAGTACACTTTGTAATAATGCATTATTAAATGAATGAAATTACAATTAAAAGTTTTACTTTAAAGTACACTTTAAATCATTATGTTTCAATAATATTTTTCATGCTAGAAGTACACTTTTGATGTGTTGACTAACATACTAAAGCCTATGTTCTCACAATTATGTTTAGTTAGTTTCACTTTCATGGACTTTTAGTTTGTTTGTTGTCAGTTTCCTGTTTCCTTTGTCTTTGCTTCCCACCACTAATCTGTTTCTATGGACACTGATTCAATCACCTCACCTGTTAGTCTTTTAGTTCATGATCTTGTGTATAAATGCTGTATGTTTTCAGTTCCTCATTAGCTATGTTTCCATACAAAGTTGCGTATTTAACTAAAGGAAACTTTGGAATATCGCATAAAACATTTGCGAATAAAGCACTGTTTCCATCCAGTGAGTTGAAGAGAACAAAAACATCACTTCCTGATAAACTGGTGCTAAAAATCACCAAGAAAAATGGAAGTTGCTGCAGTAGAAGCCACTGTACATAATAATATAAATTACTTGTGCTGTCATGTTATCTTGCATTCAGATGCCTGGTGTTTGTGAACACAATTGTGTGAGGCGCTTCTGGGAGGGAATTATAATGAACCACTTTAACGACAGACTTTGCTCAGGCATTACAGACTGACCAAAACAGCATTTCAGATGCTGTGCAATGAGATCGGTCCACTGGTTGGTCCATTTATGCCATCCCATCACAAAGTCACGTCTTTTTTGATGTGCATCAAGGAATTTATTCAGTGTTTCCATCGTAGTTTATGCGCATGTTTTCGTATCGCATAAAAAAATTATCAAACTCATTTGAGCGCATACGTTTTTTATGCGCATTTTTACAATTTATGTGCATCTTGGCATTCCATCCAGCATTTTTTTATGCGATACCCCAAAATGCGCATAAAAAAGGGTGGATGGAAACATAACTAATGTCTGGTGTTGTTTGTGTACTGCACACTGTTTTTTTGTAGAGTTTGCTCATTGTTTGGATTACCTGATTCTGAGTTATTTATTAAACCTTGTGTTATTTTGATCCTTTTTCATATTTCTTCATCATCTTTGGACTAAACGTTACACTTGTAAAGTAGGCTAATTGATTATAATTTTACCTGTACTTAAAGTTAATATATTTTAAATATACTAAATTGTATCTTCATCATTACAAATGTGTAATTATAAATATATTTTAATACATTTCATATAAGTTTCAATAGAAATGACATTAAAGTATATTATAGACAATAGAGGGTAAAAATGAAATTACATATGATGTACTTAAGTCCTACTTAAGTGAAAAAGCACTCTAAAGTTCAGTAAATTGCATTTAATAAAAATTCAAAGCAATAACAACAAAAAAACATGTACCTGAAGTTTTGCAGAATATCTCAAGATGCTTCATCTGCATTGAACTATACAGTTTTGTACGTTTACATTAAGTATTTATTGAGAAACCTGATTAACCAGTGATTGTGCCTCCCTAATTTCACCTTCATTACTTATGACGTTTAGATACATGGGAGTGGCTGACAGCGAAGGCCATAAGAGGTTAGAAAACACAGATATTTTTAAACTTAGTATCTGCATCCGTTCAGTCTCATTTGGCTGAAAGATGTTAAAACAGTCACAGGAAAAAGTAAATTCAGACTAGGGGACTTTTTTTCACAGAGGTATTGTTCCTCTTGGGACCTGCAGAACAAAAGATCAGCAATTTGGTCTTGCTAATCAGCTTGGAAATTATCCTTTTGCACAGACCTGAGATCTGTTTTGTATTTGCTTTAGTAAGGGTTGAGCTAGGGAAGCCGGCTCTTGGATCATTGTGGCCTAATGAGGGTCTCTGTCATGCTGCTCTGTGTGCAGCTGTAAGGCGCATGTGTTTGTGTTTGCATTAGAATACTAAGCAAAACAGAATGTGAGAATGAATGTGACGGAAAAGGGCAGCCAGGCACTCTGCACCATTTTTCAAAAGAAATCAAGCTCTCCGGGGTCCATAAATCTATTGTGCTAAAGGCTATAGGCTAGTGTTTGACTGGCCCATTGTGCTGCGCTTTTAAAGGCCAAGCCACAAGTCTTTTTATGAGGCTTCCTGAGACTTTTATTCATGAACGGTAAATCGATGTTATTACAGTGCAGCTCTGAGGATTGTGTCTTTCTGAGAGGGGTATGGAGGCAAAACAAGAGACTTGTTATCAAGACCTGCCCTCCTGCTTAGCATAACCCACCTGTTAAAAATCTCACTAATCACTCTATCTCTCCCTCAGCAGGTACTTGAGTCAATTTTTCCCCTCTCAACGTTTGAAAATAGCAATATACCTCCATGATAATAATGCTGCCTTCACGTGCTATTGGAAATTTCTTCCCACTCATGAAGTCGTGATTACAAGCTCATCGCGTTCAAGTGTTTTGTTGTCAGAAAGAATAGGAATACAGGATACCAGGTTTACTCATGCCTATTTTTTGGGGAAATCTTTTTAAAGCCAAAATGTATAGAAAATATTTAATTTTGAATAAAATGGATCATCCCATTTATTGACAACTACATAAGTTCACCAATTCTAGATAGTCAGCTTGCTAACGATTCTACATATTTTCTCAGTGCATAAAACATACAATATATTCATACATGTAAATATGCACTACTTTAATGACAAGAAGCTGTTGCGTAAAAAGTTAATGTTAATGTTATGAAGCGACGAATACTTTTTGTGCGCAAAAACAAAACAAAAATAACGACTTTATTCAACAAATTCTTCTCTTCCTTGTCATTCTCTTATGCTGTTTATGTTGTAGACACAATGCAGCACTTCCAGGTTCTACGTCAGAATGGCGACTCATTACTGACCGGCTCCTGTATTAGCATCACACACACGCGTCGTGCTGCTCACATGTACAGCATCAGCCAATAATGAGTCGCCGTTCTGACGTAGAACCCGGAAGTGCTGCACTGTGTTCACAACATAAACAGCGTAGGAGAATGACAGGAAAGAGAAGAAATTGTTGAATAAAGTCATTATTTTTGTTTTGTTTTTGCGCACAAAAAGTATTTGTCGCTTCATAAAATTAAGGTTGAACCACTGTGGTCACATGGACTATTTTAATAATGTCTTTACTACTTTTTTGGACCTTGAATGTGGTAATTACGTTGCTTTCCCTTAGGGATCAGAAAGCTCTCAGATTTCATCATAAATATCTTGATTTGTGTTCCGAAGATGAACTTACGGGTGATGGTCTTACGAGAGTGGAACAACATGAGGGTGAGTGATTAAATTTCATGTCTAGATGAACTAACACTTTAATGTGGCTTTTTTCTTCATTATTATATCAGTGCAATTGTGTCATCCTGACATTTTTGACTTTTTTATGCTCTAAAAAAAATCAATTAATAGATCCGTACAAAAAGACATTGACCCTATTAATGCAAATGAACACAAGCTTAAAAACTGCTGCATAACAGACTGTTACAGTTGCTCTATAATCTTTAACTACACATATGCACTCTTCTATAACCCTGCATGGCTAGCGGTGTCGTATTGATTTGGCTTGAGAGGTCTTGGACTCCACAGGGAGCGCAGTCTTTGTTTGCTATTTTTGATGAAGTGCTGACTCCTGGCTTCACCTGTTTTTCTCCGGCAGTGTGTCATTGGTCGAGGGACTGGGGGAAGGTGAAAGTGTTTGTGTAGCTGTGCTTTTGAGTTGCCTAAGAGTGCTGATGCCATTTTTCTTTCATGTTCTCTTCTATTGTGGAATATGACTGTCTGACATCTGGAGATCACAGACTGGAGTGGAGCAGTCTGTTTTCTGTTGGATTACAGAATACCATCATATTAATGAGTAATTAAAATTATAGGTGCTAAAAAGTTTCTTACTTAGAATAGTTTAAGATAAATGGATGATCAATGAAGTGACAATCATTTTAATATTGTAATCCATCAATTGACCCTTTTCACATTTCCAGGGCTCTCAGAAGCGGAAGTTGTCATAGTTGGGTAAACTTAGCAGGGAATGGGCAAATATAACATAACAAATACATAACAAATGTTATAATTATATAACAAATATAATTGTTGTATTTCCATTTGCTTCAATATCAAAAGAAAAAAAAAATCTGTTTCTACAATTTTCCAAAAAAATATAGAGATATTGATTATGTTAGTCAGATGTCAGATTTGCCGTCACTCCCTCAGCCATTGTATTAGAAACCTTGCAGCGCTTTTTTTTTTTTGTCAAGATAATATAACATAAAATATATCGCATTATAAATGTGTATTACATTTTTCAAAGAAAATATGAAAAACTTTACTAGATTTGTGATGTTGATAATTGAAAACACGTCAACAAACGATGTTGATAACTTAAAACATGTAAAAAAAATTATGTAACATTGAGTTTGACACAAATCAGTGAGACTTCCTTCCATGAAAACATTTTGCAGTTTTAACCGTCCAAATGTACCTTTTCAGTACAATAATACTCTGCTTTTTTCAGCTAGCCAGAATTTAGAAACATTCAGTGTGTTCTTTTAAAGGCAGGTGTTATGAGAAGGGTGTTGAGAGACTCATATGAGCTCTGGGAAAAAGTCATTGACCCTCTTTCCCAATCAGTTTCCTGTTTAGGTCAGTTCTGTGAATACATGTGTGTGTTTATGAGTAAAAAGTTGGTTTCTGACATGTTTTTCCTCTTATCCCAGGCATGTGCCATAATGCAGCCATCCAGGTGGAGGGGCACAGAGCTCTGCGGATCTGCTCGGTCAGAAATATTTGTTCACAAAAGTCTAAAAACATGTTTTTATCCTGTGCATATAGACCACATCTGCAGGGTTATTTATCGCAGAGCTATTCTTTCAGTCACCCCTTCAATTACAATGCCTACAAACACACTCCACTATGTGCCCGTCCCCACAGACAAAAACACATTTGTCTGATAAAACGAAAAAAAGGTCAAATTTAGTGCCATAGTATACTTTCCAGTAAGGGACACAATTAGCACAGCAAAATGCCAGCTGTATGCTATCTTTGGCTGCATTTTGCCATTAAAAGAACAAAAGAAGAGGCACATTAGCTAGGAACAGACCACTAGCAGATTTCAAAGTATCAGTCTAACGTGATAACACTTGAATAATTCATATTGAAAATTTATTCTGAAATATCAGATTATTTTGAGAACACTGTTTTTGAGAAGGGAGCTTTCTGTTAAATGTTGTCATTCAAGCTGTCGGACAGTTTACAGGAATAACAATGTTTCCTGTGAAAGCTCATGTGACGCTGTAGCTGTTGTAAATATTTGTCTTGAGACGAGTCAAGGCCACAAAACAATTATTTTATGGTGTTTACTAATGTCTAGCTCATAATGCAAGTTGTTTATAGAAATTTTGACCAGCTTGATCTCTAGAGAACAACAAAAGACAGAAATTAATTAATAGTCATTGATGTTTTTAAATTGTGAAACATGCTGAACATATGGCTTATTCCCTTGTGCTACACTCCTACATCTTAGCACTGCTATCCTATTGTTCGTGGTGTTCATCTGACCTTCAGTTTGCAGACAGATAGAGAGAAAGAAAGAGAGAGAGAGATATACTGTAAGAATACATGAGTCCTGTGGAGTTATATGTAATACGTCCTATGGAGTTTGCCACCTAATGTTTGAGGGTTTGGCTTGTGATATAAGCTGTCAACATGGAGCCCCAGGTGGCTGACAGTTTTCTCTCCTGAGTTTCAGGACTGTTGTCTGCCCTTGAACATAGAACTGCAGCATCTCAGCTGGGGGTTATCTTGTCTTACAATTCTGTGTTCATTAGGCTTTAACAAAGGCTCTGTCAGAAAATATCTGATTTGGTGGGGATAGCCTATATGGCAAAGATTTGTCTGAGTGGACATCTTGTTGTAAAGGAGAAGCAATAAATGTAGAATTAACAATTAGATTTAGACTATGTTTAGAATTATGATTAGACAAGTTGACTTTTTAATGGCAACCATTTAAATTCTACAAAATGTAATTTGATGTCATTGTTTCCACTGATTTTGAGTCAGACCCATTTCATGAATTTTAAAAGAAAAATCCACACAAAATTGCAGTTTTGATCATTAAAGAAATAGTTCACCCAAAATAAATAAATAATAATAATAATAATAAAAATGAAAATTTTGTCATCATTTACTCACCCTCATATTGTTCCAAACCTGTATGAGTTTCTTCTCAAAAGAAGATATTTTAAAGGGGTTGTTGATTATGATTTCACTTTTTTTTAAACTTTTGTTAGTGTGTAATGTTGCTGTTTGAGCATAAACAACATCTGCAAAGTTACGACGCTCAAAGTTCAAAGCAATGGGAGATATTTTCTTTTAAAGAATTCTCTGTTTAAGGACTACAACAAAGGGCTGGTAGGGACTACAACAAGCTTCTTCCCGGGTTGGTGACATCACTAACCCCAAAATTTACGTAAACCCTGCCCCCGAGAACACGCAACAAAGGGGTGAGGCCGTGTTATTGCAATACAGTGCGTAACACAAATGCAATAGCATGTCATAAAAGCAAGATGACAACATAACCGTAATTAAACTAAACTATACCTGTTCTATCTTCATGCAGCATATATTCTCTGACTCTGTAGGCATCTTACAACAGTTCCCACACGAGTGATTTATAGATTAATATGACAGAATATGCTAATCAATGACTTTAAGATAGTTAACTCCACATCAGCTACGTAAATTAAGCAACTAACCATTCAGAAACGTCCTGTTGCATTCTACATGTTGTCACTTCTTCTTGAGTCTCTCCATCATTGTCAGACTCCGGTTTGAACATAAAAGTATGAACAATTTCTGACATTTTCAGAATGGGAGCATTTTCTTGGGAGCAGCAGCTCATTTGCATTTAAAGGGACACACAAACGGAGCGTTTTTGCTCACTCTCAAAAAGTGATAAATTTAACATGCTATAAAATATGATCTGTGGGGTATTTTGAGCTAAAACTTCACATACACTCTCTGGGGACATCAGAGACTTATTTTACATCTTGTAAAAGTGGCATTATATGACCCTTTTAAAGAATGTTGGCAACCAGACAGTTGACGGCACCCATTGACTTCCATAGTATTTTTTTCCTACTATGGAAGTCAATGGGTGCCGTCAACTTTCTGGTTACAAACATTCTTCAAAATGTTTTCTTTTGCGTTCAACAGAAGAAAGAAACTTATACAGGTTTGGAACAACATGAGGGTGAGCAAATAATGACAAAATTTTACTTTTTGGGTGAACTATCCCTTTAAATTGCATGATTGTAATAGGTAAAGTGTTTGCCTAAAAAGCTGATAGAAATTGTGCATTCACAAATCTAAATTTGTTCAGTCCAATCAAGTCATACCTTCTTGCAGACCACTGTCTGTCAAGGTCAGATTTTTTTATTCTTCGTTCATGTGTTATCTTGCAGAAGGTACCAAGTGAGTCAGGACTATCACTGGTGTTGGGCCCTCAAAAATTGGTGCACACTAAAACATCCAGTGTTAAATTAACACTTCCAGTGTCATCCGGTGTTCATATAATCCGGTGTGAATTATATAAACACTGACAATGTTAATTTAACAGTAACAGTGTTCATTTAACACTGGAGGTTTTACTGTGTGCCTTCCCTGGGCGGCCCCTATTTGGATTATTATAAGAACTGCATCATCTAAAAATACTCATTGAATTAGTGGTCTCCTATCAGTGTGAAGTTAAATTAGGAAAAATAGCCTTGAATGCAGTGATTCCCCATTAGGGTTAACAGCAGCACGCCGGTTCATTTGTTGCTAAGGAAGCGTTGCCTGTTGTGCAGGAAAGAGGGATAGCAGTTTCCTGTTATGAAGAGAGGTTTTTAAAGAGCTGCTTTCCTCCAATCAGGCAACAGATGAGCAGAAAGGAAGCCTGACTGAAAGCATTTAGTGAAACTGTTTTTAGAACCTGTTTTGGGAACATTTGTTTAACCAAATCACAAGAAACAGTCTTTAATAGGCTACCAACAAAATTATTGCATGATTTAAAAGTCTGTTTTTTTTTTTTTTTTTTTTTTTTTTTTAACACAATTAAGTAGGGCAATTAACCTACTGTTAAAAATTTTGACATAGGCCTAGCTAATGATTTAAGCCACCTTTTCTAGGGTATACAACTAAATAGAATGACAATGTGTAGTACAAACGCAGTTTGTTTTTATTTGTTCTTTTTCCTGTGCGAGCAAGAAATCCTCTCAAATATCCTCTAAATTGGACACTGAAACATACCATATCGTGACAGTAGCCTATAATGGAGCAGTTGTTCGTGAAAGTGCCATACGCCACTGATGGTTATTGGCTTTAGATGTTTTTCTCTGTGGTTTTGGTCATCGATCCTTGTATTCCTGTGAGGGAGACTCGCTGTACCTCCTCAGGAAGCGCGCGGAAAACACCTTCAGTCTCCACGCGCAGATCGGAGAGCGCGCGCATCTCTCTCATTCCTTAAGGCAGAAAGCGCGCGGATCTGAAGAGACCTGCCGCAACAGTCAATAATAAAACTGGTATTTTTGGAGGCACGCCGTCGAATAAGTGATGAAGTGTTTATTGTTTGCTTCTCAGGCTTTATGACAAATGTCCCGGGAGTAAGTTCACGGCACCTCTGGATATATACTGTTGCTTCTGCGGAATATCAAGGAATAATGTGGAAATATTTCAGATGCCACGGTGGATGACATCCGACAATGTACGCAGGTATGAAACGAACTATTTCTGAGTTAACTTTTCAGTACTGTTGAATTATTTGACTTGTGTGAACTTAAGCATAATATGAATGTGAATGTGAGAACTTAAGCATAATATATAGACAACATCCAGTTCTGTCCGCAATACTACAGAGTATTTGAATGCATGGGTTATAGTGGAAAAAGTTTATGATGACATAGGAAGTAACACATTTATTTTCCTATACAGTGACACTGTTTTGAAGGTGTGTTAAATTATATTACCAGATTTTAAGCACTGCCATAATCCTTGTTGCAAAAATATTGAATATTGAAAATCTTATTTTAGAGATATATAGATATTATGAACGATGCAGTGATGCTGTGAGTTATTTTTTCTGTCACACACAGACACACACACACACACACAGACTATATATATATATATATATATATATATGTATATATATATATATATATATAGTTTAGTTATTGTTCCTAATAATTCATTTTATGATTCGGTCACATTATGTTAATTCAGTCTTTATGATTTATGTTAATTCAGTTTGTCCTGTTCACGCTCAGCTGGTAGGACTAAATTAGCAAATAAAAATGGTTGACACTTTAGAGCCCATATCTGAGATCATATACTGATGGCTTTACACAGTGAAGAGTTTGTTTCTCCCTTTATTCCTCCCATTGTGTTTAACCATTTGTTTTAAGTAAATTCTTGTTGCATAATTCATATCCTGTTATTTTGCCAAGGGGACCTTAGTTGGGATGTTGATGTTTCTCTTTTTATTGTTCTTTAACGCTCTGAAACGACCTTTTCAGCAAAAAAAAAAAAATCCAGTCTGGGGGTTGTCGGGGGTGGGATTTATCATTGGAGAGTGAATCATGGGAAGACTGACGAGAAGGAAGTGTATTTGTGTTGTGCAAAACTGCGCTCTTGTAGAAAAAAATGGGGAGGGGGTTCATGGAGGAGACAGGGTGCACTGTTAATGTCCTTCCCCTTTGCACTTCCTGTCCGCAGTCCTTCCAGGAGAGTCTGCTGGAATAGTTAATTAGTCGTGTCAGGAAACAACATCTTAGCAGGGTGAGCACCAAGTGCATGGTGAGTTTAATAGGACGTGCGTCAAGGCAGGTAGCAAATAACAGGAAAAGACAAGGGGAGTATGAGTTTTGTTAAGAGAAAGGGTGTTTCACCAAAAATGGCCTTCAGGTTAACCCTTTATGAGAAGATGCACTTCAGAGTCAATTGTTGTGATGCTATTAAAATACATTATTTATGTGGGCATTTTACTTTGTTTTATGGTTGTGAAAATGATGTTCAGCATGAATGGAGTGAGCATATAATCACTTCATTATGTTTTAAGTTCAGAGGTTGCAGTTCATCAATAAAATGGTCAATGTAAATCAATCAATATGCTTCTTTAAAAGAGCAGCTCAACTGATAACAGTATGTTGTCAGTCAATTTATAAGTAAGAGTCTTTCATTTATTTCTATTGCAAAGATATCCAATTCAGCAATGAAATATAATATTTTTTTCTCTTTCTGTTTGCAGATTGTTAGAAGCAATTCTAAACTTCTCAACCAAAGACAAAGCCATTTGACTATAACTGTGTTTTCCACCCTGATGTCAAGGCCTTGTCCTTCCACCCGAGGTCCTAAACCTCCTGTGGCACCCAAACCAAAGCTAGCCTCTGAACTGAGTCAAAGCATTGTGGGTAATGGGGACATAACATCCTCTGATAGACTGGAGCTGCAGCAGGACAATGAATCAGATGTCACACAGGATGAAACAGATGCATTCAGAGAAAACTGTACTGATGATCACATGGAGAGCGACTTATCTGAGTTTACTGTAAACTATGACACTAACCATGACACAACTTGTTATAATGAAATAGAGGAAGAATTACAAATGCCAGCAGATGAAACAATGGGGGAGGATGAAAATAAAGATTATACCACTGAAGTACAGCATGCAGCTTCTTCAAATTTGTTGGATGAAATTTGTGATTCAACAGATGAGGACCACAGCAAAAATGCTGATGATACCAAGCCAGCTGAAAATAGAGAAGATTCTTATAATGTACTTGAGGACACCTGTGCATGTTCTGAGAATGAGACACCTACTAAAGATCAGCCTGCAGAGGAATCTCAAAGTCCGTATGAAGAAATTGAGGAACGACCATCAGACAGTTTTCAACGTGGCAATGATCAATATGAAGAGGACAATAGAGCAGGCGCAAACTGTGTTCATCATGAGGAAGAAGAAGAAGAGACTGGGCTTTCTTCAAAGGCTACAAACTGCAGTCAACCCTCACTATGTGAGGAATACCCTTATGACATTATTGGCACAGTGGATGATAACAGCACTTGGCAGGCTGAACGTGCAACCAAAGACCCATCTGGACGCTTCAGGTTTGCAGAGGAGACAGAAGACGCATTTGAGCCCTACTCTGTCATAGAGGTTGTGCCAAGTGATTTGACATGCACCTCTGATCCAGAAGCAAGATGCACTAATGAAGAATCCAGCAATGAGAAACCAACTGACTCAACAGAGGGAACATCAAACCAAGAGCCTTACTACGTATCATCGGACGACATGGCTGAGTTAGAGAAGGAACAGGCAAAATTAGAAAATGGTGTCTCTCAACCTGCTTCTGAGGGTCAAGAGATGGCAAAAAATGAAGGAGCGGATGACTATGCTGATATTGAAGACCATGATGGGGATGATCAGCAGGTGGAGTGTGTGTCATCTGAAGATTATGTTGAGATAGGAGACGAAGATGAGCCAGTAAACATGGAGAGAAAAACCAAGTGCAAAAGTATAAGAGAACGATCAGTTAAACGGGAAAAAGCCCTCTTGAGTCAGAGGAACAGCTGCCAACCACGTCTCAGACTTTGCAACATCACCGTTCCTGCTGACTTAGATTTAGGCAGAACTCCAGAACTTACAAACCGTTTGGTTTTTGCCCATACCACAGAAGCGTTTGAAGAGGACATTGAAGAGCTGGACTGCCATATTGTGCCTTTCTTTGAGGACTCGGACACAGAAAGTGACGAACACATTTATGAGGAGGCAGGCTTTGACTCAGAGGGTGAGAACTTTATTTCTCTGGACAGGAAGAGCATTGTGACAAGATCTCGCTCGCTCTCTGGGAAAGTACCTGGATATGTTCCTGAGACTGTGCCTGAGGAGACGGGCACTGAGTACCAATCTCACGACTACTACACTGTGGCCTTGGACCAGAATGGAGTTCCACAGCCCAAGCTTTCAGATGAAACAGAGGCCAACCGAATTATTCCCTCATTGAATCCAAGGCGCTTTCTTCTTTCTCCTCGATCGCTTTCTGTTGAGGGCAGAGATTTGCCATTCTCAGGGCACTTTGAAGGTGAGAAATCTCCTAGAGGGGAATGCAGATTGCAAAGAAAAGATGACACACTTTCTTTGCCTTGTGTTATTACTTCCTCTGGAAGCTTTTCTCAAAGAAGTCACCAGTCCTCCAGTGGTGTGTCGACACCTACATCTCTAGTCGATATCCCACCGCCCTTTGAGTTAGCTTACATAACTAAGAGGCCTGTGACCAAAAGCTCTCCATCACTTCTTATCCAACACGAGTCTCCTGACAACCCCAAAAAGAAGACAACATCATTTAAGCGTTTCTTGGCTTTAAAATTTAAGAAAAAATCAGAAAGCAAAGCCCGTGGAGATGGCAGTGTCCGCTCCTCCAGGTCATCATCTGAATCTAGCCACCATGGGCCCATTCGGGTGCTTGAGCTTGATCGAAGAAGTACAAGTGGCTCCCCGCAGCTTCAGTCCCGTGTGGGAAAGCCACAACACAACTCAGAAATACCTACCACCTTTCTGCTTTACAAAGAGAGGCATAGAAGGCAAGGTGCACCCAAGAGTTACAGCAACAGGGGTGTAGCCAGAGTGGAGTCCTTTGAGGACCGCTCTCGGCCCCCCTTCATGCCCCTACCCCTCACTAAGCCTCGCTCCATCTCCTTCCCAAGTGCAGATACTTCTGACTATGAAAACATTCCTGCAATGAGCTCAGATTATGAGAATATCCAGATTCCACATGGGCGGCCCACTCGGGCGGTCACTATTACAGATTTCTTTGATGACCACAATCGGACAGCAGCACCTGCCAATGAGAACGATGGCTATGTGGACATGAATAGCTTTGCAGGAATAGAAAACAAGACCACCACTCAAGAGCAAGACACTGAAAGGTATAGTCAGTCTTTTATAGAACTACATAATTAAAAATGAATATTTTCCACATTATGTTAATTTTTTTTAATCCTAAAAAGGATTAAAGAGATCTGAAATGAACTATTTTAAGAAGAATTATTTTGGTTTAAATCATCAGACTGTAGCGTAAGATTGTCTAGAGAGTTATATTTTGAATACTGAAACCCCTTCCTCTGAACACAATGGCAATACCATCACACAAGTCTGCAGGAAGTGCTGGCCAAAACAATGTTAACAGGAAATTAGGCAAGTGTTTGGTCACTCTGATAGCTCAGCTTGCACCTCACTCTGTCTCAGAACACTTTCTGTAATCTTCCTGGCTGAATAAACAAGACTTAAAGTATTACAGATATTCTAGACTACTATGAAATATTGGAGAGATAGATGTAGCCTACATACAGTATTAGGGCTGGGTAAAAAATATTGATTTCTTGATTTTAAACTATTCTCAGTTTTATAAACCGATATTGATTCTTAAATCCCAAGAATCGATCTTTTAGTGTATCCTGTTTTCAGTTGATGAATGAACAGAACATTGTTTTGTTCAAAGCTTATCACAATAAGCTTTGTGCTTTGTTACTTTTGATATGAAACAAAGTGTCAGATTAGGAAATCTGTCCATTTCATTACAAAATTCAAACAATAAATACCGTTTTGGTGCTCTTTAATGTGACATGACAGATCGCTGTTGCCGCCTCAGATCAAGCGAATCGGCAGCGCGAAGCACGAGTGAATTGATCATCTCTTTCACTTTACTACTAGTTACAGCATGAAATAAACATGAATGAACATCAGAAGGTTTGGTAAAAGATAGAGTAAAATTTTTTGAAATCTGTATAATGTCGCATGTAATCGTTACATGTAATGTTACATTTAACTCAGAAAAGCCATCCACTGACCATAAACTTGTTAGTCAGCTTGAAAAATGAACTTTAGGGAGGAGCATTTTGCTAAATATATTCATCATATTACATCTGTCAAGTTTACATCTGCCAGCCGCCATTTAAATGTTTATATTTCAAAAAAACATTGGAGTAGAAACATAATTGTAAAGTTAGTATTTTAACTTTATTATTGTAAAAACTTCCCTGTGTGTAATTTAAGTGTTTTTTAACCAATAGGCCTATTACTGTAATGTAGTTCCAAATGATTCCCTGTAGAGTTTAGTTGAGAGATTTGAGCTGTACCTGATATATCCAAAATAATCAATATCGAATCGAATTGAATCAGAATCTAATCAAATTTCAAGCTTGTCAATTGAAATCAAATCAAATCATGAAATTTGTGTCAATACCCAGCATACAGGGTTTCTTGGACAGATGAAGTTGCAAAAAAGTTGTCCATGTTCATTAGTAATTATGCAATATCACACTCACAATTGTGAAATTGGGCTTGCATCCTTGCCAATATTCAGCCCAACAGCAAGACTGTTAATGTGAAATTGCTGTATGATTATGCAAAAGTTAATAGTGAACAACTTACGTTTTAGACACAATATGGCCCAGTTGTGTTTTTACTTTTGCTATGCAAGATCAACTGGCTGGAAATCCATTAACTGTTGTATAAAGTAGTGTATAATGAAACAAACTGAGTTGCCAAACACGCTGTGGGTGCTGTGTTGTGCATGTGGTAATGGAGCAGCCTGTGGTATTGAGTTTCATTGGTTGAGAAGATGGACTATGCTTGCAGGGTAGCTTATCTGATTTTCTCATTTGCAGGATTTGATGGTACATTTGTTGGAGTACCCTATCTGTGTGAGAAAGAATACAATGCAATGGTTCAATGATACAAATAGTATGGCAAGAAAGTGGATTAAACGTTAAGGCTATTTTTCTCCTTTATTGCAATGCTCTCACAGCCTGATGCAGCTGAGTGGAGGGGAATAGATGAGAAAACCGGGGAGAGTTTTCTGTTCTCTGGGTGAGCATTTTGGTAGCATGTAGTGTTATTAAACAAAATTCCCCAAGTGTGTTTCTTATATTGGGCTTTTGGGAGATTTGAGGTTTTAGAGAGGTTTAAAGACAGATGACTTTTTGACCTTCTTTTGACCATATGACCCTCTCTACTCTCACTTTACCACCCTAGAGTCATCATTAGAAACCTCTGCTCGATTACCTCCAATGTAGTCAAAGACCCTGACTGTTTCAAGTGGCCTCTGGGTAGCTTTTTAATCAGATTTTCAGAGAAACACAAGGGAAATTTCCAGAATTGCTTGTATTGTTGTTAGTCTCTCCGTTGTTTATCACTCACATTCATTCTGCAGTTTTTGGAAAAAGGTATTTTTCATGATTGTATCAGAGAACAGAAAAGATGTAAATAAGATAAGACATTTTTATTTCATAGTGACTTTATCTGACAGTGCAGGTTTCATGCTTTAATGCAAAATAAAACCCATTACTAGAAGTGATAGCTTGATATAGAAATATCACATAAATACAGTAGTTTTTTTCCTTGGAAAATTATAATTTTTTGGTTAAAATTCATGCTTGGTGTGACCATCCTTTCATCCTAATCTGAGTAAGTATTTGCAGTCTTTTACTTCTCTCTGTGTTTTCAGCTTTTACCAGTAAATCGTTATTGACTTACTTTGAGTGCTAGCCTGCAAGGGATGGTGTGAATACGCACTACTTTTGGATATTACCCCTGGCCACAGTGTTTATGTGCCACACTTTTGGGCATCCTCCATTATTCAGAAGATGATAAGGGAGCCAGGGACCTTTCTTCTGGTGACATTATTGACTCATTGTGCAATCTAACAGCATTGCATGTTTGCAAATGGGTCTGTGTGTCTGCACCATTAGCCGCTTTGTGTCCCAAGAGAATCCTTCGTCACTGCTGATGTTCTGTCTGTTTTTGTTTGTCGTATTTTGAATGCCTGCAGAGAAAAATTGACATTGCCACTATGGTGGATGGAGACACAGTGACAGGACAGTGATTGATTGCAGATGCATAAAGAAAGAATATTTTTCATGCCCAAGCCAATCAGAGAAATGTTTTGTACTCTTTACTGGTCCCACAGGACAGTGGGTAGTGTGAGAGAATGATTGATATTGAGAATGTGAAACTCCTTGTTTATAGTTATAAATACCAACCATACACTCTACAAAATGCTGGGTTAAAAACAATCCAAGTTGGGTTGAAAATGGACAAACCCAGCAACTGGGTTGCTTTAACACGGCGGTTGGGTTAAATGTTTGCCCAACCTGCTGGGTAGTTTTATTTAACTCAACTATTGTTTAAATATTACTGTATTGATGGCTTAACCCAAAGTATGTTGGAAATTAACATTTATTAATGTTTAATAAATGAACATTTATTAATAAGTTTAATGAATAATAATTAAACAATAAACATTTATTAAATTGCTTATTAATAAATGTTCACATTTTGATTATTATTGTTGCCTCTAGTAATTATGTCTGATTTTTAATTTCCATCCTATTTTGGGTTATTTTTAAGCCAGCCATATAATTAATTTTTAAACAATAGTTGGGTTAAATAAAACTGCCCAGCATGTTAAGCAAACATTTATCCCAACCGTTGGGTTAAAACAACCCAATCGCTGGGTTTGTTCATTTTCAACCCAACTTGGCTTGTTTTTTTTACCCAGAATTTTTTAGAGTGTAGTGTATAATATTTACTATTAAACATCCTATATTATAGAAATATTTGACATTTCATATTCTTAATGATTATTTTGAAAAGTATTCATGTAGAATTATTTGTTTCAGTTCATTTTTTGTTCATTCGTGCGTTTAGATACTGGCAGTTGTCTAGAGATCTTTGCAACACTATTATTATATTATATTATATTATATTATATTATATTTTGAATTGATTTTGACACATCATTTTCTTGATACGTCTTGATTATTATTATTATTATAATGTGAAAATTGCACAATAAGAAATAAGAAAATTACAACAAACAAACAGCAAGCATATAGCAACAAACATATAAAAAAGAGGAAAAGAGATATTTGGAAAGACAGTTTGAAACATACATTCAGAGAGTTCAGAGAAAAAGAACACGTCTGGACGTTCTGAATGCTTTCTGCATTTTTATGCTCACAAAAGTTGGGTGTGGGTCTGGCCTGGTCCGGTCCGGTCCGGTCCGGTCCGAGTTGGGCCTGGTGCCTGGGCCTCTCAGGTCATTGCCAGGTTATCCCAAGAGTGGACGCACCCAGCCAATGAGCCTCCACACCGCTGTTTACAGGAAATGCAGCACAAGGGCGAGGGGACAGGGTCAGTGGGATGGGGTGGAGACAGGCAATACCGATCTCACAGACTCCCCTGCGACCCGAACAACAAGGCAAGGTGTGGCAGTCAGGAAAGTAAGGCTACCACAAAGATATTGTTGTTGTCATCGTTCCCAGCTTTCTCCATGTCTTTTCTAATATTACAGTAAAGGCAGGGGCCAATGGTTGACTTGAATAATATTTACAATGTAAAAATGAAATGCATATTTGTAAGAAAGCAGATCCTTTGAACTGAATTTAAAAGCATTATTTAACATTAAAATCAATTAAATGATTCTGAAAAGATGACAAAATAAACAAATATCCCATTTAAAAATAAAAGGAGACCCCTTTTTCTGTCTATTCTGAATAATAACACCCCCAAACTAAAACCAAGCAAGAATATACATCTCTCAGTTCAACCAACACACAAACTGTTCTTCACTTTCTCCTCATCTGCATTCAAATACGTTTTGTTAAATGAAGTCTGGTAATGAAGTCATCTCAGCGATGCTTATCTTCTATAATAGCACTATTACACAGATTCAGACAGAGAAACACTGGGGTTTCTAATGTATATTTTATTATCAAGAGTTTAAATCAATTGAATTACATATAACAAGCCTCAGGGAAGCATCAGGCAGTAGGACATATAGGTGTGTTATAGGAAATCATTGCAGTCTCTCTGTAATTTTCAGCAGTAAATTTAGCTCATGGGTACCTTAAAGCAAACAGCTTAGAGAAGTACTTTGCTCTATAATTGCTTCTCATAAATGGTAATGTTGAAGAGCCAGGAGGATTGTGTAAATCATCACTTTTGGCTGATGGAGAGATTATGTACAGTAGGATGGCAAAGATTAATGCACACTTTACACAATTATTTTGTAATATTTGTAAAAAATGTGTAAAAAATTTTTATTTATTAAATTATTTTTCACCAAAGTGGCATACAAAAAATGCGTATTGTGTCGTGAAAATCTCCTCAGCACAACGCAAAAGACACAAATCATATACACTGTAAAAATGATCATGATTATAACGGTAAAAGACTGTAAAAATGCTACGGTGAAAAACTGTTAATTGGTTAACAGAATGTTTCCGTACTATATACGGTGAATAACCGCAATAGATCTAACCATACGTTTAATGTAATTTTACAGTAAACTACTGTTAAATGTACAGTTTTTGGTAGTGAAAAAGAACAAGTCATTGTATAATTTACAGTAAAAAAAAAAATGTAAATTGACATTCCCAGAATTCCCTGCGTGACATTTCACATTTGATGTATTTTCATTGAAATAACTTGTTTCTTCTTAGTTTTTCTTAGTTTTTTCTCAGTTATGTACAGTAGGGTTTTGTGTTACATCCAATGTTATTAATTTAATGTTTATTTCATTTTTTTAATGTCATGTGTGTTACCATGATGGTGTTTTGTATCTGTTCTGTGCGAATGACACTGTGCACCTTCTATATATTAGTATTTACCTTCTCAGCTTGTGGAAAAGCTGCTTGTGATGAACTTTGATTCATCATGTGACTCTCGTCACCACTGTGTTTGGTGGCTGTCAGTGTATTACAAAGGTACAAAAAACAGAAATTAGTTCTTCAATAGATTGGTAAATTAACATTATACTGTATCAGTTAATATAATGCGGTATTTTACGGTTTAATTTAAGTTAAATCTGTAAAACCTAAAATGTTGCTACCGTATTTTTTACGGTAAATTTTTGCCAACCACAGCTGCTGTTTTTTTTTACCATAAATTTAGCAGAATACCAGTCTGAAAACTAGATGTGTTAATAAAAAATATCTCTGTTTTTGAGCTGCATGTGGGCAATTTCAGTTTGAATTTATTTGAAAGGTGTTTCAGATAAAAGAAACAGCTTGCTTTGTCTTTTGCTAACTCTTGTGCCGCTTTGACTGAAAATGGAGTCCTCAGCTGGTGAGATCACTGAAGATTGTAGTGACGTCCTGTCAGAAGGCTCCTATATGCTTCATCTGGGGCCTCCAAATGAACTGTCACCTTAGCTCGCCCAGTTCAGCTGGCTATGAGCAATGAGCAATTTCCACTTCCACCTCCAGACATTGTGTGTGTGTGTGCTTTTCAGAAGTGTACAATGTCCTTGAGTAGTATGACACCCAGCTGAACACCTCTAAACCTTTTATAGACTGACAATATATGCACACATTGACTTTTATTGCTTTTAAATTTTATTCGGTTCAACAATCTATTAAAACCATTAATGCAAAAGTCAAAAAGATTCTTGCCGTCGCCTCTAGATAAGTGTAAGCGCAAATGCACTCAAAGTTTCCCTCATGTGTGTCCTCCACAGTATATAAGCAGCTTCATTGTGCATATTTGCATATCCTCAGGGCTGTATCTTCTTTCCGGCTTTAAGTGCTCACCACAGGCTCACCAAGCCAGCCCTTCATGCCCAACCGTAAATGTCCTCGCAATCTGGCCCCAGCCATCCATGTTACTACTGTAAGGAGAAGCAGGGGAGGAAAAAACGCATTATTCTCACCAGGTCTTGTTTAAATGAAGAGGGGGAATTTGTTTCTCCTTGGCAAAGGGTAATTTCTGCTCTGCTGGACACCAAAGTGCCCTCTAATACAAAACATTGTTTTGAGACAGTTTTTTCCGTTGTTTTTGATATGGAGAGATTGGCTGGTTTGTGGTTTGCCACATGCAGTGTTCTGATCATAACAGTTTAGTTTCTCCTCTGGGCTCTGTTAGACAGTGGACTTTGCATCATTGAGATTAAATGTAAATTTACACATTTTTAATCTAGGATGAAGGCTGAAAACTAAACTCAGCTCATGAAAGTTTCTGTGCATGTACAATGTGCATTAACTCTAGAGCAGGGACTCGTAAACCAAGATAAAAATTGGTGCTAATACCTTTTCAAAACGAAATTTAAATTTGAATAACTGTGTGAAAAGCCTATACATACTAAATAATCCATAATGAGTATAGTGCATCAAATGAACTCTCTCTCTCTCATGTTTTCATCTATTCTCAGTGCCTACACTGAGCCTTTTCCTGTTTGTCCTGTGTCTGCCACTCTGTCCAATGAGGAAGATCATGGACGCACATCTGAAGAAGAGGAGGGTTGTGGAGACCACTGCCATGACCGACAGGTCAGCTAATAAATGTATCAGTTTGCAAATGCTTGTCAATGTGTACTAGTAGTGGTACATGCACTCAAAAGTTTGATCGGTAAGATTATATTTGTTAAAGGTGCAGTATGTAATATTGACAGCTAGTGGTTAAAATGGATAGTGCAGTCCAAATTCAAAATATTGGATAGAGTTGTTTGCCCCGCCCCCTCCTCCTCGGACTCAGTGCTCACACAGGTTGCCAGATTGAGGATATGCAACAGGAACAAGAGCATCTGACAATGGAAAGCGACAAGCCTTACACTGTATATTTATCTGCATTTTAATATGTGTTTTAATATGCCTCTGGTCATAGAGCTTTTTTAGATGCAGGGCTCGACAATAAGGACTGCCCGATGGCCAGGGGCCAGTGTGAACGACACTTGGGACAGTAGACGGAACGGTCACTTGCCCGATCGGGCCAGTGCTGTAGGGTGTGCGTTATATATAGTCTATGATATCGTAATTGTTGATTTAACAATATGACATTATTGAGTATGTCCCTCACTTCACAAAAACCAAACAAAACACCCATTGAGTGCGTAGTCTAGTAGGTTAGACTTGTGCGCGTGCGGCGTGCATATTTAGAATTTACGCTTTCACTGCGTGATTTAGTCTACTAAAATGCCTTTACAATGCCCCAGAATTCAAGATAAGTGGCAAAAATGACCCTGTATATCTTTCATATTTATATAATTTAATGTGGTTAACCAATATTAAATAAAGAGCGCCGTTTTTCTCCAAATATCAGCACGATTACAAATGTGATATTGATTTTATGCAGCGTACAGTTTAAAGAACAAGAACTTAATATCAAGTGACTTACATTTTAGACATCAAATCGCCTGTTTCACTCTATTTGGCCTACGAAAATAGTCCACACAGAATTGTTTTGCGTTTCTGAGCAACACTTCCTGAATGAATCAGCCGTTTGAATGAATCGTTTGAATCTCAATGACTCGCTCATTAACAGTGATTCGCTGCCACCTACTGACGGGTTTAATTTCACGTTTCAAGTGTCTTTTCATTCTTAAAATAATTTCAAATAACAGTATTTAACAATTTATATTTTCAACATTTCAAAACATTATTTATGCATCTGTAACTGCTCTTGACTGATTAACTTTAATAAAGTTTAATAGTTACATAGTTAGCTATACACTAAATTTCTGTACCTGAAAATCTCCTGTTTAAACCTACATGAAAAACTTGAAAAGCACCGTTTGTTTCATTTATATGTTTGTTCTGTTGTTTTTATTTTTGCTATTACTCAATTTGATTATTTGTTACTATTTTATTACTTACTGTTTATTTGTCTAACAATATTTAAAATTTAAGTGAGTTAATCTAGTAGCTTTTGGTGTGATAACCCTATTTATTAAGGTTACATGTATCAAAAACAACAAAAACAATAACTAGGCTTATTTTATAGGCCCATTTTCTTTTCTTTTACTTTATTAATGTTTTGTTGTGGGGCAAGTGAAAATTTTGGCGGGGCAAGTAAAAATTTGAACCACTGGCCCAACCGGGCCAGTAGAAAAAATCCTTAGTGTTGAGCCCTGAGATGGATCCCGATGCTTTTTGTTCTTGTAGAATCTGCATTCTCTGACCCAGTTCATCTGCTGGCTTTCATTGCTGCAATATGCTGTGTCTTCCACCAAATGGCAATCTGGGGTGTTAGATACTATTGGGTAAATTAGCAGTGGGTGGATTCACACAGACCAAAACAAAAACAGACATTGTTTTTCTGAATAACAAGTATTTGAACTTAGCATGTTTCCTAAATCTCTGCAAACATAGTATGGTGTATATTTATGCTTTAGTACAGTCAAAACAATTACATACAGCACCTTTAAGAAATTAATACTTTTATTCAGCAAGGATGCATTAAATTGATCAAAAGTGATAGTAAAGACATTTATATTGAACATTTTCTGTTTCAAATAACTGCTGTTCAAAGATTCTTGTAAAAATGTATCACAGTTTTAACAAAAATATTAAGCAACCCAACTATTTTCAACATTTACAATAATAAGAAATGTTTCTTGAGCACAAAATCAGCATATTAAAATGATTTCTGATCATGTGACACTGAAGACTGGAGTAATGAGACTTTTTAAAAAAAAATTTTATCTTGCTGACCCCAATCATTTGAACGGTAGTATATTTCAAAATCAGGGCCTAGGAGTCTACAGAAATGAAATATTCCTGATTTATTTCAGTGCAAGTTATTACAATATGTATTCTTTCAAGAACTGATTGTACTTATAGGCAGTTTCTTAATACAGTATTTTAAAATCTTAATACAATGTAAATATACAATATTTAATGTAATAAATATAATAAATTTGGAAGTAAATTCATTATGAATCATTACAAATAATTTGCTTTAAAAAGTACCAAGTAGTCACACAGTGAGAAAAACTAAATCTTGTATAAAAAAAAGATGCATCAATATGCATCGATAGTCATTTTATCATCGCATCGCAACCCTCTGAATCATTATTGAATCATGAGGTTTCTTTAACATTAACATACATGTTTTAACATATTTAGCTGCTTATTTTTTATTTTTTTATTTTAAGAAGGCTTAAAGGGATATTTCACCCAAAAATGAAAATTCTGTCATTAATTACTCATGTCATTCCAAACCCATAACACGTTTGTTTCCTGTCCCTCCATAGACAGCTACGCATGACACTTTGAAGCTTCAAAAAGTTCATAAAGAGATCATAAAAATAATCCATATGAATTGAGTGGTTTAGTCCAAATTTTCTGAAGAGACACGATCGCTTTATATATGAACAGATTTAATCTAGGCTTTTATTAACATATAAAGCAATCAGCGAACATAAACAGAAGCTTAAACGAACCTGCTTGACTCGTGAGAACAAACCTCTTGCCGAAGCTCAAACGTGCTGCGTAGCACATGAGAACGAACCTCACTGGTTCTCGCACATCAAGCAAACATGCTTGAGCTTCCATTTACCACAACTGATGTGCGAGTTGATGAATGTTTATATGAATAAAAGCCTAAAATCAATCGGTTCATCATATAAACTGATTGTTTCTCTTCAGAAAATTTGGACTAAGCCGCTTTATTCATATGGATTAGTTTTACGATCTCTTTATGAACTTTTTGAAGCGTCAAAGTGTCAGTTGCGTACACTGTCAATTGAGGGACAGAAAGCTCTCAGATTTAATCAAAAAGATCTTCGTTTGTGTTTCGAAGATGAGCGAAAGTCTTATGGGTTTGGAACGACATGAGGGTGAGTAATTAATGACAGAATTTTAATTTTTGGGTGAACTATCCCTTAAAAATCATAATTTGTTTGTCCTTTATATCAAAAACTTTCATAAACCCCTGTTATAGACCTTATGTAGCCCCGCCCCTTTTCAGCGCCGTGCTCGTTGTCTTCCAGTTTGTATTTCCACAGCAATCTTACGTATTTATGAATTAACTGCTCATTTTAAAATCTTCTGGGTCTACTGACATTTGTTAAGACATCTGCTTTAAACATTACAATGCTCACGATAACTTTCATTAACTCTACAACAAGTAAAACCACTTCACCAGCTAATTATTCGTTGACAGCGATGCCATAGAAATATACAGAGCTACCGCAAAAGCAGAAGTTCAAAGACAATATTATAAAGATGGCGGTGCGCTTGTTTCTCTGGCTCATAAGGTCTATAGCACACAAAAATAATGTCTGACAGTTTAATCTTACACTTTCCGACCTTGTATACACTTTTACAACAGTACCTCTTATAACCTTCCCTTATACCGTTACCCAAATAATCACAGCTTTGCATGCTAGAGTAGGTAAAAACAAGGACCCTCCCTGTTGAAGTGGAATTCCCTGCGTGTGCAATTGTCTGAGATCCAGATTCATACATCTCCTGGCAGTCAGTTTAACGCTCTAGTGAGAGTCGGACCCCACCCCTTCCCTCTGCCACTGTAATATCAGCCGGGGCCCCGGCCTTGTGATGCCTGCTTCCTTGTTTTCTTCATCTTAAAAAAGAAAAGAATATCTGGGAGTAACCTATCCCGGCACAACAACAAGCTGGAAAAAAGCCAGCTGCACATTACAATTTGTTTTGTTATGGATTTTTATGTTCGCAAAACTATTAAAATCTAAACATGGATATGTAGTTCATCAGTATTAGCAGTTATGTTCCAGTCACGCAGTCATGTTCTCCTAAATATGTCCATTCAGTAGTAACACTCGTGTTCAGACAGCTGTGATTAGCTTGCAAATCAATGGTGGATTTGTGCTTGCCATGAACGCAGCCTCTCATCCATAATGCATCTGTGCTTAAAGCGGCATGTCCAGGAAAGCTTTCTCATTTACGTTGTGCTTTAATGAAATAATCAGTCTTCTTTTGACAGGATTGAATGAGAATTTAGATCAGAACGTCCATCCCTTTCTCACTCCATCTTCATATATGTATCTATCAATACATTTATATGTTAATATCATCTATTTATTTCTCTTTACTAAGTGTTGTAACTGAAAGCTGCAAGTGTACTGCACTGTGTACTTGAACTCTTTAAACACTGGGTCTCTTCATTTATCTCTCATGGCTTTCTTTTCTGTCACTCTCAGATTGATGGCAGATCCAGAGCCTACTATGTTGCCAAAGACCTGGTGGACTCGGAAAGAGAGTAAGTGTTTGTCTCTGTCTGGATTGAACACATTCCAGATACAGACCAATTGTGTCTCATGTGATGTCCTTTAGGGATCTTCTTTATCCAGGCCCTGTCCACATCTTTATCACTGTCTATTCTTGTTCACTCAACAGCTCCTCTGATACTCAAACTGACAGCCTATTACTGGACTGTCTGACTTAAGATATTGCATTTCAGCAGCGCCTCAATGAATCATTAAGCGTGTAGATTTATTAAATGTGATCCAGTATCTAAGCAAGCCTGCTTTTCCCCCTAAGCCCTTCAAATGTATTTGTTATGTATCTCAACTGACTGCATAAATCGGCTGTGTAAATGTTGGTTTCACTTGGATGATCAGGGATATATCTGCTTGACAGAATTGGACAGGTGTTTTTGTGCTGTGTCTTTAAGTGTCACACAATTGTATTACAATAATATTACAATACATGTAATGTCAACTCTTTTCAATTATCTACAGACACGTGAAGGCTCTGAAGATTCTTCAAGAGGTATGTTTTTTTTAATATATATTTAAATGTATAACTGGTTGAACTGCAATGGTCATAGATGAGATTTTTGCATATGCTATACCAGGGGTAGGGAAGTTCGGTCCTAGAGAGCCGCTGTCCTGTAGAGTTTAGCAGGACCGAACTTGCCCCTGCGCTATACTGTTAAAAAGTTTGGGGTCAGTAAGATTTTTTTTTAAAGAAATTAATACTTTTATTCAGCACTGATGCATTTAATTGACCAAAAGTGACGGTAAAGACTTTTATAATGTTACAAAAGATATTTATTTCAAATAAAAACTTTTTATTCATCCAAGAATGTATCATGGTTTTCACAAGAATATTAAGCAGCACTAATATTAAAACAGTTATTTTAAATTGTTACAGTGTTTCACAATTTACTGTTTTTAATGTATTTGTAATCAAATAAATGCTGTCTTGGTGAGCAGAAGAATATTAAAAAATCTTACTGACCCCAAACTTTTGAACAGTCGTGTAAATGAAGTTTGTGCTAACCTAAAAAAAAATGATGGCTGGTAAATCCTTCCACCCTGACAAATCTCTGTGTTCACAGGGCTTTATAACAGAGTTTTATGTTTATTACTGTATACACATAAACTTATCTATTAGTATTAGGGGTGTAATGGTACACAAACATGTATGTACCTTGGTTTTGAAGTCACGGTTTGGTACGGGTTTGGTACAGCAGGGGGGAGAAAACTTTTATAAATTTTTTATTAAACTGTTTTTGAACAAATGTGTCTCTATGTTTAGATAAATTCAATTAAAATTTTCTTAAGGATAAAAAAAATCTATCTCAGGTAATGCTGTAAACTATATACAGGGAGCCCTTTCTTGCACATTACTATAATATTAAAGGTTACAATTAACAACAGAGTCCAAACTATTAAATTCAGTTACTATTTATTTTTAGATGTAATAATCGACACTCAAAAAAAAAAAGAAAAGAAAAAAGAAAGAAAGAAATATAATAATTTACAAAGTGGCTGTCATAACTTGTTTTCATGACAAATTTATTTAAACATACATTAAATAATCAAGACATTACTAACAGGTTAAGTAAATACAATGAATATATAAGATAATATAGTGCATATACGAAATATTCCCCTTTAGAGTTCATTTCTCTAGCTAACTAACATGCTGTAAAATGACTTGCCTGAGGTAAATGTAATGCTACATAAGATATTATTCTCAAGCTGTTTTATTCATATCTTTGAAACACTGGTTGAGAGTGACGGTTCGGGACGAATACATGTACCGTTACAATCCTAATTAGTAGAGTATGATATATGAATAGGGTAAAGCCACTAAATACATTCTGGCAATGTATACACATCACAGAGATGTTAAAAACAATCCTATGTTACCAGTCAGTATGTGGGTCATGAATGCAACCTTATTAGCTGATTGTTAAGGCAAGCGCCATTATTACCATTGCTCATACTTAGGGTGCTAGTACAGACATGAATGATACCTAAAGTCATGCATGTTGTTGAGGAGTGGTATGCATTTTTTTTTTTTCTTGCTAAGGCATTCGGACCAGAGCACATTCGTAACTAAGCAATGCATAAGTAAGAACCATTCTAGTAACCAGATAGCAACACCCTGGCAACACCCTGGAAACCACCCTAGCCCTGCCATAGCATTATTTTTAATGAGTTTTGCATGGGCAAAACTCATAGATGAAGGAATGAATTTTGAAACTATGTAGCATCTAGATTTGTTCTCATGAGAGATGCAAAGGTCCCATAGAAAGGCTCCTAAATTAGATCTGTTGTTCTGATGTCACTACCTGATCTTGGCAGCCAATTGCAAATGCACCTACATGCACATATCGCATACATTGAAAGACACACACTCGGGGTGGGGGGTTAGCAAACCTTTATCAGTGTTGTTTCAGTAACTGAGACTTCCTGCCCTTGACAACCTTGTCTTGAAAAAGTCAGCCTGTGAGTGACGCAGTACCTACGCACCAGGCCTTTGTTTTGGGTATCTTCTCATGAGCCTCGTCACTTATAAACATGAAAACATGTCAGTTCTGGTAATAAGCCCCAAATAATTTATCAACGTGAGTGAATTTACTGAACTTCCTTCACTTTTTTGAGTTATAAAGGGATAGTTCACCTAAAAATTAAAATTCTGTCATCACTGTCAACATTACCCTCATTTCGTTCCATAAATCATACAGATTTAATTCATACAGACTACAAATAAAACAGTTTTTCTTACTGCTGAACCCACAAAAAAGGGTTACATTTTATTTTAAGGTGTTCGTGTTACAGTGTAATTATACATTTAAGTACTAGTTAATAATAATTAACTACATGTACTTGCTATATGGCTAGGATTAGGATGTGTTTAGGTTAGTTGCATGTAATTAAGTGCAATTTATTGTAATTACTATAGTAACTACATGTAACATGTGTAACGGCATTATAACGTGTAAAGGCACTGTAAAATAAAGTGTTACCAAAAAAGTATTTTGACGAATGTTTAAAATGTTTTTCTACATACAATGAATGTGAATGGAGTCCAAAAAACCCTGGAACCTAAAGATCTAAACAAGCTAAAACGGCACGATGACGGATGCTTTTTATGTCACATTTGCTTTTGTTAACACTATTTGGTAGGTTTAGGTGTAGTGTTGATGGTACGTTATTTTAAAACGCAATGGAGTGCAAATTTCAAATCAGAACTTCGGTGATTCGTATAAAAACCAATGTCATAAAAACGTACCATGTTCACGTTTATCTGTTCCGGCAAAAAAAATGAACACGCTTTTAGCGCCACTCAGTGGACATTTCACATCGAAACTGCAGTGATACGTACGCATTGGTACATATTTTGGCGACTCGCGAAAACGTTCCAACAAGTACGTCTTTCCTATGAGACCAGGTTGCTTTTATTGTATGGATTAAAAAAAAAGACAGAATTTTCATTTATGGCTGAAATTACCCTTTTTTCTTTTCTTTCTTTTCTTAGGTTTTCATTAAGACATTAGTTGCTTCCTATATCTCAGTGATGTCTAGTAGAAGTTTTACTGTTTGTCTGAATGCATCAGCTCTTTACGCTGTACTTAATATTGCTCTGTGATGTACTGTGTCCAATTCATGTTATCATTTGTTTTCATTAGCTCTCCTTTTCTGACAGCCAGAGTGTCTTTCTAACCTGGTTCCCTAGGGCTGTGTGTTTGTGCATGGCTAGCAGAGTCTGTGAGAGTGATGGAATTAGCCAGAAGAAAACCTATTGTTTTAAACATTGTCCTCTAGACTGTTACCTCATAACCAGATTTAGCGCTTATGTTTTCATGATTAATACAATATGTATCCCAATTATCAAGTCGAGGCAGGGCTGAAGGAGCAATTTAACACAATCCAGCGGGAACTAAAGTTCTTTATACGGCGTACCTCATGTAAATTACTATACTTCATATTCACCATTTTAATTGCCTCATTTGAATAAAATAAGCCATAGTCGCCGTCCTATTAACGACTAAAGAATGCTAATCATATACATGCCTGTGTGTCTCGTATGCATATGGTGTATTGTATTACAGTAGACTGTAATTATAGTTCCCCTATTCGTACATAATGCCGTAGATTTGCATTGAGCAGCATAAGCGGGATGGATTTTGAATGGAGCAAAATGAATAGGCACATCAGCACAAGTGCTGCAGTAGTATTTCATGTCTAGCTTTCGTTTGGGAGAACGTTTAGTTTGATATTGATGTGCTATAAATATTTATACTGCATTTAACAATTAGTGGGTATGTGGAAAAGATAAAGATGTCATTAATCACGCTCCCAGTTCTGTTCTGAATGCTAATGAGTTTGAGGATCTGAGTCACCTTGATTTTCTGTCCACTATGACATCATTAAATCAGTGTTTGGCTGCTGTCAACGGTGACTTTGAGGGTGTTACCCTCCCCACAGTTGCATGGGGATTTGTGCAGTTTAGGTTCATCTCTTAAAGTTACAGGACAGTACTGTCTTCCTATAGATGAAAAGGCTGAGGAAACGAAGCAAAACAAAGCGAATGCTTTCCATCTGTAAAAGAAAATTGACATATGAGATCTCTATAATATATATTGTTTCTCTTTAAAAGCAGTAAGATCAAACGGAGACTTTTCCTTAAGTCTCCTGCTTCTCAAATTTTTCTCCTGAGAAAAATAGCTGTGGTATCTGTCAGGAGTTATAAAACAATGAAGCACACAAGACAGGAGTAGCGAACTTCATCCATCTTGTTTACGCATCACTTCCGTTCTCACACACAGGGAGGCAATGTCATTATTCAACAATGTACAATTCTTCTCATGAACACAACAAAAGCTTACTCACCCTCACTTTACTCACCCTCAAGCCATCCTAGGTGTATATGACTTTCTTCTTTCTCATCAACACAATCTGAGAAATATTAATAAACATCCTGACGCATCCAAACTTTATAATGGCAGTAAGCGTTACCAAACGAGTATGAGCTGAAGAAAGTGCCTCCATACACATCCATCCATCATAAAAATATTCCGCATAGATCCGGGGTGTTAATAAAGGCCTTCTGAAGCGAAGCGATGCGTTTGTGTAAAATAAATATCCATATTTAACAAGTTATGAAGTAAAATATCTAGCTTCTGCCAGACCACCTTTAGTATTCTACTCAAGAATTTATTTATTTATTTATTAATATTTCTCTGATTGTGTTCATCTGAATGAAGAAAGTCATATACACCTAGGATGGCTTGAGGGTGAGTAAAGCTTGGGGTAATTTTCATTTGAAAGTGAACTAATCCTTTAAGCAGTGATTTCAACATGAATTCAAACATTTCTCATATTCTTTCAAGACTAAATTATCTGTCCTATGCTGTCCAAATTTATCCAATTCATCTTAGAGCTACATACTCCTACTTTGTCAGTGGTTGTCTCATTTAATTTTCAATTTCTCATTACAAATTTTAGCGACATCTAAGTAAAAATATTTTCCCTGGTTGCCTAACCTCTCATTCTTTCTCCCTTGTCATTTTTATTTATCTCTCTCTCTCTCTCTCTCTCTCTCTCTCTCTCTTTCTCTCTGTCCCTATTTCTGTTTTGTGTACTCTGAAAGGGAAAGATTCCTCTATCATAACGCTACAGGACAGAACATATTGTTCCATTGTTTGATATTGAATAACAGCAAAATACATAGAATTTCCAAAACCTGTCCTTAATGGGAAGTTATGCTTTTAATTGTAGGGCAGGTTTCTAGGCATGTGACTAGGCATGTGATTGAAAAATTGCTTCATTTTTTCTGGTTTTTAGCCTGAAATGAAAAGCATGCAGAAGCATAAACAATTACAATAAGACAAGTATCTCCTAACAGCCGATTCATTCCTGTGTCTTGATTTATGCATCTGACTCTAGATTAACTGTAAGAAAGCAATACAAGTGTAATGAGTCTTAAGAAGGCAACTGTAAAACAAAGCAATTTCATTACAATGAACATTTGGAAAGTTGTCTGGGAGTTTCAGCTATTGAGATGCTATCGGAGGAAACAAGTTTCATAGCATCTAAGAGGACTGTATAACATCACTGAGTTATTTATGAGAGCGTTGACAAATGCCGACACGGCTGCGATCGATACACATTGATTCATTTGTGAAGCTCAGAAAGGAATTTCAGCGTATCACCTCACAGCATGACCGCTTACACATCTGTGTGCGCATGCATGACGGATTTTGTTTTATGTCATCACTTTCCTCATAACGGACACACATTCCCTCATGGCTTTGCCTGTGAAGACATTTGAGAGCAGATTTTACCCCTTCCTAGCGATTAATAAGGTACATGACATCTGTATGTATAATGGGTCAAGTAAATAAATCCTCTATGGATTGTGAGCCATCAGGCTAGTGGTCCCCGAACAGGCCAGCTTATGACCACTCAATTTAACTGTCTGTTATGGCCAAAACAAATATATTCAGCAGAAACTAATAACATGTTCCCCTGACGGTTGGTATTGTGGGCGAATATTGTGTCAAAGCTGGAGGCTCGTGCGCAGGCTGCTTGGAGCTCAATCCAGTAGCTTAAGCCTGGAAGCTCATTCTGAGGGATGAATGTGGTCATAGTTCAATTCAGAGGCAGGAGAGGACAAGTACAGATTATTTGATGCATTTGCACGGAAGCCTAAGGGAGTTGGTATAGTTGTCACGAGCACGTCAGGCTCTACTTCACTCAGGCTGTGTCCTAATTTAGAGGCTGTGTCCTTCGAAGGCCGATTGCGTCACCGCGGCGCAATGAAGGCTGTCTTAATTCGAAGGCTCCTTCAAATTGCATCCTTTGTTTCCCATGAAATGAAGGCTACAACAGATGGATGGACTTACCTACCCCAGAATTCATTGTGCACCAGTGACGACAGGATTGTTTGTTTTGAGAGAAATTGCCTATTTACACTTTTAAACATAAGTACTGGGTTTCAACTTAATCAAATATCTAATGATACAAATATAAAAAAAAACTTTGAATCAGTTCAAATGTTGACATACCTTGCTAAGATGTGATTGTATATAGTTTATACTCTTTATTATATGCAGAAATGGACTGTGGTGATCATATTTAGGCAGTTTGTGAACCCTGTTTTTTCAGACAGTTTAATATAAAATTAAAAGTGATGTGACGTGTAGCCAAGTATGGTGTAGCCATTTTTGCTGCAGTGCCTGGGGTGCGATTGAGGGTTAGATGCCTTGCTGAAAGGCACCTCAGTTGTGGGTAATGAGAGTGGAAGAGAGCGCTGTTCATTCACTTCCCCCACCCTACATTTCTTGCCGGTACTGAGACTTGAACCCGGGACCTTCGGGTTACAAGTTCGACTCTCTAACCTATTAGCCAGTCCAAAAAAAGTCCAGTACAAACGTTAGTGCCACTCATCAACGGCAGCTGTCACAGTTCCTAGGCGACAAGAACAGTCCTCCGTAGGCTAGACTGTCCCATTTAACAATGTTCAGTCTGACCTTCGCGGCCTTCAAAGGATGCAGCTGAATTAGGACACAGCCATACTCAGCCTTCACAGTCACCAGAGTACTAACCACGCGCACCTGCCACTCATCAGCCTTTATCACAAGCACTGTAAAGCACACACCCACAAACACACACACCATCACTAGTTGTCTGGCTTCGTCAAGAGAACACAGACTCTTTTACCTGGGAAAATACTACTGTAATCTTCTGTAATCTTCTGCAACGCTGTTGCTGTGCTCCAAGTCAATTCAAAGTAATCTCCTAGTTATTCAAGTCATCTCTCAGTCATCCAAGTCATCTCCTCGTCTTCCAAGTCATCTCCTCTTCTCGTCGGCTCAGTTGTGGTTGTGTATGCCTTGACAATCTGTAAGACAAATACAGTTATCATCATCTAAAGCCGCGGAACTTTCCCCAGGAACTAGGGACTTTGGGGTGGTACTCGGTGTGTTCGACCGCAGGGACCAGGGTCTAAATGAAGTTCTGGGTAAAAAATGTCCCCCTCAGAAAGTACCTGCTCGCAGAGTAGTACAGTTTAAGTTCGGGAATATTCGGGGGTGGGACTTGGGTGCTGAACATGCTGATTGGTTGAGTTCACGCAGCATTTTGATTGGTTGACTACACGCAGCATTTTATTTCAACCACTATTTTTAAAAGTGTTGCGGTGTGTGCAGTAAGAGTTGTTTGCTTTTCGAATCAACAATGGAGTTAAAAAAAAATGACCAATGGACCGACGATGAGGTTCAGGCTTTATTAAGCTTATATGCGGAGGACAAAATCCAACTGGAACTGAAAAGTCACGCACAGTCCTACGTCACCAGAATTAATCTTCACGGTACTTTACACCGCGATGGAATTGTTCCAGGGCAATTTCGGTGGAAAAGCAGCTAAAGTCTCCATTGTTGCTAATTACCCATCTCTTCAGTTCTTACCTGCATTAGATTGTGTTCTGATTCTTACAATAAACTTCCCAATTGTTGTTCTTCAATATCTGTCATCATCCCTGTGTGTGAGGCTAATCGTGACAGAAGTTCTCTGCATTTTGTTTGTTTCAACTTTTTCTTTTGTCACTGTTATTAATACAGACGGTGATTTTGGGGGCAAAGTGGAATGAATTTAAACATGATCAATTATGTCACTAGTACACTTTTACTGGCAGCTGAAATCATCAAATGATCCAAAATATTTCATAATTATTAAAACATTATTTAAAAATTGTTTTGAAATATTTGATATTTGATTCCTCACACCAACCCACTTTTCTTACAGGACTTCAGGGGAGCAGTGGAGTCAGCAGTAGGAAATGATGAGGAACCTCTGTTAGAAAATGGGAAGCTGGACGAGATCCTGAGCACTCTTCCTCAGGCCTACCATCTGCACAATGAGATCCTCAATGAGATGGAGACCCGCATTAAACAGTGGTGAGAACACACATACTCAAGCACATTACACTGATGCACAATATACTAATGCACATCAACATCCACAAAATATACACATGCTTATGCACACATTTTATAGCCTGACATTCCATAAAAAGTCCATACTTATGTTATATATAACATGTGCATCATTTACAAGGTGTTAATGCATGCACTCCGCATCTACTTTATCCATCTCCCACCTGAGCCACATGCTAATATAGACACGCTCACGGGTGTTTCCTCTGAGAAAGCAAGGGAGGCAGTGCCTCCTCAAATAATTGCAAGCATTTTTTAAAGAAAGCAAAAATTCTAATTTCATCAGAAGTGCAATTTAATTTTTACTCACGGACATCTGACCTTGACGGACTCAACAGAAGAAATGAACCAGAGAAGAGTTCCACGTAAAAAAAGAAGGCCCATGCAATCGCCACGGACCAGTGTGTTAACAGCTGGAGCAAACTTTTCTGGAAAGTTGGCTTTTGCAAGCCGTTTCAAACTCCCAAAACGAACTTCGTTTTGGCCTGATTTTGTTCTAAATGACGTCATTACAGTTCATTCTTCAACTTAGCTTGAAGTATATTGGGGCCTTAATTGAGAATGAATGGGGGAAAGTCACATGAGAGGAGGCAATTGCGCTATTATTGATTATGGTTCGATATGATTGGTTCATGTAAATCCCTCCTCGTGCAAATCCTCTTGTTTTTGTGTGCGTTTGTGAATCAGTCTGAATGGAAGACTAATTAAAAAGTAAGTAAACAACTTTCCCATTTAGTTATGACCGCTTTACGTCACGTCAAAATCAAACTTGAAAGGGCATAAAAACATGATAACTGGGGGATTTTTTTTATTTATTTTGTTGTGAGCACTCAGCTTTGTGAAATTCAAGGTACAACTTCATGTCTGTGACCAGTGTTTACCCAGTAAAATGTAAAAATGCTTAAAAATATTTATACTTGATTTTTAATAAATAGAACATTAATGTAAAAATACAAAACAGATTTTTATATATATATATATATATATATATATATATATATATATTATGATATGTAAAGTAATGTTTATTTAACCCTGACAATGTGACCACATTAAGTGTAACCAGGACATAAATGTACATTTGATTTTTTTTTAAAAATAAAAAATTTTAAAATCTTAAGGGACTTTGCCTCATTTCAGAACACTACTGCACACCACTGGACAAGCTGATGTATTCTTGCTTACTTTACACACATAGATCTCTTATCTCTTTCATAGCAGTACATGTGATGTTACAGTAACATAATCCATTATAATGCCATCATGAATGTCCTTGGATGCCCTCTGAAAAGTTCTTGTTGTTTCCCATTCGTCTTCAGGGAGGACAGCCCGTCAGTGGTTGATGTCATATTAACGCGCCGGGCTGAGTTTTCATCCTTTGCGACCTACATCTCAGACTATGACCGCAGCATGTCACTGCTGGAGGAGAGCTGTAGACAGAGTAAAGCTTTCGAGGATGTGGTAAAACAGTTTGAGGTGAGGTCTGAGATGAAAATGTTGGACTTTTGTGTGGTTTGTTTGGGAAATAATCACAATTTGATTATTCTTTAGTCACAGTTCATTTCAATTTATTTTTCAGTTAAAAAGCCTGCTGTTGGGATGTTGTTATGCCAAACGTAATATTATGTGTTATAAAGTTATATCACTTTTATAAAAATTCCATTACGATTGTGGTATCAATCATGGTAATAAGTACCTGCTAGTGATGCTTTACTAAAAAAAAAAAAAAAAAAAAAAAAATTGATGTTTTTTCAGTATTGATGGTACTAAATTGTGTTTCAGATTCACTGTCTGATTGATTTTTGAGAACTTGTATGCATATTTTTTCACATTACTTTTAGTTGTGAAATAGTTGAGAACCACAAAATCTAGTAGTATCGACCTCTGCAGTTTTGGTACCTGCAGTGTATTACGGACACAATCAGTTCACTGTACCAGCGAAATTCACGGCAGAGGCTCCGCTGAATCATTTAATTGGAGGATGGTTGGTGGAGTCACTGACCACACATTTCAATGGTGATCGGGATCACCAACGACAAGAAGCCAGCTGGCCTCGCTCATTAATATGCATGAGCATCTGTATTCAGAGAAGCCTCCTTGGGTGGTAGATTCAAAATCGGACCCTTAATGTATAGAGAGATCAGGAAAGGGAGAATGAAAGACTGATTTAGTCAAATGTCCTTTTAAATGCGTGCATTGTCATCAGCTGCTCTTATTGAAAAGTAAAAATGATTGTAGTTTTTTTTTCTTATAAACATTAATTGAGCTTGAAATGAGTTAAGGAGGTCTGTTTTATATTTATTTAAATCAAGGATTGCATCTTTAATAATGTGTGACAGCCTGCCATGGGTCTTTTTTCCCTTGTGGCTTCACAATCAATAGCAGAGGCTTGTGATCCAAATAACCCCAGAGTAATGAAACGAGATTAAGATGTAATTTCTGCTTATAACAGCACATATTATTCTTTTCAAAACAATGTAATTCATTTCTTGGTGTAAAATGTGCTCACTCAGTCCTCTGTGAGTCCTGGTCAGTACAGCTGCAGTAACGCTTATAGGCTTTGACTGGGTGATGTATGTACTGAGCATCACTGGTTGCCTCTGGTCACTCCGCACTAATGAAACCAATAGAGCTGACTCTCAGTGGTGAACCACCGCACAAACAAACACACAAGTGAACAACAAGGCAGGCATTTCCTTGCATTTTTCTTAACATGCCAACCATTAGTCTAGCCACTGCTGACTTGTTTTATTCACCAATCTGTGCTGTGATGCTTCTCTCGGCTCATTAAATGGGAGGAGATGCGGTTGTTTTATTGATCGGGGCCTGAAGGTGGACAAGTCAGGAGTTTAAACACCTGCTTGACTTTATCAGTAGTCTACCACCATTGTCAGCACTACATATCAGCTCTTTAGATCATTTAGAATATTCTGTCAAGAATATGTCTGGGTCATATTTCACCCAAAAAGAAAAAAATTAGAAATTAAATTATTCTTTAAAAAAAATACTGCCTGATTTAAGGCCCTTTCACACCAATGATGATAACTATAAAGATAACTTAAAGATGCTTAATTGACATTAAAGGGGTCATGATATGAGAAATCAAATTTGCCTTGATCTTTTGACATATAAGAGGTCTTTGTCAGCTGTCGCACCATAGGCCCCGCCCACTGGCATTCAATAGCTTAATGGTGCAATAGGTGATTCTCTACAAAAACATTTTTTGTTATACTGGTTGAAAGTCTCCTCATATCCTGACAGAAATCACTATGTTAAATGGTCTAAATGTATTTTTATAAATATATATTGTCTGTGGAAGGCATAGGACCATAAAATGTTCATCCAATTATTATATTCGGTCCAAATGAAATAATACGATGTCCTACCTGCCTGTCAACGTATGTTTTTACATACCCTCGTGCACCCTGTTCGCGTTTCATTCTGTGCAGAGTTTATGCAGACAGACATCAGTCGCGGAGCACCGCAAACAAACAGCAGCCAGCTTTTACAGTTCCTACCAAATCAAAATCATGAGCTTATGCTGCGTTCACTCCATAACTATCGTGATTAAGAGATGGCAACCCGTGACGTTCTAACTGGAGCTGTTTGTTCAGACTCGGAATTATGCATATCCATGATGTCAACAGTATCAACACCGTAATGAATCTGCAACAGTCATATACAAGCTCTCTAAGTTGTTTACGTTAATTATTATTGTAATGTCTTGTGCTTTGAGACATGAGGTAGTCTCTTATGACGCTTTGCCGAGAGCAGCTGTGTGTGCGCATTCATGTGTTTTGGAGGAGGCGTGGCTTTGCACTGCAATTTGCAGGGAGGGTGGGATCATATGCTTTCAATGCTAGCAGGCTAACATTATCATTTTCCAGATCACCTACTGCACCTTTAACGGCTGACATTTGCCTACACTGGATGTGAGTGGCGTGTCACGTCAAAAGCAAATAGAACCCATTATAATCACTGATGCTGTCTACACTGGATGTATACAGTATACAGATGCACTTTCAGTTTCTGACATACTCCACACACTTGTCTATTGACAACAGGACAAATGGAAGAGTGAAGGAATGTTCACTTTGACACGTCCAGTTTAAACAGCCTGTTTGCGTCTTGTACAGACTTTAGAACGATCCCAGCGTCGAAAGCAAGTGGATGATTTATTTTAATGGAGTCCTTGATCACGTCAGAGGATGACATGTTTGTTTGGGTGCATTTTGTTTTGTAAATGAGGCACAGTCTAATGGAGAGTTCGCAAAGAACATTTTGTAGAAAGATAAACAGCCAACTGATCTTACAGCAGTTGCATCACAAACCATGCTTTATCTGTAAATGACAGTTTTATATGTATAATGTTTTCAAAACACTTGTTGATACTGTTTCCTATGCGGTGACATTAGCCGATCATAACAGTGGCCGTTTACTGACAAGCCTTAAAGGGATAGTTCACCCAAAAATGAAAATTTGATGTTTATCTGCTTACCCCCAGGGCATCTAAGATGTAGGTGACTTTGTTTCTTCAGCAGAACACAAATGATTTTAAACTCCAACTGTTGCGGTCTGTCAGTCGTATAATGCTTGTCAATGGTAACTTCATCTATAAGAGTCAAAAAAACATGCACAGACAAATCCAAATTAAACCCTGCAGCTCGTGACGACACATTGATGTCCTAAGACACGAAATGATCGGTTTGTGCGAGAAACCGAACAGTATTTATATAATTTTTCACCTATAATTTTTGGACATAGTGGTGTTTTAGAGGTGAAAAATGATATAAATACTGTTCGGTTTCTCACACAAACCGATCATTTCGTGTCTTAGGACATCAATGTGTCATCACAAGCCGCAGGGTTTAATTTGGATTTGCATGTTTTTTAGATGGAGTTCCCATTTACACACATTATTTGACTGACAGACCGCAACGGTTGGAGTTAAAAATCATCATTTGTGTTCTACTGAAGAAACAAAGTCACCTACATCTTGGATGCCCTGGGGATAAGCAGATAAACATCAAATTTTCATTTTTGGGTGAACTATACCTTTAAAAGGAGCCGCCCCTTAAAAACAGATCATTTCAGACAGAGGGTCAGAATAAAGATTGAAAATACAAATTTTTCTGGATATGAAGAGTTCCATTGCAAAAACCTCTAAGTCCGTCTGACATGTTTTCTTTTAAATGAGCATTTTTATCAGGCTCCTATGTTTAGGTTCAGTAATTTCACTTTATGGTAATGAAAAGATTATTAGTCAGTTATTGAAATGCCTTAGTTTCAAAAATGTTGATGTAGCGGATTTGAAGCAAAAGTATTTGATGAACGTATACTATGTGCGGAGAGCATTCGCTCAATATCATCTCATTTTTGACGGAGGTTGCGTTTAGCAGCTTTTGCATCTGAACTCTTCATATATATATATATATATATATATATATATATATATATATATATATCTTATCTTTTCTTTTCTTTACTTGCTATGTGACCTGGACAATCTATTATATTTATCTTGTACTGTAGAATTTACCACATGGGTTTCACTTATGTGGCATTTTGTATTTGCAGCATTTGAGCTTTTTGATAAAAGATAGTGGATGCATTGAGGATAGAGGATGTATTAGGAATTCTCTTCTCTGGATCCGAGCTTGTGTAATCTCATTTTGTGCGTGCGTGTGCGTGCTGTGTTGATGACAGAGATGAAGTATCAACAGTAGCTGATCTGATCACTGCTGTGGTCTGATAGGATTAAACCCTGTTCAGCTACACTGTTTACGAGGGGTTTTCACCACAAACGTGTGTGTGTGTGTTTATAAGTATCTGGGCGTGTATGTGCAGAATGTGTAAGAAGGAAGGAGACGAAGGTGGGGTGCTCTTAAAGAGAGCGAGAGAGAGGAGATTGTTTTGCAAGCTTCATGTTTATATTCAACATTCTATAGCATTTTCATAGCATGTCCTTTTAGCCCTTCAGTTTAAAATAAATGATCTGCAGAAGGTGCGACTTCATTGTGTGAGTGTGATAGATAGATAGATAGATAGATAGTATTTAAATTATTATAATATCATATCGTATATTATCATAATATTGAGCATAAGAGACTTATTTCA
The DNA here is from genome assembly GCF_019924925.1 of Ctenopharyngodon idella. Classification (NCBI taxonomy): domain Eukaryota; kingdom Metazoa; phylum Chordata; class Actinopteri; order Cypriniformes; family Xenocyprididae; genus Ctenopharyngodon; species Ctenopharyngodon idella. The sequence goes on along the minus strand of NC_067230.1, from coordinate 6,613,763 downwards.
ACAACATTAAAAAAATCCAAACTTTTAACTGGTAGTATATATTTATTTATAGTGTTTTTGGAAATTGCATTCAAAATCCATATGATCACATATAGCCACTATGAACGAGCATGGCGTTTCTGTGTGCATGTATCATTACACACAGTGTTGCTCTGAAATTGTACAGGTGGAAAGGACAAGATAAAGACAGAACAAGACACTGACACGCATACACAGTCATCTGGCATTTGGGCAATGAGGTGGAAAAAAGCTAATTAGCCAAGCAGTCTTCTTAAACAACCCTCAATTAAATCAGCTGTCCACACAGACGCTGCTTCAGCCGGACCAGTGCCTGATTTGTGTAGCCTGTCTGTTCTCTGGCACGAGCCACCGTTCCCTCTCCTGGCTGTGTCCCAACTCGACTGGAGAGCTAACGATAAATATCTACCCTTACACATACACAAAGACTGGCCGCTTCTTCAACACAAATGTCAATTGGATTGCAGTTGGTGCAAGTATTCAGTGCGAGGCTGTTCATTAGGTCTACTGCCTTTAACAATGGAGCCATGTTGTGCTTAAACACAGGAATCTGACATGGCTTTATGGTCAAGATGAGACTCACTGCAGTGAAGAAGCAATACATAGAAGAAGTAATTAGATAATTGAAGACAGGTGCATGGTATTTAGGGTTGAAGAGTGAGAGGCTACATTCACACAAAAACATAAAAGTGCCTAATGTAGACTTTCTGCTCAAATCCTTTTAAATCAGACACTAGTCTAAAGGGCCAACGCTCCTCAACAAAACATCAACACATTTCAAAATATCTTTTAATATTATGGCATATTTTCATATTATATGAAATTAGAAGGTCATTGAGAACTTTTTAACTATTATTCTATCAATATATCTGCTTTAGTGCATTAGTATTTTAAACAAATTTATTTTGCACCCTTCTGTGCAATACTTTATATTTTAATGAATATCTTAAATATAATTAATATTTTATAAAATTTGATTTTTTTTAAATATCTGAATATTTTAATATTAAAAATTTTATTTTATATTTTATTTTATTTTATCATTTATTCAGTGTAATATTTTATAAAATATTGTATTGAATAGAATTTTTGCCATAATTTTGCTTTTTGTTTACCCTTTGGGTGAATAATATTAAAATGTAATTTTTTTTATAATATTTTATTTTAATAATATTTTTGTCACCATTGTTATATTGTGTAAAGCACAATATAAAAAAATATATATATTTCAATTCAATTTAATATCTTATAAAATATTATACTGAAATAAAAGTTTGTTCTCTGTTCACCGTTAGTACATTGTTTTTATATAGTTATAATATTTCAAGTTATAATAATATCATTTAATATGATCGCATATTTTGATATTACATGAAATTAAAAGTTTGTGCATTATCATTAACTTTTTAAATTGCATTATTAATGCATATTTAAAACATCAATATATCTGGCATCAGTATGTATTTTTTTATCAAATCTATTTTGCACCTTTCTGTGTCACAATGGAATTTACAGAATATTTTAAATATTAAATATTTTATAAAATATTATTTTTATTTAATATCTTAATATTTTAATATTTAATGTTTTATTCCTTTAAATTCAATTAAATATTTTTATGAAATATTAAACTGAATTGAAATGTTGCCATAATTTCAAGTTAGATTAGTGTAAAAATTGGATTCAGTATATTTACTATTTGAATTTGTCACATTCTGTTTGATTTTTGATATTCACAATATGATCCGAATAACAGATCTGTCACATGTAATAGAAAAACTGCAGTGTGAATGTGGAAAAAGTGAAGAGAAATGAGGAATGTAATGGACAGAACAGGTGAATTATGATGATGATGAAGGTTACAATACAGGTAGAGACACAGGGAAACTGAGAGAGCTGGTGTGAAAGAGATAATGAAAGCCAGAGGGTTTCTTTCAGAGGTGTTGTGGGAATGATGTTGTGGCAGGTGTGCAAACTGGACACTCGCTGTCTGTTCCTTTATCTTGAAGCCACAACTCCCTCTGTTCACACTCCTCACACAAGGTCATTGACGGCATTTCTGTTCCCCTTCTCTCGTTGAAAATCTCAAGCTTTTTCCCATGTCAATGGACGTCCAGAAGTCTAAAGTTGTTTGCCCTTATCTGCCCTCTACTGACCTCTCACGTCCCCTCAGGCTCCTCAGAGCTCGCATGAACAATGACGTGTCAAAGTCAATTAGGCCTTGATAGATTTCTTCTCACCACGTGTTTGACTGATTCACTTGTTCACTTTTTCTCCCAGTGAATGATATAATTGGGTTGGAATTGGATGGAATGAGGCGTACTCAGGTTTTTGTGTAAGAGAAGGTCAATGAATAACCTTGAAATGGGCTTTTCTAAGTGGTGCCATTGTGATCTATAATACTGTATCTTGTGGGTGAAGAGGGAGCGCAGGTGGCATGTAACTCTCGATTGTGTATGATTGTGCAGGTTTGTGATTGTGGTTTGGCTGTTGAACAATGTTGTGTTTATAGATCTTTTTGTGTCTGTTTATTTAACAAAGAATGTGCAGATACTGTGAAATTAGCATAATAACCGTAATTATGAGATTGTGGCTAGTAAAAGTGGTTCACATCTTCATTAAACTCATGAATTTCACACAAATTTAGATTTCTCTTACTTCATACATCATGTAAAAACAACTAAAATGGCAGCTAAAGTACATCATGTAAACAAACAGTAACTTGAACAGTTAAAAGAGGGTGTACTATAAAAATTATCATTTTGTAATTCCTGTATTACATGAAAGCAGCATTAGTGTATGTTTGCTAATGATAATTCTTGTGTGCATTTCCATGTCTTCCTACAGTTATAATATGTTTACATGCATCGTATATTGTGTTTCATGTGCCCATGTGTTTGCATGTGTCTTCCAGACGCAGAATGCAGAAGGAGTTCATGTACCTCTGAAACACCAGCTGCTGCGGGTCATTGTGCGTGTGCTCCAGTACCGCATGCTGCTCACAGGTGAACACTGCGTGATTCATATATTTAGTCCAGATGATATTTTTTGCACAGTTAATAGGTTAACACATTCAGTCCCTTTTTTTAGGAAAGAAAACTAAATAATATGTTCAGTTCAGTACTATTGTTAACTAAAAATGGTTGTTGTTTTTTTTAAATAAAAAAAGCATTGACTTCCATAGTATTTTTTCCATACTATTTTCATTTTTGGTGAACTATTCCTTTAAACTACAGTGAAAACTGAAAATATAAAATAAAAGTGTATTTAAAATATGAATAAATATTATAATAGTATAGAAATTATGCTAAAATAACACAGTGTGTTCTGTATATGTGGATGATGGGAAATATATGCATATATACAGTATACTGTACATAAAGATACTGGACAGAGGTCCATTTTTGCAACATAACAGAGAGTATATTTATCAAACTGCATCAAAACACAGGAAATACAGTAATTAAATAATAAAACTACTTTCTCAACAGTTTGTGGACATAATCTTATGTGTAAAATTGATGTTTTTGCTGCTGACTTGCAGTCCTGGTGTTCGCATTTTGATTGACAGAATTTCACTCTTGAGTGCTATATGTCACTTTATGAGCTTTGATGATTAAATTTCACCATACAAAAGCTGCAAATTACAAGTTTTGAATTTGAGTTAATTATAAATAATAGCTTATCCCATAATTTAGGTTCCTAACCACTTTGTGTATATGAATTTATGTGTGTGTGTGTGTGTGTGTGTGTGTGATATCTGCAGGTCTGATAAGTTATTAGAAATCACACAGAATAGAACGAAACAGTTGTAATGTTACGTTGAATAAATGTGTTAAAAAGAAAAACAACTTTGTTGTGAGTGAGTGTGAGGCAGGCTGTTATCATTTCAACCTTGAGGGTGTGTATGTGGGATGCTCTACATAACAAAACAAGACTGTTTGAGTGTGTCTAAGGGATGAGCCTGTGAAAAATAATTTTGTCTTGTTTTTCCTTAATTTGTTTTCTTTCTTATTCTTTTCAGATTACTTAAACAATCTCTCCCCGGATTCAAAAGAGTATGAAGACACACAAGGTATTGTTGTCTATGTCTCTCTGTCACACAATGATGAATACTGACCACATTTGATCTGTAATAACATTAATTGTGCTTGTGACTGCAACTTTTTATCAACAGCTGCACTGGTAATCGTGTCAGAGGTCGCAGACCAGGTTAATGACAATCTAAAACATGGGGTGAGTTGTCTCTGTTTGTGAGAGAGTGTGTTGTATTGTTAATACAATGATGAAAAGGAGCAAGGGGATATGATGTCATCAAAGTGTCCCAGGTGTCCAGAAACAAAGAGAGCAGTGTGAAATCATTGATACACAGAGGCATCCCCAAACACACACCCACATAGTCTCAGACAGACACAGAAACCTTCTGTCTCTATACCTTAATTCATTTCTGAACAGTTCTTTCTTATTCTCATCCACATATGAGAAATAAACACTTTCATTTTCTAGTTCTATTTTTGTTTCTCACTATTTTATGTCTTTCTCCCTCAAAATCGCAGGAGAACCTGCTTCGTTTGGTCCATATTGACTATAGCGTGAGAGGAAAAAGAGACCTTCTCCAACCAGGAAGGGTAAATTCTGCTCCATACACTGTATTTATGGTTTCATGTTTATGGTTTACTACTGTTTTTACTGGCTGTAAAACCTGAAAGATCAGTAACAGTTATTAGACATCAAAGGTTCAAATGAATAACATCCTTACCCATAACTCACCTGGCCTCTGGCACCTGTGTGTTTTGCAGGTTTTTGTCAAGGAGGGCACACTGATGAAGGTCTCTCGTAAAAGCAGGCAGCCCAGACACCTCTTCCTGGTATCTTATCATGCACCTGTACTTCAATTGTATTGAATGTGCACTTGTAGTGTACTTCAAATCTTACAAGTATATTTTAAAAAAAACTGTACTTTAAAAGAATATAATATTAATAAGATAAAAGGTCACTTAAAGGGTTAGTTCACCAAAAAATGTATATTCTGTCATTAATTACTCACCCTCATGTTGTTCCAAACCCATAAGACTTTCGTTCATCTTTGGAACACAAATGAAGATCTTTTTCACATGTAAACATTCATCAACTCACACATCAGTTGTGGTAAATGGTTGAGCTTCTATTAATGTTCGCTGATCAATGTTTATATGTGAATAAAAGCCTAAATTCAATCTGTTCATCATAAAAAGCATTCGAGTCTCTTCAGAAAATTTGGACTAAACCACTCAGTTCATATGGATTAGTTTTACGATCTCTTTATGAACTTTTTGCATCAAAGTTTCAATTGCGTAGCTGTCTATGCAGGTACAGAAAGCTCTCAGATTTCATCAAAAATATCTTAATTTGTGTTCTGAAGATGAACGAAAGTCTTACGGGTGTGGAACGACATGAGGGTGAGTAATTAATGACAAAATTTTCATTTTTGGGTGAACCCTTTACAATCAGTCAAAAAGTACATTAAAGTTTAACTAATTGCATTTAATATATATTTAAATATAACACATTTTCATTTACTGTAATTGCAGTTAACATGTAATTGAGTATCTGAAAACCACATTGTTTACACTTAAGTATATTCATTTTAAGGTATATTATTTCCGTTATAAGTATTCTTTTTAAAAGTATGCTAAAGTGTACTTCTTTTTCACAAGGGTTTGTTTACATGCCTTAAGGCCCGTTCACACCAAGGACGATAAATTTAAAGATAATGATAAAGATATAGCTCTAAAAATCATTCTCAATATTAAAGAATAGCAGAGTTTACACCACAACCATAACGATAACGGCACAGAGAAATGATATCATTGGAATCACTTTCAGAATGATTTTATCCAGCCGATGAACAATAAAAACATTGACAGCCAATCAGAATCAATCCTGCTGTAATGAGCTTGAGCATTTAAAGTGACAGACAAACATGCGCTTAGAATAAACAGTACGATATTGTTGCTGGTGTGGACACTAATATAGTTTTCTTTATAGTATCATTCTTGGTGTGAACGGGTCTTTAGAACTGGTGGCTTCATGGCCATTTGGAGCTCACATGTTTTGTAAAAAACAATACTGATCAGACCAATTGGCAGAGCAGGACCATTAACAGCTTCTCTCTCAGTTAGACTTGTATTGCTTCTTTCGTTCGGAAATGTGTTTGATGGCAAGTAGGTGTTGCATTCTCATCATTAGATATAGCTGGATTTAGCATAGTCTTCTACAGTCAGGATATGCTTTAAAGCCAAATACTGTCATTGCAGAGCAACGATCTGAAGGGAATCTTGCTTGGCGAATTAGTTAAAGTTTGTTAAACTGTCAACATGTTTACAGCTAGCTGCCTTACACATTCAGTTTAGTGACACAGACATTTGAAGGTACCTTTTTCACCCCCTTGAGGACTGAGTAGTTATAGACAGGTATTATGTGTATCTCTGATATTTGGTCATTCCAAACACGCCAGCCAGTTTCCTAGAGAGTAAGTGAGCCGGTATATGTGTGTCATAAGTGTTCGCCAGACACTGGAGGCTACGTTAGCTGTAGCACAAGGCTACCCCCAGCCGTCTCTGTACCGGTGTTGTTTTCGAGGGTTGTACTTCCTCTCAGGATGTCTGTTGTAGGTCAGTGGATGCCAGCTTCCTGTGCAGGGACTGTACTGACAGCACACTGAAGACTAGGCCCAGAGAACAACAGATCAACAAAACTGAGCTGAAAACAACACTAAAAACATTAGACTGAGCAGTCAGTTCAGTTGTTTACCCTGCGTGGAGTCACTGAAGTACCACTTCCACGCTTGGGTGCTTTTCTGAATGTCCTGATGAGATTTTAAGAAGAGTGCTGTACAGATTTAACATCTAGGTATTGTTGAGATTTGCTAAGATGCTTTAAATTTTGTCAACTTGCACTCAAATTTGGGATCAGTATTTTTTTTTTCAGTACAAATCTTTAATTCAGCCAAGATGCATTAAATGAATCAAAAGCGACATTTATAATGTTACAAAGGATTTCTATTTCAAATAAATGCTGTTCTTGGCACATTTTCTCTGAGGTTAAGTTTTTAGAAGGATAAGGCATTCCACATACATCACCGTCAGTCAGACTCATGAGCATACAATTTAGTTTAATCCATGTAGTATGTTGTAGTTCATTATAAAGTTAATGGGGAAAAATGTTAATTTTTTGGACTGTGTATACATTTATACGCACAGGAAGCTTTTCTGAAGTCGCGACACTCTTGGTTCTGAAGTCCCTATAGGGGGGCTTTCTTCATGGTCTTCTTTTATCTCTCCTGCTGCCGTTCTCTCCTTCGTGCTCTCTTGCCCTCCCTGAATCGATCAAGCTCTGACTGATGTTTTTTTATGAGAGCTCGTGACTGATGTCATTGAGTCCAGCACTGAATGGGTGTAATATGATGTCAGAGGGTCCCCTGGTCATGGTGATTCCTTGAGATCCGGATTTAATTTATGGAGTAATAAGTGAATCTGCTCAAAAATCCACTGACGCTCGAGGGCCATTTCCTCCGTCAAAACCAGCCATCACCTCCTGTACTAATCTGCCACTTCTTCCCTACAACAGTCAGACTCAGGCCCCGTTTACACTAGTGCGTTTTTGTTTTAAAACGGCGTTTTGAAATGAAAACGATCCTCGTCTACACTGGTGTTTCCACAGCATTTCAGAAACTATCTCCGTCTACACAATACGGCCGAAAACGCATGTCACATGACCATTCATGCAAACTGGGCATGTGCGTACAAGTGTAAACAGTTACCTCTTGCGCATGTAGTCAGCTGCCTGCAGTATTGAAAAAATGCAGAGTTTAACTGCACAATGGCTGCTAAAAATGACAACAAAGCCAGCAAATATTGCAGTTCAGTCTCCATGTTATTGTTTACACGGTCGTCAAGGATATGCAGAGCGAACGTGGGTAGCCACAAAGAATATACACTGACAAGAAGCGAAACTCAGTAGAACGTTCCATTGCAACACCGGCGCCCAGCAGCAGCCCTGCGTTTCCGCCATTTTGGGGTGAAAGCGACTCGGCAGTCCACTAGTTTCTATGGCAGTATCAGCTGCTTTGTTAAAAAAAAAAAAAAGTACATTAAAGCTGAAATCCAACCTGAATGATGACAACACAGAATAAAATATCAACACTAGTGATCATCAAATCCTTTTAACAGTTTATTTTACAGACTTTGTGTTTAAGTCTTTCACTTTTTTCACAAAACCTTTGCTCTCTAGAAACCCAGCAGTTTGGGTTTAAATTCTTTGAAGTTCAAGTATTAGCATTATAAACACTGAATTAATACCAACATATGAAATTAAATTAAGGACATGCATCAGAAAAATTGGGAATATTGGATAATAAATATATAACAGAATATAACAGCTTGACAGAAACTGTATGTATGTAAACAAAAAAACACAGCCATTGTGTCCAAAAGTGGCAATTAGGGTATAACAGACACAGCGATGCATCATATTCTGTAAGATCATTATGTTTGTAGCGTGATTCAGTGGATTAAAACGTATTTCAGACCTAGTGGAGTAATTTACTATTACTATATTACTCCACTAGGTCTGCCTATATACGTTTTAATTCCCTGGATCACGCTACAAACATGATTATCTTAACTTTATTAATTATTAATTTACTATTATTAGTAAATATAAGCTGCATAAAATGGAAATACTCAATAAAATAGGCTAACTACGTTACCTCAGATGTGTAATGTTGGATTCCACAACTGGTAAAATAAAACATATATAGGTTAAGACAATACAACATTTACTGTAGGTGTCATAAAATTTGAGAAATTTTCGATTGCGTTTCTGATTTGGCTGTGAGATTCGCTGATTTTGGGTGCGTAAGATGTGATGGATTCTATAGAGGGTATGCACGTGACGTCACTGTCGACCGTTATGACTGCGGTCACGCCCACTGAGTAGCACAAAGACTGAGTGGCAGCAATGGTTTTCAGCGTGAATGCCACGAAAAACACACAAAACACATCCAAAACGGGAAAGAGCTTTGTGATTGACTGTACAAATAGCTTTGACACAAAATCTGAGGTATATCTTTAAAGACTGCTGAAAGCTACAGAAAAAAGAAGCAAATGGATCACTGCAATTCACAGAAACAGCTGGACTCCAGGCAAAGAAACATGTTTTGCAGTTATCATTTTGTGTCAAAATGTTGGATTTTGAGGTAAAATCATACCGTATATATTGTATTGTTATATATTGTGTTGACAACTCCAAAGTCTCTGTTTTCGAAGTTTGAAAACGCCGGCATAGTGTAAACGACAGGCGTAACCGTAGCAAAACTTATGTGTTTTAAAACAAAAACGCACTAGTGTAAACGGGGCCTCAAAGCAGTCAGTGTCTTTGAAGGACTTTCAGAAATACATTGTGAACATAGCGACTTCTCACCATCATGGAAAATATGTCAGGGATTTTAATTTTGTGATTTACAAAGTGTTACACATCATTTTTGGTCATTGAAATAAAGCTGAAATAAAATAAAATAAAAATATTACATGAAAAATTAAAACTTAAATGAATATTATAAATGTTTCTTAACTAACTGAAATAAAATAAGCTTAAGTTGAAGCACTAAAATTAATAAAACATAAATAAAAAATAAAACTAAAATAAAAAATAAAACTAAATAGAAATATTTTTAAAAAAAAATGAAAAATGTACATAAAATTACTAAAACTACTAAAATAAAAAAGGAAAATATAAAAATAAAAGCACATTTAAAATATTTAAAAAAAAAAAATCTATAATAGTGTATAAATAATAATAAATAACTATGGATTTACAGCCCTGGAAAAGTTATTTAAAATGATTATTATTATTATTATTATTTGTAATTTGTGTAATATACTAATTACAAGTAATTTTACCTGACATAAAAAAAAAAGAAAATCTGTCCCAGCAATCCCTATAAAATGATCAAAAATCCTTATCCAATAATCATAAACAACTGGAAAAGTCAGAGTAAAATTCACTGGTCAAAATTATAGGAACCCTACTATGACGTATTCATCTAGAATAACCTTTTGTGTGTGAGAAATATAAAATATTAGTTAAGTAAAATTATGTTGAAGTTTTATCAGAACATTGATTATTGTAATCATATCATATCACTATGGAGGTTTTACGTAGGCCTTTTAAGTTGTTTGTTGGTCTAGTCTCAAGAGACAAGCTCACTAGTTTACATGAGAATCGGTAGTATTTTTGTTGTGGACAGTATTGTTGTGTCCATTACATTCTCAGCTGTTTCAGGGTTGTTGTGGCTGTAAGTGTTGATGTTTTTGTTGTCTCTGGCCTGCTGCCTCCACCCAAAAAGCCTTTCTCAGAAGTGTCCGGACTGAATTCCTGGACCCTGCCTGTGAACTGCGGATGTTTGGGGCACGCACATTGCAGGTCTAATGATGTCACCACTTTTGTTTGGAGCTATATATGTCAAGCACACACAATGGTTTGAAGTGTAGGGCTTGTCTGTTTGTGGGCGTGAGTTTGTATTCCTATCTAAACTACTTCATTGTCAGGACTGAAGTGCAGAAAAATATCCCATAAACTGTTTTTATCAAGCACAACCTATTGTATTGAACATGTGAATTGCTTTCTTGAGTACTAAACTGAATGTGCTACACTTGCGGAAGAATGTGCATTGCGAAGGCAGGAATGAAAACGATTGTGTGAAAACTATTTTAAGCAGCGGTTCTCAACCAGGGGTCCGAGACCACTAGGGGGTCTCAGCAAACTTCCAACAGAACCTTAAAATATTTTAAAATAAGACAAAACAAGCTCTAAAACAAGCTAAACAACAAAAATGTCATTCTAATTTTTAATTATTTTTGTTTTTAATTGTTTTTATTATAATTTTTAATTATTTTAGTTTTGTCATACTTTAATTTTAAGGTGTCCCTGTTACAGTGTAATTATACAAATAAGTACTGAGTAATATTAATTAACAACATGAATTTAGCTATAGGGTTAGGGTTAGGATTAATTTACTGTTAAGTTACTATAGTAAGTATATGTGTAACAAGGACTCTATAAATCTATGGGCACTCCTAATTTCTGTTAATTAAAAAAAGTGTGGCAAAAAAAAAAAATATATATATATATATATATATATATATATATTGTTGTGGAGAGTGTCTTGAAGTCAAGTAGGTTGAGAACCACTGATTTAAAGCTTTTACTGCCTCCTTGTGGTGGAAATAAACACAACCGAAGGCAAGCATCGCTATTACTATTGCCCATATTAAAGATTAGGGGTTTAAATAATTTAAAGATATTATTATTATTGCCTATAGTAGTAATAATTAAGCTAATATTTATAATTAAAATGAAATAATTGAAATCTCTAATCTAAATGTTATCATGTTAGTTAAATAATAAAGCTCTCCACGTCGCACTCATTTTATTTAAAGTCATCATGAAACGGAAGAGTGTTTTTGACCGATTTTTCTTTCCTATTGTGATGCATATCCGAGAAAAACAATTTCAAGGTGACTTAAAAATTGTGTATAATAACTGTATAAAGGTGTGTGTGTGTGTGTGTGTGTGTGTATGTGTGTACCTACTGCTTACTCATATTTTGGGGGCAAATTTGTACCCAAAAGTTAGCTAAATTAAAGCTTCTTTTTTCCCCTCATTTGTTTAAAAAGTTTAAAGGGTTAGTTCACCCAAAAATGAAAATAATGTCATTAATTACTCACCCTCATGTCGTTCCACACCCGTAAGACCTTCGTTCATCTTCAGAACACAAATTAAGATATTTTTGATGAAATCTGATGGCTCGGTGAGGCCTCTATTGCCAGCAAGTTAATTTACACTTTCAGTGCCCAGAAAGGTACTAAAAACATATTTAAAACAGTTCATGTGACTACAGTGGTTCAATATTAATATTATAAAGCGAAGAGAATACTTTTTGTGCACCAAAAAAACAAAATAACGACAATATCTAGTGATGGGCAATTTCAAAACACTGCTTCGAATCTTTTGTTTTGAATCTTTTGTTTCGAATCAGTGGTTCGGATCGTGTGTCAAACTGCTGAAATCACGTGACTTTGGCGCTCCAAACCACTGATTCGAAACAATAGAGCAATAGAGGCCTCACTCAGCCATTGGATTTCATCAAAAATATCTTAATTTTTGTTCCGAAGTTGAACGAAGGTCTTACAGGTGACATGAGGGTGAGTAATTAATGACAGAATTTTCATTTTGGGGTGAACTAACCCTTTAACAATAAAGTAAAGTTTTGTTTGTTTGTTTGTTTTGTAAAAATGCTGAACATTTTCTGTTAGGCTGTTGGTTAGGGTTAGGTTATAATATTTATAATTAGCTGTATATAAAAACAGTAGAAATCTATGGAATGTCCCTATTTAGCTAAGTGATTGTGTGTGTGTTACAGATGAATGACGTGATGCTGTACACCTACCCTCAGCAGGATGGCAAATACAGGCTAAAGAACACACTGACTTTAAGTGGAATGAAGGTAAGACAGCATCACGTCTCAGCAGATCAGATTTGTTAGGGTTAGGGTTAACCCTAACAAATACGGAAACAAAATACGGTTGGTTAACTCAGATTAGGTGTTATTCAAATTGTGTTAAGAACTGAGCAGTATTTTAAAATGTATATGTGTTTTCATGTGTCTGCAGGTCAGTAAACCTGTCATAGACAATGTGCTCAACACGCTCAGGATAGAAGTCAGCGATGTTACCATCACCCTCTCAGCAAGGTAATGAGCATTTCCATAATTGTTTGTCATAAATGTGTCTGATGCTGTATGTACTGACATGCAGTGTCATACAGTCACTTCAAGCACGGCTTCTTTCTCTCTCTGATAGTTCTTTAGGCGAGAGAGAAGACTGGTTCCACACGTTGAGCCGGGCTATAGCGGATCACGCTGCAGGCCTCAATACCTTCAGCTGCTCTAGTGAGGTGTGAGGAAATGATCTTACACTGCCTCCATACAAAAACATCTACAGTATGGTCTAGTTATCAAACCAGCAACAGAAGGAACATCGTCACAAAGTTTTTTTTTGTTTACTGCATTAGTATTCAGTATCAAAGAGGCCATATTATGCCCTTTTACAAAGTCTTGATTTTGTTTTGGGGTGTACTAGAATAGGTTTTCATGCTTGAATGTTAAAAAAAAAAAAAACGTTATTTTTCACATATTTTACTTTGTTGCAGCACCTCTCTTTCTAGTCAGTCATTCTGTTTTGTTCCTGTCTCTATGAAGCCCCTCCTTCGAAAAGCGCAATTTGCTCTGATTGGTCAGCTGGACCAGTGTGTTGTAATTGGTCAAATGCTTCAAGCATGTTTTGGAAATGTCATGGCCCTAACTTCATTAGACCCACAGCAGACAAAAACAGTGTCTCCTGGGCCTAGTCCACACATACATGGGTATTTTTATAAACATATTTATAAAGTTTTTTTTATCCTTCTCTTTAAAAAAAAAATCACGTCCACATAAAAACGCTATGAAGCGCTGTCAAGAGCATGCCAAACCAACAGGTGGCGATATAACTCTAACCGTAAAGTCATGCTGGCCAATCAGAAGCCTGGAAAAAAGGTTATTACCTGTTAGCCATGCAGCATTCTATCAAACTCATTCAGAATCAAATCATCTACAAAATACATGCCATACTTACGTGATCTGATATGCTGGATCACAAACACTTTGTAAAGATCCATTTTGAGAGTTATATTAGCTGTGTGAACTTTTTCTATTGTTTATGCAATGTTTAACGGGATTCGCGAGCTTGGGGACGGGGAGCACGAGCATTTAAAGGTGTACACGCACTGAATCTGCGCATTTTTAATCACTCCCAAAACAGCCAGTTAAAACATGTTATAATAAAAAATCTATGAGGTATTTTGAGCTGAAACTTCACAGACACATTCTGGGGACACCTTAGACTTATGTTACATCTTGTGAAATAGTGTTCTAGGGCACCTTTCAATGAGGGATATATTGTGATGTTTACGTCCCCAGAAGAAAAGTCAAGACTACAATCTAGGCGTTTCAGGGAGTTCAGAATCTGCTTACTGATATAGAGAATAACTCGCTTTAAAGTGACTTTGTGCTTTGTAACTTTGCAGATCTTTTTCATGCTCAAACAGAAGCATTTCACACTAAAGAAAGTTGAAAAGTAAAAAAAAGCATAATAGGTGCTCTTTAAGGAAACTAAGTAATGAAATGTGTTAAAATATCACATTCGGTATCACTGTCCATGTTTCCAGGCGAGAGAGAAGTTATGGATGTCTCTGGGAGAGGCTGCTCCTGTGCTAGTTCCTGTGTCACATGTGATGATGTGCATGAACTGCACGTCAGACTTCAGCCTAACACTGCGACGGCATCACTGCAACGCATGCGGAAAGGTGAAACATCTGCAGTGTGTTTGTAGGGAGATGTCTGATGTTCTTAAATTCAAGACATATATTCTTTTACTTATATTAACGTGTTACAGTGTACAGTGAAATACTCAGAAGATTTGAAAATGTATGAACCTGATTGCATTAGATAATAATAAAACATCAACAAAACATACCAGTTTCCACTTGGTCAGTTAACAGAAGTGTCAGCTCCCTCTTGTGTCAGGAAAGGGTTTTGTTTATTATTTAGTTGATTCAGAGTAATATGATGACTTTATAGTGCACAGTTTTCCAATATTCTGAGTGATTTTCAAGGAAATATTGTGAAAAGTACATTTTAGTTTAATTTCAGGAATTTTGTGTATATTTCAGTTGTTATTATTAAATTGTTTCAGCAAGATTTTAATGTTTTTGAAAAAAATATTTTTTTGCTCATCAAGGCTGCATTTATTTGATCAAAAATACAGTAAAACTGTAATAATGTGAAATATTATTTCAATTTAAAATAAAAAATGTGGTGCTCAAGAAACATTTGTTAAAATGTTGAAAACAGTTGAGCTGATTAATATTTTTGTGGGTATTTTTTTTTTCAGTATTCTTCATTGAATTCAAAAGAACAGCATCTGTTTGAAATAGAAATTATTTGTAATGTCTTTACTGTCATATTTGATCAATTTAATGCATACTTGCAGAATAAATGTATTTCTTTAAAAAATCTTACTGTCCTCAATCTAGTGTACTACCAACAGAAGTATATACTAAATATCAGCATTAAACTGTCACCCTACCTTCTAGATATTAACATTAGTATCTCTCTTCTTTATTCATCTGATTTTTAGGTTGTGTGTCGTTCCTGCTCGCGGAACAGGTATCCTCTGAAGTACCTGAAGGACAGGATGGCTAAAGTCTGTGATCACTGCTACGCTGAGCTCAGGAAGAGGGGTAAGAGGAAAAGACTGCAAAATTATGCAGTATGTAATGCAATTAAGGGTTAGAAATTGTACAGAAATTTTTCATCTAAACTGTTCACTTTGAATGGATGTTGATCTGAACCCTTTAATAGTCAGTATCATGATTAAAATTATTTTTTAGAAAATTATCCAAAATAACATTCATTCTCAAAATGTATCATTATTCATCTGCAACTGATCGTTTAAACAAAATATGCTATTTCCATTTGAATCAAATAATCATGATTTCTGTCTAGTTAATGTCAGTGTATGATGTGTATGTAGGTGGCAATATTCCTGGATCATGTGGGAGCGCTAGTCCCCGCACAAACAGGGCCAGCAGGCCTCTCTCTGCTGTGTTCCAGAGCCTACAGCCGCCCAGCCTGTGGAGGAACAGAAAGAGCAGCTCACCTCTCACACAGGTACACACACATACAAACTCTCGATTGCTCCCTCACTTTCATCTGAATCATTTTATGGTACTTTTCTGTCTAAAACATGATTACTCTAAAAAAGACATGTTTGCAGGTATCTGTGGGTGCAGAGGGGTCCACTATCAGTGGCAGTCTGCAAAGACGCAAAAAGAGCAAAAGGAAGTGGAAGAGGCTGTGGTTCCTGCTCAAAGACAAGGTGCTCTACACCTTTAAAGCACGAGAGGTGAGGGGACCCAGAGTCTCCCACACCAGCACAGACACTAGATTTATTTATTTTTTTTATTTTTTATTTTTTTTAGGCAATCAAACAAGTACATAAGACATAGGCAAAATAAATAAATAAATAAAAAACAAATATGGACAAATATAGATATAGAAAAAAAGTATCTGACATATAAGGTACTTTACGACAGACAGTAAGAATACATAATACGAGGTAGAACCAAAGTGCCAACAAACAAACAAACAAACAAACATATAAACAAAAAATAACAATACACACATACATATACATACATATATACCTACATATATATCCATATACATATATATATATATATATATATATATATATACACACATATACACATACATACATACACGCATGCTGCATATCTCCTGAACCAAAATGTTTAACATTATAAAGGTATGATGTTATTGCTGTCATTAATTATTTATTGATTTCCACACAAAGAAAGGAAAGAAGAGAAATGAAAATTGGATAATAAACAAGAAGAAAAAAAGAAAGATAAAGAAATTATAATAAAATAAGGCTAAACAAAATTACAATAAGTTTAAAAAAAAAGAAAAATTATAATAAAATAAAGTTAAATTAAGGTAAATCGAAAATAGAAACAGAACTCAAATAAGGGGTAGATACAGAGAAGGAGGAAGATATATAGAAAAGATAGAAAAGAAAAGTGAAAGAGAAAAGATAGAAAGTAATGGAGGGGGGACGGGTTTCAATGGCTGTTGACTGGTTTAGTCAGTTTCCTGTTGTATATGCACATTACAGTGGAATATGGACATACACATTCCCTTTCCAAGATGTCTTGACAGAGCACATCAAAACACATTGGCCGGACCTTCCGGATCATTAGCGCATATCCCGGTCGCCTCTCTACCTGTGTTTAAATCAGTGACGTAGCCACGGGGGGGCCTGAGGGGGCCTAGGCCCCCTCATTAACATGTAGGCCCCCCCAGATTTCTGACCAATTTGTTATTCTCGCGTTGATTTGTTACACTGACGCATGCTGCGCAGTAAAGTGCAACAGCTGTTTTTAGACTTATTGGTTTGATTATTTCACGTGTTGCGCATAGCCTTTGCTGTTATTATCTTTGCGCGTGAGAGTTCATTATCATGCGGTGAGTGGCAATGTGAAGCGGCACCCGAGGCTTCCCGTTTCCAGGACACGCATCTCAATGCAGTGAAATCCGGTGGGTGCTCGAGCTCAGATACTCTCCATTCATTTTAACCAATAAAAAGTCGTTAGAGAATCAAGAACCTCTGACTGCAGCGCACACAGCTTTCTTCTCGTCGTTATAGTTCATTTGAGGCAGTTTCCGTGGCGTTATTTGCTCTCGCTCAGATGTGCGTGCTCAAACTTTGTTCCATGTAAATCAAACATGCTTTTTCTCTAGAATTGTCTTCTCTCCTGGATTTAATGTTGCTAGAAGCTATCAACCATCAAACTTACATAACTGACTGTTAAAATAACACCTATAAATTGTAAAGAAATTAAGTATCTTTTTATATAATAACTCCATGTACAAATTATATAATTTTCAAACTTAGCTTACTTTAGTCAGCCAGCTCTCTGGATATTTTTATTACCTATTTAATATATATTTTTTAAAGTTAAGTGCTTATTGTAGCCTAAATAGATGCTTATTGAATTATTATATTTAGCGAACCACTACTGATCATCAAATAGGACTATATCAGCATGACCGTAATCAAAATGGCTCTGGGAATTTATGACTCTGGATAATCTGTATTTTTTAGAATAGAGATCATGGTTTTCCCACGATTCAAAAAGCAAATTACACAATCAAACAAAATAATATGTAGGGCTAATTTACTTGAGGTTCTGACAAAATGTTTTATTTAATGTTCAAAATTAATTTATAGATGTCTAAACTGTTATAGATGAGTCTAATACATTTTTTATTATTATTAATTTAAAGAAATCATCATGTAAAAAAAAAAAAAAAAAAGAAAACATTTTGCATAAAAATACAGATAAAAATTATATATATATATATAGAGAGAGAGAGAGAGAGAGAGAGAGAGGCCCCCTCATTTTTAGATGGGCCCCCCCAAAAATAAAATTCTGGCTACGCCACTGTTTTGAATATAACTATTTAAAAAGATGCCTTGGAGGGGCCTACCAAAACATACTGGCCGGACCTTCCGGATCATTGGCGCATGACCCGGTCGCGAGCACAGACACTAGATTACATGCACACAAACACTCATACAGTATACATACATGCATACATCGCAATCTAGATTGTTTTACATCATAATTTTTTAAAAACAATTTTATTATCACCTGGCCTTTAGTGACCACGTTTCCACCAGGACTTTCCCCAGGAACTAGGGACTTTGGGGTGGTACTCAGTGTGTTTTGACCGCAGGGACGATGGTCTAAATGAAGTTACGGGTAAAAATTTCCCCCTCATAAAGTCCCTGTTCGCAGCCAGGGTAGTACTTTTTCAAAGTTTAGGAACTTTCAGGGGTGGGACTTGGGCGCTGAACATGCTGTTTGGTTGAGTTTACACAATTCAAGCACTATTTTTAAAAGTCTTAGGCGGTCCGTGCAGTAAGAGTTGTTTGCTATTCGAATCAACAATGGAGTTTAAAGAACACAGCCGATGGATCGACAATGAGGTTTCATCAGGCTTTATTAAGCTTATATGCGGTGGACGAAATCCAGCAGGAACTGAAAAGTCGGGCGCAGTCCTACATCATCGGACTAATTTGCCTAATCTTCACGATACTTTAGACTAAGATGGAAACGCAGACAGCAACAGGTCTGGGGGAAAAAAGTTCCTGGGACATATCATTCCGGGTAATTTCGGTGGAAACACGGCTTTAGTGAGCAAATTACATTTTTTGGGTTGGATCGATACCAAATACGAGATCGGCCTCTGGTATGTTGCATCACTACTAAATCAAGACCTTGATTTCAACCGCTTCGGGTGACTGATGAAATACTACAAGAGCTGTCAATGTAAATTATTTATTTTCTTACACTACCATTCAAACGTTTGGGGTCTGTAAGATTTTAAAAGTTTTTGAAAAGTCTCTTATGCTCACAGAGGCTGCATATAATTGTTCAAAAATACAATAAAAACAGTAATATTGTGATATAAAATTTTACAGTTTAAAATAACTGCTTTCTGTTTTAATATATTTTAAGTGTAATTTATTCCTGTGTTGGCTAAACTGAATTATCAGTATCATTATTCCAGTCTTCAGTGTCACATGATCCTCCAGAAATCCTTCTACTATGCTGATTTGATGCTCAAGAAACATTTCTTATAAACAATGTTTATTTTTTTAAAGTTATTAAATATTAAATAAAAAAAATCTTACTGACCTGTAACTGAACTGTGCTAACTAAAAGCACATTTTCGTCTGGGTCAGGTGCTGAAATATGCTAAATGATGATACATTTTTTTAGTACCAGGTAGCACATTTGAACTGTCTTACTCTTCTCTGTCTGCAGGATAAAGTGGCATCTGAAAGTCTTCCTCTGCAGGGCTTTACTGTGAAGCTGTCTGATCGATCAGAGGGGGAAGACACAGACAATGTTTTCCAGCTCTACCATAAAAAAACACTGTATTATACCTTCAGAGCAGATGACCAGCATACTGCACGCAGGTATGACACACAAGAGTCATGAAAACACTCTCCACTACCAAAACATATGATCCACACGTTTAGAGAAAACAGATTGAGATGCATTGTTTATTCACAAATGAAATCAACAGAAATATGATAAAGAGATAAAACTGTTATTTTGCAGGTGGGTAAACGCTATGGAAGAGGCCACAGTGTTATAGTATCCGGCTATCTGCCCAGATGACAGGAGAACTCTGGGCAGGGTTCCCCAGACAGCTAAACCCATTATGGGCTTAAACCTATGACATCAGAGTCACCTGTGCCTGAGAAACCAGCGGAATCACACCACAAATACCTTCGTTTTTTTTTTTCTTATCTTCTTTTTGGCTGCTGAATTTAAGGACAGTCACACAAGGCATATCATGCTCAGTGTTTGTTGTCCTGTGCCTCACTTTCTTCACAGACTAATTCAAAAAAGTGCCAAATGTAAACAGTGCAGTTCAGTGAATGATTGTTCTGAAACTACTCACATGTGTCGAATAAAGGAGAATGTTCATTTTTTAGAAACTGTAACTACCTTTCTATATGCAGATATAATTCAGTGCTGTCATTTTATACATTGTAAAATTAAAAATAAATTAAGTACAAGGCATTTGTTATAGTTTGGATGAGTATGATTAAGCCAATAGGCTTATTATAGACAATATATTGTTAATTTCATTAAACAGCTAAATGTTTAGCATGGCATATCATGTTTTATATACAAATAACATAATGTGATAATGTGATATCTCGAGCTGTACATTTAACAATTGAGTAATATTTAATTTGCAGCTATATTAAGATATTGCTATCATCTGCTGTGATTCATTTTTCTCCTCACATTTGTTAGTTATTTTACAGTGGTCCCCATGCTGACTCTGTACCCTTACAAACATTACCATGGCAACCATTGTTTTCGCTAGAAAGAATAACACTATAGTTATTGTTACTATAGTGAAGCTGTGCTAACTTGAGCGACCACTGACGTCATAAACATTACAGAAATTACAGTTTTAATATGATTCTATATGCATTTTTTTTAAATAAAGAACAGCGTAACTATGGTTACTATGGTAATTTCCACAGCGCATGCATTCGAAGGCCAAGTTCGGTAAAACCTCGATGTAAATCAGTATGGAAATGTTGTGAACATCTGTGTCGGTTGATCCTTTCATTAAAGATAACTAAGTATCATAAGCTTTATGTACAGTATCGACCTTAAGCAGTTTTGTAATTAGGCCATCGTCTAAAGCCGCGTTATTCCCAGAAGATATGTTTAAAAATGTCTGTTTTTTTAAATCATGAACGTCATATAAACGCTCAAACCTTAATTTTCGAATGTGTTGAGGTGAGTTTTGTTGTATATATTCATATCACTGTTAAGAGACTTTATTTAACCGAGCATTTTTTCCCCTGTTCAGTAGATTTGTGAAATGTCCAGCGACACACTTTATTTTTATCTCATGTTTGTTTTTATTTGTCTTCGAATGTTACATTTTTAAAAAGCTGTATTCTGTAAAACTGAAAAAGCGCCAGTATTCATTCTCAGTCATTTGTTTCCCTATTCATATCTATATTCCCCAAGAGCATAGACCGTATTCAGACGATCATCCCCTTTCCTTAATGCATTATAAAAAAACAATAAAGACCCGACATAAAGGAGAATAAAGAGTAAAAGATAAATATATTAATTATACAATAAACATGTTATAAATTATTCATTTGAAAGACTTTTCAGCTATCATATACAGCCTCTAGGGGGCGACACATACTTAAGCAAAGAACAACCAGTCACGCTTTTTGTCTGCGAGTTAAATATTTGCTACTAAATATTTACAAGTTGTAAGATTTCGAAACCATTTTAGGTTCTCCCCATTATCCTACTGTAATTGGGATCTTGGATTAATAATTAAAGAGTATTTATTACAATATTTTTTGTATTATCATTATTGTAAACGGGCCTTCAAACCTAGCAACGAACTAACATGAGTTAAATAATGACATAGGGTGTTTATTCCAGTCAAATGTGTATCCCTTTCATCATTACCTCAATAATCTTCTTGAGTGTGAGCTCTATTATCAAACTACAGCCTAGTAATGCGATATAACTAGGTTAAGATAATTAGCTTTATCAAAGTGGTCCGTGGCACTTCGACCAACAGCCAAATAAGAGAGGTTGATTAGCATCAGAATGCCTAAATAATTGATATGATAGCAAAAAGAAGCAGCACAAAACATTTCGCCCTATTTCTTTTCATCCTCTGAAATATTAATGATGCAGAGGTCCACTGTGCTATTGTAGGCCCCTCTGTTATTTTGACACTGATCTGGTATCAGTTTTCTAAACTTAAATGAAAAGCCCATTCACTACTGTAGGAGAAAAAGCACGTACTGATGTCAGATCAGCAAACATTTCATTAATGGTCTCTAGTCTGTTGTCAAGACTAAGTAGACTTCATTAGACTGAGCTTTAGGTCACCCAGGACAAAAGGATATAAAAGAAGATAGAAAGCAAAGGACAGGAACGAAGACTGAAAAAGAGGATCCAGGGAATATTACAATAGCTTGGCAATGAAGGTGGCGATATGGCAAGAAAGAGAAAAAGGATGTTAAAGAAGGAAAGTGAGATAGAAATGGGACTGTTCTAGTTGCCACACTCCCTTGAGTTCCTCTGACCCAGTAATGAAAGAGTAATTGATAAATTCTAAGCATTTAATTGCTTGAAATGTCATTTTTATTAGATTGGGGACTGTATTTTTGTTAGCATGTCAGTTGTGGTGAAGTACGTGTACAGGTTGATGAAAAAATGAACTCATAACCAAAATCAGACACAGATACATTCAACATGGACAACAAGGTGCCTTTATGACACAGCTTCCTCTCTTCAAGTGTCTGTACTATGACCGTCAAACCAGTAGCCTACATACAACAACTGCCTATCCCTCATTAATATGTTACTGAACAATTGTGACACTATAAAGGGATAAATAGCCTACCCTTCGACCTTTAGAGACCCAGAGACCTCCCTTTTTATTGTTTGTGAAGTAAGTTTCAAACCAAATGTGGTAGGCTACCTACAGTAGTAATACACAGTATGTGGTTTTGGATGCAGTGAGGGTTTTCAGAATCTGAAGAACCTCAGTCATTTGTTCCTGC
This sequence comes from Ctenopharyngodon idella, assembly GCF_019924925.1. Taxonomy (NCBI): domain Eukaryota; kingdom Metazoa; phylum Chordata; class Actinopteri; order Cypriniformes; family Xenocyprididae; genus Ctenopharyngodon; species Ctenopharyngodon idella. The sequence continues at coordinate 6,590,877 of NC_067230.1, read as the reverse complement.
ATATCAAGCAGTGCGGTTGAGCTTCAGTTTACCATTTTGAGCGCTCTATATGTATGTTCGCTGATCAATGTGTGAATGCAAAAGCCTAAATTAAATCTGTTCATCATATAAAGTGATTGTGTCTCTTAGGAAGACTTGAATTAAACTGATAAAATATATTTATTACAACTCTTTGTGAACGTTTTGAACTGTCAGGGTTTTGGGTGAACAGACTTTCAATATGTGTGTGTTTCGAAGATGAAAGTAAGTTTTATGGGTTTGGAATAACATGAGTGGGTAATTGATTTTTTTGGGGGGGGCACTTACTAACTATTCCATGTCACAAGGCGTTGTGAAAAGACAGTCACATTACAATGACATGACAAAGGTATTAAGTCCGGATTTCACACACACACACACACACACACATTGATACTATATAAAGTAAAACAGAATTTTTTAACGGTCGCGAAGTTCATTCCTCGTCAAACGTAGATTCCCCTTAAACAGTATGGGATTTTGGATCACTGAATCATTCACTCAAATGATTCGTTCAAAACACCGATTCATTCATTATAACGTCACTTTAGTGAGATTCCAATCCGAAAGGGAGCGAACATGTTCGGTTCGAAGGGCACTGCGAACGGCATAGGGAATAAGGGAACATCGATACATCACTTCACAGGAAGTAGAGAGGTAAAATCACCCAACTGTCATTGCGCACCGCGTCACCAGTCAGAACTACGATGGAGCAGAGCCGTTGAAAGAGTTTTTAAACGGCTCTGCGATGTAGAAATTTACGTATTCGTTTTGAGAATTCATAAATTTAGTTATTCTTATACGAACGAAAGTATGAATGGTTATGGCGATGAGTGTTATATTTGCATATTTTATTGTATGAATAGGCATGACAAAGTAAAAGTGTTGAAAAGCTGAGGCTCTGTCATTTTTTTTATTTAATTTTATTTACCTCAGGAGTGTTTACCGTGCGGCTGCGCGTGGAAAAGAAAGCGCACGAGACCAGACCATGGATTAAGAATACATTTATACAGTTAATCATGAGGATTTATTTTCATATGGTATGACAGTTACAGCTTCAAATCTGTTAAGAGTCAATTTTAAATTAGAAAGTAAATTATAATATCTATTTATTTATGTTATATCATAATCTGCGCAACACCGTCGTTGACTTTCTTTGATGACGTTTGCAGGGAGTTCCAAATGAGCGATTATTGTCAGCGAAGTCCACTTCAACTGATATACCGTGGCCAGGGAGTAGGGAGCAGTGAACACTGCGTAGGGACCCTGTCGAATGGAACGCAGCTTGTGTGTTGCTCGGAGGCACGCAACGTTTTTCCCGTATTGACTTCATCTGGAGCTATTTTCGCTGTCGAAGCAAAAATACACAAAATAATTGTGTCTAAAATGTAAGTTGCTCAGTATTGACGTTTTGTTTATTGAATCGTTGTTTTATAGAAATTAGCATGTTCGTGTTGCTAGTATAAGCAAAGACTATAGAATAACCGAGAATAACACAAGGCGCGTCACTCGTATTGTTCTGAGTGGGAGAAAGTGCAACGCGCAATATGGCGCCCCGCCTTCTAAATAGAAGTCCCGCCTTCTAAATAAGAGCCAATCGCCGGTTGGTAAAGTCATCGCGTCACTGCAGCGCCGTTAGAAGCTCCGGTTCCTATAGAAACAGTAAGACGGGAGCCTCCGAAATGATGCACAAGAGACGCGCATTTAGGACTGCGCATGCGCATTAGCTTGATCCAGCCTAAATAACACCGTTTTTTGTTATGATTCGAGCGTTTCGAGAAAAAAAAAAAAAATTGATGAGACAGTTGTCAGATTTCACTTATGATTTCAGATATGAAATTTAATTGAAAGCTTGGTAAACAGCTTTGGAGAATTTGATGTTTCCCCATTCAAAGAGATAGGAGCTGCACTTGAATGCCCCAGAGGCGTTTCAAAGATGGCCGCCGAGTGAAATGACTTGTCTTAAAGGGACTTTGGTATAAGGCAGCAGGTTTTTTTATAGCCTATGTATATTTTATATTTTAAAGAGAATTCTGTATATCAGGTCATGGACCCTAAGGGAACAAATTTAACGTTAACTGAAATATGACAGTGGTGATTTTAGTTCTACTAGCCTATGGTAATTCTGCGAGGATCTAGTACATAATTCGAGAACAGTGAACCTCAAACTGAAGCAAAAGTTGACCACTCACAGGTGTTCATTTGTTACTCAAGACCTACAATGGGCTTGAAAAACATAAGATCCATTAGGTGTGGGAAGCATGACCTCCTGCTCAGCAATACCCAGCTTGTTTTCATGAATGAGCTTCACTTCCATTATTGGCTACAACTTACAGAACTTCAGAGTTTGGAGTCCTTTGCTCCTTTGTGCATTTGCCTGTTCAAAATACATGCATTTGAATAGTAAATGAGCATCTTTTGTTTACAAACAGTCAGAGGTAGTCTTCTGTTAGCACTGCTCTCACCAACCAAGATAATGTATTCCAGGATATAGGCACCTTTGCTATTTATTTCCTGATTTTCCATCACCCTCACCCATTACCAGATGAATATGTGCTATTTATCTCCAGTGGGAGGGCAGAGTTCCAGAGCACTATTGCTGAATCCATGAGGTCACTACCATTATCAAGCTTTCTTTTGGAGAACACAGTCTGGACATTAACATTCCTGTCTACTCTTTATGCAGAGAACAACATACAACAGGGTACAAAATGTACAAACTAGTTTATATACTATGTAGCTAACAGTTATTGAAATGCAGTGGTTGGAATGTCTCAGAATGACTTGTCCATTGGAAAGGACATTCTGGCATGGAATCCCACTGATCATTTTTCTTTGTTTTAGTTATGTTCGTGTTGAGTACATAATCAACATGTTCCGTGTCTTTTCCTTCAATGCTCATTTTGTGTAACAGAAAGATATCAGAAGAGAAAGAAAATAAGAGACACAGAGTAAAAGTAGATAGCAGTCGATTACCAGACAAATGTTATTTTGGGGGGGGGTTTCCTCTTTCCTCCCTACTTGGTTCCTGTCATTACTCACAGACTACTGTTTGCCCTGGCACTGACTCCACCCTCAGTCAGTCGTTCCACTGCCCAGTGATCAGCCTCACCTCACTAACACAGTGAGAGTGTGTCAACCAAGAGCTTATTAGTTTAAAGGATTAGTTTACTTTCAAATGAAAATTAGCCCAAGCTTTACTCACCCTCAAGCCATTTGTGTAAAAAAAAATCCATATTTAACAAGTTATGACATAAAATATCTAGCTTCCGCCAGACTGTCTGTGTAGGCCTCTATTGTCGCTGTAGCTTGCATGCGTTCCGTTCTGTTCTGTTTATGCAGTTTTTCTTTGACTACCTTGTGAATAGGTTGTTTGCAGTCACGTGGTTCTGGTGACGTGCGGAATTAATGTGGAGGGCAGGCAGTGAAAATTAGAATGGAAGAAATGGGGAAAAGTCCGTACTGTGCTGCTTTAGAAAGGTATAAACAGAAAATTACAACATATTTTGGACGTGAACCTTATGTTATGAAGAGGAGCGACTTTTCTACTGAATTGAAAGACTTGACTGCCATCGAGGAGGTAGATATAGAGAATGTGAAGCTGCCATCATGCCGTGTCGAGTTCTAGTATGGTTTGTTGCTATCGCGCTGCCTTTCTACTAGTGACGTTAAGGGCAGTATTTTTGATTTTCTGTCATGATTTTGAAAAATGTTGGTCATTTATGCTGAATCGAGAATTGTGACAGAAGCGCACATCATCGTTCAGGGAAAAAACTGGACGGTGTAATACAATTTTCGCCTTCTCTACGTGTAAAAACACTAAGGTTTAGGTGGAGACGCCGTATATCAAATCTAATAATGTCACTGATTGAACCCACTCCCTATCACTCAATAAAATTGCTGAGTGTTTTTGAAAGTGTTGTATTTTGTTTGGTTTAATAAACATTTGCGAGTATGACTCTCACTCGGCTTGTGAATGAGTATAACTTGCATGCAGCCACTTCAAAACTGTTCACAAGCTTCTGTGGGTTTGATTTTGGTTGTCATTTGTTGAAATAAATACAAAAAAAAACAGTGTGTCGGTGTCTGTCATAGACTGTAATAAAGGGTGTCTGTTCCGTTGATGTATATTTTATAAAGAAAACATTAAAACTACAGTTACATTTACACCTTTCCAACAAAGAAATGGATCGACTTCTATCAGCTTGTTGAGCAATTTCTTTTTTTTTTTTTTTTTGACATTTTCTACCATATGATGGCTGAAGCAGCAGCATGTGCCCAGCGCGTGACACTGTTTTCACGGTAACCAGATCATGCAGTGGGATAAAATATTTTCTCTTCCCTGCAAACGATACCATGAAGAATGTGATTATTTAACCAAGTAAAAAACAAAAAAGGTAAGCAGGTATCCATTTTCATTTCAGTATCAGCAGACGCAAAACGCTATGAAAGTGACAACTTTTAAAATTAACAATATAAGTTACGTAAAAGATAAAAGTTAATTTTTTTTATTTCTCGGTTTGATAGATTTGAGCAACCATAAACGACGCAAAACAAAGGAATTTTGAGTTTGTGATAGGATTCCTATATGGAAAAATCACTCCTTGCCCTCCAGCTGCATTTCGCGTGCAGCAATGACGTCATGCACAAACAACCTATTGAAACCCCCAGGGCACGGTCGCCACCTTGTGGATAAACTAATTACTGCAAGAAAATTAAATATGGCTGTGCGTGTACATTACACGCGTACTCTTCTGATGACAAAATTCGCATCACGCGCACTGTACGCTGACCCTCGCGTACACATAAAAAGTGAAGTACTTTGGGCTTAAATGTGATTGACAACATGGTCAGGTTGCGTAATGTCCTTATGCTTAAACTTTGATGCAAACAATGCAAAATAAGATATAATCAAGGCTCCATTAAATCAGTGTTATTTTATAGTTTTATAAAATAATTTTATTGATATTTTTAATTTTGCTTTTATTGTTGTTTTTACTTTTCATGTTAATTTTAGTTTACTTTTTAGTAATTTCATTGTGTGATTTTGTCATTTTATTTGTTTTTGTTTTTTAATATTGCTATTTAGGTTTCATTTATTGTTATTTCAGTCATTTTAGTTTATTGCCAATTAAGGAAACATTTCTAATTTTCGCTTAGTTTAAGTTTTTCAACTAATATTTATATTTTATTTTATTTCAGCTTTATTTCAATTAACAGAAATGTTTTTAACGATCATAACCCTGCATTAAAAGATGTTTTTTATTAAATATATTTTAAATGAATAAATTTAAAATTGTTTTTATGGACATTTTTACTTACTTTTGTAACAATAAACAATTTTCGTATTTTGTTGGGTCAATGAAATATTTGGTCCTGAAGTAAAACTAGTTTAGAACCATTTCTGAGTGTAACGCTTGTGTTAAGATGTGATCAAATTAATATGAAGATATATTTTAAGTGAGTAAACAACTTTGCTAGACCTAGCAGTGGATTCCTAGAAAAGAACTATCCTCAAACATATTTAAAATTCATGACTTGGCTTAAAACATAGAGGCTCAAAAAACAAAAGAAAGAAGAGGAAAGTAACAGTAAAAGAGAAGTGAGGCAAGACTGATAAATTATATAAGAATGGGTGCGATAAGACAGAAAGAAAAAGTAGAGAAAAATAAGGAGGAAAGAGAAACAATAAAGGAGAAGAAAGGAATAACTGGCAAGACGCAGTTCTATAAAATAGAAGAGAAGTGAAACCATCTATCATAAACCCACGCGTTGAGTCTTCATTGTTCTTCAGAAATTTCTATAGTAGCCTAACAGTATCTGTTGGATTGCAGTTTATGTAGTAAATTTGTTGCACACAAATGTCAGATTAGGGTAAATGGTTAGTTGGAAATGATACTAAATATAGAAACACTGAAACTCAGAGCTTTATAAACCACTGACAGACCAAGATTGAAGGGGTGGGGCGGTCTGTGAGTCAGCATCATGTGACTGCTGCTTCTTTGTGTGTGTGTGTGTGTGTGTGTGTGTGTGTGTGTTTTGTCTATATTCTTTGTGTAGGAGTGAGGGCGGGCTTGAATGGAGTTCCCAAAGCTGTGGTTTCCATCGGGAATCTCCTGCCTTCAGGAAACAAAAGCACCTGGTTAACCACCAACAATGGTAACTCATAAACCAGTCATGTACAAACATTTTTTTTTTCAATAGAAAATGATGACCTTGATTGTGCATATCTACCAATCTTTAACTATGTGACATCATAGATAATCTAAAACTGTCAAAGACATTATGACAACTCAAAGCCTGAGACATTACACAACAGAACCTAGTTACTTTACTTGTGAATTTACTCTTTTGAACAGTGATCTGTTACTTTGAACAAAAAATAGATAGATTCATTCATTCATTCATTCATTCACAGATACAGACAGATTGATATGTTTATAGATAGATAGTCTTTATTAAAACTGAAGTTTTTGGAAGATTTATAGCTTTTCATTTAGACCCACCCACCCCATCTCTCTCTCTCTCTCTCTACCTGCTCGACGTCACTCCTCCAGTATTGTCAACCCCAGACAGACACAGTGAGCGGGTAAATACTTCCTCAAACACGCCGCACTGTTCATTCTGTTCTCAACTTACACAGCAGCAGTGAGAATAAGAGACGAATTATTAACTTCTCGGACACTGAAGTTGGTAAGTTGTGTACTTACAACTTTTCACTTTTTGTGCGTTTTGTAGGCGTTTGTAAATCCACCGCGTAGAAATGACAGACATGTATAACTTGAAACGTCCACGTTGTCCACCAACAACCAATAGATTTCGTCGCATTTTGGATGTTTGTGTTTCGGTCGCCGCGAGCATCAAACGACACATTTCCAACAAATCCATTTCTGATTTAATGGAAACAATTGTAGACACTTGGTAACGAGAGATTAGCGACGCTTTTTTTTTTTTGGACAGGAAGTCCTTTAAATGTTTGATATCGTGTGTTCTTAAACATTCAAGTTCAGGAGAGGAAAGGAAACTTGATAAACAGTTTTTTTATTCGACTTCACTTAACTTGGATACGCGGAAGCAGCAGCAGCTGTACTTTTCGACAGTGTTTCATAGAATGCGCTGCCATGAAGTACTGTAAACACATAAACATCAGAAAGACCAGACTGACAACTCTTTCCCGATCCTACTCCTCCGTACAACATTTGGATCGTTTTATTATGTGTACATTTAGTCTCGAAACCGCAAGTGTTGGCCTACTGTACGGTCTTGTTTTTCAAGTTCTTTGAGATGGAGAGAGAGAGATACAAAACAACTAGTCTTGACGACACTGTCTTGTTCGCATGACACCATTTGAAAAGTGGTAGATAAAATAAATTGCGCAGGATTCGCTTTCACCACCGTTTCAGAAGCGTCTTAATCGTGGTTTCCATAGTTACCGCTATGACTAGCGAGTCGTTTTTAGAGGCTGATGACAAAATATTCTGTCTTTCCACCTGGACCAGTCTCTTTTAACATAGTCAACTCCATTGTTTATAGCTTTAAGTCAGCTGTGCCATTTTTTTCTAAACCGTCTTTATCTATTTTTCGAAAGCTATCTGCCACCACAAAATGAGCAGTGTAGACTGTTATCTCTGTGACAATATTTACCAACCCATTCAGTATGACAACTGTTCCTAAACAATCTCTCCATCCACCCTTTAAAAACAAACAGAACATGGGGAATATCTCAAGGCCTCAATGTGTAAGACATGTGGTGGTGACAAATGCTTATTATGAGATTTTCATTCTCCCGCTCTGTTTGTTTTTATTATGTACCAAAGAACTTGCATATTTGCATGGTGTATACCCAGTATCCAGGCCGTATTTGCAAGCTGTTTAGTACTACTGTACTTTTCATGATGGTTTTTAAACCTGCAGTTAGATAATAGTTAGATAATTTGCAAATGGCATATATTGTTTTTTTCTGATTATTTCATGCTTAAAATTAGGCATACACCAAAATTGACATTTTGGCTGATAAGAAGAACTGATAATTATTTTTATTTTATAGCCATAACCAATATGATATTAAAATAGCTTTATTAATTATAATGCAAGCTAATTAATTTTGACGTGTTGTTCACATAACATAGCTGTAGGTTGCTTACGGTTGCCAAGAAATGGCGCAAATCGGTGCATTAATTTAGAATTCAACTGATGCGCACTATTTCAAACGTAGCACTTTTTGCTTAGTGCTGTTTTGAGTGTTTTGTTTTTAACTCAAGTATAGGGCTGGGACAATACATCGAATCTCGATTCGCGATATGAAGAATCTGGAGCGATTCTGATATTTTTCGATGTATCGCGATTCTCTCTCAAATCGATTCTGAGCTTAATTTCCGCCATTTTGGGGTGAAAACGAGTCGGCAGCCCATTAGTTTCTATGGCAATTTCAGCTGCTTTGTTAAAAAAAACGTACATTAAAGCTGAAATCCAACCTGAATGATGACAACACAGAATAAAATACTGTCACTAGTGATCATCAAATCCTTTTTTCAGTTTATTTTACACTCTTTGTGTTTAAGTCTTCCACTTTTTTCACAAAACCTTTGCTCTCTAGAAACCCAGTCAGTTTGGGTTAAAATTCTTTAAAAGGATTATAAACAATGAATTATTACCAACATATTAAATTAAGGACATGCATCAGAAAAAATGGGAATGTTGGACAATAAATAGGCTATATGAATATAACAGCTTGATTTTGCAGTGTTGTCTAATGTCTATTGAAGTAAAAGTGTCCAAAAGTGTGAATTATGCGATAACGGACACAGCAATGCATCATGTATTATAAGATCATTATGTTTGTAGCGTGATCCATTAAAACGTACAATATAGCCTATTTCAATTCAGACCTAGATACTATTACTATTACTCCACTAGGTCTGAAATATATTGTTTGCTGCAAACATGATGATCTTAAATTTATTAATTATTAATTTACTATTAATAAATGTATAAAGTTGCATAAAATGGAAATACTCAATAAAGTAGTCTAACTACATTACCTCAGATGGTTGAATGGTTGGATTCCACAACTGGTAAAATAAAACATATATAAGACAATACAGTATTTACTGTGGGAGCCATACAATTTACTGGTGACTTAATTTAAAAAAACTGTTCTATTGCGCTTCTGATTTGGCAGTGAAATTCGCCGATTTTGGGTGCGTAAGATGTGAAGGATTCTATGGTCCAGTTAGTATTTTCACCTCATAATGGCGGCTGCGCTACCGGAGCGCCATCTAGTGGCTGTTACCCAAAAAGTGTCGCCTCTTGGGTTCTAAGCTCTTTGGCCGAACGCATGAGCGCAGTCCAGCAGTCTTCTTCGTGAGCATTTGAGAGCGTGTGGTTTAAAACCAGCCTAGAGCGCCATCTGCTGTTAAAACTAAGCTCAGAATCGATTAGAGAGAGAAAATATCAGGATCAATCCAGATTCATTGTATCGATTGAGAATCGATGTATCGTCCCAGCCCTAATATACTAGTCTTCTCATTAATCTGATATTAATACAAAGTTCTGTCATGAAACTCTAGATGGCACAGGCTCATAAGTCCTTAACCCAGTCTGCTTGCAATTGCATTCTCAATAGGGCACAGCACCCTCCACCTTCCCCAGCTCCACCTTTATAGATGTGCACATTCCGTACTTACTCTGTCACTGATATATCGTGCATCCACAACCACAGACTTAATCATTTTTAATCTTTCATTTTAAAGCACACCTGCAAAAGCCACCGTATTGTGCCTTTTTTTTTATTTTTTTTTTTTTATGTTCTTTCCTCTTTCACACATACTCACTGGGTGCTTTGTTCTTGACATTAACCAGGGATTCCAGTAGTTTGTTTCTTGTGCTTTTCTTGTTTAAAGGTTGCTTATGTGTCATAAGTCTCTACTGTACATCCACAACCTGTATAGTGAACCAAATCAACACATTGTGCTCAGCCGGAAGGCACATGTTAGTAAAGGTCTTAATCAACAACATGCACCTCCTCTGAATTATTTATTTGGCAAACTGCAGGAGGGAAGAAAGTAGCGATGATGGTGCGCCGTCACCCCATCTGCCAACATCTATGTTGTCTTTGTAAAACGCACAGCTCTTTTACAAGCAAACACCATTAGTAGTGTTCAAATCTATCATCGGCTTTGTTTTGACTTGTTTTTCCATCATAGTGCCTCTGGCAAACACAAATACAACACAGTTGTTTTGTAAAATGCCTCTAAGTACAACACCTGAAAGTGGTGTTTGCATTCTGTACATTTTGCATGTTATTACTCATTTTGTCTTGTTGTGTCGCTTTTGAATGCACAACGACAAAAGGTCTGTTTTGTACTTTTATGGTAGCGAGAGCACAGGCCGTTCTCTGTTGGTCTTGGATTAATGAAGCTTTTGTGAAGTGTGCGCAAGGCAGAAATGGACACCACTCTTATTGCACAGACAGACAGAGGCAAGCTCAGCTTCACCTTTAGGTCGACATACCAACACAGACACACATATAGATGTGTGCGTGCCCAAAATTCTTGTTCAAAACACTGCACTGAGCTGTTTGGCAAGTTTGAGCCCTAATGTCAAACACACACATTTGATAGCAAGCCCACAGTCACACAGTAAGCCCTGTTTCAAAGAGGAATTGGCTTTTCCACACTAACCTTGCCTAACTATTGTGTGTGTGTTATAGGCGAAAGCGAGAGAAAGACAGAGGCATAGGGTCTCTTGTTTCTTAGCCTAAGGGAAGAGAGGGGGTGAGAAATCAATGCTACACTAAAACAAATGTCACATGGCACTCTGCACTCATCTGACCTTGAAGTCACTGATCTCTCGCTCTCCATGTTTCCTTCCCGCACTCTGTAACTCTCTCTCTGCACACAAACGCTTCCTTGATGCATGTTATTTTAACCCGATAACCTTGTGACATGCATGTAAAAAAGAAATGGTTTGGCTTGGTGTTATGTAACACTCACAATGACATTTTTGTTCTTGCATCCACCGATTGGTAACTGATTAAACTCACCTGCAGACATTTACATGTAATTCTAGATCTTGCCCGCAAAAACAGGGAATGCACATTTGTATTTGTTAAAAAGACCAGATTATCAAGTTTTAACATGACAAATGTGTTCTTGTTCATGTTTGTGTCGCAAATTTTGACTTTAAATTAAACATGAAATGAAATTGAACACTATTTGGCTTTACTTTTCATGATCTAATAACGATCAAATGGATAAGATAAAGTGATGTCTTTTTACTTGCTGAATCTTGTTTCACTTGAAAATACACTACCGTTCAAAAGTTTAGGATCAGAAAGATTATTTTTATTCAGCAAGGGCACATTAAATTAGGCAAAAGTGACAGTAAATACATTTAAATTATGATTTGTTTCAAATAAATTATTTTCCTTTAAACTGTTTATTCAAATAAAATATTTTAAAATATATATTTAAAGATATAAAAAAATGAACCATTTACAACATTGATAATACGAAGTGTTTCTTAAACAAATGAGCTTATTAGAATGATTTCTGAAGGATCATGTGACAATGAAGACTGGAGTAAAGGCTGCTGAAATTTCAGCTTTGCATCACAGGAATAAATTACATTTTAAAATATAGTGAAATAGAAAACAGTTATTTAAAATTAAATAATATTTCACAATATTGCTGTTTTACTGTATTTTTGATAACCAAAACTTTTAAACAGTAGTGTCTTTAACATTAAAATGGGTATAATGTCAACATGAAATCAAATTAGGACAATTTACTAATGCAAGTTCCTGGTCTTAAAATGTTAATTCACCCAAAAATTAAAATATTATTTATTACTCACCCTCATGTCGTTCCACAACCGTAAGACCTTCGTTCATCTTCGGTACACAAATTAAGATATTTTTGATGAAATCCGAGAGGTTTTTTATCTCCCATTTTTGTGCACAAAAAGTACTCCTGTCGCATCATAACATTAAGGTTGAGCCACTGTAGTCACGTTGACTATTTTAGCGATGTCTTTACTTCTGCTCTTGACCTTAAATGTGGTAATTTTGTTGCTTTGTATGGGAGATGAAAAAAAAAAAAAACCTCTCGGATTTCATCAAAAATATCTTAATTTGTGTTCCGAAGATGAGCGAAGGTCTTACGGGTGTAGAACGATTAACTACTGACAGAAATTTCATTTTTGGGTGAACTAACCCTTCAAAAGAAAAAAAAAATATATATTAAATATAACAAAATATATCTTAATAATCTTGTTATTAACTAAATGTAACAACCTGGTTCTCAAACTCTTTTCTTTTTTGCTAACATCACCAAGCTGTTTTATTTTTCAGCCTTTTTCTTCATATAAGGACCACTTTTTATGATCCAAATAATTTGCTTGTATTTCCAGTTTCACATTAATGTGCCATATTCCGGAAGTAAACGGATTGCTAACGTCGTATTATTTATTAACCACAAACAGAGGATTTTGCATTTCTTAACTGTATTGTGAGGGGGAATTTGGGAGCCTGGTAGATTATTTTTGCTGTACATTAGCAAAGTACAAACAGCAGCATGATGCCTTGAACTCTATGAACTCAGCTGTTTGCATGTAATTCCATGCATACATATATATTCACAAGTGTGATTATAGAAATATGCAACCGCACCATCTGGACTAACCTGTTGTCCTGGTGTTCTCTGAATCATGACTGTCCTCTTTATAAACTTTAAGGTTCTCTTCACCACATTTTTCTAAACTTGGACGTGCAGCACATTTCATTCCCCATACTTTCATTCCACACCAGACTCTTTCTGACTAACCTGTTTGAATTGTTCTGTAAAGTGACAGTCTACCCTTTTTCATGCTTATTATGCAGACAAATATAATACCATGAAATATTCCATAGTCATGAAAGATCTTGCAGTGCAAAGCATTTTATAATTTTACAACAGTGTCTTTTATATGGTAAAACAGCTGTGTTATCTATCATAAATGCACACGGCATTCCCTAGACTAAAATATATAGATGTTAGTCAAAATAGCTCACTTTCTTCAGTAAGAAAACAATTTAAGTCAAAGTGTGTTTTTTAAAGTCATTCTTATCACCTGAAGTTATTATATCTTATCTGATGATGCAAGATGTAAGATATATCTTACTTCAATGCTACTTTAATGCTTCAGATTTAAGTTTCACTTTCTGTGTTGTAGGTGAAAAGTTTTTTTTTTCAACGTTAAATTACATGTTTACTGGTTCAAGGGCGAGACCTGTCACTCACATGACAATCAATTCACAATGGACAAAATCAAGTCCCTACATTTTTTCTTGTTTGAGAAGCCATTTCAGATAAATACATCACAATTTGGAAGAAAAGCAACTTTAAGTATCTATTCATAAGTTTCAGCCTGTTTTCCATTTGATCTAGTGAGATCATCTGAAATATATATATGTATGTTTCCAGCCTTGGAGACTGTAGGAGGTTAAAAAAAAAAAAAAGGTGAGCAGAGCAGCTGTCTGAGGCAGGATAGAGAACAGAGAGAGTCTCTTATACAGGGCCGGCACTACACACTGTAATTCTCACCAATTACTTCTACGCAAACACCCGCACAGATCCCCAGAACAAATGCAGCCTGTGTGAGCTGAGACTAATATCTCACAGAAAGAAAAACTGAATATGTCCAATAGATAAAACTTGGGAAAAGTCGAGCACAATAGAGGAAGAAGATTTAGAGAATTAATGTTTTCAATCTATATGGAGATTTAAGCGAATGTGAAATCCGTGAATAAGCTTCCAGCATCCCAAATGAAAGCCAAATATGTTTACCTTTATCTCACTCCATGAATATATAAACATGTTAAGTTGTAAAAGTCTGTAATGATGATAAACTTTTATTAATCCCCTAGGGGAAATTTACATGTCACAGCAGCACAACAGTAAATAAATAGATAGAAAACATAAACAACATTCACAACAACGGCAATACATGTGTGAGTGCGAGAGAATTAAAAATATGTGGTGGGCGTATAGTGGGCAGAATAATACAAGAGCGAAAGGTTTAATGTGTAACTTAAATGTTTAATGCATTAACATTTCCTGAACATGCCAGTGTTGCTCTGGCTGGCTGGTCTGGCTGCTCAAACAAACAAAACAATCCTGCATCTTTCATTTGTTTTGCTGTAAACATGAGTCCAGGTTTGATACAAGTGCCCAAAAATTACTTTTTACATATTTTACGTATTACTAGTGGTTCAACAGATCACAAAATTCACGGTTTGGATCATATCGCGGTTATTAAGTCACGGATCTGATCGTTTTTCTGATCAGCACAAAAAAAAAAAAAAAAAATTGGGGGGTGGGGGGTAACTGCATTTATTACTTAGCCCACTTTAACTACTCCGATATGACAGCAGAAACTACTAGCCTAACTAATACATTATTAAAGGCAAGTGAACAGACCGTAAAAAGAACAAATACTGTACACCAATTACAAGCATAGATAAATACAACATAAAGTTACAAATAAAGTATAAGGTCTAACTGTAGTATTAATTTTTGTGTACAGAAATGTAGTAATTAAATGTAAAATGACACTGTTCACAGTATAAATTTAATATAGATTAATCTTTGTTAAAGCTGTGTTTTGTTGTTTGATTTACATGACAAACAGCAGGTATTTATAGGTTGCTGTCACTTTAAGAGTAAGACCCCATGCACGCACACATCCGATAGATACACATCCGAATTCTCACCTCGATCAATTAAGACAATAACCAAATGTGTTTACGAGAATACTTACCGAGAGGGGTATTTTGACTGACATAATGCGTGTATGCAAGTGCATTGAGGACGCAAAAGAGAAATCAATTTGGAATTCGCGAGCTATCTGAAACGCGCCTCTCTCTCTCTCTGTGTGTGTGCGCGCGCGAGCCTTGTATGTATGTGCGTCTGTGCGCACCGATAACAGCGTGGCGTGCGATACCGAAATCCTCTTTTAGCGCTGGAATGGTTTTATATCTATTTAATGTGTGAATTAGCAAGACAAAACACGTGCAAATGATAACCTTTCACTCTATTGCGGTTAAACTTGCAATTGATCCGCGAATCACATGCGTGCCGAACCGTGGGATTGGTCCGTGCGGATCACGGATCAACAACGATCCGTTTAACCACTACGTATTACTCTATAGTATAATGTACTATAGAATTGAAACATTTTTGGGGGAAATCAGCTTATCTTACTTATATAGGCCTAGTTATTTTGCACATTAAAGGATTAGTTCACTTCAGAATTAAAATTTCATAATTTACTCACCCCCATGTCATCCAAGATGTTCATGTCTTTCTTCAGTTGAAAAGAAATTAAGGTTTTTGAGGAAAACATTCCAGGATTTTTCTCCATATAGTGGACTTCAACAGCTACCAACGGGTTGAAGGTCCAAATTGCAGTTTCAGTGCAGCTTCAAAGGGCTCTACATGATCCCAGATGAGGAATAAGGGTCTTATCTAGCAAAACAATCTGTCATTTTCTAAAAAAAATTAATATGATATACTTTTTAACCACAAATGCTCATCTTGCACTGCTCTGCGATGTGCTACGTATTACATAATCATGTTGGAAAGGTCACGCGTTACGTAGGCGGAAGTACCGAGTAAGTGTTTACAAAGCGAATGTGCAAAGACTAAGTCAAACGGCCTTTACAAAAAAAGGTAAAACAACAATGTTGGATGATTTTGAAGTTGGAGGAGAAAATGAGATGGAGTTTTTTGCCGCGGTACTTCCACCTATGTCATGCGTGACCTTTCCAACGAGATTACCTAATGCGTGGTGCGTCACAGAGCAGTGCAAGATGAGCATTTGTGGTTAAAAAGTACCATATATAATTTTTATTTTCTTAGAAAATGGCCAATCGTTTCACTAGACAAGACCCTTATTCCTCAGCTGGGATCGTGTAGAGCCCTTTAAAGCTGCATTGAAACTGCAATTTGGACCTTCAACCTGTTGAACCCTGTTGAAGCCCACTATATGGAGAAAAATCCTGGAATGTTTTCCTCAAAAACCTTAATTTCTTTTCGACTGAAGAAAGAAAGACATAAACATCTTGGATGACATGGGGGTGAGTAAATTATAATGAAATTTTAATTCTGGAGTGATCTAATCCTTTAAATTGAATAAAAGAAAGTATTTAACATGGAAAAAATAGCTATGCTTACATCCAAATTTGCAAATGTAACTTATGTGCAAAATCGGAATATTGCCTAAAACATTTGCACCGTTTCCATCTCGTGTTCTAGAGAACAAAATTGTCACTCCCTGGGAAATTCCCTAAGAATATCTGTAATAAATATGGATGGATTTTTTTTTCCTACATCATAAATGACATCTCAGAGCGCGCAGACGAAAGGCAATAAACATCGTCATGTTATCTTTCGAATGCCTGGTATTTGGGAATGCAATCATGTGAGCCGCTTCTAGCAGGGAATTAAACCAAATTATTTTGATGACAGACTTTGGCTCAGGCATTTGGCTCAAAACAACATTTGAGATGCTATGCGATGTGATTGGTTTGCTAGTTAGTCCAGTTATGCAATTACATCCACTGTTGAGGCAAAATCTTGAGTTTTTTTTTTGGAGGTGGATTGAAACATAGCTACTGACACACTTCACATATACTTCATATGGAGCCCCGCACTTGCCATATAGATACAGTATATAGATGTTGTGGCAGTGACTTTACTGAGTAAGTGTATCATTAGCTGCTTTGGCCTTCATTTTTGTGTGTTCTTAAAGATGAAGTGTTGCCTATTAATGAGGATCTGTCTGTTCCTCATCCTTCTACCTTCACCGCATGCATTTGTTCAATCTGATCATAACACTTTACTCAGTTCATTTAACATGGAAGCTGGTGGTTTCACTAGTTTTAGCATAAGATTTAAAAGTAGTGCTATGCACACATTATGGCATGTCTACTTACGCATACCAGAGGGATGTGTGTTAATTAAGCAGCAACCGGTCTGCGTGTGAGGGAGGTGACCTCTCTTGACAGATTAATATACCGCTGAGGGAACCAGGCTACTGAAAAGACACACACACACACTGTCTGTTGAGACACTTGCACACTTAGTCATTTCATATTAATATTGATGACGTAAAACCTTGTCAAAATGACGTGTTTTCTGTACACTCAAATCATGGTTTGTAGACAAGTTGCAATGGTGAATAGACTACATTAGTAAGGCTGTCAGTCAAGTATATGAATGGTGTATGAGTCTGGATTTTTAGCAAGCATATTAAACTTCCAGTATGCCACTCAATGCTTTCTTTCTTCCATCCCCCCTTTCTACTTTTTCCTCATTTTCTCTCCATCCCCTCCCTTGCTGCATGGGCTCATTTTTTCCACTCTCTCCAGGGAAACATTTTTTTTCTGTAGTCATATGCCTTTGAGTGTAAGAGGTTTATGTTTGACTGAGTAAGTGCTTTATTAGCTGATATTAATGCATTTTTTGTCATAATGTGCGTTTGAGTGTGCGTGTGGTCCCAGATTATTTTTTGATCTTTCACACTCTCTCTATTATAGTTGTACATGTTTGAGTATATAACACATCATCACCATGCAGAATAGAGGCGATAAAAACAAATATTGCCAGATTTTTTCCCCCTCTATACATGAGAGTTTGTGTGGGATCTTTTACAGCTGGTTCCAATTAACTCAATTTACCATTTTATGATGATATAATTCATGTATTATATAATTTGTGGAGCAAGGCTCTGTCACAACCTTCAGCAATGATCTAAATCTACTCTGTATCATTATTTAATACTGTGTGTGACACAGATTAGTCCAATAACATCAATTTTTAGGACAATTTTAGGGCATGCAATTTCTAAGCTTTGGGACACCAAGTGTTTCAGAGCATTATATCATAATATAACACATCTATAAAAAGGTCTTCACAATGAAACATTCTTTATTTTGGGTTGGGACATGAATATTTTATGTTTTGAAACATACATACATTACTTCTGTCATTTTGTAGTGTTGCATACACAGACTTAAGTTTCTGGTTGCTCTCCCTGCAGATGTAACAAGTCACTCATCTGAATGGTTTCAACACTTACAAGTGGTTTCAACGCCTAAAAGTGTGTCAGATCAGCAAATCAACCATCAAGCAACATCTCGATTAGTCTCTCAGTACACCATCATGGGTGGTGTTACAAATGGTTCCACTTCACTTGCTCTACATTTACTTTTAGCGATTATGAGACATAGCTATCCAGACACCGAAAGCTGCTCTATCGGTGTTTTAAGCTGTAGTGTTTTGGTTTTGTTTTTTGTTTTTTTTGGACTTAAAGGGTTAGTTCACCCAAAAATGAAAATTATGTCATTAATTACTCACTCTCATGTCGTTCCACACCCGTAAGACCTTCGTTCATCTTCAGAACACAAATTAAGATATTTTTGATAAAATCCGATGGCTCAGTGAGGCCTCCATTGCCAGCAAGACAATTAACACTTTCAATGCCCAGAAAGCTACTAAAGACATATTTAAAACAGTTCATGTGACTACAGTGGTTCAACCTTAATGTTATGAAGTGACGATAATCCTTTTTGTGTGCCAAAAAACAAAATAACGACTTTATTCAACAATATCTAGTGATGGGCGATTTCAAAACACTGCTTCGTGAAGCTTTGAAGCTTTACAAATCTTTTGTTTTGAATCAGTGGTTCGGAGTGTGTATCAAACTGCCAATCAGATTTTATGAAAAATATCTTAATTTGTGTTCTGAAGATGAACGAAGGTCTTACAGGTGTGGAACGACATGAGGGTGAGGAATTAATGACAGAATTTTAATTTTTGGGTGAATTAACCCTTTAATATGCAGTAACAGTATAAGTAAGCCATTTGTAGATTGATACAAACTGAAAACTGTAAACAATGTGGCTCTGTGGTGCTTTCAAAACATTGATCTGTTTGTTTGAGTATTGCCCAACAACAGCAACACTGATTCAACCAATGATTTGAGTTAAGGGTGGAGCTATCTGTTTGTCTGACCAATGACAGATGAGTGGAATGTTCAGGAAACCTGTTTGATAACAAATATAATTTTTGCAAGTCAATTTTGATTGTTAGTGCTGCAGACATTACATAGAAAACTATTTAAATAAGTACAATATTAAGTGAATATTGTGACAGATTACTATATACAAACTGCACTTCTGCAATTTCTGTTTTTCATTCACTTTATTTTCCGTTCCTTGTGCAGTGTTTATTTAAGTCCATAATCCCTGTGATTAATTTGTGAAACCAAGTAAAGGCCAATTGTGTTCCAGAATCCTGGCAAAGCTCTGTGAGCCATTGTGTGTGCAGTAATACCAGCAGGAATCTGGTCCTACCAGAGTGCCCAGGATTGGAAAATGATGTAGTTTGGTGGCTATGAAAAATAACAAATTATTTAGGTTCTGCTCTACCATTGTGCTTATTAGGAAAACAAAACTGGCTGGTCAGCCGCAGTGAGTGTGATGCAAGCAGAAGCATCGGAAAAGAGTAGGTTTCACACAGTTTTGCAATAGGAAGTTGAAGCAATAATGCTGAAACTTTAGTAAATTTTAAGGGATTTATAAACAGTTTTTTTCAACTGCTTACACGCATTTTCAAAACTTTGCCTTATTTTTTTCTTTTTCTTTTTAAAAAAAAAAAAAAACTACACACAAATCCAAGAATTGCACACAAAAAATGCAAAATGCCTCACATCTCTTGCAAAATGAAGCACTGCATTCAAAATATCACAAACACATCTCAAAAGCAAACATTTGTCTTACGTTGCAAACACCTTTGCCATAATATTCTATTTTTGGATATATCAGATACACACAGTTATTCAAAACCCAAAGCTCTTCTTTCATGAGCTCCTATGTACATTTCTGTACAAGATTGAAAGTAACTGGCAGAGAGATGTTGAAAAATTCATGGTAAACACGAAAGCAAGATTGAAACCAAACTATTTATTTTTGTACTATGAGCATTTGTGGTTGTGAATACAGTATTACGCAGTACGAGAGAAAAGAAATACATCAACCATGTGTAGCTGGACAGAAACAATGGTTGTGTTTGTAAAAGGAAATCAAGATACTTCCTGTTAGATTTTTGTGTTACATAGAGAATTGTGTGTTGTGTTTTGCAAGAAGTGTTTTATGAAATTGAAAACGGGAGTCGAAGGCTGAGAATTTGTGTATGATATTGCAGATTTGGTGTGTGGTTCTGGTGTTTGTAAGGATTTTGTGTGTAAACAGTTGAAAAAAACTGTAAAGCTGACAAGGAAAATATACTACTGTAATTTTTTTTTTTTTTAAAGAAATCAATACTTTTATTCAGCAAGGCTGCGTTAAATTGATCACAAGTGACAGTAAAGACATTTAAAATGTTACAAAAGATTGTTATGCCAAATAAATGCTGTACTTTTGAATTTTCTTTTGAATCCTGAAAACATGTATCATGGTTTACACAAAACATTAAGCAGTACAGCTGTTTTCAACATTGATGATAATAAAAAAATGTTTTTTTTTTTTTTTTTTTTTGAGTATCATATTAGAATGATTTCTGAAGGATCATGTGACACTGAAGACTGGAGTAATGGTGCTAAAAATTCAGCTTTGTCATCACTAATAAATTACATTTTAAAATATATTAAAATAGAAAAAAGCTATTTTGATTGTAATAATATTTCACAATATTACTGTTTTTACTGTACTTTGGATCAAATAAATGCAGCCTTGGTGAGCATAAGACACTTCTTTCAAAAACATTAATAAGTCTTATCGACCCCAAACCTTTTAACGGTGGTATACTGTACATAAAACAGTTTTTTGCCAGAGTGGCCAGCAAACTCCAGCAAACACTGATCTTTATCAATTTTCTTTCTTTTGTATGTAGGCCCAGTGATCTCTCAACATGGCTCCGTTCCTGCGGATTGCCTTTAATGAATTTAACCTGGGAGACCTTCCTCCTATGACAGAGGAACCATTCTGTGCCATCAAAATGAAGGAATCGCTCAGCACAGGTCAGTGAGGCTATCAAACAGGGCATAATGTTTTCTGCAAGTTAAAATTCACATTATGGGATTGTCTTCTCAGCTTCTCAAGATATACAGTATGCAGTGCTGCCTTAGAATTTGGCTAAAATGTAGAATCTTAAAAGGCATCATGATTTCATTAGCATTTCTTCCTCTCTTTGTCCACCCAGAGCGAGGGAAGACGCTGGTCCAGAGGAAGCCCACCATGTACCCTGCGTGGAAATCCCCATTTGACGCACACATCTATGAGGGCCGAGTCATACAGGTGGTCCTGATGAAGACCGCAGAGGAGGCTCTGTCGGAGGCCACGGTCGGGGTCTCTGTCATTGCCGAGCGCTGCAAAAAAGGCAATGGTCGTGCAGAGTTCTGGGTGGACCTGCAGCCCTCTGGGAAGGTGATGATGTCTGTCCAGTTCTTTGTCGAGGATACAGACCTAGGTGGGTACATGTAAAGGTATACAATGTTCAAAAGTTTTTAAAAGATGTCTATTAAAGGGTTAGTTCACCCAAAAATGAAAATTCGTTCATTAATTACTCACCCTCGTGTCATTCCACATCCGTAAGACCTTCGTTAAACTTCAGGACACAAATTAAGGTCTTTTTGATGAAGTCTGAGAGGTTTCTGTCCCTTCATAGAGATCCAAAGCAATTACTACTCCAAGGTCCAGAAAGGTAAGAAAAACATCAATAAAGGCATAAACATCAATTTTATGAAGTGTGCTTTGTTTATAGCAAAAAAAAACAAAAACATAATTTACCACTTTATTTACAAAATAATATTATTCAAAGCGTGTTCACGGCACAGTGTCAGCTCTCACGTGAACACAAAACGCATGCGTCGTGATGCTCTCGTGAATGCGCATTGCAGATTATGTTATATATATTATGTTTTTGGTAACACTTTACAATAAGTTTCATTAGTTAAACATTAGTTAATGTATTAACTAACATGAACTACTATATTAACTAACATTTGTTACTATATTTACTAATCTTCGTTAATGTTAGTTAATGAAAATACAGTTGTTCATTGTTTGTTCATTTTAGTTCACAGTGCATTACCTAATGTTAACAAGATTTTAATAATGTATTAGTAAATGTTGAAAATAACATTAACAAAGATTATTAAATAATGTATAAGTGCAGTTCATTATTAGTTCATGTTAGCTAATGTAGTTAACTGATGTTAAATAATGAACCTTTTAGTTACCATGTTTTTTTGCGTAAACAAAGCACTCGCATCTCTTCATAAAATTGAGTTTAAGCCACTGGAGTCACATGGAGTACTTTATTGATGTCTTTCCTACCTTTCTGGACCTTGGAGTGGTAGTTGCGTTGATTTCTATGGAGGGACAGAAACCTCAGACTTCATCAAAAATATCTTAATTTGTGTTCTGAAGATGAACGAAGGTCTTACGTGTGTGGAATGACATGAGGGTGAGTAATTAATGACAGAATTTTCATTTTTGGGTGAACTAACCTTTAAGGCCCATTCAAACCAAACCCGATACTATAAAGAGAACTATATTAGTGTCCACACCAGCGTACTATATTGTACTGTTTATTCTAAGCGCATGTTTGTCTGTCACTTTAAATGCTCAAGCTCGTTACAGCAGGATTGATTCTGATTGGCTGTCAATTTTTTTATCGTTCATCAGCCGGATAAAATCTTTCTGAAAGTGATTCCAATGTTATCGTTTCTCTGTGCCGTTACCGTTATAGCTGTGGTGTGAACTCTGATATTCTTTAATATTGATAATGATTTTTAGAACTATATCTTTATCGTTATCGTCTTGGTGTGAACAGGCCTTTATGCTTACAAACGCTGCATGTATTTGATCAATAATACAGTAAAAACAGTAATCTTGTCGAATACTATTACAATTTTAAACTGTTTTCAGTCTTCATTGTCACATGATCCTTCAGAAATCATTGATTTGCTGATTTGAAGCAATAATTATTATCGATGCTGAAAACATTTGAAACCGTGATATTTCATTTGTAACATAATAAATGTCTTTACTTTCACTTTTGATCAATTTAATGCATCCTGATTCTATAAATGTATTAATTTCTTTCATCTTACTGACACCAAACTTTTGAACCAAAGAAAATTCCCTTCCAAACTTTTTTTGTATTTGCATAAACCAAATAATCTTTTTCTGAATGAAGTTCTGCCCTGTTTGGCAAAAACCTTAATTTGAAACCCAAAGAAGCCTTGTGACTATTTCTATAAGTAGCGACTCTACCTTTTGTCTCCCTTTGTTCCACTTTGGCTTTCCCCTCTTTCTTTAAATTCAGTCTTTTTTTCCATTATCTCACCACCCTCAGATACCAGCTCAGTCCTGTCAGCTGGTATCTGTCTTGTCTATGCTTACTCATGCTGTCTTACTCATGTTTTCATGCTGGTGTTTTGTTTTCAGTCCTCTTTCTTTCATTTTTTCTGGCATCAAATTATTATTATTATTTTTTTAACATTATAGCATATTTGATTATTATATCTTAAAATATACAACTGGTTTTTACTGTACTGTAAAAACATAGATTGTCACGGTGATATTTTGGAAAGGCTTGTCTTTTTACTCCAACAATAATTGTCATACACTCTGGCACTGTGCCAGAGGGCAAAACCATCAATCTCAACCAAGTTTTGTTTCTAACTCTCAGCAGAAAATGAGTTGATAGTAATCTATAAAAATGCTAGAGGCATCATAAATGGAATTATCATTATGCACCACATATTTAGTATCTGAAACCCAGTGAAGCTAATGTTTAGGCGGCTGCACTTTATTTTACAGTACGTGCATTTAGGTGTACTTACAGTGTACTTACCTAAGAAAGTACTGGGTAATATAAGGTAACCACATGGGTTAAGGTTAGGTTTAGAGGTAGGTTCAGGTTTGGTACCTAGTTATTACCCAGTTATTGCAATTACTATAATAAGTTCACAGTATGTACATGGTGAACAGGACTGTAAAATAAAGTGCTACTGTTTAGGCATAAGTTATTAATAAATATCCTATTTAAGGGACATTTAATCCAAAAATTTGCCCGACATTATTTAGCAGGGTTCAATTTAAAATTTCTATTCTATTTTACCTTTTCATTTTATTCCTTTTTTTTTTTTTTGGTTTAAAAGAAAGATCAAATATCATATAGCAATGTAATGTCATGTCATTTTAGTTTGCAAGTAAAGCTCATTTTAATTCAGTAAAGAAATAAACTGTTTTGACCTGCTTCACAGATTCAAAGTCCTTAATGTCTGCGAAAGAGGAAGATGGCATCCTCACAATAAACAGAAGGAGAGGAGCCATCAAACAGGCCAAGGTTCACTTCATCAAGAACCACGAGTTCACAGCCACCTTCTTCAAACAGCCCACCTTCTGCTCGGTCTGCAGGGAGTTTGTGTGGTTAGTAAATAAATAAATGCATTAAAGAAAAACTGTAATACAGATGTGCTTTTATTGCACAGTAATCATCCCACATCTAATAGCTTACACATAGTAACAGTAAAATATACTTGTGTTAACTAGAGAATACTTTTGTCACCATTCATCGCCACCATGATCCTAGTGTTTTTTAGGTGGTTGCCAGGGTTTCCTTTTTTCCATATTGCTATGTGGTTGCTAAGGCATTTATAAGTAGTTGCTTTCTAATTTAAAAGAGACCAATTCTTATAATATTAAATATGATATTCTGAACTGGTCCCTACTAGAGATGACTTAGCCATCGCTACAAAACACACATGACTTGATTGCTAAAATATCAGAGAAAACAATTCTCAGTTGGGTGTACGGTAATCTCCATTTTACATATAAGGATTTATTAGTAATATTTTACAAGGGCACAGCGGTATTTCACCTGGTCCCATGTATTAGCAACAGCAGTGTCTGTTAATGGATAGTGGTTCGTGATCTAGGCTGCGAAAGCAAAGTTTGCAGGTTCAATACCAAATTGGAATGACCCAGAAACCAGAGAATTACTGAGATTACAATGCAGCTCTGATGTGCCCTTAAGCAAGGTACTTCTCAGTCAAAGTGACGCATCCTCTAATTGGCGTACTATAACAGGTTAGTCCAGGGAGATGGGATCCAGCGAGATTAGTCATTTTGACTAAAAAAAAACGCTTCATAAATTGCCAGTAACTGCATGACTAACATTAGACAATTAAAAAATATATTTCATCACTATTAGAAATCTGAAATGATTCTAAATTTTTCCTCATGTGGGCATAAGAAAGTAATTGCTGTAAGTAATCAGAAGCGTCTGGCAGCAATAATCTTGGCGTTTGTGTTTGTAAGTCATAGTATTGGATAGCATCTGTGTTTGTGTGCGCAAGCGCGCTTGGACTTTCCTCTGATATTTCAGCCGCCTCAGCAGAGTCCCTCGGGCTGTCTCCTTCCTGTGCAGCATGAGACAGATTGCTGTGCTTTAGTGCTTTGTTCACGCTGTGTATATAAATTTACTGTATATGTGTTGGAGAGAGTCAGCGCTCTAAATTCTCCCTAATAAGGGTTTCAAATTTATACCATTTGTGTACTAACAGTCTATTATCACCTGCTGTGTAGAAATATCATTAATCCAACACTTTTTTTTTTTTTTTTTGCATTATAGGGGTCTTAACAAGCAGGGCTACAAGTGTAGGCGTAAGTATCTTCACAGCTTTTGTGATCTATTGTAGACACTCCCATCTGTTTCTTAGTAAGAACACACATACTATACTATGCATGCTAGTAGATTTGTGCTTTGAACAAGAAAATCAGTCATATAATGTTACATTTTGACCTGTTTTTTCTGTTTGGCACATAAATCATCCTCCGATGTGGAATTAACATAATGGGCTCTTTTGAAGTCTGTTTTTAATAAGATATTTTGTACCATTAAATTAATCAGAAGGCAATTTGCTCACAATACACCTTGCACTTTTCCAGAATGTAATGCGGCCATTCACAAGAAGTGCATTGATAAGATCATTGGGAGATGCACAGGAACAGCAACCAACAGTCGAGATACAGTGGTAAGCTTTAGAGTCCTGAATCTCTGACATAGAATCACACTTGATCTTCAACAAGGGGTCCGGGACCATGAGAGGGTCCGAAGCAGTTCTGTAGGGGGTTGGTCTGTCAGTTGTTAATTGATCTAAAGCTAATTTTTTTTAAAAATATGAAAGCAGTATTTATCAAAACAAAACTTACTGTTGATGCAATATTAATTTAATTTAATTTATATAATATATATATTGTATAAACCTAGTGTGTGTATATCTATACACACACTACCAGTTTAAAAGTTTGGGATAAAGTAAGATTTTTAAGAAATTAATACTATTATTCATGAAGGATACATTAAAGACAATTACAATGTTACAAAACATTTCTATTTCAAATAAATGCTGTTCTTTTGAACTTTGTCATCATCAAAGAAACCTGAAAAAATTCATAATGGTTTCCACAAAATTATAAAGCAGCACTGTTTTCAGCATAGATAACAATAAGAGATGTTTTTTGAGCAGTAAATCAGCATATTAGAATGGTCTCTGAAATGTCATGTGACCGTGAAGACTGTAGAAGACTGTAATGTAATGATGCTGAAAATTGTGCTTTGCCAACACAAGAATGAATGACATTTTAAAATATATTACAATAATAAATAGAAATAGATTCTCGATAAATTCTATAATAGAAAACTTTTATTTTAAATTGTAATAATATTTCACAATATTACTGTTTTTTTGTTTTGTTTTTTTACTGTATTTTTGATCAAATAAATGCAGCCTTGATGAGCTGGATTTAAAAAAACTCATCAAAAAAATCATAATGATTCCAAATGTTTTAACAAATTGTTATTCCTTTTGTAAATAAATATTATATATGATACAGTATATGATTATGTTATGGCTTTGCACTGTAAATATCATAAAGTATGTATCTCTCTGATGCCTGCTTAACTGTTTTGGGCATAATGGTCAAATTTTAACAAGGACTTGGAGAGAAAAAAAAAAAAAACACTTGCCGTTCCAAAGGGCTGTTATTTTGCCTTCTTATAACCAGTTGATCACACTTAACATCTCGGCAAAGTTTTTAGCAATACTTTGGTCTGGAGTCTCTGATTACAGTAGTCCTAGTGGGCAGTTCTGAGGTCCATGAGGCTATCAGAACCATTATGAGGCGTTTTAGATGTTGCATCTGTGCCCACGAACATTTCAGTTCAGTCTGGTGATGACGGTTTCTTGATTTGCTGCAGTTTCAGAAGGAGCGCTTTAAGATTGACATGCCACATCGCTTCAAGACCCATAACTACATGAGTCCGACCTTCTGCGACCACTGTGGGAGTCTGCTGTGGGGAATGGTCAAACAAGGCCTCAAGTGTGAAGGTAAGGAAGATTTTATTGATGTTTGTCTCTTATTTGTTTTTCCCTTTGTTTCACAATGTCTTTGTCTCTTTCTCTGTTTTTAATATCTAATGTAACTAACTCTCTCTGTTCAGAATGTAGTATGAACATCCATCATAAATGCCAGACCAAGGTTGCCAACCTCTGCGGAATCAACCAGAAGCTCCTGGCTGAGGCTTTGACTCAAGTTAGCCTGGTAAGTGATTCAACCAGTTGCCCTGGCTCTTTTTCAAGACATCTGCAATAACGTTTGCATTTTATAAATCTAAAAGATCATGTGTTTTTCATGTGTGGAATTATGTTTGACATGTTCTCTGTATTATTAGTATGTAACAAACTCCCAGAAATAAAGCAGACAAAATCTGACATGCTTATTATTTTCATTTACTGTGTTTAGAAATCTTCCACAAAGCGTCCAGATCCCACTCTGTCAGAAATTGGAATCTATCAAGCCATAGATAAAAACATGCCAGTGGACCCTAGTGGTGAGTTTCCATCACTGCATATTCCCTGAGGCATTATTGCTCCCTTTAGCTTTGATACATTTCATTAGATTAGCTTTGGTTTTAATTAAATAGACATTGGCTGTAAAACATATTAAGACAATTATATCACATTTAAAAATTGTATACATTTAATTTAATTAGGAAATATAAAGTTTTTCTCATTTCTAATGTCTTTTCTGTGCCAATTTTGCAATGACTTTCATCAAGCCGGTGATTTTTAGCGGATATGATGTCACTTTTTCTCAAATTCATTTTCTGTGGCAGCAGAATCTTAATAAAAACATGAATAACCAATGAAAAGGATATTGTTTCAGTGAGATACTTTTATAGTTTTTATTCATAATTTGAATTAGTTTTTAATCTTTATATTTTCTGTTTTCGTTTTAATTGTAGTTTGTAAGTTGTAGTAATCTTGTTGAGTTTTTGTATTTCTTTTTTTTTATATGTCTATATAATTTTTGTAAAAAAAAAAAAAAAAATTACTCTGAGTTATTTTAGTACAATAAGTTAATCTAAATAAAAATGAGAAATATTGCCTTGGCATCTATCTGAAATTTAAAAAAAAGTTTTGTTTTTAATGTTTTATTTTATTTCAGTTAATGTTTATTTTATTGCAAACAACGGAAATGTTTTTTTTTATGGTTTGTTTTATTTCACTTGTGGTTATTAATGTGTGGACATTGGCATATTTGTGTCTATAAGTGTTAGCGGCAGCCTCTCAGTATGGCAAACTATGGGATGATACGACCCCTGCCCCTCCCAGCAACACCATCCCATCCCGCGTCTCCATGAGCAACTTTGTGTTCCATAAGGTCCTGGGCAAAGGCAGCTTTGGAAAGGTAAGAAACACACAGTGTACAGATTTCTGCATTTAATTATTATGAAGTCCAGTCTCTAAACAGTTCTCATGTCCTGTTAGGTGTTGCTGGCCGAGCTCAAAGGAAAGGGAGAATATTTTGCTGTAAAGGCCCTGAAGAAAGATGTTGTGCTTATGGATGATGATGTGGAGTGCACAATGGTAGAAAAAAGAGTGTTAGCATTAGCATGGGAAAACCCTTTTCTTACACACCTCTTCTGCACCTTTCAGTCGAAGGTGAGTGTTCTTACAAGTAATAAAGTTACACGTACAATACTATTCAGAAGTTTGGGGTCACTAGTTATACTTTAATTACTAGTAATACTTTTATTCAGCAAGGATGCATTAAATGAATCAAAAGTGACAGTAAAGATATACAAATGAATTCTTTTTAAAATAAATGCTGTTCTTTTGAAATTTCTATTATCAAAGAGTCCTGAAAAAAATGTATGTCGGTTTCTACAGTGTTTTCACAAGCATAATAAGAAGAAATGTTTCTTGAGCAGTGAATCAGCATATTATAGTGATTTCTGAAGTGCCATGTGACACAGAAGACTGGAATAATGATGCTGAAAATTCAGCTTTGCCATCACAGGATTAAATTACATTTTAAAATATATTAAAATAGAAAACAGATATTTAAAATTGTAATAATATTTCACAATATTACAGTTTTTACGGTATTTTCCATCAAATAAATACAGCCTTGGTGAGCAGAAGAGACATAGTCAAAAATAAAAATCTTACCAACCCTGAACTTTTCAATGGCACTTTATACAAGGACGTACAAAGACACAGACTAGTATGCCCTAAATATTGTTGCAATGATTATCTAGAAGACTGTATTATGTCTATGTTTTATTATTATTATTATTATTATTATTATTTTGGAAGTGCTAAAAGTTCAAATGAATTAGAGATACTGAGGAATATGGAATGTGGTCCTACAAAGTGAGAACTTTTTCTGTCAGATGACGTAAATCAGAAGTTACAGCAAAGCAATTAGAACAATGCTTTGTTATCATTACCGTAATGTATGCTGAAGAACTAGTTCGCCCCTTTACACTTGCTATGTTTCCATGACTTAGCAGCATGTCAGCCTGCTTGGTATGTATGAGGGACAATGGGTTTGACATTAAACATTATGAGAATGGCATGGAATGTTGTAAACACATGAATGATGTAAATGACTTGTTTTATTTGAGAGCTTATACCATATTATGAATGATGGTATAACTTTGAGCAGATGGATATCTGTGTGTCTTTGCAAGATGGGAATGTATGGAGGGGAATTACACAAAAGGCTAATATGTGAAATTGCCTCGCAGTCAGTTTTGAATTTTTTTTTTCCTTTCTGTCAGGCTCATACAAATATCTAACCATGATAATTTGTTTGAGAATTTTGTGTTGTGGTCAATATATAGTCACAAATCACTGACTCTCAATAATGATGCTGATCTGTGTGTTTATCAATAGGAGCACTTATTCTTTGTGATGGAGTATCTGAATGGAGGAGATCTGATGTTCCACATTCAGGATAAGGGGCGTTTTGATTTGTACAGAGCCACGTGAGTGACATGCATTCTGCATTTTTTTTTTTTTTTTTTTTTTTATAGCATAAGCAAGTGTTTTGGTTAAATCTGTTTCCTGTCACAGGTTCTATTCTGCTGAAATCATCTGTGGACTACAGTACCTCCACTCTAAAGGCATTATATACAGGTGAGATCAATGTTCCTGTGGTCTGATGACTGTGGATTCTCTCAAAGAGCTGCTCCCTTAATCTGTCCCTTAATATTGAAGAAACTTTTATGATTATCTATCATCATGATAGATAGATAGATAGATAGATAGATAGATAGAAACTGTCATTCAAAAGTTTTTTTTTTTTTAAAGAAATTAATTATTATATTCAGCAGTGATGCATTAAATTAATCAAAAGTGACAGTAAAAACATTTTTAATCTTACAAAAGGTTTCTTTTTCAAATAAATGTTGTTCTTTTGACCTTTCTATTCATCATAGAATCCTGCAAAAATGTATCATGGTTTCCACAAAAATATTATTCAGCACAACTGTGAAATCATCATTAGAATGATTTCTGAAGGATCATGTGACACTGAAGTCTGGAGTAAAAGCTACTGAAAATTCAGCTTTGCCATCACAGGAATAAATTACATTTTAAAATATAGTCCCCTTGGAATTATAAGGCTCTATCTGACATTTTGGTCAGAATTGAGTTATTCACATATTCTTATTCTGTGACAACTTTAATTTTGTGTTACATTTTGGGACTTTTATTTAAAAAACAAAAAGATCTGTCTACAACGTTGAATGGAATCAACTCAAAAAATATCTCAGAACTGCTCAGAATTCAGATAGAACCTTATAATTCCAAGGGGACAATATATTACAATTGAAAATAATTGTTTTAAATTGGAATAATATTTTACAATATTACTCTTTTTACTGTTCTTTTGATCAAATAAATGCAGCCTTGGTGAGCAGAAGAGACTTCTTTCAAAAAAATTAAACAATCTTACCGACCACAAACTTTTGAGCCAAATAACTCTCATATGGACTTCATGTCTTTTTTTTTCTACCTAATTAGAGATTTAAAGTTGGACAATGTGATGCTGGACAAGGATGGACATATTAAGATTGCAGACTTTGGGATGTGCAAAGAGAACATGCTTGGAGAAAACAGAGCTACCACATTCTGTGGCACACCAGATTATATTGCTCCTGAGATCCTGCTGGGACAGAAATACAGTTTCTCTGTGGACTGGTGGTCATTCGGCGTGCTTCTCTACGAGATGTTGATTGGCCAGTCGCCGTTCCAGGGCGATGATGAGGACGAGCTGTTCGAGTCGATCCGCATGGATGTACCTCACTACCCACGATGGATTACCAAGGAGGCCAAAGACCTGCTGGAGAAAGTGAGTCTGACCCACTGATTTATCTTAATGAACGCCATCAGTATTGATGCTTTATGGAATCATTTGCTTACTTGTACTGGCCTGCCACCCTTGCAGGAAGTTTATGTTCTCAAAATTGAAATCTGTGCCTTTTACATTTTCACAGTTATTTGAGAGGGATCCCACCCGACGGCTTGGTGTTGTGGGAAATATCCGTGGACATGCTTTCTTCAAGACAATCAACTGGACTGCACTGGAGAAACGAGAGGTGTCTCCGCCATTCAAGCCAAAAGTGGTAAGATTCTGATTAGATTTGAACAAATGCTTGTGAAACTATTTACCCCACAAATGTGACAGATCAGCCAGGTTATAGATTATTCATTTATTAATCAGTGTTGTTATTGATAACTAAAATGAAAACTATTAAAAATGGTTTTCTTTTAAATATATATATACACAGTCAAACCAAAAATTATTCAGACGTTTTTGATATTTTTGATATATTTTTACTAGTGGGTGCAGGACACTATAGTTCATTTATGTAAGTGAGGATAGCAAAATAAAGTAAACTGTGACATAAAATTCTTCATACAGTGGACTACCAGTAAAATTTATAAAACTTTGGAACCAAAAATTATTCAGACACTTTGACCTGACCATGTTTTGCTTAAGTGTTGCTTAGGTGTTATCTGACATAATTAAGAACTTTGAGATCTTGTCATATTTTATTACCATTTTTTTTTTTAACTATAGTGAATAAACTGAACTAATGAATGAAATGTTCAAGGTGTCTGAATAAATTTTGGGTTGACTGTGTATATATATGTATATGTGTGTGTGTGTGTGTGTGTATATATATATATATATATATATATATATATATAATAAATTAGTTCTGGCCAAAAGTGATGTCTGGAAGGGAATATATTTTCGATTAAAACCATCAAAATATGAGGAAAATACATTTTTTAATCTTTTTTAAATATGAGGGAAGAACAAAACACTAAACTTAGTTAAGGTATTTATCTGACAAACTTATTTGTCAAAAAAATGCAAAGTACAGCTACAGGTTTAATTTTACTATGTAACATAATGCATAGAAAAACAAAAAGCTCACAGGAAAAAGCCTACATTGGCTACAACATAATAACTAAAATAATGTAAGTTTGCTTAAGTTGAAGTACTAAAATTACTAAAACTAAAATTAAAAATTAAAGCTAAATAGAAATATTTAAAAAAAAAAATGACAAAAGCACACAACAAAATTGCTAAAACTTGAACAAAAAAAAACCCCTAAAAATATAAAAATAAAGGCAAATTCAAAATGTGAATAAATACTTTAATAGTCTTTAAATAATACTTACTGCTATGAGGGCATTATTCATTTTATGACTGAATCTGATTCCTTGCTTGTAATGCAATATAAATGTAAATAATGCAAAGTGATGCAATGTGTGTTTATCAGCTTATTGCATATGGTGTAGGAATGTACTGAACAAATCAAATAGTAAAATATCTGTCATAAATGTTTAGCTAGTTTAGCAGTCAATGTTAAACTAATAACCTTTGCCTTATGATGACATTACAATAACAGGAAATCTCTTTTAAAGGGGTCATATCATGTCATGAGGAATCAGATTTTCCTTAATCTGTTGAGATAAGAGTTGGATTTACAATGGAAAAAATACTGTAACTTTCAGGGGGAAAAAACTTCCCAGTCCAAATGGAAAATGTATTCAGCAACTTTAACAAGTTACTGATGTCATACTGTAAATTGCCACACTTATAGTACACGTCAATAATGCCTTGACAGAAACTTGACCCGCCCAGTTATGGTACTATTATTCCTACTATTCCTATCTCCAGCATACTAATATTCCTAAACTGCAAAAGAACTAATGATAAAAGTAAAATGTGGGGAAATCTGACAAACCGTGAATTTTTTTTTTTTTTTTTTTTTTTTTTGCCTGTTCTTGGTCTTATTTGTTTATTCTGCTATTGCAATGTGGATAAAAACATCAGACATTGTGATCTTGTGATCTAGTCACCTACAAATGTGACTTCAGGATTATTTTCTGACATCTCTCTTCCTCTACTTGCAGAAATCCCCCAACGACTGTAGCAACTTTGACCGGGAGTTCCTCAGCGAGAAACCCCGTCTCT
Source organism: Ctenopharyngodon idella (assembly GCF_019924925.1). Taxonomy (NCBI): domain Eukaryota; kingdom Metazoa; phylum Chordata; class Actinopteri; order Cypriniformes; family Xenocyprididae; genus Ctenopharyngodon; species Ctenopharyngodon idella. Next base: position 6,556,958 of record NC_067230.1, on the reverse strand, counting down.
CTCAAAGCGACAAGAACCTGATTGACTCTATGGACCAGACTGCCTTTAATGGCTTCTCTTTCATTAACCCTAAAATGGACACCATTCTGGAGAAATGAGACATTTTGGCCAGGATCCTCTAAACCTGCCCCACTTCAATCACAAATGGCATACAGGAGCCAGGAGTTCAACCAGTGTTACACTTGGTGTACTTTCTGGATGGTGCAAATAGATAATGCTGTATTTATGTTGTCTTTAATTAAATGATCAAAACTTTGAATCAAAAGAACTTTAATGATGTACAATATTTGTTATTGTAATATCCCTAACATAGATATACATATACATGTTCATGTTCATGGGATTAAATAACAACCTTACTATCAGACACACATATTAACAGACAGAAAAAATTAACTTGAGAGAAAGGGACTGTATGTTGTAGACTGTATAATATGCTGGGACTTTGCAATTTGATTGAATAGTGGCCTTCTTAACACTCTTACGTTTCATTGTAAAACTCTCATATTAAGGTTCATTTGTGGGATGATTTGATCTTTTTTTGTATCTTTTCTTTATTGTTGATCTGAAACAAGTTTTACAGTGTAAGTTGTAAATTTATGATGCTGATTTTCCTAGTGTGAGCTGGCATAAGCTCTGCTGAGCTTACACAAAATAGTGTTTTTTCACTATGGATCTATAAATAATGGAAGTCTCGTGTAAGTGAACCTAAAACCTCTGCACTATGAAAACTTTAGAAATCTTCTTGCTAGACGTCTTGTTCATGCATAGGTTTACTTTTATGGTACTGTAATAGGTAGTATATATTGGTACAGAATATTGATGGGTGGAGGATATACATCTGAGCAAGTGAGAGTATAAATATATGTACTGTTATTTAATGTTGGTATGATACTGTATATAACAATATATGTATATTGTTCTGAACTGTTGTTGCTGTTACTGGAGGTAATATGCTCTTTTTTTTTTTACTGAATTTACTCATCAGAACTCAACACCATTAAAGGTTTCTTAAACTTTAATTTTGACTTTTGTCGTGTTGCGTTTGTGACAACTTCACCCACTATGAAGTTTTACCATAGTAATAATAGTTTCTGCCAAAATCCCATGTTACCGAGTAATCACTCAAAATGAATAAATAAAGTTTTAAGGAGATTACAGTTTAATTTCTGTTCAAAAACGTGTTGTATTGATCGTTTTTTTTCTAAGGAAGTGACAAGGAGGAGTTTGTTTAGTGTAGTTTGTGCTGAGCCATCATCAGAGAGCGTCACAGACGCTTAAACCAATTCGAAAAGATTGAAATTACTGCCATCTAGCGGATATGGATTTAAACTGCATGTTAAGCCTCTTTCGACCTAAAGATCCCGTAGCATTTCAGCAAATTCAGATCCAACGGTAATGTGCGTGACTAAAATGTACTTTTGATGCTAAAGTGTCTTAAAAGAAAAGCTGTTGGTGTATTTTACACCGAAGTGTCAACTATAAATGAAAGTGCAGCCTGTCTTGATTTCATGTGAACATTTTTACATGGCGGGTGTAAACAGTCACATGACCAGAGCTGTTTAATTTCAGTTTGTCCCTCTGAAAGATGTCTGGGTCAAAGCTCCATGGAAGGAAGCACGTAAACATGTTAGATGTAGATGTAACTGCATATAGTATTTAAAAGAGGTACTAATAATGTTACAATTTCTCTTTCTTTTATAAATCGTTCACAATACTACTTGAAAGCATGTCCGTTGTCACATGTGACCAGCGGGGAACCCATTTTAAATGCATAACTGATTGGTTGACATTATAAAACTGTATTTTTTTAAATATTCATTTATTTTTTTATTATCTTTTAATTTTTGCCTCAATTTCTTCATAGAAATATTAAATTATTCTACTTTTTCTTTCTTTTCACCTTTGTGGTCCACACTATATAGTTCTAAGCTAAAATTGCATATTTCTAAGCTAAAAAGCACATACTTTCATTTCTACAACTTTAACCATTGTTAGAAAAAACAGTTTGTTTCCTTTTGGCTATTCAGGATGAAAATGCATGTTCTTACTTAGCAGGGTAAAAGATAAATGTCTTAGAAAATAATTGACCAAAAAAATTGCATTATATAACAAAGATTACATAAGTGTGTAAACCAAGGTTTTTTAAAATAAATTAGTAAAAGCCTTTTCAGTTTGTTTCTTTTTTCCAGAGAGAAAATCCTTGTCTTATAAGATAAATAATTTTATCAGTACTTTATGAGGAAGAATGTCAGTCCCTGACATGGTAATCAAAGCTCATTCTTTTTTAAAACATATAACAAAATATGATGATTGTTTTTTATGTTTGTTTTGAAATGTTGACACAATAGACACCAGGCAGATTTTGTTCAAAACAGGCAAAGTTTTTGAATGAAATTGAAACATTTACCTTCAATATGCTATATAGGGATTAATCAATATGTTAAATCACTGTTTCCACATAGAATGATCTAGAAAGATTATTTACACAGGGGAACTGGCTGCTCAGCGTGGCGCAGTTGTGCGATAGATTTAGCTCTGTTTAATGGTACATTCTAGCCAATAGGACAAACACTTTCTGTACTGAACAAAACGGCAGTGAGGCTGGGCGGCAAATGTGGTATACCACAACATAGACTTCATTCCTTCCCACTAACTTAAATAAACCAGAATAATCCCTAACCTCCGCACAGTGAAGACCTGAACAGGTTATGACAGTTGTAAGCAGTCGTTTAATATTGCGTCCCACCGGTTTTATTGTTCAGTCTAAGGAACAGTACAAATAAAAGCTGTACTAAGCGATAAAAGTGCTTTTCAACGTTATTGTAGTGTTTCGGTGAGGCATTGTAAAAAAAAATATGTGTTGAAATATGTGGCAAGTTCGCGTATTTTATCGCTAAAAGCCAACAAATATCAATCCCCGTGCTCGTGGATGAGAGGCTCGCGCGAGAGGCGGCGCATGCGCACTCACACTTTGTGCCATATTGGAATGAGGTCGTGAACGACTAGGCGGAAAAAGACACGGCATCTAAAACCGACTTGAAAAACTCCTCACTGGTAAGAAACGAAATGCATTCCCAAATATTTATGTATTTTACCCTTTGCCCTAATCAACCTTGGCTTTAACGAGCGATTTTGCGTTGCCTGCATCTTTTTTCCCGTCTCCAAAAAAAGGTGACTTGTGCTCGCTCGTATGAGTGCCTGGCTCTATTGCTTAAGCTATGACGTTTCAGTAACTTGACTTGGTTACAGGCGTTTTTAGCATGTGCACGAAATCAGCCGCACTCACATCAACATAAAAAAGCCTCGCGAATCAGTGCAGAGAAAATGTTTCATGTTTAATAATGTTGAATTGCACGATGTGTCTTTCGGAATGAAAGTTGCCCGATCGGCGTGAATGTATTAAATGCTATTATCCAGTTATATGTAGCTAGCCGAACACACTGCGCTTGACCAGCGAACTATCATCATCTCTTATTGGGCGGTTTCTGTGAATTACACTCACTAAATCGAATCGTATTATATATCAGCTATCGGTAATATTTATCGCTACCTTCTAAATGGCGTTTATTTGAGCTTCGGTTGTACATAACACTGATGCATTATTTTTTTATTGTAAATAATTGTTATTGTATGCTGTTTTAGTAACATTTATGTTTAAATGATACAGTTGAATTGTAGCTTCCTCAAACACTTTTAGAAATTGATGACAGTGTCATTCTCTGGCCGTGTTACATAATAGAAGTTGTGTTGTAAGTCACCATCACTCTATTGAGAAGAACTCAAGCTCTTCATTAAGACATCAATATGCAAGACAAATATTTTTTTACTATTATACTATAATTCTTAAATAGAAAAAAAAGTGTTAATTTATCCAATAAAAATCTTAAAAATATTATTCAAATGAATGTCCTCTCATTTTGCAAAACTGTGAATAATTCGCCAGAATGTCTTTGAACACTTCGAATAGTTGGAGGACCTGGCTGTGGTTGGTGCACGTGACAGCGTTCACTGCGTCATTTTCATGTTCTTCTTTCGTCTTTATTGCTTTAAGTCAGTAATGTTCGCTACCGTAATTCCCCTGTGTTTGTGTGTATTTACGGGATTTGATCAATGGAGGGAAGTTGTCTTTAGCTCAAAGTGATGGAGCGGCAGACTTTGGCAGGAATGTGCTGAGGGTTCATAGACACACCAGAAATAGATTTCCGCTGTCCTGGGGTCTCCTCATTCTCTCATGTGCAATGTTGTAACACCATTATCACCATATATATATGTGTGTGTTTAAATCAAATTTTTTCATATGTTTGTCACTTTGAATTAAATGTATATAATGCAAAGAGGAAGGAATAGTTAGAGGATAGTAATGATTTCGAACAAGTAATTTGAATTACCACAAACAATTCCTGCACAAAATGAGCAGGATTGGTTGTAACACAGGCACTCTGTGTACTTGACATTATTCTACACTTTAGGGACTTGTAGTAGATTTCTAAACTACTTTATTTTGTTACAGACAAATATGGGAATATTATATCAAAGTTTGAGACATATAGTATAGAAACACAGAGTTACAGATGTTGAAACAAAGTGTTACACTCCTCAGTCTCACCTATATAATTTCAGTATCTTTCCCTTCTGATTCTGCCCTTACAATATCACCATGGTAACTGTAGTTTCTGCCAAAATACCATAGTTACTACAATATCTGTAGTGATGTATTACTCTTACTTCTATAAAACCATAATAAATGAAAATATAATGTATTAAATGCTTTGAGAATCTTTATTTTATTTAACTTTATTATATATATTTTTTTTGTTTTGATGCCCATACAGACTTATACTAAGCTCCAACAGTAACTTGAGTTACGTAATCAGATTACTTTTTCAAGTAACTAGTAAAGTATCGCATTACTTTTAAGTTTACAACAAAATCTCTGAGTTATGTTTTCATTTAAGTAATGCAAGTTTCCCATTTATCGACTGACAGCTCTCCTGTCCCAATGTTGAGAGAAATCGAGAGTAAGTGCAGAGGCGTTGTGTGTAAACATGATGTTATTGTAGTTCTAGACTAAATGTGAGCATTTACTCATCTCACTTGCACAAAAACAGAGTCAGTATTCCTTAAAATGAATAAAAACAGTGAAATGCAATCTCAGAATATTGCACAAACCTGCAATAATTAAATATATTAAAATAAACAAATATACTTTATGTATTTAATCTCACTTTATTAACCAATCTCTTATCTCTCCAATCACTAATAAGCAAAAATTACTATTAATTTCACTTTTGGTGTGAAAGGGCCTTTACATTTGCCAAATATAGAACTTTTGTTGTTGTTGTTGTTGCTAAAAAACAAACAAGCAAGACCAGCCCAGGTGAGAATACCAGTAACGCAAAATTGATGTAACGCATTACTTTCCATAAAAGTAACTATGTAACGCAATTAGTTATGTTTTTTAGGGAGTAACGCAATATTGTAATGCATTACTTTTAAAGTACCTTTCCCCAACACTGCTAATATTTGTAAATAAGTTTTTATTTGAGCGGAAACTGTCGTTACCATGGTCTTTTTTTTTGTAAGGGTAATTTCTTCACAATATGCTTTAACGTTCAGTTGATCATGATACTGAGGGACAGCGACATGGCTTTTTAAACTCTTTTCAATCCCTATTGGAGAGCACCGTGACCCCCAGCACATTGTGTCCGTGGCCCGCGCTGTGCTCCGGGGCTCTGGGACGGTGCTGGAGTGAAGGGGGGTGGACTGAAAGAGTTGATCCCAGCAGAGCAGGAGGGTCGTGGCCCGCCAACGGCTGTCAGGGGGAATGTCTGACTTTCTTTAATAGAGACGTCAACCTTCACAAAGACAGCTTGACAGCTCTGGATGAATAGACAGAGTTAATGCAACTTTGTTAGCCGTTTTCTTTCTTTTGCATTTATTCAGACTGCATGTTGAGTTTGAAACAACTTTCAAAGTTGTTTCTGGCTTTTTAGTTGAGTTTCTAGCTGAACATCTTTATTTGGTCTCCCTTTCTCTATATATACAGGTATGTTTCCTTGCTTTATTAGAGATTTTACTGTGCTGTTTAGGTGACATTAGCAAATCTACCCAATCTTTTCATTTCGCAATGCTATATTGGGTATTGTGGTGCATTTTTGCTTCTCAAAGTTGATGCGGGGAGTCTGGGCGACAGAAGTGGCTTTTATCTTTGCAGCTACGCACTAAGGATTCCTCCTCCCACTTACTTAAATGAACTAGGCTGTGTGAAATGTGGCTTGTGCAAGTCTCCTCATGTTTCTGTCTTGTCATTCGCATACAGTTTCTCTCACACACGCAAATACTTTTATAGAAACGCATTTATATTAATTGTAATTCTAATATCATAATTTATCTCTTTGTTTCAATGTTTGTTTTTCTCTCATTTGTTTTTTTCCCCCTCCTTATTATTCATGTAGAAGCAGTTTGATTGTCCTCCGGGGGCTTCAGACATGAGCCTTGAGGTGCTGGAGTCTGGTAAGCTATTTGTGTTATTGTGCTCCATTGCTGAATAAATTGCAGAAAAAGAATACTATAGTCCATCCTCTGAACCTGAAAAATACAATATTGAGAGCTTGTGGCTATATCACACGTATTTAGATTGCTTTGGCTCAGTGTTTGTCCTTGACACAAAGTGGTGGATGCAAAGGTCACTTGAGAATTTGTGCTAGTTCCTGTCTATTATTACTATATATGTTTAGAAGCATTCGCTTTCACGCTCTGTTGATATGGTTTGATGTGAGGTGGTGAGGCTGTTTGTGGAGAGAGCTGAGCAGACTTTGAGGTGTATGAGCTATTGGTCATTCAATGTTTCAGATGCAGACTCTGGCCAGGATGTGTCAGAGTTTAACTGGGATGACTACCTGGAGGAAACCGGGGCACTTTCTGTTCCTCATCATGCGTTCAAACACGTGAGTGAATTTTACATTATTTTTTAATCAAATTTGAAAGTGATAATATACTGCTTAAAAAACATGTTTTTCCTTTACGCTAGTCTGATTCATTATACAGTTTTATGCAATTACATACAACTTACATTGCATTCAAGGTAAATATTTTATCAGTTCATGCATTCCCTGGGAATCAAACCCAAGTCCTTGTTGAGCTGTTTTTTTTTTTTTTTAAAGAACCAGGTTTGAATCCACCACTGAATAATCTTTGAATCAGCTTAATTAACTTATTGAGACATTGCTTTCCGGCCACGTCCAAAAACAGAAATGTGGGCCGCACTGAAGCCAACACACAAGAAAACTATTATTCACCTTTTAAATTTTACTCAGCTTTACAACATTGGTCAAATCCTAAAGTCAACACTCAGATTAACTCGCTATGCATTAGTGATGTATTCCTACTCTCATGGGAAATGTAAGACCAATAAGTGACCATTTACATCTTAAATAATTTATTTACTGGGTCAGGAATTAACCAGGGTATGGAGCAACAATATTACTGATAATACCACCAAAATTACACCGGTATTTGAAGTCAAGTATGTCTGATGGAAAACAAGCATCTATAGTCCATTCCTTTGATTTTAAATCTTTTATACCACTGATATATTTCATCATATTCTGTAATACTATAATACTTTAGTGCCCCTGCAGAGGTCACTGAATGACCTATAGCAGTCAGATTACTTCTGTCGCAGAGGCAAAAGTTGTATAATATATTTGGTGTTAATATTATACAGCCATTTGATCACATAAATAGGTGGCATCAATGTGTTAATATGGGTTAATAAAGGAAAAATGCCCTTGAAAATTAATTCCAGAGGGCAAATATTCCCACTTTAGTTAATTTCTCACACTGAATTTATGCTTCATGATTTAAAGGTGAAGCGTGTCATTTTTCTGATGCTTAAACAAAAAATAATCATGCAAAGACAAGTAAAATGAATGCATTAGTAGGTTTGTCTGTGTGTCTTGACCAACACATACAGTAGTTGAAGGCGGGACTATCTGAATGCTGGCCAATGGCAGACAAGGGGATTGTTTGTCAAACCTGTTTCAAAACCACTGTGTTACTGTTAACTAAAACTAAAACTATTAAAAAGTAGAAATTCTGTAATTGAAATAAAGATGAAATTATATAATAATAATAGTTGAAAAAACTTAAACGTAATTGTGAAATTTTGCCTTGGCAGATAACTGAAATAAGTTGAAGTTGAAGTACTAATATTACAAAAACTAAAATATAATAAAAATAAATTAGAAGCATTAAAAAACTAATACAAATGTCAAAAGAACAACAACATTACTAAAACTTAAACTAAACTTAAAATGAAAACTGAAAATATAAAAGTAAAAGCTAATTCAAACTATTAATAAAATAAATTAATAGTTTATATATAATACTAAAATAACACTGTACTAATATTACAAAAATTAAAAAAAAATAATTAATTAAAGAGAAACATAACTTATAAAAATTACTAAAAGTTAAACTAAAATGAAAACTGAAAATATAAATAGGTGAAGCTAATTCAAACTATTAATAAATAATATAATAGTTTATAAATAATGCTAAAATAACACTACTAGTATTACTAAAACTAAAAATCTAAATAAAAAATAAATTAAAGCTAAATAGAAACATTTAAAAAAAAAACTAATAAAAATTACAAAAGAACATAAAATTACTAAAACTTAAACTAAACTTAAAATGAAAACTGAAAATATAAAAGTAAAAGCTAATTCAAACTATTAATAAAATAAATTAATAGTTTATATAGAATACTAAAATAACACTGTACTAATATTACAAAAATTAAAAAAAAAAAATTAATTAAAGAGAAACATAACTTATAAAAATTACTAAAAGTTAAACTAAAATGAAAACTGAAAATATAAATAGGTGAAGCTAATTCAAACTATTAATAAATAATATAATAGTTTATAAATAATGCTAAAATAACACTACTAGTATTACTAAAACTAAAAATTTAAATAAAAAATAAATTAAAGCTAAATAGAAACATTTAAAAAAAAAAACTAATAAAAATTACAAAAGAACATAAAATTACTAAAACTTAAACTAAACTTAAAATGAAAACTGAAAATATAAAAGTAAAAGCTAATTCAAACTATTAATAAATAATATAATAGTTTATATATAATGCTAAAATAACACTACTAATATTACTAAAATTAAAAATTAAAAAAAAATTAAAGAGAAACATAACGTATAAAAATTACTAAAGAACATAACAAAATTACTAAAAGTTAAGCTAAAATGAAAATATAAATAGGTGAAGCTAATTCAAACTATTAATAAATATAATAGTTTATAAATGCTAAAATAACACTGTACTAGTATTACTGAAACTAAAAATTAAATAAAAATAAATCAAAACTAAATAGAAACATTTAAAAAAAGACTAATAAAAATGACAAAAGAACATAAAATTACTAAAACTAAAATAAAAACTGAAAATAAAAAAGTAAAGGCTATTAACAAAAAGACTCTCAATAAATACTATAATAGTGTTCTGTGTCTTTTGCAGGTGGACCAGGGCCTGGAGACGGGTCTGACTCCTGGTATGAAGCTGGAGGTGTGTGTCCGTACGGAATCAGAAACCGCGTACTGGGTGGCCACAATAATCACCACCTGCGGACAGCTGCTGTTGCTTCGATATGAGGGTTACCAGGATGACCGGCGTGCCGACTTTTGGTGCGACATCATGACCGCCGACCTGCACCCAATCGGATGGAGCAAGCAGCAGGGTCGACCAATGAAACCTCCTGAGGGTGAGAATGGCGACTGAGCAATTTCACTATGCTTTCTAATTTATGATGATTAGGCCTTAATTGTTTCGTTTAGTCACTCACCTACTCAGGAGAACATTGTGGCTTTATAGGTAAAGATGATTTGAATTTAGGCTCTGCAGAGGTTATGCTCTCATTTCTGAAAAGCTTTGTATGCATCATCCACATTTGCATATTTCTTTATGTACTTCAAGTGCTGTGTTGCTTGCAGCATAGTGCTAATTCCTGTAGGTGGTTGTTCACAGTCGATTTGTGGGCATATTCAGGAAATGGGGGAGGGGTGTTTGTGTTGGGGCTTTCATTTAGCTTACAGCCTGCTGATGGGTACAGCCTTTACTCCTCTGAAATTATTAAAGGACTCATTTTAATACTTAAAGCTTCTTTTATTAATAAAATCCTGGAATAGAGTGCAGTATGTACAGGCGTGGGGGAGTACAGATGGTTGCTGGCATTTTGCTTCTGGCTGTCTGTGCCTTATTGACAGCTGCACTTATGGCCCAAAATACCATGTCAGTGGTGAAGCCATCATAAGTGCAAAATGACTTAAATCTGTCAGCAGGATAGTCTGTTAGAAGATCTGCTACTGTATGTCCCTTACATGTGGCCCTGATTTTGTGCTCAGGTGTCCGAGAGAAGCACCAGGACTGGGAAGCGTTGCTGGAGAAAGCTCTGGCTGAATCCTGCAGTGTACCTGCTAGTCTGCTGGAAGGGGTAAGGACTAATATGCCTTAAATGTAAGAAAAAATTGATAGAAAGTTAGTCATTATTGCAAAATAAACTGATAAATTATTATCTTAAAATATAAAAATGAAAATACTGTATATTATATATAAATAAAATAATATGATATATTGAAATGAATACTTCTCCAAGTCAACTAATGCCAGTTTAAGGTCTTTTAAGTTGCATTGGTATGAAATGAATAAAGAGGGACCTCAGAGTGATTCACACTACCATTTAAACGTTTGGGGTCAGTAAGATTTTTTTTTGTTTTTTTTTAAAGAAATTAAAACATTTATTCAGCAAGGACACATTAAATTGATCAAAAGTAAAGACATTTATAATGTAATGATTTTTATTTCAAATAAATGCTGTGCTTTTGAACTTTCTATTCATCAAAGAATCCTGAAAATATTGCATCACAGTTTCCACAGAAATATTAAGCAGCACAACTGTTTGTTTTCAACATTGATGATAATAATAAATGTTTCTTGAGCACCATATCAACATCAGAATGATTTCTGAAGGATCATGTGACACTGAAGACTGGAGTAATGATGCTGAAAATTCAGCTTTGTCATCACAGGAATAAATTACATTTAAAAATATAATAAAATAGAAAACAGTTATTTTAAATTGTAATATTTCAAAATATTACTGTTTTAACTGTATTTTTGATCAAATTAAAGCTCCCGTGGTGAGGCTTTCAAAAACATTTTTTACAACTTGCTGACCCTAAACTTTTTAATGTGTACGTTGCTTGTCTTTCAAAGGTTATTTAATAACTAATTTAAAAACAACAGAGTGCTGTACAGTTCATAACACAAAATAATAAGATTAAAAACATGAGAATTAATAATAATTGCAATTAATTGCAAAAAAAAAAAAGTAGAAAAGGCATGAGTTTTTGAACTCAATATAACCTCAAACAGTAATAAAAACTAAGGAATAAAAAATTGTCTTTGACACACTTTGTTTAAGAAGTGGCCATTAAACTAATGGTTGTTCCATATTACTTTTTTTCCCCCTGTGCGTGTGTGTCTGTAGGCCCAGCGTGGCTGTAATCCTATAGATCTGTTAAGTCCAGGTCTAAACGTTGAGCTAGTGGACCGTCAAGATGCTGGGGTGGTCTGGTCTGCAGTGATTGAGGAGAACGTAGGGGGCCGCTTGCGGCTTCGATATGCCGGCACAGACGGGCTCCCTGACACCCAATCCATCACATGGGTCTTCTACCTGGACCCCTTGCTTCATCTACCGGGCTGGGCACAGGAGCACAGCTGCACTCTCAGACCACCTGCAGGTGAGGGTTTCATCATTTCTAAATATCTTTATGCCTATCAAATTAAAATCCCGTTGTAATTTAACTTAATAAAGTTCAAACCTTTTTAGTTGTAGTTTTTAAAATAGAATGCATTACAAAGTGTATGATTTTGTTACTAGCATGGCCATTTTTCAAGTTTATGTGCTCTGCACTATACTACATCCAAGCACTAGCTAGCTTTTGAAAAATGTAAGTGGTCAGTGCAGCTAAAACCATGGAAACAGAAGCAGAAGCCGATAATAAATGTAGGTCTTGAGGGTTGTTGTTGCTGCATGTTCTGTAGCTAGATGATTCCTAACAGAGTAGATGAGTGAACAGACCAACAGGACTCTCAGTTGAATCTTCCTGACCTATTAATATGCATTTCAATTACCATGCTGTGTTTGAGATCATGAACAGAAAGGTAGGTTGCTCAAGTTGTCCTTGTACGCACTAGAGTACTTTTACCCTGGGAGACCCACATATTACAGTTTAGCTAATCAATAGTAAGGATTGGTGGATGGAGGAAGGGTTTAGATCAGAGTTCACTAACTTTTAGAAGATAAACATATAATGAGGTCAGCAGATCTGATTGTGTGTTTGTGTATGTTTGTTTGTAGCTCTGCTCCCCCTGCGCACTGAAGCTGAATGGGAAGATGTGAAGAAGACAGTCTTCTCTCAGGTGCAGGACTCCAACATCAGCGAGGAGTTTTACAGGGTCAGTAAATACTGATTAACTACCACATGTTTGCTAAAACTTGACTCTGACCCTCAGTTTGCTTGTTTGATCCCTGTTGGTGTGATCCATAAACTGGAGAGTTAATGGCGATCCACTGTGACCTTTGTGACCTTGAGCTAAGGACTTAACAGCAGCTTGCACCAGGTTGATTGTTCCTGTGTCCCCTGCTCGGACACAAAAATCTGGCTGCAAGGAACATTGTGCATGCACATCAACAGTATAGCTTCAACAATACATTGCGTGCAATGCCCGACCTTTCATTTCAAATGAATCATTAATAATATAACCCAATTTGCAGCTCTTTCTTGACTCATTATTTGATCAGAGTCATGTTCTATAATATGCATTTTTCACAAAATTAGATGTTTACAAAATTAGATGTTTAGAATACAGAAGAAGATGGTAACTGGAAGCTACTTGCTGATTTAAGCATGCAACATAATAAAGTCATGTGACAGCAATATAGCGTACTACTTTTTGGAATGTTTGTTGTTGTACATATTCAGTTTCACATACTATTTTTAAAAAAAATAATGAAATAGTTTAAAGTTAATCCAAGTTTTATGGCATTTCAATATGATTTGAAATTTTTTAAATCAAGAAACTGAAAATGAGGAGTACCTTAAAACTTAGTACCTTAAATATTATATATATTGATCAGTTTAATTTAAACTAATCTAACTAATCCAGTATAATTTAAGTTATCATCTGCTTATATTTCTGTATTTTTTTTATTTTATTTGTAAGTTGTTGGGTTTTTTTTTTTGGATTTGGATTTTTTTTTTTACTGGTTGTGTTTAACAATGATGATTGTTTAATGAAGGCTAAAAAAATCTAAATGGTGTTGCCAGTATAAAGTATGTACAGTGCAGTATGTTAGTATGCTAATATTTCATTCGAAACTGTCAACATATCAAGGTATGTTTGATTAGTGTTGTCAAAAGCACCGACTTCGATACCAAGTTGGTACTGAAATTTAAAAAATGTTCCGCTTTGAGCAATGTTGAGTGGATTCGTAAACACCTCTGATTGGCCATTGTGTTCACACGCTCATCGGATATGTCTGTGATTGGCTACAATAATCAACACTTCAAAAACTTTGTAAATAGTCATCAATGACGCTCTTCACCGAGCGCTTGCGCAGATACACACGGGAGCTTTTGAAAGCAGGCATCTATCAGTGGACCTGCTTACAAACGCTCCCACTTTCAAAACGCTTTCAAACGCTTCCGTGCGTTGATCATTGTAGCCAATCACAGACATATCTGATAAGCGCGTGAACACAATGGCCAATCAGAGGTGTTTACGAATCCGCTCAACATCGCTCAAAGCGTCACATCTTTAAAATTTCAGTATCGACTTGGTATCGAAGTCGGTACTTTTGACAACACTATGTTTGATACAATAATAATAAGGATGAAAGGAATTCAGAAATGGCTAAAAATGCTTTTTCTGCTCTATTGTTTCTACTTTATTTTCTAAATTATTCATATTGATGAAATATATGCTTGTTTCTGTATTCAGGACAGATCAGCCATCACTCCGCACTGCTTTACTGATGGAATGAAGCTGGAAGCTGTGGACCCATTAACTCCTTTCACCATCAGCCCTGCCACTGTGGCGAAGGTAGCGTAATAGACTCTAAAGTAGCTCCCCTATCCTCTCATTTCCTCCAAAATGTGCTCGACACACTAAACTGCTGTAGTTTGGGCCTGTTACCCTAATGCTTTGCTGAATAGAATTGCTAATAAATAAAGCTTTGTAACAGACTAATTTAGTGTTGATTTGATTCAGTTATAACAAAATAGCTTTACCAGAAATTAATACTCTTTTTCAGTTAGTATTCTATCAAACACAACTTTTGCCTCCTATTTATCATTTTGGCTAAAAAAAAATGAAGGATTAGTTCACTTTAAAACTATCCAAGCTTTACTCACCCTCAAGCCATCCTAGGTGTATGTGACTTAATTTTTTCTGATGAACAAAATCGGAGTTATATTAATAAATATCCTGACGTGTATAGCTAAGAAACATTAATAAATGTAATCTAATAAATATCTAGCTTCTGCCAGACCGCCTTCCGTATTCAACTTACAAAGAAAGTGTAAAACTCTCGCAGTTCAAAACGCTTGCGCTACGTCCTACACCTTCCGTATTCAAATTACGAAAAAAATTACGCAACGTCAGTTATTCTTTCTTGTAAGTTGAATTTGGAAGGCGGTCTGGCGGAAGCTAGATATTTTACTTTATAACTTGTTGAATCTGGATATTTTGTTACACAAACACATCGTTTCACTTCAGAAGGCCTTTAATAACCCCCTGGAGCCGTGTAGAGTATGTTTATGATGGATGGATGCACTTTCTTGAGCTTCATACTCGTTGGTCCCGTTCACTGCCATTATAAAGCTTTCCATTAACATGGGTGTATTCCAGATAACTGAGTTGATGAACAGGAACAGGAAAACTAGTCGTAGCCTGTGCCCTTATTCTCAGCTCCATTCGTGTATATATACTGTATTGATTTACCCGTTTGTTTATGTGTGTGAGACAGGTATTTAATGATAAGTTCTTTCTGGTGCGGATGGACGATATGAGAGATGAGGCACAGAAAGAGGGAGGTGGACGCTCTTTCCTGTGTCACAGGGACAGTCCGGGAATCTTTCCGACGCAGTGGAGTCTAAAGAATGGAGTCAAGCTCAGCCCTCCTCCAGGTCTGGAGATACAACCTCCCTTTAATTGTCATATACAGTAAAGAAAGTGAAATAACACAAATGACTGACAATATATTAATAAGGGGGACCTAATGGGAAGGTGGCCCATCCTTTCCTTTCAGAACTATTTAATTTCTTAGAATGCAGTACTACAAGTCCTGAACTGTCTGTTGGGAACATTGCTTAATTGTTCTCGAGCAGGAAAACTTTGCATAAAGGTTTATTGAGATCTGGCGATTGGATATGCCACCAAGCTTTAGCTTATCCTGCTGTCCATGAAACATTGGTTTCCTGGGAATTTGGACACATGAGTGAGCAGTGTTTTTACTGTAGGATGCTCCATGTCGTGAAAAACAGCCTCATTCCTTGGCAGTTATACTGCCCAGCAGAGCAGTCATTAGACCTAATGGCTGGTGTGGGATGGCTGGCCATGATGTTATGGATCCCTCCTCATTTTAACAGCTGGAAACACACTTGAACTTTGCCAAACATAAACCCATCTGGATGAGAAATCCATAAATGTGATTCATCATTTTTTGTTTTGATGCAGGTTTTTTTTTTTTTTTTTTTCTTGACATCAAGTTGTGTGGATTTATCTGTGGTTTTGGTCTTGGAGACACTATTTGACCTCTTTGGACCATTGTTGCTTTGAGCGCTGCCATATCAAAGTGTTCCTTGTTAGATCTCTTTTACGCCTCACATGCTACTAATTGCCAATCAACATATTGATTAGTTCATCCTCTGAATTGCCATTGGGGTTCTCTTTGTGATTTACTTCAAAGTGATGTTTCTTCTAGTGTTTTGGTTATTTTATAATCTATATGTATATTAGGGAGACAGTCATGCAGTTGACAGTTTCTCAGGTGCACTTGTTGACCTTTTTGTGTGTGTTTAGGATTCCAAGGTCAGGACTTTGACTGGGCGGACTATCTAAAGCAGTGTGAGGCTGAGGCAGCCCCTCAGCAATGCTTTCCTCCAGTGAGTTTCTCTTTCTGCTTTTTTAAAGATGGGTCAATGGCATGATGGTCATTTTTTCTATTAATGTAAACATGTTAGTTTACATTTTTGAATTAAAACTCATTTTGATATATTTTTTGGGTATAAAATCTAAACTGTAAACCCACATTCTTAAAAATAGCTATAAAAAAACTAAACAAATTTACACAATAAAATACTCTTTTCCAATATTTTTTACCGTTTTAATATTAGTCTTTTTTGTATAGGCTACCTTCTCGAAAACTATGGAAAACGGTATTTTACTGTGTAAATTTTAGTTTTTTTACAGCTAATTTTTAGAGTGAATTAAAGGATGACCTTTTTGAAAAGAACTCATTAATAGTTGGACATAATCAGTCAATTGAATAAGTCTTTAAAATATCAGATTTTGATTGACAATAATTTGTAAGAAAATATATACATGTATAATTTATATTTGTAAAGAATAAATATTATATATTAAAAAAAATAATGATTAAGACGTGCAAAATATAGTGTAAAATAAGTGTTTTTGTTGAGTTTTTTTCAGCATGTTCATAAGGGAGCATGTTCAGCAAAAGTTTAGGGTCAGTAAGATTTTAATGTTTTTGAAAAGTCTTTTATGCTCACCAAAGCTGCATTTATTTAGTCAAAAATACAGATATATTATTAAAATTAAAGATAACTTTTTTCCATTTTAATACATAATTTATTGCTGTGATGCAAAGCTGAATTTTCAGCATCATTACTCCAGTCTTCAGTGTCACATGATCCTTCAGAAATCATAATCATATACTGATTTGGTGGTCAATAAATTTCTTATTAATATCAATGTTGAAAAGTTGTGATAATTAATATTTTGTGGAAACCGTGATACATTTTTTAGGATTCTTTGATTAATAGAAAGTATAACAGCATTTATTTGAAATGGAAATCTTTTGGAACATTATAGATTTCTTTGTTGTCCAATCTCAGTTATTGATTGCATTTTGTTGCTGATGTGACTTTCTGACATTGAATTACTTTTCAATTTCATTGTAGGACCCGTCTGACCAGTGCATTAAAGAGTCCATGATGCTGGAGGCCGTCAACCCGCTCTGCCCTGAAAACATTCACGTAGCAACTGTTACCAAGGTCAAAGGTCAACACATGTGGATTCGTTTGGAAGGTGTGATGTCAACATTCTTCTTTATGCAGTATGGTAGCTCTGAAAGACCAAAAATAATTAGGCAATGTCTCCTTGAACTGGCTTCAGAGGAAACCAACAAAGCCGAATCCCTGATTAAAAATAGCAAGACCAGTAACAGACTAATTTAAGACTAGGCTTAACCCTTTATAGACATCACAGAAGGTCAGTAGGCATGAGGATTAGTCTCATTTATCTTTCCCTCCCGCTCCTTGCTCAGGTCTGAAGCAAGCCATCCCAGAGATTATAGTTTACACAGACTCCATGGATATTTTCCCAGTGAGCTGGTGTGAAACAAATGGCTATCCTCTTCAGCACCCTTGCAAGCCCAGAGGTCAGTGTGACAGCACAAACACTCGATTTCAGAGAACGTTCAAGTGCTGTGTACACATAAATTGATATTTATATTTGAAATGGCTTGATAAGATACTCAAATTCATGTTTATTTGCAGTGGAGAAACAGAAAAAGGTTGCGGTTGTTCAGCCAGAGAAACAGTAAGTAAGACACAAAAGTATTAAAATTGAGTTCAAGTAGTTTTGATTATGGGAAAAACAATCATTTATCTCTCTCATCACAGCCGGGTACCATCCAAAGACTCCTCACCTGATACTACCAAACAACTGAATAACAGCAGTCAGGCTGAGATTGGTGCGTGCCAGATACACGTCTGAACACTTGCACATATGCATGGTCTTCTTGTCAGATGTTTACAGTCATAAAAGCTCAATGCTCTTTAACATGATACTATTTTAATCTTGTGTGCGTGTGCCATCAGCAGGCCAGGCGAATGGGAAGTACTGCTGCCCTAAGATCTATTTTAACCATCGCTGCTTCTCAGGGCCCTACCTCAATAAGGGCCGTATTGCAGAGCTGCCCCAGTGTGTGGGACCTGGGAACTGTGTCCTGGTACTAAAGGAGGTTAGCCATAACAGACTGCTTGTTTGAAATAGTATTTAAATGTGTTTGTCTTTGCCTGGCAACAAAATGGGAGATATCCAAATGATTAAATGTTAATAATAGTATATTAAGTCTTAAAACTCGAATGGAAAACGAGATGAATGTGCACAAGAGGCTGTCTGTAATGTGTGTGTGTGTGTGTGTGTGTGTGTGTGTGTGTGTATATATATGTAATATAAAATATATATGTAATTAAAAAAAAGATAAAAATTCTTCTGCTAGTAATTTATTTCATTAGATGAATTGTAAGCCGTAGCAACTTATAGTGCATTAATAGAGAATGCGCCGTCACAGGTATGCTTTTATCTCTATTTTGTAATAGCTTTGAACACCTCTCAGTATCTGGAGTCAGAACAATTCCATTTTGTTAAGACTTATGAATACCTTAGCTGTGTGTTTTCAATTCTGACCTCTTGACCTGTGGCCTGTGCAGGTGTTGACACTGCTGATAAATTCTGCCTACAAGCCCAGCCGAGTGCTGAGAGAATTGCAGCTAGACCAAGAGGGCCGCTGGCAGGGTCATGGAGAGACACTTAAAGCCAAGTGAGTAGATTGTGCCTTAAGGCCCGGGTATACTTCATTTTACACATTCTGCTCCGTCTCGCTCACTGTAGTGTTCACACAGCTTTCAAAGTATACTCAACCGCAGATAAGCACGGATGGATGCATTCGACACATGCGCCATACAATTGCTTTTTTTTTTTATGCTCTTCCAGACGTCAGAGGGCAGAACTGTGAGGCTCCTGGAGGGCCACTGTCCTGCAGATTTCAGCTCCAACCTCAATTAAACTCACCTGAACTATACTAAAAACTGCCAGGTTGTTGTGTTGAGGCAAGTTGGAGCTAAACTCTACAGGACAGTGGCCCTCCAGGAGTAGGTTTTGACACCCCTGGTTTAGAAGAAGAACCTAAACAAAAACGATGTAAAACCTATTTTGTATCACTTTTTATGAACTTTTCTTCGACTACTGCATAGTACATCACAACTGTGCATATTTTCATCTAGTGGACTGTTTCAATATTCACCTTGCACATGCGCTGTTGTACGCGCACTGTTCGTGCGGTCACAAAAATTAGACACTGCACGGATGTCCACGGACCCTGCCAGTGATGGAAATTATGTCACACGGACAATGTGCAGATTGTCGCAGAACATGGACGGCTGAAGTATACTTTGGGCTTTAAAGTTTCTTTTCTAAAAAAAATGAAGAAAAAAACTTTTCCAGAGCTACCTGATCAAAGAAGTTGTTGAGACAAATTATGGAAGTTGGGCTTATGCTTTTTATCAATACATATAATAATTTATAATTTAATGATTAATATAATTATATAACATAAATAGTTTGT
Organism: Ctenopharyngodon idella; assembly: GCF_019924925.1. Taxonomy (NCBI): domain Eukaryota; kingdom Metazoa; phylum Chordata; class Actinopteri; order Cypriniformes; family Xenocyprididae; genus Ctenopharyngodon; species Ctenopharyngodon idella. The sequence goes on along the minus strand of NC_067230.1, from coordinate 6,537,219 downwards.
TCTTGGTTTCCTGACCAGTCTGTGTGCTTCATAGGTACAAAGGGAAGAGCTACAGAGCAACAGTAGAGATCGTTCGCACAGCAGACCAGGTGGCCGATTTCTGTCGGAAAACCTGCATCAAGCTGGAGTGTTGTCCCAACCTGTTCGGCCCACGAATGGTTCTGGAGCGCTGCTCAGAAAACTGCTCTGTGCTCACCAAAACCAAATACAGTGAGCATCACTTAAGTCATTTTCTCTACTGTGTCTATATCAGTAGTTTATTCTGATATTATTGACTTGCTGGATGGTACAGTACATTTATTACTCCAGTTAAAGGTGCAGTAAGTGGTATTTGAACTGTGCTGTTGGACATTGTTGTTATTTGAAATCAACCCAAACAAACACACCCCTCTCTTCATTGCTCCACCTCCAAAACTCACACTCCAATTCTAACCACCCTGCTCTGAGTCGGTCTCGAACCCTGGCCTGATTGCTGCTGGCATGCGAGACAAATGCACTACCAATGACGCTAAGCATCTCATTCTCTAGCGGCCGTCAGTGCGCAATGGTTTACCTGCACAACTCTCACTATCTGGCTTCTGTTACACACGCAATGCGAGTGGATGTCTGTTTATCACAGCTGACACGCAATAAAATGCTTCACGAAAAATAAAGCGCAGTTCATGAACGAACGACAAGGAAGCACAAAAAATGAACACAAGAGTAAATACAAAGTGTTCGTTGTTAGTTGCAAACAGCACAGAAGCTCCAGACAATTAAAACCCAGTGTACTCACATGAGAAGCGGGATCAAAGCAGTTTTCAGACCTTCCCTCTTAGCTCTCTCCAGCGCTGGAAAGCTTTTCTAATATAAACCGGGTCCTAAAGCGCTTGCCCAGCCATAAACCTTCATTCCAGTGATATTCTTTTGAGCTCTTTTGTATTGTGTCCCATTTCTTGTTCTGCAGTTTTTTTTCTTATTTACAAATCTCCCTCTTGCTCGTTCTCTGTCCTCGACCGTCATTCGCCCCCTGATGCTGATTGGTTAGACGTTTGTTGTTGGACTCAGCCCGACTAACTTCCAAACAGTAAATTTGAAAATTTACTTTAAAATTGTTAAAATTGTTGCAGATATTTGAATTGCATATGGGCATATTTTGTGAAAACACTCCCTGGTCATTTCAATCCCCACCCCCCAACGACTAAAAAAGTAGAAAAAAAAAGAACAAAGAAATTACATTTGACAAAGACAATGAAGCATCATGACAACATTTATTACCATATTTTGTACTTTTTTGTAATTCCTGTTATTTTCAATGATTCTCTTTAGATTTGTTTGTCTTTTTTTTTTTTCTTTTCTTTTTTTTTTTGCTGTATTACAATAAATGATTTTTGTAATACAATATTTTTATTATTTTAAATCAGCATAAATTAAAGATAAATTAAAGCATATATTATCATATATATGATCTATAAACAATTTAAATAATATATCATTTTTGTTCTCATTACATATATTATTCACAATAATGTCATTTTTGTTTTGTTTGTGTTGCTTTGTTTTTTGCTTAATTTTCATGAAAAAAAAAAAATGTTCTGAAAATATGCTTCATAGTATTTATATAAAATATAGTTTCTCTTTTCTTTCTCTTGATTTTGGGTTGAAATATGACCTGAAATTTGTTTTGAAGTTTTGTGAACATCACCCATATGAATCATTTAAATTACACAATGGTATAAATTACTTGCTGTTTAAGTTGTGAATCTAACAAATAGTTGTTTTATAGCATATTACTATGGGAAGAAGAAGAGCAGGCGTGTGGGTCGACCTCCCGGCGGACACTCCAACTTAGAGGGCGGTGTGAAGAGACGAGGCCGGAGGAGGAAGAGGAGGAAGCAGCTCTTCGTCCACAAAAAGAGACGTTCTTCTGCTTCAGTCGACAACACTCCGGCAGGTTCCCCTCAGGTAACAAGAGCTACACGGTGCAGAAGTCTGAAACCACTAGTAAAAATACTTCTATTTTGCATTTTTAATTTAATACAAATGTGTCCATTTCTAAACATTATCACCAAAAAATGTAAGTGAAAAGATAAAACAATATTTCTTAGAATCGCTTACATGCTCAACATCAGAGATTTGATTAGTGACCAGTCCAGAATCTTAACCATTTCTACCATATATCATAATATCATAATGTTCAATGTAGTCTCAGGTTTTTGGACCGCACTGAAAACGAATCAGATATGTTCAAAGTAACTGCTCAACAAGAACCATCTTCCTCCATCTGTTCTAATGTAGTCATTAAAATGTGAAATGCACAATCTGGTGAAACATTTGGTCAGAGTAAATGTCATTGCCATTAAGGTTCAACACATGAGCAGAATTCAGTTCTACCATCACAGCATCAAAGTGACCATCTCGGTTGTTAATATTAAATATATGTAGGTTAAATCAGGAGAAGCATCAAACTTTGTACAGTATTACTACAGTGTGCACTAATGTCACTGTCTGGCCTCACAGGGCAGTGGTGATGAGGAGGATCTGGATGAGGATGACTCTCTGAGTGAAGATACAGGATCTGAGCTGCAAGACGAGCTGATGGATGACTCCGAATACTCAGAGAAGAAGTCGCAGCCGCCCACTCCCTCCCCCTCCCCTCCAGAAACCCCCCGTCCCACACGCAGACGGCGCAAAGCTCGCTCACCTTCCTGCTCGGATGATGAGAACAGACCTCCTTCACCCAAGGTACCACTGCAGCAATATATAACTATTGGATAATTTTTCATATCAGCTAGTGTTGTCAAAAGTACCGACTTAAGTAGCAAGTCGGTACTGAAATTTAAAAATCTGACGATACCAGCATTTCCCCCTAGCATTTTGAGTGCTGTTGAACGGATTCTTAAACACCTCTGATTGGCCTTTGTGTTCACGTGCTCAACAGATATGTCTGTGATTAGATACAATGATCAACGCTTCAAAACATGTTGTAAGCCTTTGAAAGCAGGCATCTATCAGCGGATCCCTAATATATCCTCTGATAGATGGATTCGCTGATAGGCGCAATGTGCAGTACTTTGTAAATTTTAATAATTGGAAATATCATGGGGCCCTTCAAATATTGTCTTTGACAATGAGAAACTTCAGAGTTAGAAAGGATGAGAACTGCTGGTTTACAGTATACAAAATCGATATTTTTAACGTTAAGGAAAACAACTGTCTTTATAACTGTCGTATTATGTACTGCATTTGTTTGTTTTGTATATGATAACTCTGTGCAGTACTGACTGATTTCCTGTGTCTCTTCTGAAGAGTCCACGTACAGAGGTTCCTCCGAAGCTGTGTTTGGACAGCAGTCCACTGGAATGGAGTGTCACAGATGTTGTGCGTTTCATCAGGACCACTGATTGTGCTCCGCTGGCACGCATCTTCATGGATCAAGTAATTGAACACGCATAACGTACAGTCACAAGTGGTCAGATAAGATAAATTGCTGTTTATACCTGGTAGTAATCTCCTGTGACCAATACACAAAAAAAAAAAAAAAGTTTCGCGAAGGCTCGTGCATGTATTTGTTTGGGCTTTAATTTTCTCTTAAAGCCGTTTGAGTTGACACCACAAATTAAACTCCTTGTCTTAGTGTAATGGTTGATTGACAGGAGAGAAGACTGCACTTCATTGTTGTCCGGGAAGCACCAGGATTAGGGATTAGCACAAAGCCCCCACACGTCTGTCAAAAATCATTTTAAATATCACAGCCATAAATTAAAGGGTTAGTTCACGCAAAAATGATATTTTATAATTAATTACTCACCCTCCTGTCGCTCCACACCCATAAGACCTTCGTTCATCTTCGGAACACAAATTAAGATATTTTTGATGAAATCCAAAGGGTTTCTGACCCCCCATAGACTGCAACGTCATTATCACTTTCAAGGCCCAGAAAGGTAGTTAAGACATCATTAAAATAGTCCATGTGACTACAGTGGTTCAACCTTAAATGAAAATTCTGTCATTATTTACTCACCCTCATGTCGTTCCACACCCGTAAGACCTTCGTTCATCTTTGGAACACAAATTAAGATATTTTTGATAAAATCCAATGGCTCAGTGAGGCCTCCATTGCCAGCAAGATAATTAACACTTTCAGATGCCCAGAAAGCTACTAAAGACATATTTAAAACAGTTCATGTGACTACAGTGGTTCAACCTTAATGTTATGAAGCGACGAGAATAATTTTTGTGCGCCAATAAATAAACCAAAATAACGACTTTATTCAACAATATATAGTGATGGGCGATTTCAAAACACTGCTTCATGAAGCTTCAAAGCTTTATGAATCTTTTGTTTCGAATCAGTGGTTCGGATCGCATATCAAACTGCCAAAGTCACATGATTTCAGTAAACAAGGCTTCGTTTCGTCATAAGTGTTTCGAAACGTTTCGAAATGTAAATGGTTCACGTGACTTTGGCAGATGAACCAAGGTCTTACTGGTGTGGAACGACATGTGGGTGAGTAATTAATGACAATTTGAATTTTGGGGTGAACTAACCCTTTAATGTTATGAAGCGATGACAATACTTTTTGTTTGCAAAAACAAAATACAGTGCAGCGCTTGAAATAGTGGCCATGATTTACCTAAAACAAGAGAATGCATTCATGCAGTGTGGCTACAAATTAACAAGTTGTGGGAATTATTCATTTGTGGCCAGGTTTTCTTTTCTTTTTTTTCACGTCATCTGCAGAGCTTTGCAGGTTTGAATAATTTGCAGGTTTGGATCGCAAAACGCTTTGGGCCCCATGTAAACCTGAACAGATGCTTTTACTAGGCGTAAATACATTGCACAGATTAAACTACATCTTTTGACTCGCATGCTTATTTAGGATCCTACATCTGTATATTATTAAAACTCTTTTTCATTTACCTTCCAGGAAATTGACGGTCAGGCGCTGCTTCTGTTGAATCTTCCCACTGTACAGGAGTGTATGGACCTGAAGCTCGGCCCTGCCATCAAGCTGTGCCATCACATCGAGCGGGTCAAGCTGGCATTTTACCAACAGTTTGCCAGCTGAGGATGACCGTCCATAGAAAAGAGTAGGGCATTTGACATTTTAGGTGACTTTCCTAATGTTTGTGATCTTCCTTTTGCTCTATGGATCATAGAACCTTTAAAATCACTTAGCGCTTTAGACGCCTCCTGATCCATTAGTTCTTCAGCAGGCGCAGTCGAGATTAACTACTGGAGGGGCGTTTTTCAACAGGGTCAATCTGGTACTTTTACAGCTGGGCTCTCCATCTCAGATCAAGCCTGGACTAGTGTTTAGTTTGTGATCTTTTTCACTTTTTAAAAGATTAGTACAACCTGGGTTCAGCCAGTGTTAAACCTGGGTTGGAAGAACTGTGTCTGCAACAGTAAGCAAAGCTCTTCACCTGTTTCTTAAACCTTTATTAACTGTAGAGCGGATGACAATGCAATTACCTTAAGCACAAAAAAAAAATTGCCCATGTACTGTAAGTGTATGCAAACTTGTACATACAGGAGCGTGAATGTAAATACTGTAAATAACCAGATGTTAATTTTAGTGGGACTGCTTTAATGTTCCCATTTCGGTTTGGTTTTCTATAACAGCTTGGAAATTACACTGTAACACAGCAGTGCAAAAGATGAGGCATGATATGCCTGATGCTGCCATTTTGGTTTCTGTAAATACTAATAAGCATTTGCTCATCCTCACGATGCATTATTAAATAAAAGTGCAGAGTAATAAAAAGTAATGAGGTGTTGGTTAAGACATAAGCACAAATACTTCAGGTTACGTCTCTGACTGTGATAGGGAAAATATTAATTGTGGCAAATCCAGGGTCTGTCAACAACACCAAATTGAAAAGAGTCTTGGACTCTTACAAACATGTCTGCTTGTAAAAGTAATGCTTTTAATATCAAGTAGAATGCAGCATCTGTTTTAAATGCATATACTGCATTCAATCATTTCAGGGGCCTCTATGTTGTAATGGTCTAAATAACTGGTTTGGTCTTGCATTGCAAAGCTATTCCCCTACACAACCAGATAGAATCATTTGATTTGTTATCTATGGATTATATTTGAATTGATAGTGAGATATGCGACGGTCTCCCTTTTCTTGATTTAACAGACCATTTCCCTTGATCCTTCTTCTTTAAGCATTTGTGCTGGAATGAGAAAGATGAATTTGGAACCTCGTCTTGCCACATTCCGCTTTGTTCATTTTTCCTGTTTTTCACCGGTTTGATGAAAGGTTGTTGAATTAATAATTTACTTTTGATTATATGTTGGTGGAAAATGTTATTTAAAAGAAAATAAAATGAACAGAATCTTGCCTTTGGTTTCTTTTTCAGGGGGCAAATTTAAAGAAAGTGGAAGGGGTCTTTAAAAAAAATACATGTATTTGGGTTTATGTAATTTTCATAGTTAGAATATGCCTTATAGATCATATATATATATATATATATATATTCAGAAGGTCTTCCAGGTTCGTGGAATTGCAAATCTGATATATACAGGTGCATCTCAATAAATTACAATATCATGAAAAAGTTTTTTTTTTTTTCTTTTCTGTAATTTAATTCAAAAAGTAAAACTTAAATATATTCTAGATTTATTATTATTCTAGATATAAAGTAAAATATTTCCAGACGTTTGTTTTCATTTTGATATCTCAAATTATTAGAATATTTAATTTCAAGTTCTATTAAATTACCATTCTCAGGGTAAAAATACTGGGTTTAGGTCAGTAATCCCAACAGCAGTCATGGGGAAGTCTGCTGACTTGACAGTTGTCCAGAAGACGATCATCAAGACCCCCGATGAGGGTAAGCCACAGAGGGTCATTGCTGAAAGAGCTGGCTGTTCGCAGAGTGCTGTGCCAAAGCATATTCATGGAAAGTTGACTGGAAGGAAAAGGTGTACAAGTGAAAGGAATGACCACAGGCTTGAGAAGATTGTCCCCTTTTCAGATGAAAGTAAATTTTTGCATTTCATTTGGAAATCAAGGTCCCAGAGTCTGGAGGAAGAGTGGAGAGGCACAGAAACCATGTTGCTTGAAGTCCAGTGTGAAGTTTCTACAGTGAGTGATGATTTGGGCTGCCATGTCATCTGCTGGTGTTGGTCCACTGTGTTTTCTGAAGTCCACAGTCAACGCAGCCGTATACCAGAGGACTTCATGCTTCCTTCTGCTGACAAGCTTTATGGAGAAGCTGATTTCATTTTCCAGCAGGATTTGGCACCTGCCCACACTGACAAAGGTACCAAAAGCTGGTTCAATGACCATGGTGTTACTGTGCTTGATTGGCCAGCAAACTCGCCTGACCTGAACCCCATAGAGAATCTATGGGGTATTGTCAAGAGGACAATGAGAGACACCAGAACCAACAATGCAGATGAGCTGAAGGCCGCTATCAAAGCAACCTGGGCTTCCATTACACCTGAGCAGTGCCACAGGCTGATTGCCTCCATGCCACGCCGCATTGCTGCAGTAATTCATGCAAAAGGAGGCCCAACCAAGTATTGAGTGCATAGAAATGAACATATTTTTCAGAAGCCTGACATTTCTGTTTAAAATATCCTTTTTTTTTTATCGACCTTATGAAGTATTCTAATTTATTGAGATAGTGAATTGGTGGGTTTTTTGTTAAATGTGAGCCAAAATCATCACAATTAAAAGAACCAAAGACTTAAAGTACTTCAGTCTGTGTGCATTGAATTTATTTAATATGCGAGTTCCACAATTTGAGTTGAATTACTGAAATAAATGAACTTTTCCATGACATTCTAATTTATTGAGATGCACCTGCATGTATGTATATGTATATATATATATATATATATATAAAATCATGCTACTTTATTGTTTGCAAATTTCTATTGGGAGCAACTGTTACATTTTGAAATGTGACAGATGTAGTAAAATACTTGTGATCCCTTACTTGAGAATAAATTGGATTAAATAGGTTAAATAAATTAATTTCACTATACAAATACGTTGATTTTGATGTTCAGTGAGTGAACTTCATTAATTTCATGAATTGCACCTGCTGCTACTAGGGATCTTCTAAAACTACATATCCCATCATGCTCTAGTACGACGTGACACAGTGATGACGCAGTAGATCGTCGCGTAAATGAGTGGAAACGGCACCTGAATACAGTGGGAAAGGAAGTGTCGCTCCTTTATTGATAACATCTTTTTACCAAATACGTATGTGAGTAGTTTGGACGGCGACCTTCATCATTCTGAGCGGATTCAAAATCAACTCTTCTCCTGGAAGCAACGGTGGCAGGATTTTCCTCAGCTGGTTTGCTAGCAAGACCGCCTGACTGGACTCTCGCTATAAAAAAAAACAGAACTACCCAATCAGCCGCTTATTATTTTGCATTTCTAAACGAGTTATAACGGCAAGCGAAGTTTTAAACGCCTTATTTCTTGACTTAATTTAGCCGTAACCGTTTGACTGCTTTAATTTAACCGTAAAGCCACACTATTGTAGTCTGGCAGCTAACTGCACGCGCTCTAAATAATCTAACCGATAAATGTCTCCATGACAACGTGTGTGTTGTAGCTTTGAGCATCAATGTTACACATCTGAGTATGTAACATGTTTACTCCGTGCTAAAGAGGATGTTTATACATCACAACCTGCTGACAGATAGTAGGTAGCTCACAGCTGGATGGCGACGCATCGAGGTCCAGTATGAAACACGATACATCTGCGCTTCACTAACCGTGACTGGAGGCTCATAAGAGAGCCTTCATTATGTGCGATAGCTGTGTCATCGTCCTGTCGATCACCTCCACTACCCGAGACTGAGATTTAGTGGCTCTTTTAAACACTCGTGATCTAGTTAGTGTTGCGCAATGGCGGGTGTTGGGGTCAGTGTGCTTTCGCCGGGTCAGCTGCCGTCTGCATCCTCCAACTCCTCACCCACTGATCCTAATGCCCGGGGTTGCTCCAGCGGGGACTTCATGGACACCTTCGGCATCTTCCTGCAGGGCCTGCTGGGAGTGGTGGCCTTTAGTACCCTTATGTGTAAGTATAGGGTTACTGTCTTCATGTAATGAAAATTCTGTTTTCTGAATGCATGTTGTAGATAGTGTTGGGTGTGATGCATTTACTAAGCATTAATGCATTAATAACTAATTAGTTATTGCAATTCAATTACTTTTCCCTTGAAAAGTAAAGTAAGAGATTACTCTTAAATTTTCTGTGATTTAATTAGTTGTGATGTAATTGCATTAAATACTGTATAGACTATAGAACAATTCTAGCGAATTAAACATTAAAACTTTACGTCTAATGTTAAAATGTTTTAATGAAACCTTTTCCCTTTAAATACTTTGGACAGTTCAAGAATAATTTATATATATATATATATATATATATATGTACATTTATAACACAATGGCCTGGTTTCACAGACAGGACTTAGCCTAAATAAAGATTATGCCTTAGTTCAATTAGGATATTTGAGTAGCTTTTATAAAGGTTCACTAGAGAAAAAACATTACTGGTGTGCATTTTGAGACAAAATAATGGCACTGACATATTTTAAGATTTGCCAGTACAAATTTCTTTCAGTTAAAACAGCTCAAACATGCATTTTAGTCTGGAACTAGCTTAAGCCTTGTTTGTGAAACTGGGGGAAGATGTTGTGTTTTATGACATTGGACATAAATTACAACAACAACAACAATAAAAAAAAATTTAAGACAGGTGTGTGAGCGTTTCCAATACAATGACTGAGGGAGTAATGGCAAATTTGACATCTTTCTTTCTTCTAAACCAACCTAATCAATCTCTTAGGCCTGGTTTCACAAACAGGGCTTAGATTAAGCCAGGATTATGCCTTAGTTCAATTAGGACTTTTAATATTTAGTATTTATAAATGTGACTTAGAAAAAAACATTACCGGTGTGCATCTTGAGACAAAACAATGGCACTGACATATTTTAAGATATGTCAGTGCAAGTTGCTTTCAGTTAAGACGTGCATTTTAGGGTCTGTTCACACTTTTGGTTTGGTTCGCTTGGCTCGTTTGGTGTGTCCCTCCGTCACACATACAAACGATCTGCTGCGTACCGAACTGTGATGGGCAACAGACTATGACAAGAAAAAATCTATATATGCGTGAGCATTCTGTCCTTTTTAGGGTCTCTTCTTCCTGTTTTTGGTTCGTTTACATGTCTTTGGTCTATGTTGCGTTCATATATCATTCGAACCGCACCGGAGTTTGTTTGAAAGTGGACAGAGACCCATCTTTTCAGCGGTCTCGGTCCGCTTGTTTGGTGTGCACCAGGGTTTGGATGGCAGCGTTCACACATGTGAACCGCACTAATAAAGCAATCGAACCAGGGTTCATTTTAATTGAACCAAACATGCCAAGTGTGAACGCACCCTTAGTCTGGGACTAAGCTTAAGCCTGGTCTGTGAAACTGGGGATCAATGTTTTTTCCTCTTTTGGGAAGCCATAGAAATGCTATCGTGGATTTTTTTTCTTTTGCTATTGGGGCAAATGGGAACGCAAAAATTATATTTGTTGTCGTTTGTTCACCACCACCATTGAAGTTAACCCAACTTCTGCTTCTGAGAACCCTGGGAATGTGAAAAGGGTGCGTCAACAACTGATGCATAGGACAAGTCCTCGCCCTACTTTTTCTGATAATCCGTTACAATTGGATGTAAGAAAAGATCTGTTTCTACTTCCATTTTAATCATGACTTTAAAGGGACTTCCATCAGTTCAATTTGACTCATTGAAGACTTGAAGGTTTGGTTCCAGAGGCAGGCAGGTCAGGGCATGTCAGTGAGTTATGCAGCGCTGACACAGTGATTTAATTAAAGAGTGTGTGTGAGCACATTTACAGGGTACATAACAAACCCCATATTGGATTTTCTTTGGCTTCTGATTGGCCATACCCTCTCAGATGGGTTCTTAAGCTGTGTAGGACATTCACAGACCCCTTTGGACTCTCATTGACATGAAAGAACCTAAGAAGACTAAAGGGCTGCCTGTACCAAGAACAATAACTATAACCATAAAGTTTTAAAAATCACTCTAAAAACTCTTAGTTAGAACAGTGGAGTCAAAACTACAACTAAAACAATAACGACACAGAGAAAAGATGATATTGAGATTTCTAAGCACTAAGCGATTATAAACATTGGGTCTCCTCGTTGACTAATAATTGCATGGATTATTTTATTTTGATTTGATTATTTCATTTTAATTTGATTATTTCTACACACAGGAAAAATTCGAATGAAAAAAGTCCACCTAATTCACATGTTCGTATGCACATAAGTTTGTGCTTTAACTTGTTCTAATGGTAACAAATTCGGCATATTCTAAATTCTAAATCCTTCGTTCATATATGGAGCACAAATTACGATAATTTTGATGAAGTCTGTGAGCTATCTGGCCTCCGATAGACTGTAACACAGTGACCAATTTCAAGGCACAGAAAGGTAGTAAACTCATCATTAAAATAGTCCATGTGACTACAGTGATTCAACCTTAAAGGAATAGTTCACTTTCATATAAAATTTTCCTGATAATTTACTCACCCCCATGTCATCCAAGATGTTCATGTCTTTCTTTCTTCAGTCGAAAAGAAATTAAGGTTTTTGATGAAACATTCCAGGATTATTCTCCTTATAGTGGACTTCAATGGCCTTATGCTGTATGTCCTACACCTTCCCTATTCTACTTACGGAAAAAATGTAACTGGCGCTGCGTTCGTTCCGTAAGTAGAATAGGGAAGGCGTAGGACATACAGCGTAAGCTTTTTGAAGAATATGAAAGTACGGTTTTGGCGGAAGCACTTGGAAGGCGATCATTTGTTTATATAAATATATATAAATTTTTTTTCAAAAATGACCGATCGTTTCGCTAGATAAGACCCTTATTCCTTGTCTGGTATCGTTTAAAGCCCTTTGAAGCTGCACTGAAACTATAATTTTGACCTTCAACCGTTTGGAGGCCATTGAAGTCCATTATAAGGAGAATAATCCTGGAATGTTTTCATCAAAAACCTTAATTTCTTTTCGACTGAAGAAAGAAAGACATGAACATCTTGGATGACATGGGGGTGAGTAAATTATCAGGAAAATTTTATATGAAAGTGAACTAATCCTTTAATGTTATGAAGCGGCGAGAACCTTTCTGGGCCTTGAAAGTGGTCATGGTGTTGCAGTCTATCGGAGGTCAGACAGCTCTCGGATTTGATAAAAAATATCTTAATTTGTGTTCCAAAGATAAATGAAGGTCTTGCAGGTTTGGAGCGATGTGAGGGTGAGTAATTAATGACAGAATTTTCATTTTTGGTTGAATTAACCTTTAATAACTCAATAGACCTGATAAAAACATAAATTACAACAGCAGTCCAATAGAACGGAGTAAATTAGACATATACAGATGTGTGAAATTTTAAGTTGCATGTCATCTACTCTCAGTGGTTATGCAAACTTTATTGTAAAGAGTTGGAGATGGTGTTCAGGAGACGCGCAGTTAATAGCTGTACACAAACAAACAGCCATTGTGTTAAACAGGCTGTCCTTTATTTGTGTGAACCATTGGGTCACGTTTGGCAACTAGGGTGGCTGCACTAGCGGTTTCCACTGCTCAAAAAAACAGCAATTCTCACTTCTTTAAAAGCAACCCTTGCAAGCAACTGCAGTCATTTTACTGTCTGATGCCACTTATGATGCTATGTTTTTGTTGTCAGAATAGTATATTTAAAACTTTAAAATTCAGTTCATACTCCTCTACTATGATGAGCTTGATTTTTTTTTCTTTTTTTTTTTCTAATTTCTTTAATTAAAATGTAATTGCCATAATATCTTATTATTTCTTAGAAGAAAATAGAATTAGAATTCAATTCATTTTTTACAGGTTTGTTTTTGCATTTGAATGTAGGAAGCTCTTTAAACCCATGATGAAGCAGTTCCTCATTCTTCTCTTCCCCTTTCGAAATGTTAATGTTATGCATCATTTATTGACCTGTGTTTTTGTTGCACTATATCAGAGAGAGCCAGCAAAGAGTTTTTAGAATCAACACTACTCTGATGTGGCAGATGTTATTGATGACCACATTTTTCCTGCTACCAATATGAAAGCTTCTGTTTCCTCTCCACAGTGAAACGCTTCAGGGAGCCCAAGCACGAACGGAGACCCTGGAGAATTTGGTAAACCGCCATTTTGTGTCATTAGCAAGCACTAGATTCTTAAACACATGCACGGTCAATGCTGCACTCCACTGACCTGAGATTCATCTAGCGGCCCTCTGTAGCCTTTAACGGTGAGTTCTAACCAGGTCTCCTTCCTCTCACCGCCCCCTCCTCCCCTTCACCTCTCTCAGGTTTCTGGACACCTCCAAACAGGCCATAGGGATGCTGTTTATTCACTTTGCCAATGTCTACCTGTCTGACCTCACAGAGGAGGACCCATGTTCACTGTGAGTCTGTGTGCGCGTCGTTGTAAATGTTCCCCCCACACATCGTTGTACTTCCCACAGTGTTTTGTGTCTGTGATTTTTACATATTTATAATCGTCTGTGCTCAGTAACCCAACTCTCTGTGTGGTTTCCATAGATATCTAATCAACTTCCTGTTGGATGCAACACTGGGCATGCTGGTGATCTATGGCGGCGTGAAGGCGGTTAGCGCTGTGGTTGAATGGAGACAGTGGGATTCGCTGCGTTTTGGAGAATATGGTATGAGCCTTAACATCAGTTGTTTGGAGTAAATTAAAAGTCCAGTGGGAACCGTGATTTCATTATGGACTTGACACTTCCACTGAGCTTCTTTATGTGAATGTGGCCTCGTATACAGAGAACGGGCCTCAGACTCATGGATGAGAAATTGAGTCAGTCCTTTTATTTCTAAGCATTGTCCGATTTGAGTTCACTGAACGAAACTCATTTGGAATTATGATAGAAATCTTGTTCTTCACAGACTATGATGACTGTCTGAAACCAAATAATCTGTCTAATCAGTGACTTTAACAGGCAGCGTTTTTTTGTAAAGGCACTATAATCTCATGATCTTGAACTAATTTAGATGAGCTTTAGAGGAAACCAAGGGACTACTGAAGACTGAAATGCTGATTTGTTGGTAGAAAATATGTATAAATTAAATTACTTTTTTCAAACAACCAATTACAACACCATTTTCTTTTTTTTTTTTCTTCTTTTTTTGACCAACAACTGAACTGCACATACAAGGTTGTGGGATCTCATAGGCAGTGAGATACATTTATGATGATTTATGAAGAAATTCACGTTTTAAAGCGGTGATTCTTAACTTTTTACTCCAAGGCCCCCCATTTCTCACAATATTCAAAGGCCCTGTGACTTTCTAGTCTTTGTGATTTACTTGTTTGTACTAGATCAAAGGATTAGTTCACTTCAGAATTCAAATTTCCTGATAATTTACTCACCCTTATGTCAACCAAGATGTTTTTCTTTCTTTCTTTCTTGAGTCAAAAAGAAATTAAGGTTTTTGAGGAAAACATTCCAGGATTTTTCTCCATATAGTGGACTTCAACGGTTACCAGCGGGTTGAAGGTCCAAGTTGCAGTTTCAGTCCAGCTTCAAAGGGCTCTACATTATTCGCAACCGAGGAATAAGGGTCTTATCTAGTGAAACGATTTTTTTTTTTTTTTTTCCCTCAAAAAAATTATATACTTTTTAACCACAAATGCTCATCTATCTTGCACTAGCTCTGCGATGCACCACACATTACGTAATCACTTTGGAAAGGTCACGTGTGACGTAGGCAGAAGCACCAAGGAAGTGTCTACAAAGCGAACATGCAAAGACTAAGTCAAACGCCCTTTACAAAAAAAGGTAAAACAAAACTGTTAGACGATTTTTAATTTGTAATTAAGAGAAAATGAGATGGAGTTTTTCACTCTACCATGGTACTTACGCCGATGTCACGCGTTACCGTTCCAACTTAATTACGTAATGCGTGGTGCATCGCAGAGCTAGTGCAAGTTGAGCATTTGTGGATAAAGTATCTAATTTTTTTTTTTTTGTAAGAAAATGACCAATCGTTTCGTTAGATAAGAGCCTTATTCCTCGACTGGGATCGTGTAGAGCCCTTTGAAGCTGCACTGAAACTGCACTTTGGACCTTCAACACGTTGGTAACCGTTGAAGTCCACTATATGGAGAAAAATCCTGGAATGTTTTCCTCAAAAACCTTAATTTCTTTTTGACTGAAGAAAAAAAATCATAAACATCTTGGATGACATTGGGGTGAGTGAATTGTTAGGAAATTTTAATTCTGTAGTCTGTAACTTTTTGTATTTAAAATTTATATAATAAGTGAGTATATTAAGAAAACAATAAGAAATTTTATTTTAAATCATTTTAGGTCATCTTGAGGCCCCCTTGAAAGAACCACAATTTTAAAGTGTTGTATTGTTTGTAATGCTTGCATGTAGGTGAGCCGGTTCAGTGCAGCGCCTGGGCAGGTCAGTGCGCTCTCTACATCCTCATCATAATGTTTGAGAAGGTCATGATCATGCTGGTCCTCCTCATCCCACAATGGAAGAAGGTCAGTCAGGTGTTCAAATTCTAATGGTTTGTGGTTCATGTTGAGAGCTTACTGACATATCTAAAGAAATGTATTACCATCACATATCATTATAGTACTGATTTATTAACTTGCAGTTAAATGAATATCCCACCCAAAAATCTCTGAATCATTGTAAACAAATTGTGGTCTCTGTAATTTATCCTGATTATCATGTATTTGGTTGGTGTTTGTGTGTGTTGGACAGCTGGCTACACTCAACCCCATAACCAACCCTCATCTGGAGTTGGCTATTGTCATGCTAATCGTCCCGTTTTTCGTGAATGTAAGTGACAATCGCCCTTCATGTTTCACTACTGTTTAAAAGTTTTAGGCGAGTAAGATGTTAGAAAGAAGTCTCTTATGCTCACCACAGCTGCATTTACTTGATCAAAAATATGGTAATTGTGAAATATTATTACAATTCGAAATAACTGTTTCTAAATTGATATGTTTTAAAATGTCAATCCTGTAATGTCAAAGCTGAATTTTCAGCATCATTACTCTTCAGTGTAACATAATCCTTCAGAAATCATTCTAATATGCTGATTTGGTGCTCAAGAAACATTTTTTATCAGTGGTAGAAACAGTTGTGCTTTAAGGATTCTTTAATGAATAACAGCATTTATTTGAAATGAAAATCTTTTGTAACATTATAAATGTCTTTACTGTCACTGATCAATTTAATGCATGTAGCTGAATAAAATTATTTTCTTGAATGGCAATGTCATCCTTACATTGGTAATTTTAATGATATTGTAGTGTTTTGTATATATTTATGCTATGTATTTGTACATAACCATATCAATATTTTTCCTCACTGATTGTTTCTTGGGTAGAGAAATATTGGCAGCCTTCTCATAACAATTCATCAAATCTATGACAGGTAGATCTGTCTATGTTTTAACACATCTGTTTATTTAAACATTTGCCTCTGTGTGTGTATATCCAGGCTCTGATGTTCTGGGTGGTGGATAACTTCCTAATGAAGAAGGGCAGAACAAAAGCCAAGCTGGAAGCAGAAGACGACCCTCGCGGCAACAGCAAAGTGCGCTACAGACGGGCAATGTCACATGATGACTCTGAATCAGAAGTAAGTTGATACCAATACCTTGATACCTTGCTGAACCAATTTGAAGTGATAGAAATGAGGAAAAAATTACTACCAGCTGTTAATTGAATAAAACTTTAATTAAATTAACAAAATAATTTGTGACATTAGCACCAACAACGTGATCTGGTCCAAATGATTCAATCAGTTTGACCCGGGTCACACTCAGAGGTTTTGTAACTGTCGCATTTCTATTAGACCTTAGATGATTTGTATGTTTTAAACACAGAGTACTAGAAATTTGCACAAAATAAATCACAACTGATGACAAATTAGAACATTTAAATGGAATGTATAAAACTGTCAAAACAAAAGTCTGGACAAGGGAGATCTGATACTTTTACTGCTTCTCAGATATCTTTGAATGACAGCATTCATACTTGGGGTTTTCTCTGACCTACAGTGCCAAATTCAAAATCATTCCTCTACCCATGTCTTAGATGGTACATCCCTTTTTCACATAGTATATATGCATGACCATTACATGTGTAGGACTGTTCCTCACTCTTTCCCAACACTTCAGACCTATATGTAACCATGGGAAGTCAGTAAGTTTACAATCTAATGAAGCAGTTGTGCCTTCAAGAATGGGTTACACAGACCACAAAACATCCAGTAATGAACTCTGGGAACACTTGATTTTCAAAGGAAGACAGATTACCTTGATAATTGGAGGATTAACAGAACTCAGAATGTGGTTTCCTGATATTTTCTTGCTACTAACTTTTTCAACACCTGTCAATAGTGATAGATTTGACACAAGGCAAGTCATTTGAGCAGGAAACTTGACAGTGAGAACAGCAGTCACTTTAGTGTAGCATTTCCATCCACACACCATGTAGGTGTCAAATATTATAGTCAAGTGATTGTAGTCCATCTTTCTCACTTGTAAAGGGATGAGCAGCTCAGTCAGAATGCAATTGAGAATGTTACCTATTTTACATATTCATGTTTGCAAGGAGTATTCCACTTTTTAGGATGAAATGTCATCACCTGCTTGTTTTTAAAGATGATGATTAGCTGAACTGTCTTTGTTTAGCGCTCTTCCTCTTCTGCTGGTCAGATCCTGTTCTCCGCAGATGACGAAATGGAGGATTCAGATGGTGACGACGATATACGAAGAATCATAGGGCTCAAGCCTGTTAAGAAAAAGAAGCACCGTCTTGGTATTCCAGTTTGAATTCAAATCGATTTGGACTTGGGGTCATGGGAACGAGGGAGGCCTCAACTCATTTACCAGAGCACAGATCAGCAAGTGAGGGGCATAATGACTAAGTCTATGAATTGTGGGGTAACGGACCCAGGCTCCAGTAAACACACACGAGAGGACCCTCCTGACATTACCAGAAAGATTTTTGCTATTCTATGCCACAGATGATTGAGGGATCAATCATCTGACCAGCCTATTGGGAGATGATCGGACCATATTTTCACTTTTTTTTTTGCACATTCATAATTCTGCTTAAACATCATGTGGTTCTGCAGTGGATATACAACCCAGCTACATCTCCTTGCATCTGTCTAACATTTGAACTGATAAAAAAAAAAAAAAAAATCAGTCTAAACCTATACAAATAACATGCTGATGTTGTTCTGCTGAGATAAGTACCTTTAACTGTATGCATGTGATTGATCACACTTGGGCGAACTGTTCAAGGTCACTCATAGTCGGTTCCTAAACGTGTTTGTAAGCGTGGCTGCAGCAGAAAATTTTGTGCACGTCAGCAGTGTTATGAGCTGGTATTATAATACAGTTGGTACGGTCTTGCAATGTGTGTTTTTAACCATTAGGCAGCAGCCAAATTGACAAGGTACAAAATTCCAGGGGTGGCTGTTTCATAACACTAATCTAATGGCTTGTCTTGCTGTTTGGTTTTTGAAAGAGTATCTGCCTCAATTCAGTGTGTTTCTGTGTTTTTTCTGCCATTAATGTTTTCCCTGTATTTGTTTTTTTTTTCTCTTTTTTTTTTGTGGCCTATTAAAGGGACAGTTCACCCAGAAATTAAAGTCATTTAATGCAATGCAAATTATATTTTGAATAATGTTGCAGTCCAAAAATGTCATTGAGTTCCATTGTATAAACGCACACAAAAAAGGTTTTTTTTTTTTTTTTTTTTTTCAAAATGTCTTGTTTCACAGAAGAGTGAAAGTCATAGAGGTTTGGAAGTAAATGAGGGTGACTAATCTATTATGATTTTCATTTTTGGGTGAAGTGTCCTTTTAAATTTTCATTTTTGCTACTTATTGCAGGGAAGGTGCTATGTTACAGGACGTAACCTCTTACACAGTTTGGTGTTGCATTGTTGTCTCTTTGTGTGCGGTATTACCTTCGTTGTTTTTTTTTTTTTTGTCTTTAAGCATTACCCCTGCACCTCTACTTAATATTTAGCAGTTAAACGCTAAACCAGTGGGTCTTTCTTCCAAATACTTTCTCATCCACTCTCACGCTTTTCTGCTCTATGGAGCATTTGATTTTATTCCAACACTAAAGCACAGATATTTGGAGAATAATGCATTGCAACCTGCATTCTCTGCAGAAATTTTAAACAGACTGTCATCTGTCAGATTATTTGTAATCTTTAATGTGAAGAGGAAGATGCCTGTAGGTTTAGAGTTGGAGTAAATGAAATTGGGAGTACAGGACCAATTGTCTTATTGTTTGTATTGTCTAACTGACATTTAATGGACCAAGTTTGTGGGAGTAATATGTTTGCACACAGTTTGTGTTTTACAGGGATGAATTGAAAGTGGGTTTCTGGTCAAGCCTGCTGGATGAACATGATTACTGATAAGGATTTTGTCTAGGTGGAAATGTAACTGCCTTTCCCTCTCCAGGTTTGAATCTGACTATTATTAGAGAGTGATCTTGGTTACGGTTGCAAGAGAATGAAATAAATTGGATGTGGAGAGGGGTTTTAAGTACTAAACAATATTAGATGATTTAGAGTTACTGACAAATCATGAACTTATGTATGCTTTTTCAATAAACAAGTGTAAAATCAGCTATTTGTGTGTTTTTATGATCTGCAACTTTGACATGCATTAAAACCAAAAATAAATAGTTTAACAAAAATTCTAATTGTATTAGGATAGGGAAGTCCACAATACAAAACAATAATAAAAAAAAAAAAAAAAAAAAAACAGTTGGAATTGCTCTGGGAAAGATTCTTCCAGCTGATGAACTACAAAAACATTGACAGCCAATCAGAATTCACCTGAGCTCAAGCATTTAAAGTGGCAGACATGGTAACTGCTGTGCTCTTCATATTAAACAAAGTTAATGTATATTAGTGTGGATACTAAAATGGTTATAGTTATTCTTGGTGTGAACGGACCTTTAATCATATTCTGGATTTAACTTACTTTATATCTTCCTCCTGAATGATATCAGGCACGTGGGTATCATCTGTTGGTTCCTCTGAGCTGTATGATGTCCCCTCTGAGAAATCCTCCATTCGTGGCCTTTTAATTGGTGTTAATGTGAATGAAGATTCGGATTTGACTGGAAAGTCTTCATCAGAGCAGGACACACTAGCACAGTTACTCACAAGCGGTTTGACTTGAATTGCTGATATTAAACCACACAAAAGGGAAAAATCAAACCGGTGAACCACAATGCAAAACTTAATTCACAAGTGAACTTCTAATTAAAATGTTACCTTTACTCCTCCGTTTTGGCTTTTTTTGGGTGAGTACTGCTTGGACCGCCACACTCTTCAAAACCGGAGCATTACATTGGCAGCCCACCTCTCGTGTCATTGGCTGTTGGAGAGATGCAGCAGTATAGCAATAAGGCAATGCAAACATTCTTCTAAAGCTCTTTTGTTGTTAGCAAGCAACATAACCGTGAACCATGGACATTTTAAAGTTTACGACCTACTGAAGCATTATTTGAATAAGCTACCATTGCACTTTTGTCTATTATTGTGGTACATCCGATTTTAGATTTACCAACTTTCTTTCTTTAGATATTTTGAGAAATGTTCCAGTCTTTTTTGGTCCATATAATGGAAGTCAATGGTAACCAAAGCTGTTTGGTTATCAACATTATTAAAAACACCTTCTTTCGTGTTCAGCAGAAGAAAGAAAGTCATACAGGTTTGTAAAATCATGAAGGCGAGTATGTAAACAATGAAAGAAATTCCATTTTTGGTGAACTGTCGCTTTAAAGACATAACGAACGTGATTGGTCGTTCTATATGTCAGTCAGACTGCCACTTCCGGTCTAAGTGGGCGGTTTTTCGATAGAATAAACGGCGATGTTGACCAAGCGTAACTACTCACCTTCACACTCGGTGTTGGACCAACGGTGTATATCGTCGGGATAGCCGTATCTATCAG
This sequence comes from Ctenopharyngodon idella, assembly GCF_019924925.1. Classification (NCBI taxonomy): domain Eukaryota; kingdom Metazoa; phylum Chordata; class Actinopteri; order Cypriniformes; family Xenocyprididae; genus Ctenopharyngodon; species Ctenopharyngodon idella. The sequence continues at coordinate 6,516,177 of NC_067230.1, read as the reverse complement.
GTTCAGAAAGTCAGCGAAGCCCATTTGGTACTGCTGTAAATTTGTGAAGCATGCTGGGGCGAAATGGCTCGCACACAAACGCGAGCTATCCGATATTCCTCCTTCCTCAAAATGCAAAAATTCAAGCCAGCGGGCTCGCAACCACTGTAGTTTGGGGAAAGGGAACAATGTATTGTGCGGATAACAACCCAAAACGCACCTTTTCACCATATCTGTCGCTGGCTATGCTCTCTCACTCAGTGCTTGGAAATCCGACGCTTGTGACGCGAACAGGTTCTTTTCGACTTCGTTTCAAAGAATCGGTTCGAAAGATCCGGTTCAAAAGACTGTTACGTCACTGAGCAGAGCAGGCAAGAAAGGCGGAGAGCTTGATGATTGTATTTTGATCTTAATGTAATGCCTCAAACTTCTGAAGACAATACTTACTCGTGCGGGAGGGGAAGCGCCTACAGTGTACATAGAGGGAACGGCCGTGTCTGCTAATGTAAGGTAGCATGTTATCCCCGCAGTAACCATCCCCAAATTGGTGAAGGATTCATCAGAGAAATGCCTGTCACAAAGCCGCGAGCTGGCACAAATAGCCCCCTCTTCGAAATGTATAAACTCCAGCCACTTCCTTCGTAACCAGTTTGTGGTTGGGAAACAAAATAATGTCCGTGCGTTAGAACAGCCAAATACACAGCGACGAACCATGATTAGTGAAGAGAAGCGAGATCATTTAGTGGGAAGGACATTGTCGTTCTAGAGAGCATCTGATTGGACAAAAACGTGTGTAGTGCTGGATGACTCATCAATATTTTGCTCCGTTTTTCCTGGAATAGGAAAAGACTAATTTTTAAACCTGTTACTCCCAGAGGGGTCATTTAGATATAGAACGCAAAGAGTTGATCATACAAACACAGACAATGGGGTAAATGAAAAATGGTATGGTACTGAAATGCTATGGTTCCAACTGCGTTTATTTGATTAAAAATGCAGTAAAGACAGTATCAGTATTGTTACATATTACAATTTATAATAATAATATTCTATATTAATATTTTAAATTATTACTACTAGTAGTAATGTTTAAAAACAGCTGTGCTGCTTAATATATTTGAGGAAAATCATAGCCAGTTAGGTCAAAAGTAACCTAAAAGTAATCAGATTATATTACCTTAAATGTGTAATGTAATGGATAACATTACTAACTACAATTTTTGTCATGTAATTTGGAATCAGTAACAGATTACAATTTGTAAGTAATTACCCAGCACTGTTTTCCCAGCACTTGAATCTTTAATGAAACAGAGTAACAGCAACACGTCAACTGACTTTCAAAAAAATAAACTTTTTTTTTTTTTAAGTTAGAATGGCAGAAAGTTTTTAGATAATCATAAAAATTCGATTTGCTATTGTTTGAGCTTAAAAAGGCATAATTTGCAGGTGTGACATGTCCCCACCACTTTTTGAAACATTTTGCAGCACAGATGTACTGTTTTGTGTGCGCAGCGCAAACACCCAAAGCGCTCACATCTGTGCATCACAGATGTCAAATAATACAATTAATTCTCTATCACCTCTCCTTGCACCTAAACGGACAAATTCACACAATTTTTTCTCAAAATGCCTGTCTTTGTGAGTATCAAGGTAAACATAGTCGGTTATGGTAAGCAGTAGAGAAAGAACTTATGTGTATCATTATTGGATCTGCATTAGTCTTAAAGTGACAGCAACCTAATATTCCTGCAGCTGTCTTGCATTTTGATTAACAATAAAAACACAAAGACAGAAAATCTCTCCCTGCTCTTCACTGAATAACATTTTTGTAACTTTAATAAGGATTAATCTTTAATTTGTACTGTGAAGATTATATGCAGTGTTATTTTACATTTGATTACTTTATTCAATTTCTGTACCTGAAAACTACTGTTAGACCTACCTGAAAAACCTTAAAAGCATTATTTCATTTGTATGTTTGTTCTATTGTATTTATGTATTTGTGCTATTGCTTGTAGTTTAATTATTTGTTCTTTTTTTTTTTTTATTAATGACTGTTTACTTGTCTTTAATAATCTTTGAAATTTATATTAGTAGTTTTGACTGTGGTATCGAAAATGGAATCGAGAACTGTTCAATTTCACAGGTATCTAAAATATTGAGTGTTATAACCTTATTTATTACAATACATGGATCAAAAACAATAACTATTTTATTTCTTTATTACTTTTTTTTTGTGGTGGAGCCAGTGAAAATTTAATCATTGAATTCACTGAATCGAGATCTTGTGAATCAGAATCAGATCGAAACGGGACATCTGAACTGATACCCAGCCCTAATGGTTATGGAGTTATCAGCTAAAACAAAGTTGCTTCTTATTTCACAAAAATTGGTACTCATACATTTTCACAAGATGTACAAAATATCCATTTTTGTAACGGTACGCCATTTTGATGTTATTAGCATTGCAAATTAATTGGCTGCTGGAGGCCATGTTTTCTAATGTATCCAAGTCACAGAGGATCTGGCCGTCCACCAAAGATGCATACCAACTTTCAACTTCACAGATCATCTTTACAGAGTAATAATTGTTCTTTAGTTGTAGCGCCCCCTTTTGGCAGAATTGTATAAAACTGGGTGTGCATCCTCAGAACGTCCTGTTGTCTATGTAAATTCAGCTTTGCCATCACAGGAATAAATTACATTATAAGATATTGCCTATTCAAATATAAAACAGTTATTTTAAATTGTAATAATATTTCACAATGTTACTGTTTTTACAGTATTTTTGATTAAATAAATGCAGCACAGTGAGCATAAGAGACTTCTTTCAAAATCGTTTAAAAAAATCTTTCTGACCCCAAACATTTAAAAAGTAGTGTACAACCACAATGACTGAAGTGAAAACAGTTTCTGAATATCTATTTTTATTGGCGCACACATGGTGATGTACCCGACTCATTCACAAAGGCTGACTCACCACCCCAGAAAAGTGTGTAGTAGTGATTTGGTTATATAATCTCGGTGGTATGTTAACATCTCCAGCATCATGCACATTTGTCACTACCAATTTATTTATTTACTTTATTAAGCATTACAGTTATGAATTATATTGGTTAGTGTTATAAAACAATTTAGTTCAGATTGATGTACAGTGTTGACAGTATCAGCTGTCAAAAATTGCCTTATTCTCACATTTACATCTGCAATGCTTTGATTTTAACTTGTAGCAACAAAATATATTTAAACATATGATACATCAATGAAGCAGGAATAGGAGAATGTTTTGTCTGTAATGTGTTCAGCTGTTCATAGTAGTCATACTCAGAAAGAGGCTTTCTGACACTGACTGCTGAGCTAATAATATATAATGATAAGAGAGAGGGGGGAGGGAGGCACGCTGAGCTGGTAACAAGGGTATAAAAGAGCCAGGACGAAAAGACAAAGTACACAACTTGTCCAGAAACCAGACCGCAACCATACAGAATGTCTCAGGTATGATGTCTTTACTCAGTGTTTAGATTAGAAATAAAAGTATATGATTGTGTAACAATTTAAGTGCTAACTACAGCAGACATTTCTCTTTTTAAAAATTATATTTCTATCAGCCAGAGGTCAAGAAGAAGAAGCGGCCAGTTGTAAAAGAGGAGGATCTGAAAGGAGCCCGCAGTAAACTGGGGCTGAAAGGAGAGGTCAAGAGCAAGACATATGAGGTCATGGTTGAGTGTGGTGAGTTTTCCGTCATCTCCGAGTTTTGATTGTAAATAGTAAACAAACTAGCTGTTATAGTTTTTATTAGATTAGGGATAGTCTTTTTGAAAATTATATATAAAAATCTGACACCTTTCAAATTCAGTCAGTAAAACTTTTACCATTTTTACCATTATTTTGATTACTGTACAAAGATTACAAGGTTTCAAAGCCTTGCTCTGGTATACTGTACTATTGCATTGTATAACACGATAATAATAATAATAATAATAATAATAAACAATTATTGCATACTATATAGTAGTATTGTTAGCATTGTTTTTGTTGTTGTATTATATTAATCTTTTGAATTCGCTTTTATTTTTATAGTTTGTTAATTTTAATTTTTTTTAGTAATCTCTTTGTGCTTTTGTCATTTTATTACTTTTTTTTATTGCAATTTGGGTTTAATTTTTGTTTTTGTTTTTCAGTTTTAGTCTTTATTTCCAGCTAATATTTCAAACTATATTTATATTTTATTTAAGCTTTATTTTAATTTACAGAAATGTTCCACTACAGTCAACAATTTTATCCCTTAAAAGCATCTTTAATAACCAAAATTAAATATTTAAATGTTTTTTTTCCCCTGTGAAAATTTCTTCACGCCTTAAAATAGCTTGAATTTAGCATACGTGGATGCATGAATATGCTAATTTTTCCCTGCCTCCACTCGCTTGGACTACCTGAATAATTATTGGTTTAATATTGGCAAATATTGGTTTAATTCAGCCATATATGTTTAAACCAAAAACTGATTCATTAAAAGATTCCACTGTTAAACACGATTATTTAAAAAATTTATCAGGTGAAAAAATGCTGGCTTCAGCAGGAAGGAACACCATGGATTAAACAACCTCGTAGCTCACCGACTGTTGCGCTCTATTGTGATTTGTTTTGCACTTCTCGGCCACCGTACTCTCTACAACGTCGGATACATGTGATTAGCATTTGGCTTTTTCAAACAGCTAATAATGTGTTGCTAATGTTATAAATACATTGTTCTCTTTCGCCATCTCCGAGTCAAACAGCTGCCTTCTAAAAATTATCATCCTTAGAAACGCTTTGAACATCATAGAAAGATATAATTGATCATAATAAACATCATACACATTTCATCCGCTATATTGCGCGAGGTACTACGTTTCAAAAATGGAAAGCGAGTAAAGCGCCTTTTGAATACACCACTGCTACATCATCTATTGTTGGCATGATAACGCTGGCTAAATTATTTGGCATTTGACACAGTAAACTGATAGAACACAAGAAAAAGAAACTTACCGGTGTATCTGCATGATGGTTGGTGCTGGCTGTGTCCCCAGAGTAAATTGATGGAATCGCGTTGGGCTTTAATATAAGTTTACTAGCAAAACCCAACTTAGTCATGATAAAGTTTTCAAAACAGTTCTCTGGGAAATGCCTGCTGCAAACATAGGTCCTCGATGGAAGTTTAGCAGGGACTCTACAATTATTCCCAAGAAACTGCACCCATTTAGATCGGAGTTTCTGATCATTTGGCAATATATGAAGGCTCACCATTTGTCCTTTCTGAGCTTTGCATCCGACAACAGAACACGTGTCAGCCATCAACATTAAAGTAGTGAAAAATATCAACAGAAAAAATATACCGGGAAAACCTGGCTTCTCTCGAGACCCCCTGTTTCACAGCAGTTAATAGCCCCGCCCCGCACGTTGACGTGCGGGCTATAAAACTTAATTTTCTCCACAGTTGGTCTTTAATACTTTTAGTTAACGACAATAACCCTGTTTTTATGTAATGCATACTTAAATATAAGAAAACGAATCTGTTTTTGTCTGTTGTAGAGCGCATGGGGAAGGTGGCGCCGTCTGTTTTCAGTGGAGTTCGGTCTGGAGGAGAGACGGTGCTTGAGAAACCCAAACCTCCAACAGGAAGCGTGTTTGGCAAATGATGAATCAAGTGCTGAATGGACAAATGCCCTGATAGCGCATAGATTTCGTTTTTAGCATCCACATCATGAATTAATCAACCATAATGTGGATATTTATGTTGCATATTTCCAACTAATAGTGTATGTTTTTATACTGTTTTATGTTGCTATATGTTTCTCTCAAATTGCACGTGCTAGTTTCTAGTATCATGTTTTCTATATAAAACATTTCTTAAATGTATCACTGAGTCGCCGAGTATGATTTCTCTGTCATGCCGTTTATGACCTGTCATTTCAAACTATGTGAGCAAATATTACATCACACAATAGTGGTTTAGTAAAAAAAAAAAAAAAGTGCTGCCTATGCAAATTTGGGGAAGGAGGATGGAGTACAAATGAAAATTGATGCTCATTAAAGGATTTAACCACACTAATAAGATTTCCTTGTCAAGTTGAAGGTAAAAATTATATATGGGTGATTGTTCATTATATCCATGAGACAGTTTCACATCATACTCTAATCTGAGTGTCATCAAAGAAGCAACTCCCACAACTGCACAACAGCCAGGGATATTCGCATCAGCTGGTGAAGTGACAAAACAGAATCCCGGCTGTAAATCAGTTTACCTGACATTTTACTTTCACCCAAAAATGAAAATTCTCTCATTTACTCACCTTCATGGCATCCCTGATGATTCTTTCTATACCTTTTTCTTACACACACCTATCATTTTACTTCAGAAGAAGATATTGATTCATCCAGGAGGGTCGTATAAATTACTGTCACAATTGCTGTGTGTGGTTTTTCAAACATCAACCGAGAAGCACCTATTCACTTGCATTATATGGACTCACAGAGATGGATTCTTTTCCTAAAATTTTTATCCCTTTAGTTTTTCTCAATTGCTTTGGCTCAATTCTTGAATGAGAAATCATTTTATTTTTTCAAAACAAGTTCAGATCTCTGAACAGTTAGTTTGAGTAGTTACATGAGCAATATGAAGATGTGTAAGAATGTGTGGTGGTGTTAGGGGAAGACATATCAGTGTGTAAAAATGAACAAGCAACTGAATTTTCAGTTTATATCGAACATTTCTACAAAAATAAATGTACTGTATACATACAAATGTTCACTTTCTTTTTGTGTACTATAGTATTGACTTTTCCCAGTAAATGTTTACCTACTGCTGAAATCTGTATCTAAAAAGCTCAGCTAAAGACTGTCAACAAAAATATATATATATTATATATAGAAACAATTTGTATATAACAACTATTTTCATGGTGAAAAACATCTAAACATTTTAGCCAGTATGGCTCACACAATGACAAAAACACTTATTTTGGTGGCATTGGCCAATTTACTGACAAAATAACTAGGTTTTTGGAGAGTTACTAGATTTTGCAGACATGCATTAGAGTTCTGATGTTCCAGCAAAAATGTTGTGACAATTGCACTTAGGTTAAGTCAAAGTGATTGAGAAAAACTGTAATGTCAGAAGGCCTGCAAACTTTGATACACATTCACTGAATGTTGTACAACTATAAAAATCTAAGGTTAAATTTAGGTTTATAAATGACAATCAATAAATGACCAAAGATAATATCATAAAAAATAGCTGAACTGTCCAAATGTGCCAAAGCAGACAACTGCAAATTCACGTCTGACTAAGGAAGAATGAAACTGTTATGAAGCGTTATAGTAACCAAAGAGGAAATACTACAATATATGCATCTACAATATACTTTTTCTAGTCCACAAATGCCTTGATACAAGTAAAAGACTTCATGAAAGGAATAAAAAAATATCCTGTTTAGCAGGTGCCTGTATTATGGTTCAACTTGGGATCGTGTTGACAGATGCAGCAGTAGATTTTCCACTTGACGAATAAACAAAACTGTTTTTCACATTATTTGTAATTGTTAGAATCATTATTGAACTGTGTGTATTTCACAGTTTAAGGGAGAGTTTTAACATGTGTTCATGTTGCACTTCGCAAGCCACATTATTTTGAGACATTTGTTTCAATGGAGTTTGATTACAGCGCTGGTTTATAGGCCTAGGCAGAGTTTCTATATAGCTATATTTATGGCTTATTTAGGTGAGGTGAGCAGCAGTATCACTGTGGTTATGCACTTATGAAGTGACATGTAATCGACTGTTTAATTATGCTGCTTATTCACAAAAATTGAGGGAAAATTAGGGTGCTGTACTTAAAGTCTTCACATCTCCAGTGGTTATAACTACAGCCTGTTTCATCATTCATATTGAAAGCAGGGTCATTACATTTTTTTAGGAGCATTTAAAGAGAAAACTGCAAGTTTTTCACATTACATTCAAGCTATGTATAATGAGATCACACCTTCCCTGGGAATCAAACTCCTGACCTTGCTAGTGTCATTCTTTACTTTTTGAGCTACATAAAATCGAGATTAAATAAAGTCTAGTGTTTATTTAGGGGCAGTCGTGGCCTAGCGAGAGTCATACTGGTAACCGAAGGTTGTGGGTTCGATTCTAAATACCGGCAGGAAATGACTGAGGTGCCCTTGAGCAAGGCACCTAACCCCCAATTGCTATTATTGAAATTGTGGAAAAATGCCTTCCCATGATCATTTACACTTTGGCTTTGAATCCAGGACAGGCCAGGGGTTTTCAGACCCATCCTGAAGCACCCACAGCACTGCATATTTTGTATGTCTCCTTCATATAACACACCTGATTCAACTCATCGTCTCATTAGTAGAGACTGCAAGAGCTGAAGACACTACAGACACATATCTGCCTGTGATACACTAGCGATGCAAAGAAAATACTCACAATTTTGCTTAAATGCTCTGACAAGTTTAATCATCCATATAAACGAATGTCCCATGTTAAGGGGAGCGTGGTTTGTGGGCGTGACAGGAGAACATGCCATAGTAAAGTTTCTTTAAACGGCGTCAAATACTTAGGAACGCGAAATGAAAGCGGTCCAATATTCATACAAATGTTTATAAATGATGAGAAATAACGCTTTTTAATCTATACTTCCTAGAATATCTCATGCGACGAATCTGTCGACGTGGAAAGTCAGATAAAATTATGTCCATAGTTGATCCATAATAATAACCGCCTCGTTTTATTACATTGATTGATGCAGACATTGTACTTGGAATAAAAGTTCAAAACAAGCATTTTATTTTATATACATAATACAATAACAATAGCCTAGAGTATTGAATAATGACTTAGTAACTGGTTAATTTTGACTGTCTGCTCCTAAAACTGAAAGAGTAGTGTTGGCGATAAAATTTTGCAAAAACAACATACACAAAAATAAAGAATATTTCATCAAACACTTACCAAATTTGTGGAGACGATAGGATTAACAGGAATTGGCACAGCATCTTTGTTTAAAACAAGGCGATGTGCAAAACCGGATTCTACAGGTCCCAAATTCACAAAGCTCTCCGGTGTAAAATGTTTGTTGCAAACATATTTCCCATGTGTGTTGGTAGGCCACAGCAAACCTGCCGCCTGCACCCAAAATATAGCCCTTGAGTCGCGGGGAAAGGCAAACAATACTTTTGTGTTGTTGCACCCAAGAAACGCACACTTACGACCCATGTCGCTGAACGACAACAGTGAGGGTTAAACAGACAAGAGAAGTGAGACTTTCTAATGTATAATGCGGCGCAGTGTTTGGATTGAACGAGTTCTCGTGAATAATGCAGAAAAACGCTCAGAAACTGATGACGTAACAGTGTACTCTCCAGCCATGACAGCCAATCACCACTCCGAACTAACGCATATACCTCACATTTCGTGACGTTTCTTTAACTTTGCTTTTCAAACCGGAAGAACTAAATTATTATTCTTCTAGCTTTGTGGCTGATTGCGACCATGTCACATGCACACCACCACATACTGTACCAGAGTATGCAGCATGGATTATGGGAAGAACAAAATGGTTCCGGAGAACGCAAAAATAACCAGTTTCCACTTGTTTATAACATTCTGTTTTATGAGCTATTACTGTTTTCAGCTATGTGCAACCTGTATCTGTTGACATCTCAAAAAATGTTTTAGGGTTTCACGATCCTTTAAGAATAAGCTACTCAGTGGTGGTAAAGTCAGATTCTAAAATAATAATAATTAGGACTATTATGTCTAAACCCCAAGATAAAATAGTTTTTTTAAATCAAGACACCACTTACTGCACAATAATAGAAGTGTAAATATGAATAAGTATAACAAAAACCATGCATACTTACAGGAACTGGACGTCTGCACCTTTCTGTCTGGTGAGAAAATGCATATAAATACACTACACATTTCAGCTCCAATTAAATAGCTGTGATTTTACAAATTATTTAAGCTTTTGTATAACAAAAGCATTGTTCTATCTCAGAAAGTGAACTTTACCAATCAAACATTAAACCAAGAGGTTGATTATAGGATATGCATGATAAAACTATCTCTGTGATCCACTAAGTGAAAGCACCAAATTTCTGCTTTATAGAAGCACAAATATTCACACGACATTGCATTTTTAAAACAGCGTGTTTATTAATTTCATTTTAAAAAATAAAAAAAAAAAATAACTAAAAAGGACTATTTCATCATCACTATAAGAAACAGTACGGAAGCACTGAGAGTCTTTGAGCATTTCTAGCTCTTCAAGTATGTTCATTCTGTTCATATATCGGGGGACTGTGCCTCTAGGAGGGCATGGGGCCGGAGATGAAGAGGAGCCGACTCGGCTCAATCCATCCGGTCAAACTCCATCTGCCTCCTCTCCAACAGAATCCATCTTTTCCTTCATTCAGCAACAACTGCAGTGAAGTCCAAACAGCAGCAAATGGTTTTGAGTGGGAAGAGTGAAGCAATGAGCACAGGAAATGAACTGAGTTAGAGATGCACATAAGAGAAAGAGCGAGATGACAGTAGCAGAGACAGAGAAATGAAAAATACAGCTTAAAGTTAGGAGGGAAAAGAACGGTTACTATGGTATTAAAAACAAGGAGAGAGATCTCCATCCAGTGCATGTTAAAACCACTCCAGTCAAGTCAATGCAACGCAACACTCAGGAAATTGCATAAATGTATATCCTAACAATTAGAACAATGAACAACACGACTTGCATCATTTCCAACAACAAATAATAGGAAACTCAGCAATACAACTTATGTAGACGGAAAAAGATCATCAAAATGTAAACAAATTCACTCTTTTGTTGGAAAAAAACGAGAAAAAGAGGTTGTAGGATTTGTCCGTCCACCACTCTTGTGCTGCGTCCCTTCATCCCTCCGTACTAAGTGCAACTGAGGCAGTGTTAGTCCATCTTTGAATCAAAATCTTTGAATTCCCACCTTCCAGTCCCTTCATAAAAAACAGCAGTGCCCCTGCAGGTCATCTGGGGTGCAGCAGAAATCGGTCCAGGTACTGCGACATGGCTTCCCAATTCCGCCACAGGAAAGCCAAGATTATGACAAGTAGCAATGTAGAAAGTGTACGGCTACGCGTTTTCATCAGTGGTACTACACAGTTTGCGACCGTCGAGACGAACACTAGGAGTACCGCCATGACGGCCAGCAGCACGTTGATGAGTTTGCCAAGTAAAGTGCGTGCTGTGGCGTTTTCCAACCCTTCCAACTGAACCACTTGTTGCTGCTGCTGTTGAAGCTCCATCTTGGAGATGCGCGTCTGACAGGCCTCCAGCGCCTCCTACAGGAAGTGAGTGAGAAAGGTGTTATGAGCAAAGCTGCCTTTTACCATCTCTCAAGCCCAGGGTACACTGCACGATTTTAGTAATCTTATAAGATCATTACTTTATCACACTGTGCGACATGAATCTTTTAAACTTGGGTACGACATGCATGTAGACTATACGATGATGACACCTGTTGACTCGTAGGCTACGATGAAGAAGAAAACGTCATCAGCATGCGCTAGTGGTAAACAAAAAGATCATGTTGAATCACACTTCGGCAGTTGTAGTTTTCATGTGTGCTGAAAATAAAGAGGAAGCGGCAAAAGAAGAAGGGAAAGAGCTTGAGGAAAGCAGTTGTTGATGTCGCATTTTTATTGGCTGGTCAGTAGACATAGGTCGTAGCAGCAAACACACTGCGTTGATCATGCTGAATTTCTGACACTGTCAGAAAATGATCGTAGGCTATCTTTGGTCGTAAGACCGGGAAAACGGCTGTCTTTTAACCTCTCTCACTGTACAACATAGGACCACCGATTAAGAGCTACGATCACATAAATCGCCACGATTGTTTCATGATGGCAATCTTTCGTCTGGGACAGCTAAAAATCGTGCAGTGTATCCCGGGCTTAACAAACAACACACCGGAAGTCATTCATTTCCAATGGAGAGGAGTATAGAGGCTGCATGGAGTTCAGATCATATGCCTATGCAGAATTTTTGGATCTGATATGCTCTCTTTGGGTTGAAATATTTGAACTTTTGCACCTAAACCATATGTGACTGCCTGACTAGATGTGATGTATTCTAATCAAAACTATTCAACAAGTCCCCCTGTAGTCAATTTTATCCCTTAAAACTCATCATTGATCACGAAAATGACATATTTAAACGTTTTTTCCTCTCAAAAATTTTTCTTCATGCCTTAAAATAGGTTGAATGTAACTCTACACCCTTGCTTCATTTAGTATACATGGATATATGAATATGCTAATTAGCCCCACCTCCACTCACTCACATGACATGAGCTCAGAGATCCACTCGGTCAACTTACTAAGGTAAACGCTGCATAATGCTACCGCTTTTTACAACGTCGGACACATAACTCAAATTAATATATGATTAGCCTTTTGCTTGACTACGTTATCACAGCTAATTATGTGTGATATTCTAAAGCCTGCCGGTATGTTGACATGACTGGTTACAAGGTAGTTTGTGACGTCACAAACACCAGTAATTTAAAACCGCATTTTTGAAACTGTCTTTAGATCACTGCAGTTTTAAAGACAAAATACTCAGCAATAGTGCTGACTAATGATTTGTCTTAAAGCATATAAAAAAAATAAATTAAAAAAAAAAAAAAAAAAAAAAAAAAAAAACACACCACATAGACATATAAACAACATTAAAAACTTGATTTTCACCACAGGGGGACTTTAACATGAGATGAGAATTACCTAGATTTTTTAAAAATACTAAAATGTCTATAAAACTATTTCGGTAAAATTGGCGGTTATGAATCATATCCGAAACAAATATTTTATAATTAAATAATTATTTACATTGGTTAGCCCTAGAAAACCTTCTGTTTCTTTTAGATGTATTCATTTGTTTTGTGTGGATATATTTATACATTCATTATTAATTTACTTTACCATGGTGAATTAGCTGCTTCATGACCAATTTAAATTTCTGTGCAGCTGCAATTCAGGGATGACATATGAAAATCATACACAAATGCTGGAGATAGTTGAAAGCCAGCTTAAGAGAGAAAACATGAAGCTAGTGCAGCTGATACACAATTTCCATTCCAGTTAATGCAAGATTTGAATGATAGTAATGGGTAAGAGCAGAACATGTACATTTTAGCTGCTTAATATCACTAAAAATAAACCCTCAAATAGGACTGAGTGAGTTGCACATGGCTTTCATTATGAAAACTGAATTAGAAGACTAAACGTTGTCCATCAGATCGATACAAAATAGCTTAACAATAACAGCTAATGTTCTTTCCCATCAGAAATCCCTGCATTAGCTTTCTCTCGTTTCACTTAAAAGTTTATGTGCCAAACTAAGGGTCTGTTTACACCTGGTCACTTAATGCTTTTTCTCTGATCGGATAGCTATCCGATTGTAAAAGACCAGGTGTAAATGCCTTCTGAAACGCTTTCAAGAAAATCTGATCGCTTAAACCACTTCATGAGGTGGTTTGAGACGCATTTCAAAGAAACTGGACGAGTGTAAATGCATGTGGTTGCTGAAACCACATATGTAAATTTTACTCCTCCCAAAACTGTAAAAAAATAAACGTGTGAGCGTGTTATTGGATATATAACGTGTTACAGGCTATATAACATGTTATAGCTAAATATGACAGCGATGCTGCAACACGCATCGCCTCAGATGAGTACGTCTTCAGCAAGCCGACGTGCAAACTTCTGCAAATGAAACTGAAAGAAAGTCGCAGACGGTCAACACACAATCATCTTCATTAAAAGTAGTGAGACTAAATGATCTTACCAGTGCTGATGCCGCTCTCTCTCTCCTATTGCGGTCTTTGATCTTGAAATTAGCTGATGATAAATAAAATGCAGCTCATATCTGTTGCTTTAGTTGGCGTTAAATTCGTTAAATTTGCATATAGCGCAGGAATTGAAGATCGTATTTATATTCGTTTTGCGGAGACATTTATGAGGCCAAATGGAACCCTTTTTACAAATCAGATAGCTATCCGATCAGTAAAAATGCATGAAGTGACCAGGTGTAAACAGGCCCTAAGACTGGTAAAAATAGTTTAAAAAAAAAAAAAAAAAATCTTGGATCAGTTTTTAAAATATCTTTTTCCAGCTGCCTGTACTCCCACTTTTGCTTCTGTCTGTCTACCCATGAGCATCTTTACCTGCTTGAAGCCAAAATTGCAGTTGGAAGGATGGAAGTTATGTCAATACAGCTGTACAGTACAGGGTCAGTGAAATCAATAATAATAATTAATAATAATAAAATTATTATAGTGCTATTTTAAAAGCTAACGTGTTATTAATGCATATAAATATTTTTACAATTGCACTGTACAATTGTATTTTTATAATACAGTAATGTTTATTCAGGACATTTCCATATTTGAAACAGGTCTGCTCACATTGCAAATGCATTCCCAAAATACTACCAAATAAATAGAAATAAATTACCCAAACTCCAAACAATATTTACAACATTTGATCTATTTCACAGAAATATCTCCATATGTTTACCATCCAATGTTTCTTGTGCATGTTGGACGGTGTTGTTATTATTAACTAAAACTATTTACTATATAAATCATTTTCATTAATTGAAATGAAGCTGAATAAAATAAAATTGAAATATTAGATTTAAAAAAAAACAAAAAAAAACAAAAAAAAAAAAAACTTATAAATAACTTATAAATGAAAAAGGGAAATGTTGCCTTGGCTACGTTCAAGTTGAAGTACTAACATTACAAAAAAAAAAGCCTAAAACTGAAGAAAAAAAAAAAAAAGAAAAAAAAAAAAAACATTAAAGTTAAATAAAAAATATATAATTTTATTATATTATAAAATTATATTAATTATTATAAAAATTATATTATTAATATTATAATATTATAAAATAAAATATTTTTCCAGATAAATGTCCGAATGTCTGAATGAGTAAATGGCTCTCTTTATGAATGAGCCATTGAATCATTGGTTCAACCAATTGATTTGAAACGTAACACTGCTGTGTGTTGCTCGGAGATGCACAACAGTTCTGTTGTGGTTTTAAAGGTAATTTTTCATTGGCAAAACTGAGCAAAAACAGACAATATCATATCTAAAATATAAAACAATATTAACTTCTTATTTACTGAACTGTTGTATAAAATCAATATCACATTTGCACTCGTGTTATTCATCACAAAAATAGCACTCATATGATATTGCGCTCGTTACTCGTGTGATATTGCTTAACTATATCATATGAAATAAATGTGTGACAAAAAACTCATACTGGACATTTTTGCCCTGATATCTTGAATTTTAGGATAATTCTAACTGCCTTCTATAGGCTCCATCATGCAGTGAGTTGTTGCCCTGCTTCATGTTTGTCACCAAACAACTATGAAATATAGGATGATCTACGTAGGACTGGGGCAGGGAGGGTGCATTAAATCATATTATTTGCGTTATTTTTCCATAACTAATTAATGAAATGAAAGCGTTAAATCGACAGACCTTACATTTTATATATATATATATATATATTCACTAAAACTGAAATTAAAATGATATATATATATATATATATATATATATATATATATATATATATATTCACTAAAACTGAAATTAAAATGATAACTCAAAGCATACAAATAAAAGCTAATAATATAAGTATATAGTATTATGTTGGACATGAGTACCTGTATGTCTCTGGCTCTTTCATAAGACTGGTAAGCGATTTTCTCCTCCATGCTGGCCAGCTCTTGTTTCAAGTTGAGAATCTCATTTTGATGCAGTTCTGTTAAATCATTCAACTGCTCCTCTAAACGCTCACACCTAACACATGCACATACAAAACAGGATAAAACAACATTGAAAATGCAAGAAAGGGGCCTAAAGGGCAACTACAACATAATCATCCTTTCCAACACTTTCTAAACAAGCATACTATTTTGACTGTGAAACTTTCATTATCTATACAAACCTTTGAAACCTACACTTATTAGTGCCAGATCAGTTCCTATAGTAACATGTACCTGAATCTCTCCTCTTGCAGAGCCTGCATGATATCTGTGTAGTCCCTGTGATAATGAGTCTTCAGGTCTTCAAAGGATTCTTCTAGTCGATTCTGGTTGTCCTTCAGTTCCTGGATCTCGTGCAGCAGAGCATCGAAGCCAGAGCTCTGGCCATGCTCCAGTGTATTACCCTTTGAGCTCGGAGGCCCTCCAGGAGCCCCTGTGGTGCTATTTGCACCTGCTGACCCTGACGTAGCACTGGAGCAGTCATCCTCACTGCCATATTTTGGGCTGGACTGCATCTGCCCAGGTCCTGGGGTCCTAGTGCCTGCCATCCCTGTACTTGTTACAGGCTCATCCCCTTGTTGTTCATCCAGAGAGTCTTTTAGGGCAGAGATGTTGTCTGCACTTCCAAATTTGTTGCGGATAAGAGAGGCAAACTCACGAGGTTTGGACACGACTGCTCCTGCGGCGGAGTGAGTGGCCTGAGAGATACTCGAGAGGCCACCGGTTACCTGAGAGAGAAAACCACAATTTAGTCAAATACATTTATCAGTGTCATTTGAAATTATATTTTACCCGAGTTGTGAGCTTCCTATCTGGATAAGGTTTGTCTTGAAGTGAGTGACTTGAAAATCATGGTCACTGGAAGTGGCAAAAAAGGCTAAAAGTCTGAGATTTGTTTTTATTTTATGATTGTAAACTGGTCAAATGTGCCTGGAAAGCAAAAAAATCACTTACAAGAAAACAGTGGTACCAAAGCTCTATTCCAAAAGCTAGTGAGCCACCTACCCAGACAGCATTTTAAAGCCTCACAGGCATGCTTCCAAAACACAGTCTGTTCTGAACGAAAGGCAACATTGAATCTTTCGCAAAATGCAATCCCAGAATCTATTCTCTGCTATCTGCATTTACATTTCATAACTTTTTGAAGTATTACAATCATTCAGTTATCGCAAGTCAGGGCCATATGCATATTGGGATTTGTACATTTGTACAATTTCAGTATCTTCAGGGCTCCAGATCTGCAACTTGCAACCTTTTTTCCTGCTGGTGCGACTAAATTTTGTTAGACGTGGTGGTCCCACCAGTGAGACCTCAAACAAACTTCAAATAAAACTCTAACAAAACAACTTGTAAGAGCTGCCATTTCTGTTGCATATGAGAAACATCAAACTGCAAACAAAATGAAAGCAGAACAAAACTGCACTACTCATTTAAGCTGCACAGCACAGACCGTTTATCAGCTCGGACCAATAATAGACAATGCAGCGCAAGCTCAGAACAGGTACTCATGGGCCGATCTTTGATCACGCGACACCGTTACTACACAGCGCAAATTCAATGCAGAATTCTCTTGTTATAAACCATATCAGTTCAAACAGCGCTGACGTGGAAACCAGGAGAAGCATTGTGCCATGAATGAAAGTTATAGAAGGCTTTTCAGTCCACAAATCACCAACATTCACCACAGATTTAATGTGGTAACGCTAACTGTAACCATGGTATTGTGACAGAAATAGTCAAATGTGTTTACATTATTCATTCAAGGTTTGTAAAACCTTTTGAGAGAGAAATTCATGCACTTTTCAAGAACTTTCAAGTGCTTCACACAACATTTTTCAGCACTTCAAAGCTCTAAATGTGAATAATTGTGCTGCAGGTCGATTTAAGGTGTGCCCCTAAATTTTCTGCTAGTGCTTCTAATATTTTCAGCAAGGTGCTACTTCAGGAAGTGCTCCTATTAAAAAAGTTAGTCTGGAGCCCTGATCTTGCAGCCCTAGCATGTGTAGTTGCTATCTATGTAAAGCATAGTGTTGTCAAAAGTACCGGTACTTCGGTACCAAGTCGGTACTGAAATTTTGAAAATGTGACGATACCAGCATTTCTGTAGTACCGGTAGTACCGAGAATCCGGGTATATTCGGTACCCACTGATAGGGCTGTGGCAGTATTTACTTGAATATGACACGAGTGAAGCACAAAGCTTTGTTTACAAAAGAAATAATGGGTTAGCAATTAAATGTGACATCGCAGCCATGGAAACATTTTGGTTCATGCCGAATGAGAGGTATGCGATCCATAAATTTAAAATTTGTATTCTGTTTTGCAAATTGCGATCTGGTCACCCGATTAGCAGAGAATTTAACAATATTTCATTAGCCTAGTTATTCCACTGAACATGGAATCTGTTTCTTTTCCCAAATCTTCACTCACGCAGGGGATTATAAACGTTTCTTCCTTTCGTTCGCTTTTAGGCCTATTATAGGCTATTCGCAGTCTTTACTGTGGTAAAGTAGAAAAAACACCGTAGGACAGAAACCTTTTTGCTTGCACGTCAATTTCTATTTAACACAGTTTGTGCTTGTTATTAGACTTCAACAGATTTTGCTGTGGTACCGAAATTGGTACCGAGAACCGTACAATTTTTATGGTATTGGTACCGACTACTGGAATTTTGGTACCGTGACAACACTAGTAAAGCATTTCAAAATCAGTCACTTATGAGGTTCTATTTATGTTAAAACTGGAATACACTACACGACTTTTCAAATCTAAAACTCTGGACATTATGCACTTGCCAACTTTGTAAATGTTTACAGAGGAAAACTGGGCATCATACAATAAATGACCGAGAATCACATACAACCAGACTTTCAAGTCGTTTGAACACAATGAGCTCACACAGAAACATGGAGGTGCAAGTCATTTGCATATGACAAAAGAAATTAACAATGGCCCTGTTTGCACCTGGCATTAAGATGCATTTTGATCGATCAGATCACAAGTGGACAAGGTAAAACACAGATTTTTGAGCTTGTCCACATTCGACCACTTCCAGAGGTAGTCGAAAACACATTTCGACTCATGCGGTCAAATGTGTTTGAACAGCCACAAAAGACCGCCTACTCTTCGCCTACTGACTTATGGGAAGCGTGCTAGCTAGACAGCAATTAAACTTTGTCGACTGAAAACATGAGTTTGGTTTGAGGATGAAAAAGGTGTAAACAAGGCCAATATATGTTCTAAAATCGGCCCAAAATATCAAACACTTTTGCTTTCTTCAGACTTGACAGAATCATCGTCTAAAGATAAAAAAATCTGAGTCAGTGTCCATCATGCACTACGCAATTTTATGCGAAATCTGTCAACTTTGACTGCCCAAAATCTGCAGACTTGCTCTAGCTTTCAGCAACTAGCGTCGACTTGCCCAGAAAGCAAATCGAGGCTACAATCTGGGCAAAAGTAGTGTAGTTTATATCTTTAGAAGGCAACTGCATATGTAGGCTGTAGGCAGCTAGACAGCTCACTAGGTTTGAGAAGAGAGCTAGTGACTAAACATGATCTTTCTTTTGATTCCATAATTTAAAATGGTTATGTTAAACCAACGTTTCATCAAGTTCTTTCAATCACCAAAAAGATCCAAACCTGGCTTGCTGACAGAGTACAAGACTGGTCTACACTGCTTGTGTCATACGAAAAACTTAAAAAGTCCTGTTTGATCCCCTAAAATAAATGAAAACATTTCAGATCAGCACACATCTACTCCAACAACTTCTAAACAGATCCTTCAATGTACCAAACTATAAAGAAATGGGGCAGTCTTTACCTTGGCACCCACATCCTTCAGACCCTGGTGCATGTCTCGAAGGACATCTTTGGGCTGACGTGGTATTCCATTGTGCTCCACCTCTCTGAGCTTGCGGTGGTAATGCTCCAGCTTCCTCTGCAGCTGCTGGATGGTCTGCGCAGACTTCTGGTTCTTCTTCTCGAACACTTGCTTGATGCGAGCACTCTGCTGTTTGTCTGCATTGTTGGCCAGCTTCAGGTACTCAGCTACATTGTCGTCTCTTGCCGTTTGTTCGATTTTGATCTGCTCTGTGAGTTTGAGAATCTTTTGCTGTAGCTGAGCGATGGCCTGCTTGGTGCGCTGAGGGTCTGGGGTGCCATCAACTGAATCCACACCGTACTGACCGCCGTCTGAACTGGTTGACAGAGCATTGGGAGACATGGCGGGGCCCAAAACCTCCAAACGATCCTGCTGCAATAGGAAAAGTGAGAATAAAATTCTAATAAATATAAAATGTGCTGTGCAAATAAAATCATGTATTTGGAGTCTTTTTCTCATTTTACTGCATTGATGATTTAGATTATTTAAATATGTATCAATATTTGTAATTTATAGATTTAATTTATAGATCTTTTCTAGGAATGCACAATATTAGTGTGATATCAGTAATTGATATTTTTACATTTTATGTCATTTAATCGTTATCAGTCATTATGAGATTTTTATTTTTGCATGCTCATTTCCTCTATTTTTCTCCCACCATTTATTTAGATTAACTTTGTGAGTGAGTGTTAGATGATGGCAAAAGTAATATTTTAAAGCACTAATAATTTAATAACACTTATGTAACCTTTAACAAATCTGAAAAAGAAATATTCATATTTTAGTAATTTAGTTTTTATTTTAATATCAGGCCAAACATGAAAATAATTATGTCATAATTTTAACATCTGTGCATCCCTAATAGTTTCCTACAATTCAACTAAGGTCATCTAAATAAGCGCATATCCTGTGCCGCACAAAAGTAACGAAAGGTTTCATTCAAACCAATTATGATATTGTTATGCACTGTGACGATGACCCAGCCTTAGAGAGATTAGTGACAAAAACTATTAACGTGAGAAAAATACATGTCGCACTCCATTTTTTCTACAACAATAGAAAGAATAGAAATAAGTTACCATTATTGACGGTTCACTTTCAGTGCAGTCCATCTTCAGAGACGTGGCACGTTTGAACTATGCGAGAAGCTACATCGTCTCAGGTGACGTTGATGTTTTGGACCTCTGTACTATGACATAGCCCTTAATGTTCTGAGATAATGCATGGCATTTACTGATAAAGAATGTCACACTGCACAACATCATCAATTGAGGAAAATGAAAAAGGGAACCAACTTAAAAAAAAGCAGGGATTTTTTTTACATTCTTTTGGTACTTTTAATATGATTAATACTACAAGTCAAGTAAGCTTTGGTAGTGTAAAATCTCTAGTACAACCTTGCAATGAAATGAACTCTGTCCCTTCACCCATTAACAGCTGAGTCGAAACCAGATTATCAGTGATATGGCCTTCACTGATCGTAGATAAACAGCTACAGATGATCTAAGCATCCATCAGAGTCATTCTAAACTGGCTAAGAGCTCCACCAGAATTGTTTAATCATGAAAAAAAAAAAAAAAAAATTTATATTCGCAATAAGGTCAGTTGTTTACTGCCAATGATAAGTTCCCCTATTGCAACTTGATAAGACACAAGGCCCTGGTAGATTTCT
Organism: Ctenopharyngodon idella; assembly: GCF_019924925.1. Lineage (NCBI taxonomy): Eukaryota > Metazoa > Chordata > Actinopteri > Cypriniformes > Xenocyprididae > Ctenopharyngodon > Ctenopharyngodon idella. The sequence goes on along the minus strand of NC_067230.1, from coordinate 6,494,772 downwards.
TAGCTGTGTGGACATGCATGCACAGGAAAACTAGGTGATCTGATCACGTGGCCGACAGCCCATTCGATAAGACCCAGACGATGCCTGTTAGAGACATTACGGCTGACTTATGATGCCCTTTTCACACCTAACTGGTCAAGAGAGGATTTTCTCCCCCTTTCTCTGGGAATCATTGTTCTGTTTGATTAACAAAGCTGTTAAAGCCTCTTACCTCTCTGAGACAAAATACGTTGGCCTCAAGTTTCACTGACAACAAACTAAGCTGTAAAAACTAAACTGTAATTGCAGAGAGGGGATAACAGATGGAAAAATTCCACTATTTTTCAATTTAAAAACGAAAACCAGAACACTATCCCTAGGAAATTCACTAATCTATTGAGCTAGCCAGGCTGAAATAGTCATCTGAAATAAATGACAGAGCTTATGTTTGGACACTCCCCTGATAGAGGAACATTCAGGATAGCACCACTAACAGGTGAGTTGAATCACTTTGGCAGTCACCCAGACCCTGTAGTGTATCTGGTGAAAATGCTTAGCTGTTAAAAAAGGCATGCTTAAAAGCATAGTACTATGAACTGACTGTAAGCATAAATTACCCTCAAGAGACTTAATACAGCAGTCTGGCTGAACATTTCTCCTGGTAAATGAATCTTATGTTTATTTTGAGTGAGCAGCAGCAAAATGCACCTAGTAAAGGAGAAATGCTAAGCAGAAGAGTAACTGGTTTTGCTACTATCCGAACTGCGGTTCTAAATAAAGTTGCTGCACCTGTTATGCAAGAGCAAACTTAACCTTGAGTCTATCCTTGAGGACACAAGAAAGCAAACAGTTACCCTGATCCCACATCCTGGTTGAAAAAGGCACAAATGCATTGATTTTGACATTATACTCAATGCCTGCAGAAGCACCCTGAATTGAAGTGCATCCAAAGACTTGGCTAAATATAGCAAGGCTTAGAGAACATAGTGACCTGCTACACAAGCTTCCTGACCTGTGAATGCTGTCAACCCGTCCATCCATCCTGGAGGTTTCTTTCAGACACATGCAGCAGGCAACAGATTGCCATCTACACAGATTACTGTTAAATTCAAATCTGACTTCGCAGAACTTTCAAACAACCTACTATCATCTCCTATTGAACACTGATCACGTGTCCTTTGGCAAAAGGCATGCAGGGATACTTTGTAAAACTCAACATCAAGGATTATTTTACTGTGAGCCTGATTGTTCCAGTAGTTCAGTCCTGTTAATGGTTTTGCAATCTACTTGAGGTTATGATGCTTTGGGAAACAGCCGAGATTTCTATCTGCCCTGCAAACATTTTGACTGGCCCAAACACAAAAATGTTTACATTTTATTTTATATTTACATTTATAATCTTAAAATTCTTTTGATGTATGATTTTCATATTTATTATTTAATATTTATTTTAAATAATTATTATTTTTAATATTATACACATTTCACAAATTTATATTTTTTTTCTGTTTATTTTAATTTCAGCATTTTAATATTTTTTAACTGAATATTTTTAAGTTTAAGAAGATTTGCAATACAGCTGTAAATGAAACCGTTATTATAACTGTACATGAAACTCTATAAATACTTTTGATGGAAAGTTAAGGAATTCTATTGATTGGTTTGTATATTTTAACCCACTCTTAATGAAAACCTTGTCGATGTTAAACAGTAATGTCAATGCCATTTTACCTAGCCGTCAAGTGTTAAAAGGGACCTATTATGCAAAATTCATTTTTACATTGTTTTTTAATATAATTGTGTGTCCAAAGTGTGTGTACACAACCACACTATTATGCTAAAAATCATCCACTCTGTTTGTTCTTTTCCCCATAAATCAGAAACAGTAGCTACATTTACATGGACACCTTTTGTTTCAATCAAAATGAATTAATGAATCCAAACGTAGTGTTTACACAACCTCTAAATAAAGTGATTGGGTTGATGTGCGCGTTTACGTGTCACAAGCTTCAAATCGGAATTGATTTTTTGACATGCGCACACTGCACAAATATACAGTTTCCCGCTGTTTGCTCATACTAAGCATTCTCCTACATTGCTTCTTTTCTTTGTCTTAAAGAGCAGACTTAATATTTATATATTTCCTCATTTAAGAAATGACGAGCATATGAACCATTGTGCCGTGCAGCTTATATTTATCAAGCAGTAAAAACGGCCCTCCCCGCACCCAAAATAAGGCGTCTGTGGATGAGACCAAAAGAAGCACTGATGGGATGTTGTCCTGCTCCACTTCGTAGATGAGTGGAAGGAGAATTTTAGAATGACATAACAGTCATTTATGACACTTCATTCAACAACAACAACAACAACAACAACAACAGTCATTACCCCATTTCTACGTCATTGCACATGCGCAGTACTTCCCAGTTTCTGTTTACAGCCCGAATTCCGGAAAAGTTGGGGATGTTTGTTAAATTTGAATAAAATGAAAACTAAAAGACTTTTCAAATCACATGAGCCAATTATTCACAATAGAACATAGATAAATGTTTAAACGGAGAAATTTTACACTTTTATCCACTAAATGAGCTCATTTCAAATTTGATGCCTGCTACAGGTCTCAAAAATGTTGGCACGGGGGCAACAAATAGCTGAAAAAGCAAGAAATTTTGAAAAGATTCAGCTGGGAGAACATCTAGCAACTAATTAAGATAATTGGTTAAGTTAATTAAGTTAATTAACGGTATGGGCAGCTTGCATGTTTTGGAAGGCACTATGAATGCTGAAAGGTATATAAAGGTTTCAAGACGACATCTATTTCAGGGAAGACCTTGTGTATTTCAGCAGGACAATGCAAAACCACATACTGCAGCTATTACAACAGCATGGCTTCATTGTAGAAGAGTCCGGGCGCTGAATTGGCCTGCCTGCAGTCCAGATCTTTCACCTTCAGAGAACATTTGGTGCATCATTAAATGAAAAATATGTCAAAGACAACCACAAACTCTTCAGCAGCTGGAAACCTGTATCAGGCAAGAATGGGACCAAATTCCAGCACCAAAACTCCAGAAACTCATTACCTCGATGCCCAGACGTCTTCAAACTGTTTTGAAAAGAGGAGATGCTACATCATGGTAAACATGCCCCCGTCCCAACTATTTTGAGACCTGTAGTAGGCATCAAATTTGAAATGAGCTCATTTTGTGCATAAAATTGTAAAAATTTCTCCATTTAAACATTTGTTATGCTATCCATGTTCTATTGTGAATAAAATACTGGCTCATGTGATTTGAAAGTCTTCAAGTTTTCATTTTATTCAAATTTAAAAAAAAAAAATGTCCCAACTTTTCCGGAATTCGGGTGGTACGTGTCCTCTCGATCGGATTAGAAAAGGTTTAAACCCTTATAATCTGAGTGAAATTTTAATTTGGCAAATTCATTCCGATTGATGTGGTTACATGTGACTTTTTTATTCCGACTGTGCTACTAGTCTGATTACAATCAGATTATTATGGTCCATGTAAACGCAGCTCGTCTCAAAATGACCCATTTACAGCAGGATATAATAAATGATCTGTGGGGTAATTTGAGCTTAAACTTCACGGACACATTCTGGGGACACCTGAGATTTATATTACATCTTGTAAAAAGGGGCATATTAGGTCCCCTTTAAGAAGTTGACAAGCATAAATCTATACTAAATGTCACAGAAAACCAAATGTTGAAGTTTAAATGGCATAAATATGTAAAATGCAGTAACTGAATATAATAATAGGCTACTGACTAAAATTCATTTTAAAACCTAATCTTGATCTTTTTTTATAGTGTCCATCATCACTAAATATTTGTCTAAAACATTTTTGTCAATGAAACCTTGGGAGATGATGGCTACCAACGATGACCACAGCGTCATCATGGAAGAAAACGCTTTGAGTGTGGCGTTCAGGTGGTACTTACCCGATCAGACTCCTCAGTGGAGTGGTACCCTGAGGTCAGCAACATGTCCACTAAAGCTGGGCTGCTGGGTGTGTCAGTGGTGGAGGAGGAGCGTGGCCGTCCTGCCTGCAGCAAGGTCTCTTGGGTACTGCGCCTGTGGATCTGGGGGCTGCCTTTCTGGGGGGGCTCCCCTCCCCCCCCTGCCTTGCTACGGCGGCTCTGCAGGCTGGTCCCTCTCTTCATCATTGGGGGGCCTCGAATCTGCTGCAGCACGCGGCTCAGAGCTGCAGGGGGGGCGGAAGCGTGGGAGTCAGAGTTAGGGACGGCAGGCGCTTCCCCCAACTCTGGCCCCGCTTCTGGAGGCTCAGGGATGGGGCCTATGGAGGAAGAGGCATAGTCGTGTGGCGAGACGGATGAGCGTCTGCGCTGAGGTTGGAAGAACTGCTTCAGACCATGGCCCAGCGCGCCCATGTTCTCCAAGGCATTGTGGGTTATTTTGGACAGGCCATGATCAGGCTCGGACGCCCTTCTGCTCACCTCCCGCTCTGCTCGACCCCCAGAGTCTGGCTCCTCCGCCCCAGGCTGCTCGCTACCACCCTGGTCCATCAGGAGGTGCCAGTCTCACTCAGAGGGTCAGCAAAGAGGTGGGGTCAAGCTAAGCCCCGCCTCCACCAGCCCTCTGATAGGCTGTTTCAAAAGCCAGGAAGCAGAGGGTGGCAGCAGTCAGGTGGACTCTGAGAGCATACATGCATCTGTGGTTTGGCGCAAAGTCATGCTTGTCTACCACAAAAGGAAAATAAAATGGATTATGTCATGCAGCTGTGAGCGATGGAACACAAGCAACAACTACATGAGCTCAAATCACAAAAGCAGCGCACTGGTTGGCTCAAAGACAAAAAGATGCAGCTGACGTTTTTTCAACAAAAGTCTGTTGCAGATAGATTGCACTTCCATTCATGATCATGTCTCGCCAATATATTAATGAGAGTGATGGCAGAGGTCATGGATTAAATAAGCCACGCCTTGATGCTTCTGAGCCAACCAACTAAAACTACATTAGCAATATCACTATTGACAGAATACTAGCAGTCTATAGCCATGGGTTTTGCCAAGCAAATGAGGTATGAGAGAACTACAAAGAAAACATGAGGGTGCTAATTTCTGAAATGCTTAAAGGGTCTCTGGCTCAACATTAGAACATTTCCAGAGCAACACATTTACAGTATTTTACACAATTTCAGACCCTTTAGTGGAAATCATTGCAGAAATTCCTTATATCATTATCAAAACCCCTGTGGATAACGTCAGAAGCATTGATGCAAAGTAGGGCAGCACGATTTGAGGAAGAAAAAAAAAATCTAATTCTGATTTTTCTGAAATTTAATGAAATTTTAAAATTGTGACGCTTTGAGCGCTGTTGAGTGGATTTGTAAACACCTCTGATTGGGCATTGTGTACACAGCTCATCGGATACATCTGTGCTTGGCTACAATGATCAATGCAGAGGAGGGTTTGAAAGCACACGGAAGTGTTTGGATTTGAATCTGGTTCGCAACAGACGCCTGCTTTCAAACACTCCTATGTGTATCTGTGTAAGCGCTCGGTGAAGAGCGTCATTGATGACTCTGTTTTTGAAGCGCTGATCATTGAAGCCAATCACAGACATATCCGATGAGCCATGAACACAATGGCCAATCAGAGGTGTTTACGAATCCGGTCAACAGCGCTCAAAGCGTCACATTTTTAAAATTTCAGTACCGACGTCATTACTTTTGACAACTCTACTAAATAATAATTGACAAAAAAAAAAAGAAAAGAAATATTACTATTGTAATAGTTCACTGTAAAATAAAGAGTATTTAAGAAAACAATATAATTTTATTTTATATTAAATTACAATACTAGTATTTGTCTTAATTTCTTCATTTTTAAAACGTTAACCATCAAACTTTTATTTTGATGGAAAACCACAGGGAGCCCTTGAAACTTCGCTTTTGTTGACAAGCTCTTCTCATTACAAGTATGAGAAGATGCCACGTTCTGGGATGCTGCAAACACCAGAGCATAATAATCTGCTAGTGTGTAAGAACACAGTGCAGTGCTTGCTTCACTCTTAAACATGCAGCACATATATTTATTCAATTCAAATTTGAGATTTGATAAATCGCACTAAGCCATATAACGAAGTTTTATAGGTTGTATATCGATTAATCGTGCTGCCCTAACACAAAGCTAAGGTGAGTAGAGGTGATGAGTGATGGGTTTGGCATTGTTAAACACAGAACTAAACTTAGGCAAGATGACAAACCCTCAGTGGAGCCGACCGAGGCAATACATACAATACAATATAACCCCAGGCGGCCTCTGAACCAATCATTTATCCATCAAGCGCAACCCATCTAAAACTCTGTCCAGCTTATGTTTTGGACATGCTCAAAACTTCAGGACAATATCATATTTGATGTTGAAAGACAGATATTATATAGAGTAACTGAGGTTTACAGACAGACAAACAGTCTCTTACCATTAGTCCAGCCTGACCGCCAGTGGCTCACAGTTTGGGGTTGGCTGCGGAAAAAAGGTTGTGAGATGAGACTCAACCCATTACGACACAGATTATAAAAGGATATTCATTCACTTCAATGGTAAAGATACATTCAAAGAAAAAAGGGTGTGCTCATGTTTGAATTATGATGCATGATTTTGGCAGCTGTAGTTAAGTCATTTCCAGGAACATTTACATTCTTTTTGATTACATCATTAGATGACATGGTACATTACCTGCATAAACAACTTTTTTTTTTTTTTTTAATCAAATTTGCCATTCTAATTTTGTAAACTGACAAAAAAAAAAAAAAAAAAAAAGTTGCATAAAAACATTAGGAAGTCTAAAATAAACCTTTATAAAACAGAACCAGAGCTTCAGGTGTGTTGAATCAAAATGTGTTGAGTCTGACAGTGGATCTCAGGCTTAAGATGGGCCTCAGATGGAGAGAATAACAGCCAGTTGTAATCCTCTTTATTCAGCTTACTTCAACACTCATGAACCTTCTTACTGCATTACCACAGAGCTCCATAATAATTTCTACACTTCATACAGCGCAATAGTGACCCACTTTTTCCATCAGCCGTGGTTTTATTTTCCACCCATTTTTTCAGCAATCTTGACTCCAGTAGTATTTTTTCCATAAGGATTTTTAAAGAAGTCTTTGTTAAAATAAAGCAAAGTTAGAACTATTTATTTAAAGTTGTACCTGTTAAATTATTTAAAGTTATACATGTACATGTTAATGTAAAGTAAAATATGCATATCTTGCAATAAACTTATGTATATGCATATTTTGCAATGCACACACATTTATGCATATCAGGGCTCCAAACTAACATTTGAGAGCAGTAGCACCAGTGCCACCAAGTTCTGTGGTAGCACTAGCACATGATTTGGTAGCGCTGGCAGAGTCCTGCATGCGGGCGGGTACCCGATGGGTGACCCGCTAATTTTTGATGTAACTGTTGGAATAATATTTACGTGTCAGGTGCGGTGCAGGTGCGGGTCAGACACGCGGTAGGCACAGGTGGACTGTGGGTCTAATGGCCAAGACTATTTAAACTCAATTTGGTGCATTTGACAGCCGCTTTCAAATGGTCCCGTGCTTATTTGTGTTCATGCTCTGTCTGAAGACTGTTAAAGTTTTCTAATTACAGCACGCTTTGCAGCACTGAGCATCGTAGCCAATCATGCTGCATCTGAGTGAAAGCTAGTGATTATATTAAAGGGAGTGTGCTTTGCTTGCTTTATGTATTTAATATAGGCTATTCACAATTTGAATAAAAGTTTTAGCCTATTTTTTTGCTACTACAAAGTGGGCCAGCGGCCAAGTAAACACTGCTGAGTTTCAGAAGAGACAACTGCATTTAACAATGTCAAATGGGTCGGGTACATACTAAAATTAGTGTTTCTGTCGGATATTATATAGTTATTCTGTTAATAACTGCGGGTGTGAGGCAGTTGGGGGTTTATCAAACAGGTGTTTGTGCAGGTGTCTGGCGCTGGATGGATTATTTTTTAAATCAAAGTTAATTTAATCATAAAATTATTATTGTTTTGCATTAATAAGTGCAGTTGCTAATACTATTATATGTTTGTTTATTGGAAATTTGACAGTAAAGCACTGAGCTTGAATTGAGATGGAGATAAAATTAACTTTTATTAACAACAGTAATGTGCAAAAACCTAATTTTTATAGGGAAAATTTAAATATTCTACTCTTAGTAAATGTACCACATTCTTTTATTACCATACTGAACTGACCAACAGCTTCAGTGATTACAAAGGAAAGCTCTTTCTGTGTAAATTAGTCACAATTTGAAGAAAAGTTTTTGTTTTTTCATGAGACTTTGTGACTTCCTAATTTTTTCCATATATTAGGGAGTGGAAATGAGTGAAAATGGTCCTCTGCCAACATCTACTGGTTATAGTGGTAATTTCATTAAAATCATTAAATCATTAAAATTGGGTAATATTTAGAGCTTTGAAGTGCTGGAAAAAGTGTGAAGCACTTGAAAGCCCTTGAAAAGTGCTTGAATTTCACTCTTAAAAAGGTTATACGAACCCTGAGATGAATAATGTTAAAAAAAAAAAAAAAAAAAAAAAGCATAAACGCATAAAAAGCAGAAACTATTTCTGCCACAATACCATGGTTACAGTTAGCTTTGCTACATTACATCCATGGTGAATGTTGGTGATTTGTGAATTGAAAAGCTTCTATAACTTGACCGTTCAAGGCACTATGTTTCTCCTGGTCTGCGCCAAATTTAAATGCTTCCCAATAGATCTTGCTGCGATGTTGCTAATTCTACGTCGAATTCAAACACTTTCTCACTGGATCTCCCACCGCTGTGTAGTAACAATGTTGCATGCTCAAGATCAGCCTGGGAGTAGAACTGTTCTGAGCTCATGCTGCGCTATCATTGCTCCAAACTGATAAACGGTCCAAGCACCGCAGCTGAAACAAGTAGCGCAGTTTTGCACATTTGCCTTTTGATTCATCACATATGCAACATAAAAGGCAGCTCTTATCAGTCGGGCAACATGGTGGTGGCACCAGTAAGACCTCTTAATTTGGAACAAAATTTTGTCACACCGGCAAGAAAAAAGGTCGCAAAATGCGACCATTTGGTCACAGTCTGGAGCTCTGCATATGTATATTTGAAGAGAAAAGAAAAAAAAAAAAAAAGAAAAAAAAAAAAAAGATCTAATCAGCATCAAGATGAAATGACATTCTTAAAAACTTGAATGGGATTTCAGATCCAAAATCCTACTGTTTACAGCACTTCATGAATGTCAAGCTCACCATCTTTAGTGTTCAGGGAAATATACAAATGATTCTTCTTACCCTTTACAAACATGTGATTTACAATCACTGCCAAAAATCATCTTGAGAACATAAATCCCAACCACACCAAGATCAACCATCCACGGTCAAACAGAAAATGAGAAACATGTCAACGTCGGTCCAGACTTAGCTAAACTCCTACACATAGTTAAGCAGCCCACACCTAGCTTTAGCAGGAAACAAACCCACACATAGTTTAGCAGTAAACAAACCCTGACCTTAATTAGTTCAGAAACACAGTATCCTCCAGATGTGGGAGTGGCATGACAGCAAGGTGACACGCAGTGCTGTGAATGAACAGTCGTGTCTGTGAAGCTTTACCCGGAGTGGAGTGTTGATGTGTCCGTGTCCTACATGCATAATTAAACAGACGAATGACTGAGTGACGCACATGCCTGGCACAGCTATTCTATAACACAATCATATTCAACACAACAGCAGTTTAACAGGCCCTGCACACACCCAAGAACACCCTGGGGTGCTGTCACACCAGTTCTATCAGCCCAAAAAATTATACCTTCAGCAACTTGTATGAGCAACATTCTTGTCACCAGCCTGTTCTAGTATTTTTGAGTTTATATTTAACACTCCTCCATCTCGTCGTGGCAAAAAAAAGGTAACAACAAGCCAACAGTTGCATATTACAATGTGTGAAAGCTCTCAAACCTTCTAGAGTTTACAAGTATTCCAGTAAAGTTCCATATTGTTTCTTCATGTTCATAGAGAATAATATTTTTTTACATTCATGCATTTGTCAGATGTTTTCATCCAAAGCGACTTGCATGCTATAAATTTTTGACCTTGCTGTTGCTCGTGCCATGCTCTACCAGGCAGTGGAGTTAAAGCAAAGCTTAGGAATCAATTTGATTCATAAATCATTGGATTTGATTCAAAAATCTAATTTTGTGAATTCAAATTGATTACACAAGCAACTGGATTCAGTAACAAAATACTATATCTACAAAATACAGGGGTATCAAGATGTGTTTTTTAAAAAAATAACTATTTTTAACATGACACAGCACCTTAATTAACACATTAAACATAACAGGCTGCTCAAGAAAAACAGTGCAAGAAGCAATGCAATGAGCAAAAGCATTTGTCTGCATGTGTATGGCTGTAGCAGCAGTGCATTAAATGGCATAAATTTAAAGACATATTTTCAGATTTCCTTTCTGGGTGAACTATGCCACTCATCTTGTTGACCATTGTGAACTAATACATGAAGAATTCAGCCAGCAGCCTTTGCCTAAGAGATATTCAGCAGAACAGCACCTTTATTTGTGCGATCCTGCGTAGATTCTGTATATCCTTTAAAATATTTCTGAGTTCTGACATATAAGCCTGTTGCTTAAAGTAGCTAAACTAGCTATAACATTATCACAGGGCTACTGAAAATCTAAACTACTGGTCATGCTGGATAAACATCTTTATTATTTCGCCCTCCTGTGACCTAATTTATCAAATTAATTTTTAAATATTGCTGAAATTGTAAGTTAACAAATAGCAATTCATTCTAATTCTAGCATTTAAAGGGTTAGTTCACCCAAAAATGAAAAATCTGATAAATAATTACTCACCTTCATGTCGTTCCACACCCGTAAGACTTTCGTTCATCTTTGGAACACAAATGAAGATCTTTTTGATGAAATCTGAGAGCTTTCTGTCCCTCCATAGACAGCTATGCAACTACCATTTTGACGCTTCAAAAAGTTCATAAAGAGATCGTGAAACTAATCCATATGAATTGAATTGTTTAGTCCAAATTTTCTGAAGGGACACGATCGCTTTATATGACGAACAGTTTGAATTTAGGCTTATGTTTACATATAAACATTCATCAACTCACACATCAGAGTTGAACAGAAGCTCAAGCATCTTTGCTGTACGTGCGCAAGAACCAATGAGGTTCATTCTCGTATGTCACGTTTGAGTTTCCGCAAGAGGTTTGTTCTCACGTGTGAAGCAGGTTCGGTTTAGCTTCTGTTTATGTTCATTGATCAATGTTTATTTGTGAATAAAAGCCTAAAATTAAATCTGTTCATCATATAAAGCGATAAAAGTCTCTTCTGAAAATTTGGACTGAACCGCTCAATTCATATGGATTAGTTTTACAATCTCTTTATGAACTTTTGGAAGCATCAAAGTGGTAGTCAAGTAGCTGTCTATAGAGGGACAGAAAGCTCTCAGATTTCATCAAAAAGATCTTCATTTGTGTCTTATGGGTTTGGAACAACATGAGGGTGAGTAATTAATGACAGAACTTTCATTTTAGGGTGAACTAACCCTTTAAATTGATCATAGAAGCTAAATAATTTAAATGTCATATTTCAAGATGCATGCATTATATCTACAAGATTTGTAATTAGTTTATTTAAAAAAAAAAAATCCTTACACCCCCACACCTTCGAAAGCACTGTATTTTCTGTGGCTGAAATGGGTCAGCTTATTCTCTCCATCACCACCCACCCCACCCCAGTACCATTCTCATAGCTTCCCAAGGTCACGTCACTCTGTATGTGTGTGCCTTTGAGCAATAATACAATCCACTACAGTCAAGACATTCAGGACACTCAGCACACCCAACAACAGTGGCATTATAAATCTCCATGCAGCTATCTGCCGGTATATAACTTAATTTGCAAAATATTTGTCACAAGTTGTTCCTGTATAAAACCATACATGATGAATGACATAAACAACTCTTCATACCTTCAGTTCCAGTCATCCTGCTCGTCTTCTCAACACAGAAATCTGATACTGTGGATAAATCTAAGAGGAAATCCAGAACAATGACAGTCCCTCAGTGTCACTGTCCTCTTGACACTTCAGTCAACTTGCCCCTCATAAATGTAGGATTATCACATGCTGAAAAGAGTAAAAAGGCATTTAATTTAGTAAAGTAATACTGACTTGTCCAGAAACAGCACATTAATATCATGTAAATTAATACTAGTGTATTAAAAATGACAACAAGTCGATACAATTTTATCAAATTTATACTTAACTAGTAGACCATTTTACACTCAAGCATTTGAAAACACGCAAAAGCAACTCTACTCAAGACATTAAACATGATTGTGGGCTACTGTTTTTCAACCAACCGGATGGGTTGGTTTAGGCTACATGCGGTCTATCCGATGGCCAAACAGGCCCACACGCTCATAAAACAAAACCAAGTACTGATCAAAAAGACATTCTCAAAAACTGCAACGGAAACACAAGACTGGCTAAGGTTAAGTGAATGAAGCTAACTCTCTCGTCGTGTCATTATAAACTCGAGCTGTCACTGTCAGATTTCAGCATGACGTGTAACACAGAGGGTTAAAACATAAATACAAACCCATTTCACTTAGTGAGACAAACGGATGTTGCTGAGGGCTGAATTAATCCGATCACTTTCCTGAAATGTCCGTTGATGCAGTTGCTAGCTGAGTTAGCTGCCCGGCTAGCTGGTAAATGGACAGTTTACGCCCAACCCAGGCTAATACTATTAGATGGTCGATATAACGCGCCGCTGCACACGAGCACCAGCAGGGACTGATAAAAAAAAAAAAAAAAAACGGAAACATTGCGCTCAAACCACTCGAGCGGAAGGAAGAACGACCAGCCCTTAAAACCGGCCGCTAGTTATAGATTGTATGTAACGCCTGTCAAAGTCATAAAAACAGACAGCCGACAGCATCAGCATCGGATCACGCGAATGAGCTTGTTTGGGTGGCACCACGCAACGGTGCCTTATATCAGCAGCAGACATACATCAAGATGTTTACATGCGAGTGGGTGGATTCCTGTTTGTTTGCGATTATATTATTTACAAATGATCTACATTTTACCAACAAGCACTCCTTACCTGGAAGAACCACTAACGTTACCTTCACAATAATTAATAGTTATTTGCAATATAACAATTAAATCTTTAGTTTTACAATATAGGTTTAATAGAAATATTGATAATCAGTTATATAATATTAGTATAAATAAATGTCCTCTTTAAGATTTACATACATAATGTCAACTCTTTGGTAATGCTTCTACTTTCTATTATACGATGATGATGAAGATATTCTGACTTTTTTTTTTTTTGACTGTAATATTAAGATTTTACGGTTTTGCGTTTGTTAACTTCTTTATTTTGTTAGCTAAACGTAGTATTCATGCGCATAATTTCTCTCCAAGATGCACATTTTTCTTTTCAGATAACGTTACAAATCCCCCATTAACGTTAAGTTATTTTTGTTTGAATGTTATGCTACAATGCAATACTCTGTACGTTTCACTATACATTTTACTAGTATTTATGTTACTTAATAAAGCAGTGAGATGTATTGGCGTAAATGTAGGTTTTGGTGATGTCTGACCTGCTGCACCTGATCTCGCGGCGTGCTCTAGGCGAGCAGCGCGCGGCTAGGCTGCTAACGTCATCAGCAACACAGGCTAAAACCGACTAGCTCGCTAACAGCTCAGACAACAAACTGACCGACAGTGCCCAGCCCGACAAACCGAACTACAACAAAAACGGCGACGGCTTCGAGTTAACGTTGTAAACGTATGGAAGGCAAAAGCATACGGGTTTTGCTGTTACAACTTACATGAGCGCTGAGAGAGAATTGTGCTGATGTCCGTTAATTTCTCTTGATGGAACACTCCCACGATGACGTCAACAGCGCGCTCACAACGCGTGAGGGAAGCAGCGGTCACACTGCGCGTGGCACGATATGACGGAGTGACCACATCAGAGGTTCAAAAGCAGAACTTGGACAGTGGTTATTAAAATGCAGCACTCACAATTTCGGGGTAAACTCAAGTTCACCCCGAAATCATAAGATCGTCTTTTAATCATTCTCATGTTGCACGAAACCTATGAGATTCTTTGTGGAACACTTATTGCCAGAAACATTCGCCATTCCCTTACATTGCAACGGTCTTCCATACAAATAAAAGCGAAAGCTAACACTAATTAAATGGCAGAATCAAAAGATTGTAGCTAATTAAAGCGATAGCTCACCCAAAAATGAAAATTCTGTCACTTAGCTACTCACCCTCAAGTGGTTTCAAACCAAATTTCTTCTGTTGAACATATTTTGAACAATGTTGGTAACCAAACCATTGATGGACCCCATTGACTTCCAGATTTTCATTTTTGGGTGAACTAGCCCTTTAAATGTATATTTATTGAATCATAATTCTTTAGAAACATACCAGTTCTAGAAACATTTACTTTTTGAGCAGTATGTGTTCAAGCAAACAGCTTTGAAATTAAGTTCTTTTCTCTTAAGCTCTTGCATCCCTTCCAGTTGACCCAGGTGAAAGCTACCCAATTTTGTCCCACAATTTAAGACAATGTTGTACAAAGACTGAAATAAATAAATAGTTGTGCAACAATTGGGGTCTCATGAAGCTTTATTAGGTTTAAGTGAACCTGGAAAAGAAAGTAAGGTCACTAAATTTTCTTTCAGCATCTAAACCACTTTGAAGCAACTCTGCACTCATTCATCTCACGTTAACATTGTCTGTGAGACCCATACGGTGACGGAGCAGGAGATCCAGCAAACACTGGATCTTGAGGATGCTAGGGCATGAAGGGGTATTTTACACCAGGAGGAACAAAAGACTTGAAGGGTTGAGGCCCATAGTACATTTGGTACATTGGAGGATAACCTGCAAACTGCTCAAACTGGGCAGCAGTGGTTGTGGAAGGTGTAGTTGTTGCAGGAGTGGTTGCTTCAACTGGGCTCCTGAAATGGTACATATAGGGAGGAAACATAGGGTACCTGGGCCATTGTGCTGTGGAACCACTAGAATGAAAGGAAGGATCAAACATTGACATGGGATACATGTGAGGGAACACATGTTGGATGGGGTCTTGAACAGGAGGGGGAGTAGTTGTCGTCGTCGTCGTTGTAGTAGTCGGCGGCACAGTGGGAGGTACAGGGTGACCAGGAGAATGAGGATACCACCAGGGTCTTCCAAATGGGAAAGGGTAAAACATTTGTTGACTGTCCAATGGGTCCTGGACAGGAGCAGCAGTAGGAGCAATGGTTGTTGGGGCCGGCGTTGGTGGAGTCACAGGACAAGAAAGAGTCACTTCCCGGTCACCGTACATCAAAGGGAGCTGCATTTCAGTATCCTGAGGAAGACATGAAACGTCAACTACCATACGCAGGAAAATCAGACAAGTGTACTCAATTATTCTCACCTTCACTTCCCAACAGCTTCCTGTGAACGGTGCAGTGACAACCAGTGAACCATCAACAGTCGCCAATGTGAACGAGCATTTAGAATATGTTAGAAGCAAAGGCTGCCATGATCCATCAACTAAAAGCAAAAAAACCAGAGTCAAGCTCATACACTTAACATAGATTAAATGCAAATTAAGTGACTTACCTTTAACTTGAACATCATCTACTCTGACACCAAGTGAGATAGTCATGGAAGAGGGAAAGCAGGACACTGTAGGGAGGCGAGGACTCACAGGGCAAGACATTTGCACTGGAGCCCCCATTATAAGCAGTGGCAGAATATAACTTCCACCCTGTTAGATTTAGGAAGAGAAAAAGAACTCAATCATGCAAGGCCCACTCTTCACAGGGTTGGAGCAGAGCTGCAGTGCACTCATCTTTAGCATGCACACTAACCTGTCGTCTGACATGGCAGCCCTGGTATGGAGCAACAAGAGAAACATCTCTGCGTGCCCGCTTCAGTGAGAAACCACAGCTGGCTGGCATCTCAGACAGAGGCACTGTTGACTGATCTCCTGGTGGAGAAGTGTTAATATATGAATTTAAAAAGAGAAAGACAACCCACAGTCACAACCCCAAAACAACTTACCTTTATCAACCAGAAAGTGTGGTGTTCTTATTGCCCCTGGAATGTGCAAGGTCATTGTATCCTCTCCACAGTGCACTGAAGCACCCAGATGATGCAGCTTCATTTCAGCAAGGCGGAACTGCCCTTTAAAAAAAAAACACACAGACACAGACACAGACACACACACAATTAGATAAATAAGATAAAACATCCAAACATGTTAAGTTATAGCCCCCTATTAAAAAGACCCATTTTAATTTGTAATTCTCAAAATTATCTTCTTTTGACCAGTATTTATCAAACTGTTCTGCTGATTTCAGTGCAGATGCCTCCATTTCTTTAACAGATACTGTACCTTGAGCGCCAATTACAAGTTTGCCAAAATGGAATGTGTTTCCAGAAACAGCATCATAAATAGCACCAGTTTCAGGAAAAGCCTGTGGACCAGCCATTAAAGATGAAATCAGTGTCATCATAATCATTGTGAAAAGCAGGATGCCCTCTGTCCAAGGCATGGTGAGTTTACTGTACTACCCACACAAACACCAAAAACTTAATTTACTGCAAGATCCTTAATCATAAAGGTTTATAAGCTTATTGAGACAAACTGTGCTATTTGTACTCACTTTTGAATCACTCGCTGATGCTGGTTGGCCAATCAAATCTATTTCTCAATCAGCTTGTTGTTTTCACCTGTGCCTCATTAAGCTGAGAGTGAACACAAGGGCTGAATTTAGAACAGCATACTAGCATACTACTCCTGTCGAGCAATGCCAAAATACACAATATTTATTTCTGTTTTCACAGACAAGGCTTAAAGGGTTAGTTCACCCAAAAATGAAAATTCTGTCATTAATTATTCTCATGTCATTCCAAACCTGTAAGACTTTTTCCAAATCAATTGAGCAGTTTAGCCCAAATGTTCTTTTTATATGATGAACAAATTGAATTTAGGCTTTTATTCACATATAAACATTCTTCAGCTCTCACATCAGGGGCCTGTGCCATGAAGCCGGATTAGCTGGCTAAGTAAGTCTCAGATTAGTTTGCACCAATCCTGGGTTTTAGGTACCATGAAAGTGACTTGGCTTTTAGCGGTGTTCATCACCATAGTAACTTACGCTCCACAGCTAATCAGCTGCAGGGCAGGTTATGTTCTGGTTCAGACATCTCAAACCGAAATTGGGCCAATTGGATGTGAGCTGACACATCCAACGCAATAATTCTATTCCGCCAAATTAACGGTCACTATATAGTAAAAGAAATATTTAACAATGAAATTGTCTGGCTTTAATGATAATTACTTAGAATGATTTTATGATTTATATATGATTTATATAATAATTCAATTATATATATTATTATTAATCCATTACACAAGCAATTTTAGATTAACAGTTATTATTTAGTTTTAATGAATATTAATATATACAGATCATATGTAATATAAATAAGCTGTAAATAAACTTTAAATGACTACATGTGACCTTACATGTTTGAGTCTCTATCGCTATATATTATCGACTAAATAAACTAACTTCACAAGTTTCACTTGCACTGATAGAGCAAAATAATTTCTTTTATTTTCGTCAGTGTAAATTAGTTTAAATTCTTCATTTTCTTCAATCTCTTAATCTTCAGCAAAAGAGTTTTGAATCGCACTGGCTGTCTCGCGAGAAGTGAATCAGAGTTTCTCTCTGTTGCAAGGCATCTGATTGGCTGTTCACCACTGATGTCACACATTCATGTGCACACTCTCCACAAACTCAGGATCAAAGCCTGAGTTGACAGAGAAAGTTGATGATAAGCATCATGGTACCAACAAAGCTGGATTGGAGTGGTTTGGTTTTGTCAACTTGAAACTAATCCTACAACCCTGAGTTTGTTCAACTACCATCATGGTACAGGCCCCAGTTGTGGTAAACGGAAGCTCAAGCATGTTTGCTGGACGTGTGAGAACCAGTGAGGTTCACTGTGTTACGCAGCACATTTGAGCTTCCGGAAGAGGTTTGTTCTCGCGCGTGAAGCAGGTTAGGTTGAGCTTCTGTTTATGTTCATTGATCAATGTTTATATGTGAATAAAAGCCTAAATTAAATCTGTTCATCATATGAAACAATTGAGTCTCTTCAGACAAATTGGACTAAACCGCTCAATTCATATGGATTAGTTTTATGATCTCTTTATTAACTCTATGAAGCTAAATTAAGCTAAATCAGATAAATACTAACCAGTCTGTAATGGAGGTGTGGCGCAGGAGGGCTGGTGACATAACATTCCTCTGCACTATGAGATTCTCAAATGACCCTTTGATGGAGCCAGACTGCGTCATAAGTGTCCCATTGTGTCCTGTTGTTTCAGGCTTTGTGATGGAGCTTAAAATCTGTGTGAACGCAATGTACTTTGTATCTTGAGAAGTCTTCATGTTTTCTTTGTTGTTCACCTCTACATTTGTATTAAATGTCTCTAAATACATATTGACTGGAGAGTTTTCAGTAGTGTTTTTCTCTGTAATTGATTTGATGGTTGTCAACAAAGGTTGGTCTTTGTTCATTCTCTCATTGCTATTTATGTGGGTATAGATGGGTGTAGTCAACTGAACAACCATTGTGGATGTGGCTTCACCAGGGGCATTGTTATTGTTTGCTAAAATGATATCTTCATCATCAATATTCTGGGTAAGTTTTTGTGGAATTGGAGGGGCATGGTGAGCACCTAACTGTTCCACCTCAGTATCTTGTTTCTCTGGAATGAACATGTCCATCTCCAGTGGACCACTATCATAACCTCAAGGCTCTGTTGAAGTCCACTTCCTTCCCCAGAGCCCTCATTTATGCTAAAGTTGGGCCAAAGAGGTAAAAGCAAGTCTTTGGACAACCTATTTTCAACTCTTCTATAATCCAGCTTGTGTGACGTGTCACAGGTAGTTTTTTTGGAAATCCATCAATGGCCTGAATGTTCAGGTTGTTGTGGTTTAAGGGCTCTGTTGAGATAGAGCCAAGAGAAGTGACAGATTTCTGGAGAACAGGAAGTCCAAAAATCAGAGTGAGAAGCCAAGCCATTTTGTCCCATTAATTTCCAAAGGCAGTGGAGCAAAAATGGTACCAGGAGTTGAATAATGACAGAAGATGTATATGGATTAAAAAAAAAAAAAAAAAAAAAAAAAAAACACACTTTAGAAGGTAACATTTCAAAGTGAAAGGGAATAACATTCCCCAAATCAAAACCTGGATAAATGTACAGGATGTATATACAGGATATGAAAAGTGAAAAACACAAAGGTTGGTCCAAATTTAGGTCCCACACCAGGGACTACAGTTACTACAAGCATATCAAGCACCATTACTTTGATTCTTTTATTAAACAGGTGCTTCTTACAGCTTCTGCATTGTGCCAATTGTCAATTTAGAGCCAATTTTACAATGTATAACCAGACTGTACAGTAACAAAACTTTGTAGCATTGAGTGAAAAGTATGACCTGCTAAAGAGGTGATAAATCAATAACTTGAAGGTTTATATAGACTAAAGGTTTAGGCATGAAGGCTGTAATTGACAAATTACCTATATTTAAAAAAAAAAAAAAAAAAAAAAATTTATATATATATATATATATACACACAAATATATGTATACAGTGTATATATTGAAATAATTTATATCAATTTAAAGTATAACTAATAAACTTGTAGTTAGTGGCTTGAGTATGCAACAAACAGCAATAAATCATAAAA
Organism: Ctenopharyngodon idella; assembly: GCF_019924925.1. NCBI lineage: Eukaryota > Metazoa > Chordata > Actinopteri > Cypriniformes > Xenocyprididae > Ctenopharyngodon > Ctenopharyngodon idella. Next base: position 6,474,921 of record NC_067230.1, on the reverse strand, counting down.
ATAGAGGTAGCAAACAAAGACTGGATAACACCAGGTGTTTTCAACCATTCATATTTATTCCTATTGTTTTGATGCAGTAAATGTTAAAATCAGATCTAGAAAATGGATCTTGAGGATGCTAGGGCATGAAGGGGTATTTTACACCAGGAGGAACAAAAGACTTGAAGGGTTGAGGCCCATAGTACATTGGAGGATAACCTGCGAACTGCTCAAACTGGGCAGCAGTGGTTGTGGAAGGTGTAGTTGTTGCAGGAGTGGTTGCTTCAACTGGGCTCCTGAAATGGTACATATAGGGAGGAAACATAGGGTACCTGGGCCAATGTGCTACAGAACCACTAGAATGAAAGTAAGGATCAAACATTGACATGGGATACGTGTGAGGGAACACATGTTGGTAGGGGTCTTGAACAGGAGGGGGAGTAGTTGTCGTCGTAGTCGTAGTCGGCGGCACAGTGGGAGGTACAGGGTGACCAGGAGAATGAGGATACCACCAGGGTCTTCCAAATGGGAAAGGGTAAAACATTTGTTGTTGACTGTCCAATGGGTCCTGGACAGGAGCAGCAGTAGGAGCAATGGTTGTTGGGGCCGGCGTTGGAGGGGTCACAGGACAAGAAAGAGTCACTTCCCGGTCACCGTACATCAAAGGGAGCTGCATTTCAGTATCCTGAGGAAGACATGAAACGTCAACTACCATACGCAGGAAAATCAGACAAGTGTACTCAATTATTCTCACCTTCACTTCCCAACAGCTTCCTGTGAACGGTGCAGTGACAACCAGTGAACCATCAACAGTCGCCAATGTGAACGAGCATTTAGAATATGTTAGAAGCAAAGGCTGCCATGATCCATCAACTAAAAGCAAAAAAACCAGAGTCAAGCTCACACACTTAACTTAGATTAAATGCAAAATTAAGTGACTTACCTTTAACTTGAACATCATCTACTCTGACACCAAGTGAGATAGTCATGGAAGAGGGAAAGCAGGACACTGTAGGGAGGCGAGGACTCACAGGGCAAGACATTTGTACCGGAGCCCCCATTATAAGCAGTGGCAGAATATAACTTCCACCCTGTTAGAAGATTTGGGAAGAGAGGGAAAAAAAAAAAAAAAAAAAAAAAAAAAAAAAAAAGCCCACTCTTTACAGGGTTGGAACAGAGCTGCAGTGCACTTATCTTTAGCATGCACACTAACCTGTTGTTTGACATGGCAGCCCTGGTATGGAGCAACAAGAGAAACATCTCTGCGTGCCCGCTTCAGTGAGAAACCACAGCTGGCTGGCATTTCAGACAGAGGCACTGTTGACTGATCTCCTGGTGGAGAAGTGTTTATATTTATTTAAAAAAAAAAAAAAAAAAAAAAAAAAGGAACACCCTCAACCCATGCACAACCCCAAAACAACTTACCTCGATCAACCAGAAAGTGTGGTGTTCTTATTGCCCCTGGAATGTGCAAGGTCATTGAATCATTTCCACAGCGCACTGAAGGACCCAGACGATGCAGCTTCGTTTTAGCAAGGTGGAACCGCCCTTTAAAAAAAAAAAATAAACGGAAAGAGGGCATAAAAAACTCCTCCTAAACATACTGAATTATAGTGCCCACTTAAAAACCCATTTTACATTTTAATTCTCAAATTACCTTCTTTTGACTGATATTCATCAAACTGTTCTGCTGATTTCAGTGCAGATGCTCTTATTTCTTTGCCAGATACTGTACCTTGAGCGCCAATTAAAAGTTTGCCGAAACGGATTGTGTTTTCAGAAACTACTCCAGAAACAGCACCAGTTTCAGAAAAAGCCTCAGGACCAGCCCTTAAAGATGAAATCAGTGTCATCACAGTCATTGTGAAAAGCAAGATGCACTTTGTCCAAGACATAGTGAACCTGCTGTACCACCCAAGCAAACAACAAAAATTTCATTTACTGAAAGCACCTTGACAATAAGGTTTGACAAACAGTGCTATTTGTACTCACTTGCTGATGCTGGTTGGCCAATCAAATCTATTTCTCAATCAGCTTGTTGTTTTCACCTGTGCCTCATTAAGCTGAGAGTGAACACAAGGGCTGAATTTGGAACAGCATACTAGCATACTACTCCTGTCGAGCAATGCCAAAATACACAACATTAAGTCCAGGACCAGTGGCCTGTTGCATGAAGCTAGTTGAACAAACTCTGAGTTTCAGAGTAGGTTTGGAGTTGACAAATTCAGATAAATCCAACCTGTTTTAGACTAGGATCAACTGTTGCACAACGCTCGGTATAAACTTTCTCTGTCAACTCAGGTTTAATCCAGAGTTCGCAAAGCGCGTGCATCTGAAAGTGTGACACGTGCGGCAAACAGCCAATCACACGGAACAAGGAGAACTTCAGTTTGATTCACTTCTCGCGAGAGAGCCGCGCAATTCATGTCTCTTCCGAAGAGATCTTTATGAAAAATATGAAATTAAACGCATTTACAAAGCAGAAATAGAGGAATAAGCCTCTTCTGTGAAACCAGAGGTTAGTGTCTTTGCTCATAGTTACTAAGTTACAATAATCACTTTATTTATTAATATGTAGTTTGTAAAAACAGGACTCAGAGGCAGCACAGTTCATACATTAAACAGATTTAAGTTGTACGTATGGTACAATCAGAGAGAGAGCTTCTAAAAATGACTAATTAGTTTTTAATGTATTTTATCCATTAAACTCCATTCAGTAAGAATATAAGAGTCACATTACTTAAGTGTATATTATTGTGTCCATTGTCTATTTAAAAATGCATAAATCTGCTATTTTGCATGTGGAAAGTGCTAAAGTGCTCAACTTTTTAGTAGTTCAAAGACTAGTGACGTCATCACCACTCGCTATGCTGATGCATTCGTCATCTACAGTGACTCTTGGGATGGCCGTATCTCTCTCCCACACTTTTCTAATGGTCTCTGGAGTCAAGGAAGCCAGGGGCTCAATCACAGACACTTCAGTCTGATGCTCAGTGGAGTTAGGACTCGAGCCAGTATCTAAAGCCGAACTATAGGCTTTGTTAGTTTGAGAAGGCAGCTGAAAGAAAATATCTGACTAAATCAGTGCATGTGAATCAAAGGAGGCCTAATAATTTATACAGTTTCACAAAGAGCTCAAATGAATACTAATTTGTTTAAAAGCTTTATATATTAATGCACATATTATATTTATATTAATTTAAAAGCAAAGTTTAATATTGTCAATTAATATAATTATATGAATATATTGTATGAATTATATTTAATTATAATTCATATAACATAAATATGTCACTCTCAGCTGATTGGTTCAGTTTGGGTTTGCAATCTTTAACCCAGAATAAAATGTTTCAGAGCAGGTTAACTGTAGCGTAAGTTAGTTACCATGTCGATGAACACCGTTAAAAACTAATTCACCTTCTTGAGTCTGAAAAAACAGAGTTTTCTCAAACTTACCTGGTAGAAACTGAAACCAGCTTTGTGCAACAGGTCACTGCTATTTCAGGCTTTGTGATGGAGCTTAAAATCTGTGTGAACGCAATGTACTTTGTATCTTGAGAAGTCTTCATGTTTTCTTTGTTGTTCACCTCTATGTTTGTATTAAATGTCTCTAAATACATATTGACTGGAGAGTTTTCAGTAGTGTTTTTCTCTGTAATTGGTTTGATGGTTGTCAACAAAGGTTGGTCTTTGTTCATTCTCCCATTGTGGGTATAGATGGGTGTAGTCAACTGAACAACCATTGTGGATGTGGCTTCACCAGGGGCATTGTTATTGTTTGCTAAAATGATATCTTCATCATCAATATTCTGGGTAAGTTTTTGTGGAATTGGAGGGGCATGGTGAGCATCTAACTCTTCCACCTCAGTATCTTGTTTCTTTGGAATGCACATGTCCATCTCCAGTGGACCACTAGAGATTCCTTTCCTTTCCACTTTTCCAGTTCCTTTCCCAGAGCCCTTATTTATGCTAAAGTTGGGACAAATAGGTAAAAGCAAGTCTTTGGACAACCTATTTTCAAATCTTTCCATAATCCAGCTTGTGTGACGTGTCGTGGATAGAGTTTTCAGAAATCCATCAATGGCCTGAATGTTCAGGTTGTTGTGGTTTAAGGGTTCTGTTGAGATAGAGCCAAGGGAAGTGACAGATTTCTGGAGAAGAGACAGTCCAAAAATCAGAGTGAGAAGCCAGCATTTTGTCCCGGTAATTTCCGAAGGCCATTGAGCAAAAATTGTACCAGGAGCTGAATGGTGACAGAAGATATATGAATTAAAGACTTTTTAGAAGCTAACGTTTCAAAGTGAATAACATTCCCCAATTTAAAACCTGGATAAACATACATGTTATTTATACTTCTTACAGCTTCTGCTTTGTGCCATTTGTCAATTGTGATCCAATTTTACCATGTAAGTGAATAACTTGATTGTACAGTAACATTGTTTATACAACACAACTTTGTAGCATTCTTGAGTGAAAAGTATGACCTGCTAAAAAGGCTGAGAGTTGAACCAACAATTTGTCATAAGTTTAAAGGTTTGTGTGAAGGCTGAAATGGACCAATAAAACAAAAACAAAAAAAAGTACAGGAGTTAACACAAGGGCTGAATTTGGAACGGCATATTAGCATACTACACCTGTCAAGCAATGCCAAAATACACAACATTTAGGTCTGGTTTTAGGCTTTAGTTCAATTAGGACATTTAAGTAGCTTTTATAAACATTCACTAGTAAAAAAACATTACCGGTGTGCATCTTGAGACAAAACAATGGCACTGACATATTTTAAGATTTGTCAGTACAAGTTACGTTCAGTTACAACAACTCAAACATGCATTTTAGTCTAGGACTAGCTTAAGCCTTGTCTGTGAAACCGTGGGTTTGTCTCTAAATTTCTTTCACTCTAAACTGCTTTAATTTGGAGAGAGAGATACAGGGGTAGTGGCTTTATTGCATCAGATACATGTCACTTTCTGCTGATTGGTCCAGTTTGGGTTTGCGATCTCTAACCCAGAATAAAATGTTCCGGAGCAGGTTAACTGTGTAGCGTAAGTTACCATGTCGATGAACACCGTTAAAAACTATTCCACCTTCTCGAGTCCGAAAAAAAGAGTTTTCTCAAACTAATCTTAAACTTACCTGGGGTGCGTTTCCCGAAAGCATTGTTGGTGAACTATGGTCGTAAGTCCCATTGAACTCTATTGGTAACGACTGAACTTGCGACCATAGTTCGCTTTGGGAAACGCGCCCCTGGGTAGAAACTGAAATCAGCTTTGTGCAACAGGCCACTGATGTTTCAGGCTTTTTGATGGAGCTAAAAATCTGTGTGAACGCAATGTACTTTGTATCTTGAGAAGTCTTCATGTTTTCTTTGTTGTTCACCTCTAGATCTGTATTAAATGTCTCTAAATACATATTGACTGGAGAGTTTTCAGTAGTGTTTTTCTCTGTAATTGGTTTGATGGTTGTCAACAAAGGTTGGTCTTTGTTCATTCTCTCATTGTGGGTATGGATGGGTGTAGTCAACTGAACAACCATTGTGGATGTGGCTTCATCAGGGGCATTGTTATTGTTTGCTAAAATTATATCTTCATCAATATTCTGATTAAGTTCTTGTGGAATTGGAATGAACATGTCCATCTCCAGTGGACCACTAGAGGGCATCATAACCTCAAGGCTCTGTTGAAGTCCACTTCCTTCTCCAGAGCCCTCATTTATGCTAAAGTTGGGACAAATAGGTAAAAGCAAATCTTTGGACAACCTATTTTCAACTCTTTCTATAATCCAGCTTGTGTGACGTGTTGTGGGTAGAGTTTTCAGAAAGCCATCATTGGCCTGAATGTTCAGGTTGTTGTTTAAGGGTTCTGTTGAGATAGAGCCAAGAGAAGTGACAGATTTCTGGAGAAGAGACAGTCCAAAAATAAGAGTGAGAAGCCAAGCCATTTTGTCCCAGTAATTTCCAAAGGCCATTGAGCAAATATTGTACCAGGAGCTGAATGGTGACAGAACAAGATATATTAAAGACTTTTTAGAAGCTAACATTTCAAAGTGAAAGTGAGTAACATTGCCCAAATTAAAACCTGGATAAACACGCATTTATAGGATGTACATACAGGATATGAATAGTGAAAAATGGAAAAAAAAAAAAAAAAAAAAAGAAAAAGTTGAAAGTTTGGTCCAAATTTAGACCACGCACACCAGTTTTGGATACTGCATATTAAAATATTTATATTTCAAATATAACCAGTGAACCTGGTTACAGTGACTTGAATGTGCAACAAACAGCAATAACAACCGTATGCAGGAGGGAAAAAAAAATAAATAAAATAAAAAAAAGGAACAAAGACCAGATCATGCCAGATGCTTCAACCATTCATATTTATTCCTATTGTTTGTTACAGTAAATGTTAAAATTAGATCTAGAAAGTCCTGGATCTTGAGGATGCTAGGGCATGAAGGGGTATTTTACACCAGGAGGAACAAAAGACTTGAAGGGTTGAGGCCCATAGTACATTTGGTACATTGGAGGATAACCTGCAAACTGCTCAAACTGGGCAGCAGTGGTTGTGGAAGGTGTAGTTGTTGCAGGAGTGGTTGATTCAACTGGGCTCTTGAAGTGGTACATATAGGGAGGAAACATGGGGTACCTGGGCCATTGTGCTGTGGAACCACTAGAATGAAAGGAAGGATCAAACATTGACATGGGATACATGTGAGGGAACACATGTTGGTAGGGGTCTTGAACAGGAGGGGGAGTCGTCGTCGTCGTCGTCGTCATTATTGTCGTTGTAGTCGGCGGCACAGTAGGAGGTACAGGGTGACCAGGAGAATGAGGATACCACCAGGGTCCTCCAAATGGGAAAGGGTAGAACATTTGTTGACTGTCCAATGGGTCCTGGACAGGAGCAGCAGTAGGAGCAATGGTTGTTGGGGCCGGCGTTGGTGGAGTCACAGGACAAGAAAGAGTCACTTCCCGGTCACCGTACATCAAAGGGAGCTGCATTTCAGTATCCTGAGGAAGACATGAAACGTCAACTACCATACATGTAGGAAAATCAGACAAGTGCACTCAATTATTCTCACCTTCACTTCCCAACAGCTTCCTGTGAACGGTGCAGTGACAACCAGTGAACCATCAACAGTCGCCAATGTGAACGAGCATTTAGAATATGTTAGAAGCAAAGGCTGCCATGATCCATCAACTAAAAGCAAAAAGCTAGAGTCAAGCTCACACACTTAACTTAGATTAAATGCAAATTAAGTGACTTACCTTTAACTTGAACATCATCTACTCTGACACCAAGTGAGATAGTCATGGAAGAGGGAAAGCAGGACACTGTAGGGAGGCGAGGACTCACAGGGCAAGACATTTGCACTGGAGCCCCCATTATAAGCAGTGGCAGAATATAACTTCCACCCTGTTAGATTTAGGAAGAGAAAAGGAACTCAATCATGCAAGACCCACTCTTCACAAGGTTGGAGCAGAGCTGCAGTGCACTTATCTTTAGCATGCACACTAACCTGTCGTCTGACATGGCAGCCCTGGTATGGAGCAACAAGAGAAACATCTCTGCGTGCCCGCTTCAGTGAGAAACCACAGCTGGCTGGCATTTCAGACAGAGGCACTGTTGACCGATCTCCTGGTGGAGAAGTGTTAATATATGAATTTAAAAAGAGAAAGACAACCCACAGTCACAACCCCAAAACAACTTACCTCGATCAACCAGAAAGTGTGGTGTTCTTATTGCCCCTGGAATGTGCAAGGTCATTGAATCATTTCCACAGCGCACTGAAGGACCCAGACGATGCAGCTTCGTTTCAGCAAGGCGGAACTGCCCTTTTTTTTTTTTTTTTTTTTTTTTTTAAAAAGTATAATTTGTTTTATGTACAAGTTATAGTGCCCACTTAAAAACCCATTTTACATTTTAATTCTCAAATTACCTTCTTTTGACTGATATTCATCAAACTGTTCTGCTGATTTCAGTGCAGATGCTCTTATTTCTTTGCCAGATGCTGTACCTTGAGCGCCAATTAAAAGTTTGCCGAAACGGATTGTGTTTTCAGAGACTGCTCCATAAACAGCACCCATTTCAGAAAAAGCCTCAAGATCAGCCCTTAAAGAGGAAATCAGTCTCATCACAACCACTGCAAAAAGCAAGATATCCTCTGTCCAAGGCATGGTGAGATAATTGCACTACCCACACAAACACCAAAAATTTAATTTACTGAAAGACCCTTGATTATAAAGATTAATAAGCTTATTGGGACAAACTGTACTATTTGTACTCACTTTTGAATCACTCGCTGATGCTGGTTGGCCAATCAAATCTATTTCTCAATCAGCTTGTTGTTTTCACCTGTGCCTCATTAAGCTGAGAGTTAACACAAGGGCTGAATTTGGAACAGCATACTAGCATACTACTCCTGTCGAGCAATGCCAAAATACACAATATTTAGGTCTGGTTTTAGGCCTTAATTCAATTAGGACATTTAAGTAGCTTTTATAAATGTGTCTTAGAAAAAAAAAACATTATTGGTGTGCATCTTAAGACAATAAAAATGGCACTGACATATTTTAAGATATGTCACTGCATGTTGCTTTCAGTTAAAACAGCTCAAATATGCATCTTAGTATGGGACTAGACCTTTGGGCCTTTTCTGTGAAACCAGAGGTTAGTGTCTTTGCTCATAGTCACTAAGTTACAATAATCACTTTATTTATTAATATGTAGTTTGTAAAAACAGGATTTAGAGGCAGCACAGTACATATATTATGGGACACATGAATATACATACACAGTCAGAGAGAGAGCTTCTAAAAAATGACTATATTTAATGTATTTTATCCATTAAACTCCATTCAGTAAGAATATAAGAGTCACATTACTTAAATAGTATTTTATTGTGTCCATTGTCTATTTAAAAATGCATAAATCTGCTATTTTGCATGTGGAAAGTGCTAAAGTGCTCAACTTTTTAGTAGTTCAAAGACTAGTGACGTCATCACCACTCGCTATGCTGATGCATTCGTCATCTACAGTGACTCTTGGGATGGCCGTATCTCTCTCCCAAACTTTTCTAATGGTCTCTGGAGTCAAGGAAGCCAGGGGCTCAATCACAGACACTTCAGTCTGATGCTCAGTGGAGTTAGGACTCGAGCCAGTATCTAAAGCCCAACTATAGGCTTTGTTAGCTGGGGTGGTCGGTGACACAACATTATCGCAGAGTGGTCCACCTGACCCATCATTTTGGGTCCAGGAGGGTGCTGAAGGGGTGAAAAGGGTACCTACACCAAGCAAGTGGGCATGATGGAGGGCGCTGTCAATGCTGTGATGGAGGCTGATGGGTGAAGGGGGATGAAGGTCAAACTCAATAAGTGAGAGAAAGCACTCGTGTTCTTGCCATTCCACACCGCTAGTCCACAGAGGAGATGCATGGTGGTCGTAACTGCTGCTGAACAGGACACCTTCGCCAATAACTTCCACATTGTCATGCACCGTCATGATTGAGGTCACTGGAGTTGCATGGTTTCGGATCACCGACTGGCTGACATTTGCACTGGACTGCCTGTGACCTTTCCAGTTATTCGGCAACAATTCAGCCCAGTTCTTATCTGGGCTCCTCCAATGCCCCATTTGTAACCTGTCCAACAGCCTGCTCCAGTGTTTCCCCTTCCCTCCTCTCTTAGCTGTCTGCTTACTTCCTTGTGGTTTCCAGAGCACCCTAGATCCCAGAAGTAGAAGAGATAAACTCCAGGCCAGCTCAAGCAGTCGTGCCGAGAGTTGCCCGAGCCACCAGCCCCACCCAAATCTGCGCCAGTCACCAAGTAACCCATACAACCAGAGGAAACTATAGATTTGAAGAGTGCAGGAGAACACCCCAAGGAGGGCACACAGCAACAGCACACACCTGACACTGTTTTCTAAGCGTTTGGGGCCACTCCACCTTGGTAGAGGGGACCTGTGGGAGGAGTAGAGTTGCTTTAGACAATGGAAAAAGATTCCTAAACAAAGCAGTAACCCCCAGCAAATAGTAAATGTCTGTAACATTAATGGCAGTGCTGGCAACAAGGTTTTGGATAGCAGGTCAGCCAAAAGGAGGGAGATACAGTGCAGTGCTGCCAGTCCCCCAGTCACAGAGAGCCATTGAAGAGATTCTTCCCTCAGAGCAAGAAGTGCCAAGGTGGCTTGGGCCCAGAGCAATAAGGGAACTGGTAAGTTATACAAAGCAGTGAGGGCAGGGCGAGGCAGAATATTTCTGGTACCGTACGGGTCAATTATGAACTGTACAAATCGAAGCAGACCTGTTAGCAGAAGCAGGATGTTAGCAAGAGTGAATGCCTTACAAAAGGGATGGAGCATACTAGCCCCACCGATCACTCCAAAAGTTGCAGCAACCACCACCAGCAGAAACAGTACAGCTGAGCCAAACACATGGAGCTCCCAAGCAAAGCTTAGTGTCCGTTTCAAATCGTCCCACTGTAGTCGGGTCACATTGCCACCGTTGGAGACCATGCATGGGCCTATTATGCATGTACCTTTGACTTTAGATGGGTCTCTCTCTGTTTGTGGTCCAAACAAACTTCCAAACCATTTTGGCTTTTTGTCATCTATAATGGAAATGAAGAACATTTAGAACACTCAAGAAGTTGTTTTCACTCTAATAAAAGAGTCTACAGTGTCTACAGTTTTAATGAAAAATGGCAATATTTATGACTACCTTTGTTTTTTGAGTAATCTCTGTTTTTTGCCTGCAAAACAGATGTAGTTGATGATGTAGTAGACGATGACCCCACGGACAAATCAGATGTAGTCCCTTCATGACTCTCCTTACCTAAAATTCATACAAATTATCAGTGTTTATTTCCTTGATTTGCTGACTTTCTTGCTCTGTTTTTTCAGTACTGACATTGCAGTGGTTATTAAAAAACATCACCACCCACTGTTTAACCAAATAAATCTCTCAGATAAATACTAACCAGACTGTAATGGAGGTGTGGCTGCAGGAGGGCTGGTGACATAACGTTCCTTTTCCACCATGAGATTCTCAAAGGACCCTTGGATGGAGCCAGACTGCGTCGTAAGTGTCCCATTGTGTCCTGTTGTTTCAGGCTTTGTGATGGAGCTTAAAATCTGTGTGAACGCAATGTACTTTGTATCTTGAGAAGTCTTCCTGTTTTCTTTGTTGTTCACCTCTAGATCTGTAGTAAATGTCTCTAAATACATATTGACTGGAGAGTTTTCAGTAGTGTTTTTCTCTATAATTGGTTTGATGGTTGTCAACAAAGGTTGGTCTTTGTTTATTCTCTCATTGTGGGCATGGATGGGTGTAGTCAACTGAACAACCATTGTGGATGTGGCTTCATCAGGGACATTGTTATTGTTTGCTGAAATGATATCTTCATCATCAATATTCTGGGTAAGTTTTTGTGGAATTGGAGGGGCATGGTGAGCATCTAACTCTTCCACCTCAGTATCTTGTTTCTCTGGAATGAACATGTCCATCTCCAGTGGACCCCTAGAGGGCATCATAACCTCAAGGCTCTGTTGATGTCCACTTCCTTCCGCAGAGCCCTCATTTATGCTAAAGTTGGGCCAAAGAGGTAAAAGCAAGTCTTTGGACAACCTATTGTCAACTCTTTCCTCAAACCAGCTTTCACGACGTGTTGTGGATAGAGTTTTCGGAAATCCATCAATTGCCTGAATGTTCAGGTTGTTGTGGTTTAAGGGTTCTGTTGAGTTAGAGCCAAGGGAAGTGACAGATTTCTGGAGAAGAGACAGTCCAAAAATCAGAGCGAAGAGCCAAGCCATTTTGTCCCGTTAATTTCCAAATGCCGTACCAGGAGCTGAATGGTGACAGAATAGGATATACATGGATTAAAAAGAAGCAACACTTTTTTCAAAGTCAAAGTATATAACATTTACCAAATCAAAACCTGGATAAATATATTGGATATTTATAGGATGTACATACGGGATATGAAAATAGTGAAAAATAATGTAAAGTTTGAAAGTTTGGTCCAAATTTACATCCCAAACCAGGGATGTACTACAATCATATTCGGCACTAAAGCTTCTGCATTGTGCAATTTGGCAATTTAGATCCAATTTTACAATGTATGTAAATAACTTGACTGTACAATGACTTTTGATTTGTTTATACAACATTTGCAAAACAACTTTGTAGCATTCTCGAGTGAATAGAATGACCTACTAAAAAGGGTTAAGAGTTGAAGAACCAGAAATTTGAAAAGATTTCCATAGGTGTGAAGGCTGTTTCTGAAATGGACTTATACAAATTACCTATAAAAATACAGTATCCATCCATTCTGTATATATTGAAATAAAATATTTTATATTAGAAAATATATAGTATAACTGTAATGAACTTATAGTTCCAGTGACTTGAGTGCACAACAAACAGCAAAGATTTGCTAGAATTAAAACAGAAACTCCAAATATTCCTTATGAGAGCCTTTGAACACTTACCTGAAGTTCCTGAGGTCAGCCGTAAAGTGAATATCACAGTTCTTTTGAGTAGTTCTCACATGTGAATGTATTACCTTTGCAGTCGTCATTGAATTTTGTCTTCTTAAAACTGCTGCGTCTTCGTGCTGATGCTTATAGTGCAGCCTACCTGACGTTTCACTGTAATCTTGCTGCCATCTGGTTGATGTCCTGCTGGATTTATGTCTTTGAACAGGGTTCTGATCCCCAATCCCAACAACACAACCTACAAACCTCAGGTGCTTTGAAATGTTAGTGTAAAATTTGAATGAAATATGTCATAAAATATATATTTGTAGTCTTCAAAAAATACAGGCACTTTCCTCTTTCAATTTTCTGTATTTGTTTCTTTCTGGTATCACAGATGTGTAATGGTAATCTCTTCAATATAAGGGATTTCAGTAAGACCATTAGTTCACTAAACCAGTCTGTTCCTGTAAAGCACACTGAAGGTAAACAGAACAAGAAAAATCCCATATAGCTGAAATATTTACACTGAAATATTATTCTATCACACACCTAACTGTTTTACTGATTTGATACAGTAATTCAAGTCACCAGTGCCAGCTCCCCTTTGCCAGTTCGACCATGTTAGGCTAACATCCAACACTACTTGGTTCTTGATACAAACCTGCCATGTGGGGCTTAACAAGTTACTCACAGTAGAGACAACATGGTGGACTTAACTAGATCTTATTTGAATGTATGTCAAACACTCACGCACAAAACAACATAGAGAGGAGGGATTTTACCTTCTTCTGGTCTAAAAAGTAAAAATTGTTTTAAAGTAAAAATTGTTTTTTTTTTTTTTAAGTACATACTAATTAATGAACATTATTTGACATAATATTGTATTGCAAAAATAATACTGATGTAAAAAAATAATAATGCTATGAGTATTATTTTCATTTATAGGTGTCCAAGGAGGTTCTGTGTGAATCGTATGTAAATAAAAACATGAAAATTAAAATAAAATAATTTAAAATGCATTTTATATAACCATATTGGTATAAATATGATTGGGCTGAGGTCTTTTCATCAATATATTGTGGGGTAGCTTGAACAGTTTGAGTGATGCTTTCAAAAAATGTAATTATTTATATTTATTAAAATATCTATTCAACTATTATCAGTTGAAAATTTCACAATATCCCCAGCAGCACTTTGCAAGAATGAGGATAGGGAATTATACTTAATTATGATTTCACAATATTCACGATAAATTTTCTGATATTTATGTGCTCTATGGATTGTGAAGAGTTATGTTTATCCAAATTATAGGACAGGGTCATTGTGGGGTTAAGAGAGAGACCGTGGGAATTAACTCTTTCTGAACTCATAACAGTTACATGACATACGACATACAGTATATCTCTCCCGGTCCACCTTAAGAGCTCAGTCAGGCAGGCTTTTGCAGGGCGATCAGGGGGAGGCCCTCACAGACACATGCTTAGCACTTTAAGGCGGACTGGAGCGAATAAAGCTTCGCTTAAAGGCACAAGCACGCTGAAATGGCATATGCTGAATGACTTTTTTACTCGCTCTGTTAAGTACAACGTAATTATAATGCATAACATCCGTTCGAAATGATTTTGTTGCCTTTTGTTACCTTGCTCTCATTAATAAAAGAAAGTAATTTACAATGCAATTATAAGCAGTTGGTCCACAAAAAATATGGAAAACAAACAGCATCTAATTTACCACCGTTTGAAAATACCAAACAGCCTTTATAATGAGTTTCATCATATTAGTGTAGCCTATAAGTTATACCATGAGCATAGCAATGGACAGCGTAGTAGGTCTGTATGTTTCGTTAGAGTGAAGCAGTTTAACATAAAGTGTCATACAGAGCGAGTGCGCGCGCCCGTGCACGTTGCTGACGGGCTGCACCAGTGTTGCCATGTCCGCTAAATTATAAGCGATCTTGACGGTTTTATTATTATTATTATCATTTTATATAATTATTGTAATCATTATAATTATCAGTCCCTGGTTGAGTTATTTCCAGAACACAGCGGCGTTTTTGGGGTGTTTGGCTCCCTGTAGAATGATAAAGTGACCAACAGTGAATCTATGAAATATCTACACCTACTCTCGACACAATAATCATTATAAAAATTGTTACATCAATTTAGAAATTGTGAAATCAACTAAGAAATCAATAGATTGATTGGGGAATATGTAAATCAAGTAAACATTGAATTATGATGCTGATGGTAAATAGATCAGAGTCTGCAATTTGATAATCAAAAATAAACAAATTAAAAATATAATACTTAGTTTAGTTCAGAATTCAGTTCCGTATACTCGACATAGGTATTACTACTACTACTAACAACAACTACAATTATTATTATTATTAGGCCTATCGTCATTGTTAGAAAAAGCTTATTAAAACGCAATTATCAATCATTTTATTAGCTTTTTTATATATCATTTCTCTGTTATCGTTTTCACTAAATATTGTATTTTAACTTGTCTATGGCTTTATTATTAATTAGATTATTTCCATACTTTTTGATTATCAAAATGTTCATTCTGTTTTTCTGTGTACCTTTGTGTTACGAATTAGTTGATTTATCGATTTCTCAGTTGATTATTGAGCAGCATAAATGGGTTCCCGATCAATGTATCAAAGTATATAACTGATTTTCCTCTTATTTCTTCTTATTATGCATATTAGTTACATTTTGGGTTTCTCCTCTCGTGATCTGGCACGATCTGGCAACACTGTGCTCCGCGTTCATGGCATTGTGAATGTGCGTGCGGCAGCAGTGGAGCCGGAAGGGGGAGCTGCGATTCCGTCCCCGCCTTCACGCTACAGGACAGCCCGGGGTCTAGCGCTGTCACAGCAGGCCTACTTCCGTCAGCTCTATCGCAAACATCATTATTAAAAAAAAATAACATTTACAGCCATCCAAGCCGTCCAAGCAGCGCATTTGTGTATTTTTCAATACGGTAGGACATATCTGCACTCGGCCGCATCGGGGATTTTACTGTTTCATTTATGTGTGTAGCAGAATAAGCACACGTCACGACATAAATAGCACTTAAATAAAGACAAATGTGTTTGAGTGCAAAAATAACGAGATATAGCAAAGCAAACGGATTTTACATATGCACGGTCAGATTTAGTTGAGCTTTAGTGGGGTTTTTGTTTTTTGAACGGCGTGTTTTGGCGGAAATTGGTTTGGCTTTTATTTAAGGTAGCATGGGATGATTAGCACGCGAGCTCACGTTTAGCCATTCAACTGCGCGCGCGTTGCCGCATTTACTGTGGGAATAATGGCTAATATCACACAGCAGCATGTCATAAATATATTCGATATAGTAATGCAAGTTCTTGCACCTTTTTTGTTGATTTTGAAGTTTCGTTTGACTAAGGTTAGCGATTTAGCATTAATGCTAGCATATTTTCTAGGCAAAAGCATTGAGTGGTCCAGTATGCGACCATAAACAGTCCTATTTTACCATCACATAACGTTACTTATTATTGCTCATGTCTCCTAATTCAAAAAACGTAATATTTGATCGCTCAGAATGAGGTTTGATTTGTGATTTGAGAACAACTTCAATGCAACCAATTTTATTTTGCTCGAGGGGGTCCAAAGTCCAGCAAGGTTATAGGCTGTTTCTATCTGAATGCTTTATACACAGAGCTCTTCATCTCTACTAAATCACATGAAACACCTTTAGCCTCCAGTTTATACAGTTCTATCTACATGCAGATTTCCAATGTTTATGGTTGGATTGCCCGCTGGTGCATTATTCAAAATTAAATTAGATCTGCATTGTGCAGAGATTGTGTTGATACGTCACATGCCAAAGTAGAAATAGCAGCTATACAAATGATCTTATATTACTGTTTTTCAGATTGAAAAAGGTTCATCTACAATGCAGTACATTTTTACCTGTATTAACATTTTTTTTTTAAAGCTTATAAGCTTTTGTTCACGTGTATAGTTGGTTTCGAACTGTTAGTCTAGATGAGTATGCACAATTTGTACATTAATAATCTATAAACATAAATGACCTGTCAAAACTCATTAATTATGACTATACTTTTCCAAAGAATAAAAGTTCCTTTAATTTAAAGTCCTTTGAAGATCATGCAAAACATAAATTTAGTTTTTGTCAAATTTTGACTGGTATTGTTAATATTTATACCCCTTTTTTGTGTTCCAGGCTCCTGTGCAGGGTGGATTGACCTGTCATGAATGAGCCCATTGAAGGCGGTGCGATCTCGTTCGACGAGTATGTGCGGCAGAAGGCACGCACTATACCTCAGCACCGCATGAAAGAGTTTCTGGAGTCGCTGGCCTCCAAAGGCCCAGAGGTGCTGCAGGAGTTCAGTCAGCAGACCAGCGGCACCACCACCACTATGGTGTACCAGCAGGGTGCCAACTGCATCTACACGGACAGCACAGAGGTGGCAGGGTCATTGTTGGAGCTGGCATGTCCGGTAGGAATGGAATCACTTTTTTATTGTCGTTTTAGCTATTATTTAAGAAGTTAAGTAAGTCACATTTCTGTTTTATCTTTGCGCAGGTACAGGTGACGTCTACACAGATCTCCCCCCAGCTGGCTGCAGCTGTGCATCAAGCATCTGAACAGCAGATCCAAGTACAGGTTTGACTCTGTCATTCTGTTTTTGTGCATCTACAGGGCAGTTATACAACGTTTACCAGGCAAACTGAGGTTGTTGGATTAAAGTCGGCATGAAGTCGTGATAGTCTTTTCATCCCTATTGTGACGTATATCAGAGTGAAACGGCTTCTCGATCAAGTGAAAATGTAGGGCGGGACTTGATTGTTATGAAAAGAGAAGAGACGTTGCTGCACATGAATTTGAAAAAAATATAAAAAAAATAACGATGTGCACGGATAAATCATTTATAAGATTTCATTTTGATTTCATGGTGACTTTAAAGAGATAGTTCACCTAAAAATTAAAATTCTGTATCACCATCATGCTGTTCCAAACCTGTATGACTTTTCTTGTTAGGAACACAAAATAAGATGTTTTGAAGAATGTTGGTCACCAACAGTTTTGGTAAGCATTGATGTTGAATGTATGAACAAAAAAAAAAAACAAATCACAAAATTTATTATTACTCTCTCACAGACTCTAGTGTATCCTTTGTGTAGGTTTGTCTTCTGATTCGGGATCAAACTCTGGCTCAAACATGTATGGTGAACATCAGAAGCTTTTAAAATAATTCCACACATGTAATGGTGGGGACATTGAAAATTATTTTGATATGCAAAACTGTTACCCAGTCATAGCATTGGGCATTAAGTCTTGAATGTGGCACATCTATCAAAATGGAGTATTTCAAAGAGAGGGTCAAAACAGGATAGAAAATAGCTTATTACTTCTAAATGATGATGTTTTTGATGTAAAAATCTTGCTGGCATTATAAGAGGACCTCAAAGAACATAACATTTTTAAAAATGCAGTTTATGACCCCTTTAAAATATTTTCTCCTTTGTTTTTTTTTGTTTTTTTTTTGAGAAATTAATACTTTTATTCAGCAAGTATGCAATAAATTGATCAAAAGTGACAGTAAAAACATTTAAAATGTTACAAAAAAAAAATCAAATTTCAAATACAAGTTTTAAATGCAAAATTTCAAATAAATGCTGTTCCTTGCCGTTCTTTTGAATTTTCTATTACTCAATAAAAATTCTTAAATTCTTAAATAATTACAAAGAAAAATAGGTATCACTTTACAATAAGGTCTCATTAGTTAACATTAGTTAATGCATTAACTAACATTAACAATGAGCAATAACTACATTTGTTACAGAAGTTATTATTTTTTGTTAAAGTGTTTTAAAAATACATCTGTTAGTTCATGTTAGCTCAGGTCCATTAAATAATACAGTTACAACCTTTGATTTTAATAAAGTGTTATTAAATGTTGAAATTAAGAATAATAAATGCTCAAAGTATTTTTCATTGTCAGTTTGTTAACTTATGAATTAACTCATTTTAAATAATGGAGTTTTATTGTAAAGTGTGACTGAACAATAAAGAATTAGAACATATTAAAACAAAATCTAAGGCATGTTGTAGTCCAGATTAAAATATAAAAATGTTTAAGTTTGAAAATAAAAAGCCTTGAGTCTTTACGTATTTGGTGCTGTGATGAACATGAATACAAAAATCTGATTGGCTGTTTAAAACATTTAAATACTGTAGTAGCTGTAGCAGCTGCTTTGATTATGGGGGTTACCGGGGTAACCGCTGTATTTTTGCTGTTCCATCAGCGCCATCTGCTGTCAGAGATTGAACGTGTACTTTCATTCAGAGCGTCTCCTTGAGTTTGTTTACATCAGTGTGCATGCCTCTTTGAAGCAGCATACAGCAGTATTGTGCATTTTAAACGGTTGATTATTCTTAAAATGCATTCTAAAAATCAGAATAATTCATAATAAATAATTATTCACGGTATTTTGAAGGTCCCACGATAACAATATCACGCATATTCATTGTGAAATATCGTATTACTGTATACTGGCACATGTCTATTCCCTTTACAAAAAGAAAATACACACCAGTGTGCAAATTTTTCAGAAAAACAATGACGTACACGGCAAAACACCTTACTTCAGGTCAGTGGGCCATTTTGTTGTGCCCTGCTGTAAATACCTCTCCATCTCACTGTTGGCAGGTGCAGATCCAGGGTGAGCAGGGTCAGACAGTTGGCCAGGTACTTCAGGTGGCGTCTCCCACCCAACAGCAGCTACAAGGAGTTACCACAACACAGCTGGTACAACAGGGGGAACTTACAGAGGAACAACAACAACAGGTAATGCATACCAATAGATGATCAGCTTCTACAGTTTATGCATTTTAGATTCATATCGTAACCTGTGTATATTTCTCAGATCCAGGCCCAGCTGGTGGCAGCAGTTGCCGGAGGTCAGCAGATTCAGATTCAGACTGTGGAGGCTCTGTCCCCCCCTCAGCAGCAGGGCTCCCCTAGGGAGGCAGAGAGACGACCTGGAGCCTCACCTGCTGTCCTCCAGCCTGCAAAGAAACGCAAGGTGGATGTCCCAACAGTTGTGTCCTACTCGCTTCCTCAAGGGCAGCAGCTGGCTACTGTACTGGCCATCCCACAGGGCCAGCAGCAGGGCTACTTGTCACTTCGACCAGATCTGCTGACCGTTGATAGCACTCATCTCTACAGTGCCACCGGTACCATCACAGGCCCAGCGGGTGAGACCTGGACCATACCCGTGTACTCGGCCCCACAGCAGCAAGGCGTGGCCCACATCGCCATCCCTCAGGAGGCCTATAGCACCGTGCAGGTACAGGCCTCGCCTACCGATAAAGACAAAGACAAGATGGTAATTGGTGCGTCTCAGGCTGCTGGGGCAGTGGCCGTTCCAGTGTCTGGCTCAGGAGTGACCACTCAGGAGGAAGTTGTACATTCGCTGTTCCCAGCACAGTTTATGAATGGAAACATTCACATCCCTGTAGCAGTGCAGACTGTAGGTGGTGCTTACACTGGGACAACGCAAGCCCTTCATATATGGGATCCGCAGCAACAGCAGCAGCACATACAGGATGGGGAGGCTCAGGAACAACAGCTCCACCTGCAGGTGAATATATTCTAGGAGGAATCTTGCATGCTTGAGTATTCATAGCTTCCAGGCCATCTTAAGTAATTTTGGATTTTTTTTTAGCAGGGGATGTGCATTTAACCGTATTGAAAAATTAGTTTCACTTCTTTGGCATAGTAATGTGTCAGTGATGTCTGTGTTTATCAGGCGCAGACAGAGGCGGAGCCACAAGTGGAACCTCCTCCTGAGCTGGTCCTCCCAAATACGCTGAAGCCTGAGGAAGGACTGGAGGTGTGGAGGCTTTGGGTTCAGCGCAAAAATGATGAGCTGGACAAGAATGAACAAAATAAGCTGGCACCTATTGGACGTGAGTTTATCTTTCTGTCTCCACTTTTCTTTTTATATACCGGTCCGCCACTCAATCTAGGGTTGCCGCTATACTATAGCTGATAGCAATATGAGTGAAATTTCATGATAAAATAAAGCAAAAGCCTTCAAGAATTTCTCAATTATGTGTGCACATGCACCTGTAAATATTCAAAAGCAGCTGCCAATCTGCGCTTGGATACAGAATTGAGTCAGTAGTTGGTACTACTTTATTTATGTAACTATTTATATATTTGTTTGTCAGTTTTAGTATTAGTAGTTCTTATTAAGTGTTTTAAAGTGCCCCATTATGCTATTTGGAAGGTTCCTAATTCTGTTTAGGAGGTTTCCTACAACAGGTTTTACATGCATCAAAGGTCAAAAAACACTTTCATTTTTTCATAATATAAATTGCACATCACCACATTTTCAAATGATTCTCAAACGACTCGTCGGATGAATCAGTCTCTCTAAATTCCTCCTTTCCGCGAGCCTGATCTGCTCTGATTGGCCAGACGGCCCAGTCTGTTGTGATTGGTCTACCTCTTACAGTGCGTGTCGGAAGCAAAACGCCCATTACCATAACTGTTTCAGCTCCGGAGGCTTCCTAAAGCTCAGCAACTGTACACACTGTAAAGACAGTAACAATGGCATTGATTTTTCCATATCAATCCGAGTGCGAGTCCGATGATGAAACATTGGAAGAACTAGTTAATCAACCCGAACCTCCATCGAAAGGACGACTTGAGCAGGACGTTTCTCGGTGATATTCTACTCAGTTTGACGTTCATCGTTAGATGTTGCAACTGTAGTTCCTCACCATCAGCATTGTGTATGTTCATCAACAAACCAATGTGTATATTTCTAATTTATTGTGGTGCACATGTGGGATCTATATTATTAACAGTGCATATGTTAGTCGAGCACTAACGTGAATGACTGATGTAACATTAAAGTTTGTAAAACAAATCTTGCTCCATCCTTTATCATTACTCAGAGTAGAAAGAACGACAGAGAATCTGCATTAATAGACTCAATTTTAGGTAATAGTGACCCACAGCTGATTAGCAGAAGTATTTCATTAAGACAGTAATAAAGTGAGTTAGTCGGAGACATACACAATATAGCTAAAACACAAAACTATTTTGAACACTCTGTATAAAATATATATATACATCAATAATTAATCACACTTACAGGTTGTGATTCTAAGGAGCAAGTTGGTCCAAATGAATTGGGTACTGTCTCATCTTTAACCACGTATTCTTCACAGCCTCATCCTTTGGAAGTGAATATAAACTGAATTTCCTTTCACAGTGCAGAGCACAGCATCTTGTCGACATGTTATCCACACAAACGAGCTACAGGGTTTGAGTGGGGGTTCAAGTTTTCGTGGGATGTCCACACAGAACGTAGGCGGGCATTATGCAAATATGTAAACTTGTGAACTTTGCGGAAATGGGATATGAATTACAAATGACTAATTTAAGTGGTTCAGAGTCAACTCTTTCTTTTGTGATATAATAACTTTATGATGCACTTTCAGCTTTATGACTTTGCAGACTGTTTACATTCACATACAGCTACATTACACACCGCATGAAAGGTAATTTTAAAAAATCCATAATAGGGGCACTTTAATTCTGCATGGTCACTAGAGTGTTTATGCATCCGTTTAAAATGTATTACATTTTTTTTAAAGAATGTTTTATAGTCACTATTTAATATCTTAAATATCTTAAAAAGTATATAAAAGTAAACTTGTAAAAAAAAATTAACTTGAAAACATGCCTTGAAGGTTTTTTAACCTGCATTTTTAAAGAATAGAAAGAGAATTTTTTTTTTTTTTTGCAAGGATGCAGTAAATTGACCAAAAGTGACAGTAAAGACATTTATAATGTTACAAAAGATTTCAAAAAAATGCTGTTCTTTTTATTTTGTTCTTTCTATTCAAAGATTCCTGAAAAAAAGTATGACGGTTTCCACAAAAAATATTAAGCAGCACAACTGTTTTCAACATTCAACATTAAAACAAATCTTACTGAACCCAAACTTTTGAACAGTAGTGCATATAAAAATGTTTTTTTTTTTTTTTTTTTCTTTTGTCGCATAATTGCTTTTTTTTTTTTTTTTTTAATCCTTTTAAGTCTTTAAAAGTCTTAAATTTCATTCCCTTAAACATGTAGAGTCCATGATCAAAACTGAGCTATTTTTGTCAAGCCTCTAGTGATGTTTATTAATATCTGTCTCTGCAGGTCGACAGCCACTGCGCTTCCAGGACGATCTTGTGTCAAGTTCAGTGGGCGAGTTGAACTTGGCTCTGTCCCTGATGACCCAAGAGGCTCGTGGGCTGGAAGGGGAGCCGTTTGAGCCTGATTCACTATACTATGTATTTTTATGTATACAGAAAGTATGTCCTATTTCTCCTTACGTAATGCCTTCTTTTGTTTCTACTGTTTCTGTTGGATCTTTAGTTTGCATAAGCTGATTTCTTTTTCTTGTATTTGTACAGTACATGTTTGAGAACGGCAGGGTAGACGACATCTTCTCTGATCAGTACTACAGCCGGTTTTGTCAGTGTTTACACAAAATTCTCGAGGAGTGGAGGCCCAGTGTTCACCCTCTTGGTAAGAAGTATGTGTGTGTTTTGAAATGTTCTACTTTGGAGTCTTGTGGTGTGTATGTTGATTGTCGTTGTATTTGGCAGGCTATATTATCCCAAGTCATGTGACCGAGGAGATGCTATGGGAGTGTAAACAGCTGGGAGCTCATTCTCCATCCACTCTTCTTACTACACTGATGTACTTCAACACCAAGTGAGCCTCCTTTCATTCTCAGGTCTTTAAAGATTGTGGCAGTGAGTGCTCTGGGGTTTAAAATGTTGTCTCTGCACAGGTACTTTCACTTGACCACAGTTGAGCAGCATATGAAAGTGGCCTTCTCCAAAGTGCTCAGACACACTAAGAAGAACCCCACCAACCCTAAAGACAAGAGTACCAGCATCCGCTACCTGAAAGGAGTCGGGCCCCACCATGTTGGACAGAAAGGTTAGCCATTAAATAAGGCTGGATGTTGTCACGTTTCAAGATAAACATAAACTTTACGCTTACGTATTGTGTACACTACTGTTTAAAAGTTTGGGATCAGTAAGAATTCTTTTGTTTTGAAAATGGTATTTGAAAGTAGTCTCCTATGCTCACTAAAGCTGCATTTGTTTAATCAAAAATATAGTAAAACATTAATATTGTGAAATATTATTGCAATTTAAAATAATTGTTTTCTGTTTCAATATGTTAAATTGTAATTTATCCCTGTGATGTCAAAGCTAAAATTTCAGCATCATTACTCCAGTCTTCAGTGTCACATGATCCTTTAGAAATCATTCTAAAGGATCATGTGACATTCATGTGACATTCATCTTTGAAAGCGGGAGCATTTCAAAGCACGCGACTATCTGTGGACCGGGTCGTGATAGACGCCTGCTTTCAAATGCTCCCGTGTGTATCTGTGTAAGCGCTCGGTGAAGAGTGTCATTGATGACTGTTTACAATGTTTTTGAAGCGTTGATCATTGTAGCCAATCACAGACATATCTGATAAGTGCGTGAACACAGTGGCCAATCAGAGATGTTTACGAATCCGCTCAACATTTTTAAAATTTCAGTACCAGCATGCTACTGAAGTTTGTACTTTTGACAACTCTATGTAATACTACAGCTCTATCTATTAGGGGTGTAACGGTACACAGAAGTCACGGTTCGGTACAAACCTCAGTTTTGGGGTCACCTTTCGGTACAATAGCAAAAATGGTCACTATAGTTTTAGGGTCCAATTCTCACTAGTAACTAACTATTAACTTCTGCCTCAAACCCATAATTACTGTTTATTAAGGTCAAGTTTAGGTATTGTGTAGGATTATGGGATGTAGAATATGGTCATGCAGAATAAGGCATTAATATCTTTATAAGTACTAATAAACAGCCAATGTCTTAGTAATATGCATTGTTAATAAGCAACTAGTTAATAGTGAAAATTGGACCCTAAACTAAAGTGTTACTGGAAAAAGCATCAAATCCACAATGCAAGGTTTCTTTTCATTTATTTTGAACAGACAGTAGTGCAAATCAGTTTGTTCCACCTAGTGGCATTTAGTCCCCTAGTTGGTGCAGTACAGCCTCCTTAAGTGTATTAAGCACTAAATAGTAAACAGAAATGCATTCTTGCATAGGTCACATTTTTTTTGCAGGGCTGATAAAAAACAAGGTATTTGGTCACAATCAGCTACAAAACTGAAAAGCATCTCGTGTTATAAAAGTACAAATAAACAGAATAATGAAAATAAAATGTGTGCATTAGGAGTATTACAATTTTCTCCACCTAAATTATATTTAAACATTCAAAGTTTAAGCCCAACCCTCCTATACTTAATTTTCCGTGTTCCGCTCCGTTTTGCACAGTTGAGAGCGTGAGCCTTTCGAAGCATACTCCTTTGTCCGTGAGCACAGAAAGACTTATTCGACGCATGCATGCATTTAGAGGTCATACGCATAGGCGCTGTTCGTCTTCTGCTCTTTTTCCTGTTGTAGCAAACAGTGTTGCATTACCGTGCACACCCCCTTCTGGATTGGAGTGTAGATCACCTGTGACTGACTGTATTCGTCGTCTAACTGCATGAACCAAACCGTGACGTCTGTTCTGTATGGTTCGGGATGAATACATGTACCGTTACACCCCTAGTATCATTAGTAACTGGTAACAAAAAAAATCCAGCCCTGGTCATGGAAATTTCTAAATTATGCCTGTATTATAATTGAAGATATTTGTTAGAAATACTTTTGTGAAATTGTACTGTGAGCAACTGGAAAAGTTCATAAATTCATTGGTCAAAAACTGTGAAAAGTTGTAAATCTCGTCTTTTTTGGTTCTAGTAACAGATGACATGTACGCGGAACAGGCTGAGGACCCAGAGAACCCGTTGCGCTGTCCTATCAAACTCTATGACTTTTACCTCTTCAAATGGTGAGCCACTGATTTTATCAAATATGTATATTATAAAATAACTTTAATTTTCTGCCTCTCCCTCATTTTTTATTTTTTATTTTTTTATTGTCTGTCCTCAGCCCTCAGACTGCCAAGGGTCGTAATGACACGTATTACCTGACGCCAGAGCCGGTTGTGGCACCGAACAGCCCTATTTGGTACTCCACTCAGCCAATCACAAGCGAGCAATTGGAGCACATGCTAACACGCATCATGATGGTGCGGGAAATCCAGGAGATAATCTCCATTGCGCAGGCCAATGTACACTGAGACAAGATGAGGGCAAAGAAATCAAGATGGAATAAGAGAGAGCAGCTTTCTCCAGCTCTCCATCTTGCCATCATCATCTCCTTTCTCAAAGAGACTGAATTCAAGTTGCCTCTGCAGCCTCTCCTTATATTCATTCATGATTAAAAGGAAAGCGAGAGGTTCAAGAGGGGTTTTCAATGAACTGGACATACATACGGGCCTTTTTTTTTGTTTTAGATACAGGAACCTACTTCTGTTTGTTCGACTAATGGCCATTGAAACGTATTTGCCCAGATCCCTTGATGTGTGCATTTTCTCTTTCTGCCATGTATGTTACGCTCCATCTGTCTTCACACTGTCTTCTCTCTGTTTATTTTCTGTAAGGATCTGGTGTTTTTTAAGACCGCAGGCTAAACTGAAGTCGTTATTGGCAGTGGACTGGAATACCATGTGATTGTCAGGTGAATATACATTTAAAAACATGGCCTCATCAATCTGTAATGCCTAACACAACCCCCGCTCACCCCCAGGAGCTTGCAGTAGCAGAGTTCACGTACCTGAGGAGTGTATTATACATGAAGACTTTTTGGTTCTGTTTTTATTTTTTTTATATATATACATGCATCTATGGTAACCTGATATGTATTGATATTATAGTGGTGCTGGAGAATCGAAGCCTGTCTTTTCAAACATGCTTTTTTGTACAGTGAATTGCCTGTATGTGTCATCTTTGACCCTTTCAGCAGTCTTTGGGCAATTCTGC
This sequence comes from Ctenopharyngodon idella, assembly GCF_019924925.1. Classification (NCBI taxonomy): domain Eukaryota; kingdom Metazoa; phylum Chordata; class Actinopteri; order Cypriniformes; family Xenocyprididae; genus Ctenopharyngodon; species Ctenopharyngodon idella. The sequence goes on along the minus strand of NC_067230.1, from coordinate 6,448,451 downwards.
CACACAAACACACATAGGCCTCATTCATGACACAGAACATGATACATTTCTACATGCATAGTTCACTAAACTATCATTACATGCATTATTGAATCAAATGCTACAATTTACAGTTATTTTGCAAAGGATTTGCACAAGACATGCTCCGGTAATAAAATTCTAGCCAATGAGAATTATTTTAGCTATGGCCGATTAACTGATAAATGGCACATAATAAACTACAAAAACACTAAAAACTATATTCTATTTTTTAATCAGTGGTTCTCGACCAATGGACTTCAGCAAACTTCCAAATATATCATTTTAGAATCAGGCAAAACAATTAAAATAAACTTAAAGATTATTTTAATTCACCCCCTCAACAGTTTGCTTTTCTTTAAAGTCTTAAACCCTGGATGTACGAGGAAAACTAATTTTAAAAGTGCTTTTTCTAGATCTGGAAAACTCATTAAATTTAATAACATATTATATGGTACAGATATAGTGTGGCTCGCTAGTTTGCGCAATCATTATTCACTCAAGTCTTACAGGTTGGGCAAAATATGTAATTTTTCTCCATTAAACATTTTCAGTGATCTTTTATTACAAAGTCTGGAACCAAACCCTTCAGAACGCACAACAACAAAATATCCGATTTGTACATGACCTTTTTTACAAAATCAAATCCAATGCAACTGTTAACACTTTTCAATAGGAGTTAATAGCTGTGTGATCCATTTCATTCTTTTCCTGGTAGTGGTATCTGTAGTCTCTTCAAGGCATTGGTGAAGTATTTAGGAAGGGGGCAGGACACCGTAATGTCGCCATGACCTTTGACCCGTGGCAGAACGATCCTTCGGGAGTGCAGGTGAAGAGGGAGATATCGTGTTTTACTCTGCACCAAGCCCAGCCGTCGCAGTGTGCCCTCTGGCAGCTTCTGTAATCCGAAATATGAGACCCACATGTGGTCAGTCTTCAAACGTGACAATGAGTCATGTCTCAAGAAAACACTACACCACCTTGATTATTCATTATTAAACACAACGCTTACGATGTTCATATAAATCATTTTTAATCTGGAAATACACTACCATTTAAAAGTTTAGGATCAGTAAGTTTTTTTTTTTGTAATAACTGAATTAAAGGGATAGTTCAGGTCTCGTAACCCTCAAGTTGTTCTAAACCTGTACAAGTTTCTTTGTTCTGTTGAACACAAAAGAAGATATTTTGAAGAATGTTGGTACCTAAACAGTTGCTGGACCCCACTGACTTTCATAGTATGAAAAATATACTACGAAAGTCATTGGAGATCAGAAACTGTTTGGTTTCTTCAAAACATTCTTCAAAATATCTTCTTTTGTGTTCAACAGAACAAAGAAACTCGAGACACATTTAGAACAACTTGAGTAAATGATGATGTGAACTGTCTCTTTAAATTAAAAAGGACAGTAAAGGCATTTATAAATGTTACAAAATATTTCAAATAAATGATGTTGTTTGGAAATTTCTATTCAAACAATCCTGTAAAAATATCATAGTTTCCACAAAAATATTAAGCAGCAAAACTGTTTTCAACATTGATTAATAAGAAATCTTGAGCACCAAATCAGCATATTAGAATGATTTCTGAAGGATCATGTGACACTGAAGACTAGAGTAATGATGCTGAAAATTCAGATTTGCCATGGCAAGAAGAAATGACATTTTAAAATATATTACAAAGAAAATAGTTATGTAAAATGTAATAATATTTCACATCATCATTCAAGGAACCAGCACTTGCTCGAACATTGTCCTATTTATCATACCTGGGGTGCTAGTTTGTTCCAGTGAGCATATTTATGGTCTCCGAGAATGGGGCAGGTCAAAGCAAGAGCCATGTGTACTCGAAGTTGGTTTTTTACACCTAAAACAAACATTATAAGTGGTTCTGGTCATCATATGCTTACATTCCTTCATTTAATAAATAAAAAAACAAGTTACATTTATGATAATTAGGAAGTATAAGGCACAATTAGGAATAATGCTCTGAGTCGGGTATGCTTTTCAAATGTCATGGTCAGTCAGTACCTGTGACAGGCTGTAGTTCCACCAAGCTGCAGCCACTGGTGCTGTCCAGAACCCGATACTGTGTGACTGCATTTTGTGCCTGCCGATTAGCTCTCACCCTGGTCACTCCATCTCCCTCCTCATTCACTTTGAACAATGGGCTCAGACCCATCTGAGCAGAATAAACATTATTCTTCACATTAATTCTAGTAATGTAAGAAAGCTGGAGAACATCCTATTCTTAAAGTCAACAAGTCAACTATTTTCTAAATGAATCATATTGATTTTATTGTGAAGAATTCATCTATGCATGTTTCGTTTTTTGACCTCATAATGTTTATTCAAAATGTAAATATGTCAGACTTTTCTCTGGTGTTGTATGTTGGACTTCTCCAATCATTAAGTCCGCTTAAACCCTGCCCCTTTCTTACAATAGAGTGAAACAGTCAGGTTCCGACTGCATTCAGTTTCTCCATAGGGAAACTGATTTTTAACAATAACTTGTAAACTAGTGTCGTCAAAAGTACTGACCGCGATACCAAGTCGATACTGAAATTTTAAAAATAGCGGATTCGTAAACACCTCTGATTGTCACAGACATATCGGATGAGTGCGTGAACACAATGGCCAATCAGAGGCGTTTACGAATCTGCTCAACAGCGCTCAAACCGTCACATTTTTAAAATGTCAGTACCGACTTGTTATCGCGGCCAGTACTTTTGACAACACTATTGTAAACATTTAGACCTACTGCGAGTTCAGAGGTTGTTAATTCATGATATATGCTTTTATTTATGACATCTGTATGCATTATTTCAACTTATTTTAAAAATAAGTGTTTAACAATTTGTGGAGAAAAACTGCATTACCCATGATGCTGTACAGAAAATTACTCCAATCAGAGAATTGCAACAAGCAAACCCTGCTCTTTAGCTCCGCCCACTCCCATGAACCACCACAAATCAAGTCGTAATCGAGTCGGTCTCTCTATGGTCTCAAAATACTTAAATATTTTAATATATTTTGCAATGAACTTAAAATATATTATTTTTATAAACATAATCAACAACTTTAAATAAATAGTTTTATATTTCTCCATTGTTTTTAATTTTGATTATGTTATTCACAATGCTTTATGGAATTGTAATTCTTTCCCTACTGAAGCCGTCAAGTACACAGTCTTGTACCTTTGTATTTTAATCTGATTTTCAAATACTTTTTTGCTTCATGTAAAACTTTGTAATGTTGTGATTCATCTTGTAACTGGGTGGCTTGGTTCTTGGCTTATAACACTTTAACAAAGATTTTTTTTTTTAAAGATGTCTATGGAGAAAATGAATGGAAAAAATACTTTTGAACAAACGCCACTGAATGCACTCTATTGGCTGCAAGCTCAGATTCAGATCTGCCTCCATCCAATCATCATCCAATGGAAAGAACCAAGCCCCGCCCTACATTTAATTATTTTTTCAATACCCGGTTTTACTCTGACGTATGTCACAATACAGAAAAAAAATATTTTCTGTTACTTTATAGCATCTTTATGGCATCTTTTATGAATACAATGTTATATTACCTTAAAATGCGGCTGAGGCCCCATGACCTCCTTCTCTATAATAGGAATGTCAATCACCCCCTCTGATGGAACAGGCACACCTACAGTGACCGCCCTGAACAAAACAATATGTTTAATTTATGTTCAATTGACAGTAAAGAAAAAAATGTTGCACTAGACAAGCACTTGTGGCTTACCACAATGGCTTACTATCAAATTAGCCTTACAAAAACCAATTATTCTAAATTGCATCCAATTAAAGACAAGCAACAAATACAGGTTTTGATGTTTAACTTACAAGAATGTCCTTTCCACTTTGTGTGATCTGATGAGTGTTTGTACATGTTCAGCTGCTTCCTCTGTTTTAGCCAGGATCAAAACTCCAGTAGACTCTTTTTCTAGACTGTGGCACAAATGCAACTGTGATCCTGCCTGCATGCCATCAGTTATCTTTGCCAGCAAAGGCAGACACTCTGCAATGCAGTTTCTGATGCCATCTACATCTATAAGAACGGAGCAGGCAAATGAAGGAATATATTAGTATATCAAATGATCTGTCTTCAACATTGTATTAGCTGATTATATGAAATGTTTTTTTTTTCCCCCTAATATTTTTACATAGAAATAAATGGTGCATAATTTAAAAGTGAATATTATCTAGTACCATAAAATCTCCTCAATATACAAAATATTACAGAATAATTATTAAAAATGTTTTCAAAAAATATTGAAACAAATTATAGTACATTGATTTCATTAAAAAAAAAAAAAAGAATACCAGAGGGTTGTTGATGTCAAATACTCACTATGCAAAGGCACACCATATGGTTTATTTATGGCGATTATGTTTTGGTCTTCATAAAGCATGCTCCTGTAAAGAGCTTTTGCGAGCACACTAGGGTGAATAGACTGTAGCTGCTGAGTGAACTGTTTGAGTTCATTCACTCTGTTCTGTAGAGGTGACACCGGAACCTTTGGAGAGGAACGAAAAAAGACGGAACCTAAATGGTTGCACATAAATTCACTTTAGTCAAAACAGACAATACATGCATAAACAAACGTATCCAACCTCATTTTTGTCATCTGTCCGTTTTTCTTTTTCACTCCGGAGTCTGTTCGCGATATCTGCTGCTTTCAGTCCTGTTTTCCTGTTAGAAGCGACGGTCTCAGTCTTTGAAGCTGTGGCATACGCTCTCATGAGCATCGTATATGTCACCTCACGTGCGTGTCGCATTTTCACAGATCAACAGTTCAAAAGTAACTCCCTTTCTAAAAACCTGCGTCACGAGATCTTACGTTACTCATTGCTATATATGTCAGAATAAAAATGCGAGTATGACAGCTAAAGCCGAGTAATCAGGCGGACACTAAACACATAAGTAAAATCAGATGAGCAAGGAGAAATAATGCACAACAGTTCAAAATAAAAGTCACTAGGCAGCCTAAAATAATACAAAATCAAACAAAAATATATTTTATTTTATTATAACATGTTTTACAGAATAATTATTTACACAATATATATATATATATAAATTTTTTTTTTTTTTTTTACTAAAATCTGCTTAATAGAATAATTCGTTCCATTCTGGTATGTTTTTGATTCATTAAGAAGAAGAGGCTCAAAAGAGTCATTTGTTCTGGAATCGGACTACGCTAGTCGAGCTGTATGATTTTGATTAATTAAAAAAGAATAGTTCGGTGCTGTTTGTTATTTTCAGTTCATGAATCTTTCCTCAGACCAATTTATTATAGAAAAAACAAACATAATGTAAGAGTAAGTTCTAAAATATTATTTACAGTATCAGGTTGGGTTAGATTTTTTTTTTCCAGCTGGACACTTAAGTCACTCACAATTTATGAATGTCATTGCATAAAATACTAAGACATATGTTATTACAGATATTAATCTAAAAAAAAAAAATAGTAGTGGAGGAATGACACAGTTCAAAATAAAAGTAATTGGGCAAATTAAATATAGGCTATTACTGTTACATAAATATATCAAACCAACATGGACATATACGCTATTTTATTCACAAAATGATTTGATTCACAAAAATTGGCTCACAAGAGTCATTCGTTTTGAGAATCAGTCTACACTGGTTCCATGTTTCCGATTCACAAAAAAGAACCACTCATAAATTCATAAAAAACGGAACTGCTTCTGAATGAATTTTCAGCCCTATTTGTCAGTAAGCCATACAAAATGTAGGCTAATATGAACAACAGTATAATTTAATTTGTAAATTAGGCATGCTTTCCTAAAGAGGGCTGAGATGAAAAACAGGACGAATTCCTTTTAAACATTGTCTAGCAGCGCATACAAACAAGTGTATAGTTAATGTTAAAATAAAAAGTGTGTGGTATGTGAAGAAGAAAGAGAATCTATGTGTGCAGAGCATTTGTGCATCTTTGGAGGGAGGGCTGCGCTGAATAATGAATAATGGCTGGGTTTGTGCTCACAGCTGACTGAATTAAACATGAAGCCAACACTAGCAAACTCACAGGTATGTTCTCTCTCTTTTTATACACATAAATAATATCAGATTTAAACATTTTTGTCCCTCAGATGCTCTGACAAAATAAACCCCCCTTGAAACACTTTTTAAAACCACAACAACGCACTTTTTCCTTCAATCAAATCTCAAGCAAAATCTCAAGGAGTAGTAGAAACAGTTCAGGCCTACTATTTGAAATGGCTTTTCGGTAGCTGGTTAGCTTGTCTAAATGAACAGCCTGTCCTGCTGGTTGGGGGTCAGCAGTCGCCTTCAGGGTATCTCATGTCAGCCTGGTGGAATTTGAGCTCGCACAGGCCGCTGGTTTATATGCTCCTATCAGGTCCTCGATGTGTGTGAGTGATAATGTGCCATTTCTTTTCACAAATGGAAGGTTGCATAACTGTTTGTAGAAGAGCAAGACAGATAGATAATGTTCAGACTCTCCATTACAGTAGCAGTACAGTACAGCCTTTTCTTTTACACCAGAGCAGCATTATCATGCAGTTCATCACAGATAACAGATGTTGTCATCCACTTTATACCCTATTAGGGCCACCAGTGATGGGTGAATAATACTAGATAGGTGGTGTGCTGGAACCCATCCCCTGACAGGTGTAATATTAGGCTACACATCTTCCTCAGTTCCGCAGATCGAGTTTCAAACAGGATTCCCCAGGTAAGATGCTTAAGGGGCGTTGATGTCATTGTACGGAAGTGAGTTGGACCACACTGCTGGGCACGGATAGCAGTGCCACTGAAGACAATAGGAGGACACTGTGGGAGTTTCAACAGGAATTCGGACTGAGCTGGAGCATCACCGGCACTTGGGATGTCGCATCAGACTGGTATCCATGGTAAGCACGAAGAAATCTTTATTTAAATACCCTGTAGCCCATATGGATTTATAGTATTTGAGTAAAACCACTATATTTTTACTCTTCTCCTTTTAGTGAAAGGGAAGCATGATTTTGTAATATAAACTATGAAGATACACAATAAAGGCAAAATGAAAGATGTTTACCTGTAAAAGCTCCAGATAAAAAATAAAAATAAAAAAAAAATAGTGCATCAAAACCTTGCATTAACTTTCTCAGATTTCCATGGAGTCTATGTGCAAATATATATCTACATTTGTAGTAAAAAGGGAATTATCTTTTAAAAAAGATTTTTTGTTTTTTTTGTTTTGAGTAGGAAAATTGCTTTACTCTTGGTTTTAGCAAACAAACATTTAGTATATATATATATATATATATAGTTATTCAGAGGTATTTATAGTTATAGAGGTTTGAAATAGAGTGATGATATTAGACTTTGTTTTATGTGAATGATGATGGGAGGTAATTTAAGCTTACGGGCGGAAGCGCCGCTCCTCATCCATCTCACCTGCACCTACATCATTTATGAGTCCTGATGCCCCGTTACCATGGTGAGGCCAAGAATGAGGCACAGGCCGCACAGTGTGGAAGCAGTGTAAAATTTCCTTTGTTTCAGTCAATTTTCTTTTTTAAACTAAGTGCTAATGTAAGAATTTATAATATGAAATATGATGGGATGGTCACTTCAGTATTATAATATGACATATGACAGAATTATTCTGTTTTAACCACTGTATATTTTCTCTGTTGTATTGTCATACCTCTCTGCTGAAACAAGCAACTCCAGACTTGAGAGAGTTCCTCGTGAAGGCGAGAAGAGGAGCTGTCAGAGCCATGAAGATTGTTATAAGGAGCGGTGAGTAGGAGCATGTGTTTGTGAGAACTTCTGTATGTATATTCAATATTGATATTTCAATACACTGAGGATGGTTTGGTTTGAGCATAAAGATTGAGGGAGCTTTTGATTAGTTTAGTGCTATTTGCACTTTCCAATCATGAATCAATTTGTACAAAAAAAACAAAAAAATACTGTAGAATTCATCAAGTTATGATATTATTTAGAGTACCACAGGTTGGTCACTTTAGATATCATATAGTTGCCTCAAAAATAGATTTAAATTTAATTTAAATGCATTAGATAAAATATAAAACTATATCTACAAGCAACAAATTATGCTAGACATTTGATTTACATTTTTAAGTCTTTTTTGCAAGGTCATTTTAGTGGATGTATGAAGTTAGTACCCTTGTGAAAAACAAAATGTTGAAATGACATATATAAGTTAATATATTTTAAATGTTCTAAATTGCAACTTCATCAGACAATAGAAGTCATTATAGAAGTCATTAAATTACATGTACATATAAAGATGTACTTAGTCCCAGTGCCAGCCCTAGACTTCTGGGGGATCTAAGCAAAATTTTGTCAGGAGGCCCCTGTCAGCGTGTTCATACAAACTTCCAAAATGACTTAATCTGTTCTTTTAGAGTAGTTTCACTGTCAATAAATCTTTTAAAATTATAAATCATGTTTTTTTACAGTTGCAAGAGAAAGTATGTGAACCACTTGCAGAATCTGTGAAAATGTTAATAATTTTAACAAAATAAGGGAGATAATACAAAATGCATGTTATTTTTTATTTAGTACTGTCCTGAGTAAGATATTTTACATAAAAGATGTTTACATATAATCCACAAGACAAAAAAAAATAGCTGAATTTATTAAAATAACCCCATTCATAAGTATGTGAACCGTTGATTCTTAATACTGTGTGTGGTTACCTGGATGATCTACGACTGTTTTTTTTGTTGTGTGATGGTTGTTCATGAGTCCTTTGTTTGTTCTGAGCAGTTAAACTGAGCTCTGTTCTTCAGAAAAATCCTCCAGGTCCTGCAGATTCTTCAGTTTTCCAGCATTTTTTGCATATTTGAACCCTTTCCAGCAGTGACTGAATGATTTTGAGATCCGTCTTTTCACACTGAGGACAACTGAGGGACTCAAACACAACTTTTAAAAAAGGTTCGAACATTCACTGATGCTCCAGAAAGAAACACGATGCATTAAGAGCCGGGGGGTGAAAACATTTGGAATTTGAAGATCAAGGTAAATTGTATTTAATTTGTCTTCCGGGAAACACGCAAGTATTTTCTGTTGCTTCCGAAGGGCAGTACTAAATGAAAAAAAAAATGATATTCAAGCGAAATAAGAAAAATTTGGACCTCTTCATCCTGTTCAAAAGTTTTCACCTCTTAATGCATTGTGTTTCCTTCTAAAGCATCAGTGAATGTTTGAACCTTTTTTAATAGTTGTGTTTGAGTCCCTCAGTTGTCCTCCATGTGAAAAGACGGATCTCAAAATCATTCAGTCACTGTTGTAAAGGGTTCAAATATGCAGAAGATGCTGGAAAACTGAACAGAGCTCAGTTTAACTGCTCAGAATAAACAAGGGACTCATGAACAACCATCACAAAACAAAAAAAAAAAAAACAGTCGTAGATCATCCAGGTAACCACACACAGTATTAAGAATCAATGGTTCACAAACTTTTGAACTGGGTCATTTTAATAAATTCAGCTATTTTTTTGTCATATGGATTATATGTAAACATCTTTTATGTAAAATATCTTTCTCAGGACAGTACGAAATAAAAAATAACATGCATTTTGTATGATCTCTCTTATTTTGCACATTTTCACAGATTCTGCAAGTGGTTCACATACTTTTTCTTGCAACTGTATATAATAAAAAAATTTACAAACAATAGGACAAATACAAAAGAAAAAAGATACAAATTAAATAAAAATGTGGCCTACTGAAAATAATAGCCTGCCTACTATATAGAAATTGAATAAAGTAATCAAATGCAAAAAACAAACAAACATATGAATTAAATATACATTGATTGAAGTTACTAAAGTTATTCAGTGAAGAGCAGTGAATGATTCTTTCGTTTTCTTTTGTTGTTTGATTAACATTAATTGACAGACAAAGCAGCAGGTTTTTTAGACTGCTGTCACTTTAAAAAATGAATGCACCGATCTAATATACAAGCATTCGATTACTTTTTTTTTTTTTTTTAGTTTTGTCCGCTTAATCGCATACCCCGCCTATACTTGACTTGTCTGTGTTTCACTCTGTCTTGGATCACATGCACAGAAAGCCACCTGGGGAGCCATATTCTTTCACAGCTAAATACACTTTCAACTCTTTTTTAGTATCGAGCACTTCCGACAGGAGACTCTATATTACGACAGTCACTTTACATGATTTGACTGATTTGGATGTTATGTGAGAAGGGTGACAGCACACCGCTTTAAAGGAACGGAATGCAGTATTGTGTTTTCTTAATCGTTGGAAGCCAAGATCAAAAATGAAACTAAACTTCGATTAATTACACAGCCCTAGTCATTAAATCATCTTTGAGAGCAAGGGGGCCCCCTAGTGGTTCGGGGGGAAACAGAAGTTGCAATAGTCTTTTCTTTCCTATTGTGACGTTTATATGAGTGAAACAGCTTCTCAAACAAGAAAAAATGTGGGACAGGACTTGATTTTGTCCATCAGGAATTGATTGGATCATTGGGTGGTTGTGGTTTGCTATTGGTCGATCTCATGTTTGTCTCATGTTACTCCAGTAAACACATCATCCGAAAAGAGAAGACTGCAAGTAGGAGGGGAAGTTATTTTGATTAAAGATTACGAGGGCACATGATTTAATGATGTGCATGATAAATAATTTATGAAAAAAGAAAAGCAAGAATTGTTGGTTTTGATTTCATTGTGATTTCATTTTAAAGTGCAATTAAGTGCCCGGAAACAATACATTCAGTTCACACTTAGGCCTAAGTATTTTTTCTGTGATAAGTACTCTTTTTAAAAAGTATACATAAGTGTACTTCTTTTTCACAAGGGTACCACACAAGTTCACATGGGTGTTCATCGTTTAGGTTTTGTTTTATCATTTAAAACCAAACAATAATATAAAAATTACATATATTATTTTTAAGAGTAACAACTTGTACCTTAACAAATATATTTTAGTCACTTGCTGACCCTAAATAATGTCAAGTAAAAGGTGAAGATAAATTGGAATGTGGAATGTTACACATGCAGTGTGTGATAGCAGTGGCACCATGCTGTTTTTGGACCCAGACTGATAGTCAGTGCATTTATCTGGGGCTACTGCAAGTAGTCAAGGTGTGTGTTATGAGGTGTGTATGTGTGTGTATCTGTCTGTGTGTGTTTCAGAGCAGCTGGTGTTGGGAGCGTACAGAGAGGTTTCTCAGAGCTGGGATCAGGACTATGACGCATGTGTCCTGCCCATGCTGGACGGCCTAGAACCCTGTTATATCCTTTACCGCCTTGACTCACAGAACCAGCTGGGATATGAGTGGCTGTTTATCTCCTGGTCACCAGACCAGTCACCAGTAAGTAGGAAACACATGATAAAGTGAAATGTACGCTCAATACAAACTCACACCCTCTCAGTCTATAAATAATGTTCCCTTTAGCCCCTTGGGGAAAAATACCGTGAATTATCCTTCTGAATGACAACACCCATTCATTCTACACCACACAGGTGAGGTTAAAGATGGTGTATGCTGCTACCCGAGCCACACTGAAGAAAGAGTTCGGAGGAAGTCACATAACTGATGAACTGTTTGGAACAGTCCAGGTGTGTAAATGGGTTTATTTAGCATGAATTTATTTTATAATTTTACCTGTATATTATAAACTAGTTATCAAGAGTGCTTCAAACACAACAGCTGAGAGAGTGATCAGTGATGGTATATTTGACTGAATCCCTCTCCTTTTTTTAATTCCATTCCAATCAATCTCTCTGTTTTTTCCCTTTTTGGAAAGTCATGGAAAAGTTATCATGGATTTTTTCATTTCCTTTTGGTAATGCAAAAATCATATCTTCTGAGTATCTGATTACTGAAATTCCGCAATTGACCAATCAGAATCAAGTATTCCAGAGAGTCCATCATTATGTTAATATTATCTAATAATGTGTTTTCCTGACATATTACACTACCGGTCAAAAGTTCTTGAACGGTAAGATGTTTTTAATGTTTTTAAAAGTCTCTTCTGCTCACCAAGGTTTCATTTATTTGATTCTTTCCATTCCACAAATGATTCTTTACAGTGGAAAATGTTACTTCAGAATATTAAAATGTTCTTCACACTAAGAAAAATGGTTTTTTTAAGAACTGACAGGTTCTTTGGAGAACCCAAAAATGGTTCTTCTATGGCATCATTGTGAAAAACAAAAACAAAAAAAACTTTTGGATCCTTTATTTAAGAGTTTAGATGTTTTAGATGTTTAGATTCTTTTTTGCTGGGTTAACAACAGTAAACCCACTATGAGCAAATGTTTTCTGTTCACTCACCTTTGTTCAGGTTCCTTCAGTTCACATGTTAAGAAGTGTGATGATGTGTCATCTAAGCACTATTTACTGTTCTGACCTACAGGAAGACATCTGTTTCCAAGGTTATCTACGGCATCTGTCCTCCTCCTCCAGCCCGGCCCCCCTCACCACTGCTGAGCAACAACTCCATCAGATTAAAATAACAGAGGTGAGGAAGGCCCAAAATGTGTAAATCACTGCATACCAAAACTGAATATCTTACAGTTTGTCTGACTTTAATGTCTAATAAATTAATGTATTTCTTAACAATGCACCTAACAGGACAAAGTAGCACGGGTAAGTGTCCTGTGATTCATTTTGTTTTCAAGTGTGCGAGTACTAAGTGGATTTACACTAAACTTTTGTACTTTTCTGTTAAGGACGAGCGAAGACGAGTTGCCACCGTGAGTGGACAAGCAAAGGTAGCCTCAGCTCTCTATTCACATTAAAAATATAATTAGAAATATTAATGTTACAGAGTAAAAAATATATATATATATATATGTGTCTCTGATACAGACAGAGATCAGCGTGGAGAGTAAAAATCCGACTTTACAGGGTTTGGCGTTCCCATTGCAAGAGGAGGCTAAACATGCTTTACAGCAACTTAAACACAAACGCATCAATTACATTCAACTAGTAAGTCCCACACACATACACTATACATACATGTATTTTTAAATGTAGGTTCAAAACAAAATATTCAGACTGCCACTTGTACTTTTAACAGTAGAGGATGCACTGAATAACCACATATAAAGATACGCATTATGCATTCAAATAAATTGCTTTTCATTGAATAGCCTGTTTATTTTGCGGGTTTTTAAAACAGAATTCTCTGCATAATATTACATTTCTGTATAAATTAGGAAACAATACAACTAAATTCAAAATATGCATAATGCAGTAAACATACGGGATACTAGCATTCAAAAGTTTGGTGTTGGTAAGATTTTTAAAATGTTTTTAAATAAAAGTCTCTTATGCTCAACGAGGCTGCATTTACTTGATCAAAAATATAGTAATATTTTAAAATATTATTACAATTTAAAATAACTGTTTTCTATTTTAATATATTTTAAAATGTAATTTATTCCTGTGATGTCAAAGCTGATTTTTAGCATTCTTCAGTGTCACATGATCCTTTAGAAATCATTCGAATATGCTGATTTGGTGCTTAAAAAACATTTCTTATTATCAATGTTGAAAACTTACTGATCCCAAACTTTTGAATGGTAGTGTACATATTTACATTACCACATAGAATATTATGCCTGCTGCACTTCTTATCATCTACATAATCCCAATCACAAAGCACTTTTTGTATCATCTTTAAGAGGCTGGACACCGAACGAGAGACAATTGAGCTGGTCCACACTAGTCTACAGAGACCAAAGAGCTGCCAAGCAGAATCCCCACTGATGCCCCACGATACCACTTCTTCCTGTACAAACACACCCATCAAGGACAGCCACTGGAAGCTGTAGGTTAGTGTCAAAATATTAATAATCTATTTTCTGACCATATCACAATAAGCTGAGTTTCAGGTTTCTATATGATTAGTAATGATGTTTCTACAAAGCTAATGTTTGTCATGTTTGTGCTTGAATATGTGGACCAGTTTTCATCTACTCCATGCCTGGGTACAGTTGTAGCATCAAAGAAAGGATGCTCTACTCCAGCTGTAAGAATCGACTACTGGATGAGGTAGAGAGAGACTATCATATAGAGATCGCCAAAAAGGTACAGTAACAACAACAAATGGTCCTGATACTGTACAGTATGTTTTTCAAGTTAGCTGTTGAAAATCCAATATCCTATATTTCCATTGAAAAGTCATACTTTACTCCTATATATATATATATATATATATATATATATATATATATATATATATGCATGCGTGTGTGTGTGTGTATAATATACATATACAGTACTGTGCAACAGTCTTAGGCCACCATCAGCTTTGTTGTTTTAGCAATGTTTTAATGACCATCCATATTTATTTTTCAGTCTCTTTATTACAATACAAACAGAAAATACAGGAAATATGTATACAAATTGTAAAAAAAATTCTGAACTAAACTGTTTTTTTTGTTTGTTTTTTAAATCAGTATTTAGTGTGACCTCCTATTCCATTTTGCTCAAAAAAGAAATTCTGAGAAACTTCTCATCAGATTTTGAAAGTTTTCCAGTCCTTTCCCGTCTTATTTAGGTTTAAGAGAGCCGATTCCTGCTATTGCTCAAGTGTAACGGGAGGTCAATAAATATTTGCCACTTTAGCTTATAAAAGCTGTTTTTTCCCCAATTTTTTTCTGTTTTTTTTTTTTATACTGCATACAAATTTACTGTATTTTCTGTTCATATTCTAATAAAAAGACTGAGAAATAATTATATATGGTCATTATATCATTGCTAAAACAACATCTAAGACTTTTGCTCTTAGATGTTATATATATATTGTACTGTTATATATATATATAGACTGTATATATATTGCTGTATATATATATATATATATATACAGTATATATATATATATATATATATATATAATATATGTGTGTGTGTGTGTGTGTGTACATCGTCAATTAAAAATAAACTGTATAATCAGCTATATAAGTAAAATCACAGTACCTTGAACTTTACTTTTATTAGGAAATTGCAATTGGCCACAACTGGTTATTTATCCTAGACTCAAGTGTGAACATATTTAATTCAAACATGATCCGTCTATAAACATCTTTATTGTGTCAACATCAAATAAGAATATAATGACCTGAATATAGCGGCTGAATTTACAGTTTAACAATTTCCGTTAACACATTTCAGGATATTGGTTTCAAACTGAACATATGGTACGCCTTTCAAAGAGAGAACGTGATGTGTGTGTGATTAAACACGTTACTCTGCACAGTTTGTGCTTGAGATTCCTTAATGAGAACCACCCCTACTTTCATCCATCAAAAGCTTAAAAAAAGTTACCTTTAAATACTTAAGAACACTTAAATGTGACTGCTTATGTGTATGTTATTGGTTACATACATTAAATTTTAATAAAGTAAAACCTAAATTAGTGAATATATGCTATTAGAATATATACTATTGTTCAAAATCATACTGATATGTTGATTTGGTGCCCAGGAAACATTTGTTATTATTATCAATGTTAAAAACTGTTTTGCTGCTTAATATTTTAAACCATGATACATTTTTTTTTCAGGATTCTGTGATGAATAGACAGTTCAAATGAACAGCATTTATTTGAAATAGATATATTTTGTAACATTATAATGTCGTTACTGTCATTTTGATAAATTTAATGCATCCTTGCTGAATAGAAGTATTTATTTATTAAAAAAAAAAATCTTACTGACCCCAAACTTTTGAAAGGAAGTGTAACTTCATAGAGCGTAACTTTTTGACATTTGCTTCTAATCAAATGCATATATTCATGCTTATTTCAGTTAATTTATTTATGTGTCATGTGTGTAGATGGAGATTGATAGTGGAGAGGGGCTGACGGAGGATTTCCTGTATGAAGAGGTGTACCCGAAGCAGCACGCTTTGAAACAAGCCTTCACCAAGCCAAAGGGCCCTACAGGGAAACGAGGGAACAAGCGTCTAATCAAAGGAGCAGGAGAGAATGGAGATGAGAGCTAGAATCATACTGTCAACAAATGTAAAATGACACCGGATACACATTTAATTTCACCCTCGATGGTCTGTAGCCTATTTCTTGTCTGAGCTTTCCATTTCATTGTTAGTATTATTTTTTTATGTTAGATTTTAACTAATCTTCTTTCACTCTGAAACACATTCTCACACGGTTTTCAAGGCCACATAAATGTGTTGTTTAGGTGATGATTTTTATGCTATAATTAAAATAAAATCTATTAGTCTGTCTTATTAAATCTCAGTTATTGTTTTACTATGGAACAGCATTTTGTTTACACCTTTTTTTTTTGGTAAAGCACATTTTGACTGCTGAAAAGAAAATCGTATTTAACAAAACCTTGCTAAGATATCTGAACCGGTAATCAAAAACCATTAGTTAACTGCAGTTATATATATATATATATATATATACAGTCAAACCAAAAATTATTCAGATATTTTTGATTATTTTTACTAGTGGGTGCAGGACACTATAGTTCATATATGTGAGGATAGCAAAATAAAGTAAGCTGTGTCATATTATACCCAAAAATTCTTCATACAGTGGACTACCAGTAAAACTGATAAAAATTTGGAACCCAAAATTATTCAGACACTTTGACCTGACCATGTTTTGCTTAAGTGTTATCTGACATAATTAAGATTTCTGACACAGTTTAACTCTGAGATCTTGTCATGTTTTATTACCATTTTTTTAAACTATAGTGAATAAACTGAATTAATGAATGAAATGTTCAAGGTGTCTGAATACATTTTGGTTTGACTGTGTATATATATATATATATATATATATATAGAGAGAGAGAGAGAGAGAGAGAGAGAGAGAGCACATAATAAACAATTTTGGGGGCTTAAAATATTACTGGGATTTTATTTATTAGCCTATTTTTTATTTTATTAATACAATTTTATTTATTATTTATTATAAACATTTTTCCATTGTTTTTTTTTTTATGGGTATGACTATTAAAGGGTTAACTCAAGCGCTGATCCAAGGCCTGATTAGTTACCAGGATGTTAGATGTTATTAACTATGTGACTAACATTCTGGCAATACACATTTTCTGGAATTAGACTTACCTTGCACTGCGCTTACCTTGCAGTCACCTCCCGTCACAGCCCTTGCTATATCTCAGAGATCTCTCTGTCCATGCTGCTGGCGCAGAGGTCAATTTCAGCGACTGTTTCAGCATTCCTGGAAAGCTGTGTACTGGGAAAGTCATCCGCAGCTGAAACCGGCCCGGGCGCTTCGTCAACGGCACTCTGCAGCCAATGGAAGCGCAGCGCCCGATGATGAGGCCGCGAGCGCTGAGATGTAGCGCAGTTCTTGGAATGAGATTCCTAGAACGCGCGTCAACTCATAAAACGGCCAAACGTGAGGCAAAGGCGTTTCTTACTGCTCTTATTTCAGGAAAATAATAATCCACCAAACCAAACGACCTTTTACTCTTATTAAATTACTATAAAGCTGTTTTGTTATTCTTCGTCAATCTCGCCCTCATTTCGCTTCGCGCTTCCCTGGAGAATATTTGGCAAAGAAGGCTCGTCCGGGATAGACAACATTAGGGAATATCCCTTATGTAAAATGTTTAGGTTTTAACGAGATTTCCTCGGTTTGTGGCGCTTTGTCGCCATTATAGCACTGCTGAAACAATGTCAGCAGCTTTGGCACACGACCGGACTTGGATTCGCGTGAATTTTACCGCCTGTAAATCTTCAAACTGTCATCTTCCATTCTGCTGTTTGTTGGTGACCTACCGAAGGTGACGATTTTATGCCCACAAAGGTAAGATATCTATATATTTGTCTTATTGAAAATCTTTTTAGTTTCTTAGAAACTGAAGTGGCCAGACCTGTTTGATGGGTTCATTAGTTTGTGATGAACTGAGGAGTGGTTACATTTAGCTATGCAATAATTAATTCTTGTTGAACACATCTTGTTAAAATCATCGTGTGAAAATTTCTGCCGCTGCTTATGATGTTTCGAAATTGAACATCTCATCTAAATGCCTTTTTAAACAAATTTAAATAGGCTAAACGTAGGTATACATTTCTCTGACAGGCACATAATTTAGCTTTTATTTTGTTATTAATGAAATACATTTTTAAATGTATTTTTGAAAATGTGTTAAATTGTGGTTCTGCTGTTTTCCAACACCATCATTCTAGAATTTTAATCTGATTTATAACATTTTATAGACTTAATAACATGCCTGTGATTATATTTTACAGTTTGTGTAAATATAAATTCTTTAAAAAAATTACAACTTAGTGTCTATAAAAGAAAACAATTCAATATTTTGAGAAACAATCCGTTATCTCAATCCCTAAAAGCTGTTTGTAAATTCTGTTGCTCTCATTTACAGAGAAAGCCACATGTACTCTTTTTCTAAATGTCACCTTATCCAGTCTTCTCAGAAATGAGTGTTTAAATATGTTGACTTAACCACTGATGTCATAATTATTTATCATATACTTGTTAAGAAAGGACAGATTTTGACTCATTGAGTCAGATGTTGAAACAGAAATAAAAACATTATCATTCCTATAACATATCGATCTGATTTACTGATTGTGACTTGTTGTCTTGTAAGATCTGTTGTTTACCCTGCTGCTTTCCACTGAAATTCTTGCCACATGGTGTAAATAGCATTTGAGTGCATTCTCTTGTTCTTGGCAAACTGTACTTCCTTTGTTTGTTCATACTTTGAGTTCAGTTGAAATTATAAATGACAAAAGACTGATATAGAAAGAACAGCACAACACTTTTTAACCTTTGAACTTTTAGCTCTGCTATCTCCTCTCATGTCATTTTGACATGTAGAAAAATATTTGTTGATTACATATCAAGATGTGTTTTTTATTCCATATGAAGAAACCTTCAGGAATGGTTGCAAGGGGTACAGGTGCTCAAAATGAGAGGGACGGATCAGAAGTTCAACAAATCCAGCAGTCCCAAGCAGCTCCCTACTCTTGGGCCCCAGCTGAGGACTTGCGTTTCATCACCACCACCTTTCAGCACCTACACACCTCAGGTACACCTATAGTCTTAAAAAGCGACCTGCAGACACTACGAATATATAAAGAGAACAATCAATCAGTTTTGTATATATTTTATAAGACATACTTCATAATCCTCATTGCATCTGTCCAGTGTCAGCAACTATCAGGTCAAATTCCTTCCATCTTAACTGGCCAATAAAAACCTAATCAGTTTCTGATTTAGAACAAACATGACAAAACAAAATAATGTACAGTTTCAAAAGATCATAATCGTTTTATTTTATTTTTTTTTTAAGAATAAATGTATGATGAAGGTTCTTACATGTATATAGCAACAGTTTATCTCTGTTCTGATAAATTATTAATAAATAAAACAAATAATTTAATTATTATTGTCAAATTATTATTATTATAATTTATAATAGTTTTACAATTTGTAATAATAGTTTAATTATGTGTTATTTTTTCTAAATTAATATGATTTATTATTTATTAAAAAATCATATATTTTAAAATGTAATTTATTCCTGTGATGGCAAAGCTGAATTTTCAGCATCAATACTCCAGTCTTCAGTGTCACATGATCTTTCAGAAATCATTCTAATATGCTACTTTTGTGCCCAAGAAACATTTATTATTATTATCAATGATGAAAAACTATGGCGCCCTTAAAGGGACATAGTGAAGAAAAAAAAAAATGAGACGGGAGGAAAAATAATTAGTCAATGCTTTTGTGTTCTCTCACACATGTTTTGCATTTCACTCTCAAAGAACACAAACCTTTTGCAAGTGAAAGCAAATGTTTTTGTGAGCGAACACAAAGTTTCTCGAAGGAACGCAAACATTTTGCGAGTGAACGCAAAGTTTCTCGAGGGACGCAAACATTTTGTGAGCGAACGCAAAGTTTCTCGGGGGACGCAAACATTTTGTGAGCGAACGCAAAGTTTCTCGGGGGAACGCAAACATTTTGTGAGCGAACGCAAAGTTTCTCAGGGGAACGCAAACAATTTCCGAGCGAATGCAAAGGTTTTGGGGGAACGCAAACATTTTGTGAGAAAACACAAAGTTTCTCGAAGGAACTCAAACTTTTTGCAAGTGAACGTAAAGTTTCTTGGGGGAACGCAAACAATTTGTGAGCGAACACAAAGTTTCTCGGGGGAACGCAAACATTTTGTGAGCGAACACAAAGTTTCTTGGGGGAATGTAAACATTTTGTGAGTAAACGCAAAGTTTTTCGAAGGAACGCAAACATTTTGCAAGTGAACGCGAAGTTTCTCGAAGGAACGCAAACATTTTGTGAGTAAACGCAAAGTTTTTCGATAGGAACGCAAACATTTTGCAAGCGAACGTGAAGTTTCTCGAAGGAACGCAAACATTTTGTGAGTAAACGCAAAGTTTTTCGAAGGAACGCAAACATTTTGCAAGCGAACGCAAAGTTTCTCGAAGGAACGCAAACATTTTGTGAGTAAACGCAAAGTTTTTCGAAGGAACGCAAACATTTTGTGAGTAAACGCAAAGTTTCTCGAAGGAACGCAAACATTTTGCAAGTGAACGTAAAGTTTCTTGGGGGAACGCAAACAATTTGCGAGCGAACACAAAGTTTCTTGGGGGAACGCAAACATTTGCAAGAGAACGTATTACTGTATTTATACTACAGTTTTTTACAATTGCTAACAAGCGTTTACCAATACTTAAAGTACTTTTTCTAAACTCTTAACACAGCAACACACCTACTACATCACACAATTAGCCAAATAGCTAATTTTCAGCCCAAAACCATATTTTGTTAAATAAATACAAACTCTACATTTCAAAATGCTAAA
This sequence comes from Ctenopharyngodon idella, assembly GCF_019924925.1. Classification (NCBI taxonomy): domain Eukaryota; kingdom Metazoa; phylum Chordata; class Actinopteri; order Cypriniformes; family Xenocyprididae; genus Ctenopharyngodon; species Ctenopharyngodon idella. The sequence continues at coordinate 6,427,580 of NC_067230.1, read as the reverse complement.
AACCTTTTTCTACATACACTAACTCTATCAAAACACAGCAAACCTGATTTAAAATCAAGTCGTTCTGTCAAAACACTAGCATTAGTTTAGTAGCACTAGTAGCAGTAGTAACATGAACATATAGTCAAAGCGCAATGACTGTCAAAATACTAACAGTTGATGGCATTACAAAAACTGCATTACTTGTCATGTTTCAATTCTGCCTATAGAATAAAAAAGTAAAAATTGTGACTTTTTTTCTCAGAATTGTGAGATATAAACTAGGAATAGAGAGAAAGAAATCAGAATTGTGAGATAAAAAGTCACAGTTATCTTTTTTGTTTTCTATGCATGGCAGAAATAAGCTTTCATAGGTTCTACATGTGTAAGGGGGAAAAGCATAGAGATGCACAATCCAGCACATATTCTTCCTCCTCTCCCCTAACTCTTCTTCTCCCTTGTCCTGATCCAACTACTCCACTCCTCCTTCAACTATTCCTCTCCCTAGACATTTTTTTCTCTCTCTGCTCCTCTGTGTTGTTTTGCATCCACACTGAACAAAACCAATTCAAAGAGTCCTATTTTACTGTGTGTCCATGTAATGAAAAGAACTTCATCACCTGACTATGCCTCCAACTGAGATTGGAATCTGCTATTTCTCAATATTTCAGTGATCTGCTAATTAAAAACTGCTTATCAATTGTTTCAGTATTTGTTTTATATATTTTTCAATACTTTTGAGCTGCTGTTGTTGCAGAAATATAGGTTTTATATTTAAAGATCGGAACATTAGGTGTTCATTTCTGACATTCTGTGTTTACGCATTTGTAAATAAGATGAGAAAAATCCATGATTTTGGTATTGGGTCAGCTTGTATGAAAAGAAAATGTAAGCATTTTAGAAACATGTTAATTGACTGCATTTTGTGTAAACGACATGAATTGTGTTAATGGTATGGTCACAACAAACGGATGTTGTGCTAATTGTGTTTAGAGTTTTGAAAATGTAACTACAGATTGGACAAATGTTATGTTAGCAATTGAAAAAAACTGTAATAAATAAGTTTCTTTATGTTTTAGGATGGTACTGGGGTGGTATGACAGCCAGTGAGGCAAGGGATGCCCTCAGTGGAACTTCAGAAGGTACTTTCCTTGTGCGTGACAGCAGCCATCCACTCTACCTCTTTACTCTCTCCATAAAGACCAAGAGAGGCCCAACTAATGTCCGCGTAGAATACGACAGTGGTCGATTCCGTCTTGATTCCAGTTTTCCAGCCCGATCTTGCCTGTTGTCCTTTTCTGCTCTTCCTAGTCTTGTGCAGCACTACGCATCCACGAGTCAAGAGGAGGAGAGGAAAGCAGAAGAACGTCACATGGTGTCAAAGGACAATGGCGTCCTGCTGAAGCTCAGGAAGCCTCTCCACAGACCTCAGGCCTTTCCAACATTACAGCACCTTACACGCCTCGTTATAAACAGACACACTGATTCCCATAAACAGCTGCCGTTGCCGCGGCCATTGTTGATTTACTTGCAAGAATACCCCTTTCAGGTTTGAGGACACTTGGGGAGGACACTGGTGCATTTTAGGGGGTCGTTTTTGCAAAGGTGATTTAGCCATGAAGTCGCAAATCTTGGATTGTGGGTCCTCTTATTATTGTCATATGAAGAGATGTGCATTTGTGCAAATTAACAAGGACTACTTTGTGTAGATTTTTAAAAAAATATTTGTAAATATTTCTCTTTTTAGTAAACCAAAATGTTTCTATATCTTTATGTGCTTCCAAGTATTCATGGAGCTCCAACTCTACATACTACCATCACCAGAACATTGAAAAAATAAAATCTCAAAACCAGTACACATAAATAATACTGTATCTTGAGTATACTGAGTAATACTGTGTCTGTGTAATTTCTAACAAAAGTGACAAGTTTGTCAGAAACCATCACAGATGCCCTGGCAATATGGGACATGCTGTCAGTCCATAGGCCTTTATTTGACAGAATACGTTTAACCAGACAACATCATCATTCTAGGAATGAATTTTTTTCCCACACACTCCAAACACACAAATAAAATGTACAATTTAACATGACAACAAAAAATAAATAAAAAGTCTTTGAATGTGTGCAGGACAATGAACAATTCAATTTTCAATTTTACATTTTCAAACACCATACATTTTCCATACTAATAATTTGCATAAACAAGCATGTAATATTTTGATGACATTTGATCATTTTGATGCATTGAGAATAGCATCTTACAAACTAACTTTATTTTTTTCAATAGACTAGGGTTGCCAACTTCAGCAGAAGAAATTTAGGGACACTTCTGGGTTCTTTATAATTAAACAAGGAACACAGAATTTCTTTGCAGCACACATGGTATGTCGAGTGCATGTCTGGAGCTATGTATGTGCTTAAAAAAGTTCCTATTTGACTGAATTAAATGCTCTGAGACACAATCACTATTCTTTTTTACTTACTAACATACATGTCAGTTGTAAAAATACATTATAATGATACACACAGTTTTTGACTTTAGGCCAGTTATAACACTGAATTACAACTGTCCTACTCTAAAAACAGGCTCACAGTCATTTTAAGTGAATAATACTACATGTATTAAAAATAATACATTTTTAATTATATAAATTATAATACGCCTACAATAAAATTTAAAATGCAAGCAACTCACTTGTTATTATATTAAATAATATCAAAATTATGACTTAGAGGTCTGGTTTCACAGATTAGGCCTTAGTTCAATTAGGACATTTAAGTAGCTTTTAGAAATGTGCCTTAGGAAAAAAAATAAATAAAAATAAACTACTGGTGTGCATTTTGTGACAAAACATATTTTTAAGATATGTCAATGCAAGTTGATTTCAGGTAAAACAGCTCAAACATGCAATTTAGTCTGGGCTTAAGCTTTGTCTTTGAAACCAGGGGTTAATGTCATAATTTCGACTTTTCATGTCATAATTTCTTCACAATCATGACATACTAAGTCATAAATTATAACTTAGTATGTCATAATTTAGACTAATTTAGACTTTTTTTTATGTCATAATCAGTGTTTGGGGGCAATTGCATTACAAGAAAGACGATTTGCCTAATCAGATTACTTTTTTCAAGTAGACTAACTAGTAAAGTAATGCATTAATTTTAAATTTACAACAATATCTGAGTTACTTTTTCAAATAAGTAACGCAAGTTACTTTGTTTTTCCATAACTGGCACCTCTCCTGTCCTCATGTTGGGAGAAACCGGGAGAAAGTGAAGAGGTGTTGTGTGCGCTGTGTGAACGTGATGGTTATTGTAGTTCTAGACTAAACGTGGGCATGCATTCACTCATCTCACAGGGAAATGCAAACTGCAAACCTGCAATAAATAATATAAATATGCTTTATGTAATTAATATAACTTTATTAACCAGTATCTCATGCAGACTTTCTATGATCTTTAGTTAAACATCACATTTGTGTTTCATTTTTTTATTGCTGAGGAAAGAGCTTGACCTTTCTCTTCCTGCGTCCTGGCAGCTGCAGCACAGCTGAAAGGATTGTTTGAGCTGCGCCCTCTACTGTACAGACGTGAATTTGCATTTCATTCAAGCTCATTCATTTCACTTTTGGTGTGAAAGGGCCTTTTAAATTTGGCAAAAATAGAACTTTTTTTTTCTTATTAAAAACAATCAAGCAAGCTCAGCCATGGTGAGAAAAAGTAACGCATACTTCCCATAAAAAGTAACTAAGTAGTGCAATTAGATACTTTTTTTTAGGGAGTAAAAAGAATTAGCATACTTTAAAAAAAGTAACTCCAACACTGGTCATAATTATGACATATAATGTCAAAATCGTCTTAGTATGTTATACTTTCGCTTTTTTTTTTGTCATATTTTCGACTTTTAATCTCACTTGTGTCATAATTATGACTATTAACATATGCCATGATTTCGACTGTTTGTCTCATAATTATGATATCACAATTTCCACTTTTTATCTCATAACTATGACTTTTTTTATGCCATAATTATAATTTACCAAAGCAATATTTTTTCTTATGTGTATCCATTCCTTCCATACTGTTCGGTGATAGGCTAGAGAGCGGATGTTGATCGCTGCGCTCTGATGGATTCAGTTCAGTGAAGGATTCGTCAGGTCAGACTGATTCAAACCGGTTAACTCGTCTTTTTGAACTGTTAATTGAAAAATTGCATCATTTGTGCCGTAATTTTTGTTTATTCACTTTCAAATATTTGTTACTAGAATATTTTAAATTATCTGTCAAACGGCTGGAACGCAAGACTCGAGACTTTTATGTTGAAAATAACAGTGTGCGTCAGGTGGATATCAGTTTTTCCTTGTCATAAGGTTGCGCATTTCACTTTGAAGCTCTATGACAATATGGCGGAAGGAGAGGAACCGTAAGTGAAATTTTATACAAAGCTGCTCATAAATCCCTCGTAACAGTGCTTGTAGTTCAATCAACAGGACGCAAGAACGTTAACTTGCGGGTAGCAGAGCATGAATGAACCTTCTTTTATTCTCTCTTTTTAGGGAGAAGAAAAGAAGGAGAATAGAGGAGCTGAATGAGAAGTTAGTGAAATGAAAGATGAAAATTTAGATGTGGCAGCCAGCAGGTTTGCTTTGGGAGGTGTTAATTCTTAATATTAGCTTTATCTATAATCCAGACACTTTTCAGACATTGTTTTAAACAGCTCTCCGCATACACTGTATATAAAATACTATAGAAACTGTCTGAAAGCTAGGTGAAAGATTGCAAAACCTCCAAACACTGCTGTTTGAACACATGCCATAATGTTCTTTCTTAAAATATAACACAAGACACCTTCTTTGTATTAATTATGACACCTAAAGTCAGTGCCAACCAACCCCTAACTTAATTATTGTATATATAATACAATATTTTGTATATTATGTTATGTTGTATATTATGTTTGAATGTGTTTTTAAATTATTAAATAATCTGCGTGATGTGTGTGCTGTGTAGTTAAATATCTATACTTTTTCCACAGCATGGTTGTGGATGGAGGGAGTTGGGATGGCAGTGACTGGCAGGGACGATGGGATCATGTGACAAAGTTCTTAGAGAGAGCTGGACCATTCACTCATCCGGATTTTGAACCCAGCACTGAGGTAAGATGTAAATCATAATATAATATAATATAGATCTTTTATCTATATATCTTTTAGGGAGATAAGAACAAAGTTCAGCTGTAAAGGCATATTATCAGAACAATTAATAATGTTTTTATCTGCCTAGAGTACATTATCGCTGTTTTAAAACTAACAGACAGGCCACAGACTATGCACACTGTACTCCTCACTAAATAAATAAAAAAAAGAAGCTATTTTATACACAATTTTTCCCCCCTGTAAATATCCATGCCTGATAAGACTTTGTTTTGGCTGAGATTATAATAGAGTTATTACATTATTATAATTGCATTGATAAAGATTTATGCTGAAAATGATTATGCACGTGACTTAGGGTCATTTTTCTTCTGTGTAGCTCTTTTTCTCTACATGCAGAACAGTTGATTTTTTTTTTTTTTTTTTTTTTTTTTTGGTTATGCCAAGCTTTAAAATATTATATGAATGCCAAGCTTTAAAAATTGTATGAGGTAGAAACTGCGAGTCAGCATGAAACAGAAGTTGCGACTGTGACATATATCTGAGTGAAACAGCGTCTCGAACAAGATCAGGGTGGGACTTGAATTTGGGTCGTTGTGGCTTGCTGTGATGTCATGTGAGTGACAGGTTGTCCGCCCTTGTGCCAAAAAATACATCATCAGGAAAGAGATGAGATGTCACTGCAAGAGGGAGGGGAAGTTATTTTGATTAAAGATTATGAGAGCACATGATTTTTAAAAAAAATAATGATGTGCACAGATAAATAATTTATAATAAATACTGCAGTATTCCATAAAAAACAAGAATTTTCAATTTTGATTTCATGGTGACTTTAAAAATCCTTATCCTTAATTTATATCCAGTATATCTCAAACAATTAGAAGAGTCATGGGGCCGTTTTCTCAAATACTTGTTGTGGACAATGGAGTCAAAAAGGTTTAGAACCAATGTCATAAAGGACTATAGTTTTTTCCCCCTCTTTTCTTTCAATAAAATGTGCACATCTTCTTCCAGTCTCTCCAGTTTTTGTTGGACACATGCAAAATTCTGGTTATTGGAGCTGGTGGACTTGGATGTGAGCTGCTCAAAGATCTGGTACGGTCCTTCTTGTGCTTCGTTTGTTTCCTGTTTGTTTCTATTCTTGAATGACAGCTGCAATACTCTAGTTGCAAAGAGGCTAATTGCTAATGTGTTTGTCTTATGCTCATATGATACAATTTCATCACCCAGGCCTTGTCAGGGTTTCGACACATTCATGTGGTGGACATGGACACCATTGATGTTTCCAACCTCAACAGACAGTTCCTCTTCAGGTTAATCTTAGTCAGCTAATAGATGCCTTTTTTCAAACCTTTTCTTGCTCTTTTTTTTTTAATAATGTAAATTGCTTGCTCTTGTATCTATAGACCAAAAGATGTAGGCCGACCAAAGGCAGAGGTTGCAGCGGACTTTGTAAATGGCCGGATCCCAGGATGCAATGTTGTCCCGTATCCTTTTCCTGTGGAAATGCTGATATAATTTATTGTTTGATACACTATTATTCAAAAGTTTAGGGGTCAGTGAGATGATTATTATAATTTATAAAATAAATTAATACTTTTATTCAGCAAGGTTGCATTAAATTGATCAAATGACTATTTCAAATAAATGCCGCTCTTTTGAACTTGAATCTGTTTGTCAAAGAATCCTGAAAAAAAACTGTATCATGATTTCCACAAAAAAATATTAAGCAGCACAATGTTTTCAGCATTAATATTAAGAAAAGGTTCTTGTGCACAAAATCAGCATTCCTGAAGGATCATGTGACACTGAAGATTAAGGATGCTGAAAATTCAGCTTTACCATCACAGGAATAAACTACATTTTTAAATATTATAATAGAAAGTTACTGTAAGTTAAGTTTGACTGTATTTTTGATCAAATAAATTCAGCTTTGATGAGCATAAGAGACTTCAAAAATCATTAAAAAAAATCCTACTGACCCCAAACTTTTCAACTTTTCAAGACCCCAAACTTGTTAGTGTATATGTTATATTGATGTGTGTCAAAATATTTGTTTTTCCCTTAATAAGAAATGTAGACATTTTAAAAAAATCCAGGACTTGGATGAGACGTTTTACAAGCGTAATTACCGCCTAACTGTTTTACATTTGTCTAAACTGCTTTTTTTTGGCACTAACATGTGACACAATTGTTTTGCATTGTCAGACTAATTATTATGACACTTTTTTGGACAGTTTTTTATTTTGATATCTGATGTAACTGTCTTTGTTTCTGCATAGAATTTCACATAGTAGTCTGTGGCTTGGACTCTGTTGTTGCCAGAAGATGGATGAATGGCATGCTGGTATGTATTTACTTTAATAAACATTCAACAATTCGTTCATACAAATGTATAGAGACAAAGTCCTCTATATGTCATGTAAATAAAGAGTTCTGTAAGAATTGCTTTTGTGCATTTGGCTTTCTCCTTTTCAGCTATCTCTGCTGATTTATGAAGATGGTGTCCTGGATCCCAGCTCCATTATTCCTCTAATAGATGGTGGCACAGAGGGCTTCAAGGGCAATGCCAGAGTCATTCTTCCGGGCATGACAGCTTGCATTGATTGCACACTGGAGCTTTACCCCCCTCAGGTGCATACTGGGATTTTGTAAGTTGAATTTCAAAAGCCTTTTGTCAATACTTACTTTTTTTTTTTTTTTTTTTTTTGCCCTACACAGATAAACTTCCCAATGTGCACTATAGCCTCTATGCCACGGTTACCTGAACATTGTGTTGAATATGTCCGCATGCTGCTTTGGCCCAAAGACAAGCCATTTGGAGGTACATTAATTCACAGTATCTGCATGGTACCGGGTGTACAACCACAGACCGATATTTTGGTTATACTGCTGCTAAGTATCCTTTTAATATTTCAGATTTTAATGTATTTTCTTCAGATGGTGTGGCGCTAGACGGTGATGATCCAAATCACATCCAGTGGGTGTACCAGAAATCTCTGGAGAGAGCAGCGGAGTTCAACATCACTGGGGTGACTTACAGACTCACTCAGGGTAAGTGAGACAGGCCTGCGCAGAGGACCTTTATCAGGCATTTCGTGAAATCCTTTTGTTTATTGACAATTTTGAAGGAGAGAATGTCCAGAGATGCACTACCAATCAAAAGTTTGGGGTCAGTAAGATGTTTTTTTTTTTTTTAAGAAATAATACTTTTATTCAGCAAGGATGCATTAAATAGATTAAAAGTCAGGGTAAAGACATTTAAAATAATGATAATAATAATAAACATTTATTTGTATAGCACTTTTCATGCATGAAAGTTCAAAGTGCTTCAAGCATAAAAAAAACAAATATTGGCAATACAATTTTACATTATCAATCTAAAAATACACAAAAACAACTATAAGAGATGCACATGGTAAAATAAAAACACAAAACAAACTTTTAAACAATTTCACACAATATTAAATATAAGCAACTTTGCGCCAGATTTACTAATGGCTTGTGCCAGCACAAAGCCGTTAGTTACAATACTTCCCTACCGTATAGTATGCGACAAATGGTACTCAAAAAGAGTAGTATGTCAGAATGCATAGTATTCGAAAAACAGTAGGCGAAAAGTTCCTGGATGACCTACTACTTCTGATGAGCTTCTGAAGTGCACTTTCGATGGACAGTTTAGACACTTTACCATCCCATGAAGCCACAGGAGAGGATTTATGAATAGCAGTGAAGCGACGCAACTGATGCTGGTAAGTCACGTGATGGTAACAAAGTGGTGGATGTAGTACTTCTAAATTTCGTTCATACTACCCACATTTATACTATATAGAACATACTTTTTTTAATTATCTCGAAGTAAGTTCAAATTCAAATGTAGTACCTACTCAGACAGTATGCAATTTCAGACGCAGTGTAAGAGACTTTTAAAACAAAAATCTTACCGACCCCAATCTTTTGAATGATGGTGTATAAACCTTGAAACAGAACTTTATAGGTCCCAGGACCACTTATTGGGAAACCAAACCATATTTAGGGACTAGAATATCAGAGAATTTCATTTTGGGAGTCTTTTGACTTGGGACAACCATTCAGAACACCTTAACAATGTTCTAACAAACATTCAGAGCATTGTAGCAACAGCATACCAATGCTCTGGTATCGTGGTGCATACTTTTGCACAGGTAAGCACCAGTCTCCTTCTATAGAAAATGTCATCTAATTTATACTTCAAACAATCATACATTTTGCTGATTGTGAGTTTTTGTTCAGAAGCTCCTATTGTTTGGAAGTAGATGTTGATGTACCTCACCTGTGTTTCAGGGGTCGTGAAAAGAATAATTCCTGCTGTGGCTTCTACAAATGCTGTTATTGCTGGTATGCTTTAAAGGCTATTGTTTTTCAGTAAGGCGAGCTGTAACTGAAGATAAAATTTCTTTCTTTCTTACACATTTCAGCTGCTTGTGCCACAGAGGTTTTCAAAATTGCTTCAAGGTAAGTTATAATGGTATATTTCCCAGAAGAGAGCATTGATTTCAGTGTTCATTCACATCTCTCATTTGTTCTTTTACTTTTGCCGAACAGCGCCTATGTTCCCTTGAACAATTACCTGGTGTTCAATGATGTTGATGGGCTGTACACGTACACCTTTGAGGCTGAGAGAAAGGTCAGTCATTTGAAGTACATAACTATAAAAAAGACATTAATGCTAAATGTCTAAAAATCAACACAGCTTAAATGTTATCCATGTTGTACGTGTAGGAGAACTGTTCTGCCTGCAGTCAGGTGCCACAGGACCTGCAGTTCCCACCCTCAGCTAAACTGCAGGATATTCTGGACTATTTGACCGAGAATGCCGCTCTGTGAGTCACAAAGTTCCTTAAAGTTCACCCATGGTTCCTGAACATAATGCCTTATAGTAACAATGAAACTGTTACATTAAGAAAACAAGCACACACACACACACACACACACACACATACACACACATATATATTATGCACACCAGTATGTGTAAGCTCTTTAGTCACAGTAGTGTTTCTAATGCTAAAATAGAATTATTGTTGTGATTTAATGGATTCAAAGATAGATTGCTCAAAAGTTTAATCAAAAGCAAGTCTTTACGAACAGCTAGAAACTATTTGGAAGTCAATAACAAAAAATACTGTGGAAAAGTACATAAAAACAATGCCAGCAAGAATGCAAGCTGTTATCAAGGCCAATGGAGGCCATATAATATAAAAATAAAATATATATATATTTTGGATATGTGTGAATACAGAGTATTTAGTTGTTTCAGATTGTTATTTGCTTAATAAATGACAATAAAATGTTTTTAATTTTTTTTTTTTATGACTGGTGGTCATAATATGTAATATAATTTTAAATAATCATTATTATAATTATTATTATTCAAATAATTTTCAAATAAAACTAGACTTTAAATAAGAAACTAAAACTGCCAGTAGGTGGCGGTAAAGGTCTTAATGATTAAGTTGTTCATTCATTCAGTCTATTCATTCAAACCGCTGGTTCATTCAGAAGTGAAGTAAACGGTTCTCCTCAGGCTTGTTGGGCCTGAAGTGGTGCTACACAGAATGATCGGTGTATGACATCAAAGCAGAGATCAGACAGCTCTGTTTGCTTTTGAATCACTCTCGCTGTGCTTTGATGTCATACACCGATCCAACAAGTCTTTTATGAATGGTCCGCTGGATCACTTGTTTCACTCGGTTCATTCAAAACGCGGATTCAGAAATGAAATGACACTGTGTGTTGCACGCAGATGAACAGTTCTGCTTTGTCTTTATTGTTTCATTGGCAAAATTGAACAAAACACTAAAAAACAATATTAATTCCTTATTTACTGAACGGTTGTATAAAATTAGTAGGCTATCGCATTTGCACTCGTTATATTTGGGAGAAAAACAGCACTTGTGTAATATTGCACTTTCGTTACTCGTGTGATATTTTTTAACTCATATGATCTAAATTTGAGACAAAAACTCAAACGGGCATTTTTGCCCCAACATGTTGAATTTTAGGGACTTTCTGACTGCATTCTATAGGCTCCATCGCGCAGTGAGTTGTTGCCCTGCTTCATGTTTGTCATTAATCATCTGTATGTAATGTCAGATGACATACATAAGTCTGGGACGGGGCAAGTGCGTTTAAATGCATCAAAAATTTTAATGCGTTTTTTTTTTACCATAATTAATTAATCTAATTAACATGTTAAATCAACAGCCCTTTTATATATATATATATATATTATATATATATATATATATATATATATATACACACACACACACACACACACACACACACACACACAGTCAAACCAAAAATTATTCAGACATTTTTGATATTTTTGATATATTTTTACTAGTAGGTCCAGGACGCTATAGTTCATTTATGCAAGTGAGGATAGGAAAATAAACTGTGACATATTATACCCAAAAATTATTCATACATATCAGTAAAATTGATAAAAATTTGCAACCAAAAATTATTCAGACAGTTTGACCTGACCATGTTTTGCTTAAATGTTACCTGACATAATTAAGATGAATTTTTTACTGACACAGTTTAACTCTGAGATCTTGTCATATTTTATTGCCATTTTAATAATAAAATATAAAAATACTAGTGAATAAACTGTATTAATGAATGAAATGTTCAAGGTGTCTGAATAAATTTTGGTTTGACTGAATATATATATATATATATATATATATATATATATATAGAATGTGAAGACAGGAAATGTGGAAAGAAAAAAAAAAAAAATGGTGTAAAGCAAGCAAAAAATGTTGTCTCCATTTTTGTTAGCTCTTAACTTCTCTCAAGTAATTTTCTACATATTCCCCCTCTACATATTCCCCCTCATTGCAATAACACTGTCTTTTCCCCCTAGCCAAATGAAGTCTCCTGCCATCACTACAACTTTGGATGGAAAAAACAAAACTCTGTATTTACAGGTTAAATATTTTCTAACATTTACCAGATATGTCATAATTTAGATTGATTTGAGTTTGATTTTTTGCATGCATTTTATGCATTAGCTGTATATATAAAGTTATTTAGTACATCTGAATCTGTTTGGAATTATTTTCAGACTGTGGCATCTATTGAAGAGAGAACGCGACCAAATCTAAGCAAAACACTGAAAGGTGATCGAAAGTCTTGTGTCATATCATGTAGTATGTAACTTATTTAATAATATGCATATTTCAAAATTATATTGGTGGTGTTTAACCAATTAAATGCCTCCTTGTGTTTGCAGAGCTTGGACTAGTGGATGGCCAAGAGCTGGCAGTGGCTGATGTCACCACTCCTCAGACTGTGCTCTTCAAGCTCAACTTCATCTCATAGGACAAATGCTTCATTCTTATGGACAGTGGTTATTGCAGTCACCATCAAAATGAAGCAGACTTGGAAATGTAGTCTGTAAGCTCCCTGTTTCAGTGCATCAACAGTGGCACACATGTTCAGTTGGAATAGCTGTGGTTTGTATTTAGCTTTTTTGGTCAACTCTGTCCATCAAAGACACTTACAGAAGGCGATTGTTTCGTTGTCTTGCACTGCTATAGCCGTAGGAGTCATTTTGGTGGATTTCTTTTTATGCAAACTGTTTATCTATTTATTTTGTTGTTGTGCATTCAGACCAGTTGACAGTATCTTGTTCAATGTCTTGTAGAAAAAAAGAAATCATTCATGTTTTGAATTAAAATTGGAAACCTTATTTTAAACAAGTACTGAAGTCCTAGTCCTGTATTGTTTTCCTAACTTTAAATTTAAAATATCCTTTTACCCAATTTGTGAACAAATTTACTTGGTTAAATATTTAAAAAGGCTCAAAATATGATGGAATCTCCAGAATAAAAATATTTTGTAGACAAATACAGAATGTTGCATTGTCAATGTAATGTTAAGAAAGTCAGACATTTGGTATACTGTACTGTTTTATGTGGCATTGTCATGTAATACAAATTTACAGAAATACAGTGCAGACTCTTATCCACAAGGTCAGACCTCACTGTCTTTATTTAAAAGTTCATTTGGACAAGTCACATTATCACATACAACAATGGATAAAACTACACGTTGCTTGGCAAGTAACCAACTGAAATGAATTAAGCTACAGTTATTATTTGTTTGATAAACTGGATCACTAGTGTCCCATTAATTCTTTAAAACTAATAGCATACAAATCAATACATTTGAAGTATTTACAGTAAAGCATTGATAATAAGCCATTTTACGTTCAGTCAGTAAATTGACTTAGTCAGTTTTCTTATTTTAAGAGGTTTCAAATAACAAGGGATACTTTCGTTTACATTTTTTTCAATAACAATTAACACAACGCACCGGCATTCGTAGTACATAACTTAATAGATGTTACTGTAATATATACGATATAATATAAAGGTATAGTAAATTATAAAAAAAAAAAAAAAAATTGTAATCTGGACGTCAGTGACGTGGCCCTGACGTCACATACAGGATAGGTTGTTGATGCTACGTGGATGGGAAGTAGTTCTCGAGCTGCCAGAGGAAACCTAAACAAAACAATGCGAAGAAGTCCAACCTAGACGCCGAGTAGCGCGAAAGCACAGAAAAATGTCGCCCAGTCCGTCGTTTATTGATATATATTATCTGCTTTCATTTTAGCTTGGAATTATGTCGACTGTCAGCGAATTGTCAGTTGTTTTGCGAGCAGAATTAGCCGCCAAGCTAATGTGGACAGCGGCCTAACAGATAAACGCACCAACTTGTTCCGGCTGCTAGTGTGGAATAAACCTGCTCTTATTTGGGATGCTTTTAATAATGTGTTTTATGTAGACATTCAGTGGACTGTCACACAAACCGGGTGGAAGTAAAGCAATATGAGTTGGTTCAACGCGTCACAGCTGTCTAGTTTTGCCAAACAAGCTCTGACAACTGCTCAGAAATCCATCGACAGAGTTCTGGACATTAAAGAAGAGGAGCAGTGGGGTGACACGACCGAACCGACCTTTGCTGGTAAATTTAGCAATAGATGATTCACAGTCCAGATAGGGTGTCATCATCAGTGACAATTACTGCACAACATTAGAGATATAATGCTTCATATATTTCTGCAGGCTACAGTCCCAAAACGGACACACACGTACATATTTTGTAGCTGACTACATACATGTTGCATAATCCATATTCAGTCAGATAGCTCAGATAACTTTAAACGCACATGGAAACCTTCCCGCAGAGCTGAAAAATAAAAGTTTCTACAACCAAGTCATTCAGACAGAATCACAAACCAAAGCCAACATGAAACTTCTTCAAAGACGATCTTTGTTTCCAGGAAGAAACCACCTGATATCACAAAAATGCCACTAAAGAATACAAAAGAGTTTGCCATTTTGATGTATTGTGTTTCCAAAGGTGGGATTTGTTTTCTTCCTTTAGCTTGTTTAGAATTTTAAAATAGAGATGTATGATTCAGTAGCTTTATGCTTGATCTATTTTGGTTATGAAGCTGCTTCTAACGAGATAGTTCACACAAGAATGAAAATTCTGTTATAATTTATTCACACTCATGTCGTTCCAAACCCATAAGACTCTCATTCATCTTCAAAACACAAATGAAGATATTTTCTCATAATTGTTGTCCATACAACCAAAAAGTTTACAGAAAAAAAAGTACAAGAAGACATGGTAAAAGTAATCCACAATTTGAGTGATTTAAGAGTCTTAAGATACGATGAACAGAATTAATTTACGCTTTTATTCATATATAAACATTGATCAATATACATGCATAGAGCTTGTCAGATGTGGTAAAAGCAATGAAGCTAATTGTATTTGTTTGACGTGCAGGAATCCGGGTTTGTTCTCACGTGCCAAGGAAGTATGGATGAGCTTGAGATTACTTTTTGAAAGTTGTGGTTGCATTGACTTTCAAATACTATTAATACTACTGGATGAGAATAAAATTGATACTGAATTGAGCTGGATAATGACACTTGTATTCTGTAGAGCTGCTTATTGCTGAAATAGAATTTTTCTTAATTGATGAACTGTGCAACATTAACACTGTTATTTTCCTGTTTATTCCTTTTAAGCTGCTTTGACACAATCTGAACTGTATAAAGCTCTATATAAATAAATGTGATTTGACATTACTTTTGGGTGAACTGTTTCTTTAAAATACACTTGTCTTGCATTTTGTTGAATTTTTTGTTTTGCTAATTTTTCAGATCCACCAGGCAAGCCGGTATCAACAGGATGGGGAATGAACCAGTGGAACTCGCCCTCTGAGGAACATATCAAGACTCTCCCTCCATCATCTGAGGCCATTACTAAGCCTGTCACAAGGACCGTGGTTGATGAATCGGAGGACTTCTTCAGTGCCTTTCTGCCTCATGGGGATGTACAAACTGTAAGCAACACTAAAGTGGTGTCTGTACCACCTGCCAAGTCGAACCGCAGGCTACGGGAAAAATCAGACAAGGAGAAGGAACTGGAAGTCAGTGATTCACAAGGTCAGACAGACCTCAGTAAATGCAGCAGCCAGGAAACTATTGAGATAAAGCCAACTGAGACAGAGCTTTTGGAGCAAAATTCATCCTCGGCTGATGAGCAGTCACAACCAGAACTGGTTGTTCCTGCTTCAGTCGTTGCACTGGAAGAAGCTGCCGAACAGGAAACCAGCGAGGACAGGACAGAGTCAGATGGATTGGTTATAACTTCAGATGTCACACTCACAGATGTACCTTTATCCTCCTCAGAGGCCGAATCTGTTGGTGTGTTTGAACCAGCTTTGACCATCGAGACCAAAAATCCAGTAAAAACCTCGCCTGTTCCTTCTAAAGAAATCCTATTAGAATCTAAAGATGCTAAATCAGAGGACAGACAAAGCAACACCCCGTCTCCCCCTGTTAGTGCCTTCTCTTCTGGTACTTCCACTACCAGTGACATAGAGGTTTTGGACCACGAGAGTGTGCTAAGCGAGAGCTCGGCCAGCTCCAGACAGGAGACCGCAGAGGCTAAAGCTGGTCTGCACCTAATGCAAGGCTCTTTCCAACTGCTCTCCGCCTCAACGTGCAGCGACTTCCCCCGTTTGGATGAATACCCAAAACTCACGGAAAGCTGCGGCTCCTCGTCTGACGCCTTTGAGCGTATTGACTCGTTTAGCGTGCAGTCGCTGGACAGCCGCAGTGTCAGCGAAGTGAATTCTGATGACGAGATCCCAGGCAACCGCACGTTAGCCTCTATCACGGCCGGACCTTTGCCTGCTCCTGCTCAGTCAGCACCAGAGACTAAACAGGATGAAGAGGAGGGTATAACCGAGTCAATGAATGACCAGTCTCTGGATGATAATGAGATGGAGGAAAGCGGCCGCAGTGCAACACCAGTGAACTGTGAGCAGACGGATGAGCTGCAGGAAGGCGAACAGGAAACTGAATCCGACCTCACACTGACCAACCAAAAAACTTATGTGAACGAAACAGCAGTATCACAGAGTACTGATGAGAAACTGGGAGATTCACCCTGCGAGCTCCAGAAGGTTGGAATAATACATAAACATTTATAAAAACAATAAATATAATATATAATATAATATAGTAGAATATAATATAATGTAATAATTACAACAACAACAACAAAAAACAAAACAATAAAATTGTGAAATATTATTACAATCTAAAGTAAATGTTTTCTATTTTAATGTATTTTAAAATGTAATTTTTTCCTGTGATGGTAAAGCTGAGTTTTCAGCATCATTACTCCAGTCTTCAGTGTCACATGATCTTTCATAAATCATTCTAATATGCTGATTTGATACTCAAGAAACATTTCTTATTATTATCAATGTTGAAAACAGTTGTGCTGCTTAATATTTTTGTGGAAACATTTTCTTCAGGATTTTTTTTATGAATAGAGTTTAAAAGAGCAGCATTTATTTGAAATAGAAATTTTTGTTACATTACAAATGCCTTTACTGTTACTTTAGATCAATTTAATGCACCCTTGCTGAATAAAAGTACTAATTAAAAAAATCTTACTGAACCCACATTTTTTAATGTATACTGTATATTTTTATGTGTCGTGGAATTAACAATTCTGTTATTTTTGTTTTTCTTAATCTCCCCAGATTATTGAGGAGCTTTCTAACCGACTAGAGAAAAGAGAATCACAGTTGCTTGTGGTCAGTAAAGACAAGGCCAGACTTGAGGAGGAGTGTGACAATCTCAAAGAGTGAGTTGAGGAAACTATGCTCCAGAAAACCATCTGCTGTTGTGTTTTCTTGAATGATAAATGGTTGCAATAGTTAACTAGGGCATAGAAACAGGTGGAGACAAACAAATTTTTACAGTTTGAAGAAAAGATTTGCTAACAAAACACTTTGTACTGTAACACTTTAAATTTGACATGCAGTATGTCAACACCTTTCAGCATATACATAGCATAAAAATGGGATTCCAATAATTTCTTATTGTACAGATTATCGTTTTGAATTCTCTGTAGGTTGGCATGTTTTTAGGGTGTTAATCTTATTCTGTTTAAGACATTTAATAAACTTCTTACATGCCTGTTGAATTAGACTTAAAAGGATAGTTCACCCAAAAATGAAAATTACCCCATGATTTACTCACCCTCAAGCCATCTAAGGTGTATATTCTTATATACTTTATATACTTTCTTTTTTCAGACGAATACAACATGAGATATATTTAAAAATATCCTGGCTCTTCCAAACTATATAATTGCAGTGAATGGGGGGCCCAAATGGAGGGACACGGCTCCGTGGGGTTAAAAAAGACCTGAAGCGAAGCGATGGGTTTTTGTAAGAAAAATATCCATATTTAAACTTTATAATCTAAAATAACTAGCTTCTGGCAGACTACCGTACACACACTGCTTAAGTTGACTTGCGCCACAACGGGAACCCGTGACGCATTATATCATGTAGGATGTAGGAGAAGCGTAAGCTTAGACGCCTCTCGCGGTTTAAACAAATGGGGCTGGGCAACAAACTCAGCTCTTCTCTTATATCGAAATCCTCCGATATTTCTCTTTAAAATTTCTCATTTAGACTTTTAATTTGTGACTGTTTTTTTGTTTTGCTCTATCCTTATTTATTTATTTTTTATTTTTTTAAACCCATCAGCTTCAGAAGGCGTTTATTAACCCCCCAGAGCCGCGTGGAGTACTTTTACGATGGATGGATGCACTTTTTTGCTTCAAAATCAGGCCCCCCCATTCACTACCATTATAAAGTTTGGAAGAGCCAGGATATTTTTTAAATGTATCTCCAATTGTGTTCGTCTATAAGAAGACACACAGAAGTTATATACACCTAGGATGGCTTGAGAGTGTGTAAATCATGGGATAATTTTTATTTTTGGGTGAACTAACCCTTTAACAAGACCTGTGTTTCACAGTGAGATGATCAGCTTAAAGGAAGAAAGCTCTGCTGTTCAGTCTTTAAAAGACGAGTTCACTCAGCGCATAGCTGAAGCTGAGAGGAAAGCTCAACTCGCCTGCAAGGAGAGAGACATAGCTAAAAAGGTGTCCATTTTTTATTGTTGTTTTGAATTGATAAAATTCTTACAACCCCGGTCTTGTTTTGCATTGAAATGCATCATATGTCATGATCACAGGAAATTAAGGGCCTCAGAGAAGAACTGGCAAGCAGGTTAAACTCGAGTGAGACTTTGGAACTGATAAAAGAGAAAGAGGAACAGATCCGAGAGCTTCTTGAAGAAGGTGAGTGTTCTAGGTTGTTTTATGTGTCCAACGAGACCTTGACTAGGATGATCATGCCTAGATAAAACTTTTACTTCGTGATCCTAGAAGGATCTGGGTATTTGCTAAGGGTGTGTTTGTTTACTTGTTTCTTTCTAATTAGGTGAGAAGCTGTCCAAGCAGCAGTTGCAGCACTCCAACATCATAAAGAAACTGCGTGTGAAAGAGAAAGAGAGTGATGCACAGATCACCAAACAGACCAAAAAACTGAAGGAACTGGAAGAAGATCTAAAACACTTGCAGCGGGTCAGGGACACAACCTTCAATCCAAAGCTGTGTTGTTTATAAAAGAAGCATGTCTACAGTTGTAAAATATATTCAGTGTTCATATCAAATGCCAGCAGAATAAGAATGTTGAGGTTTGTACAATGTTAATTGTAGGTTTTGGACGGTAAGGAGGAAGTAGAAAAGCAGCACAGAGAGAACATTAAGAAACTGAATGCTGTGGTGGAGCGGCAGGAGAAGGAATTGAGTAAACTGCAGACCAGCGACGAGGAGCTTCAGGAAAAGAACCGCAGTTTACAAGCAGCCCTCGACAGCTGCTACAAGTAAATAAATGCCACATAATTGACTTTAAGTGTACTGTTTACTAGCATATTCACTGTCCTATTATCGCTGCAGTTCTGGTGGTGGTCTCTTCCAGTTTGTTGATTTGATTCATTTTTCCCTGTCTAGAGAGTTGGCAGAGTTGCACAAGGCCAATGCCACCAAGGATAGTGAGGCCCAGGAACTGGCGCTGAGCAGAGAGGTGCAAGCGAAAGAAGAGCTGAGTCTGGCTTTGGAGAAGGTCCAAGAAGAGTCTCGCCTACAACAAGAGGCACTGGCCAATCAGGTAATTTATGTTTTTTTTTTTTTATTTTGTTTTGTTTTTTTGTTAAAATGCTTATTTTTATTTTATGTCATTATATTATTATTAGGGGTTGCACAGACTAGTCGATTTTAATGCTCTGCCATGACACTTTAAGCTTGAGGTCGACTAGTTGCTGATCATGGCCTATAGAGGGCACAACAGGATAAGAAATCTTTGAAGTCCACTTTTATGCTGTTTCCAAACAGTTAAAATGAACATAAATAAATACTCAGAGAGCGCTCCACAAGATATATTTGTATGTATTGTCAACACTGTTCTGTGATTTATCAATAAAATAGCTCAGAAATTGAAAAGTTCTAGCATATATTTCTTAGTAACTAAAACCCACAGCTTCTCTATTAGTGGAGAGATGTTGCTAGGTCAAATTAATTCACACGCAGTCTCTCTCTTGCTAATGCATTCATATAAATGTAATCTTTACTGTGCTACTTTATCTGTATCTGATTTAGAAGGAGCAGAAATCTGTGAGAAATATAATGACCCAAAGACAAAAGAACTGATAAAAGTAAGCTGTTATGTAGGAGCAATAGCCTTGTGGGCAGCGCTGTGTCATATGCCATAGCTGTGCACAAAGCAACCCGTGTTCGAATCTCAGCTCGAGGTTCAGGCTTATTTGTTCATTAATGACGTCATCGGCGACTAGTCGACGTCAACTCAACTTTATCACATAAATGTTGACTTTAAAAAATCTGAAGTCATTCAACCCCTTATTATTATTATTAGTTTAGATTTTACTGGATTTAATTTCTCTGTGCTTTAGCAGTATTTAAATGCTTGTTTAAATGTTTTAAGGAACTTTGTGTACTTTATTCTGGGGTTACTTATCTAGTTATACATGCTTTACTTTAGTGTCTGATTAATCCCCAAATTCTAGCTTTCGTGTCTATGTGTGACTGTTTTTTTTTTTTTTAATGTTGAGGTAGCGGATTTGAGGCTGGCTCTACAGAGGGCTGAACAGCAGCAGGCCAAGAAGGAAGATTACCTGAGAGAGGAGATCAGTGAGTTACAGCAGGTAACCAGAAGACCTTACATGCAGCTTACAAGAATTATTGCACTATTTATTTCATTTCAGCTATTGTAAACTTCGGCAACCTACTATAAGCTCAAGACTATTGAATTTTTGTTAAAGGAAGTATCTTCCTGATTTAAGGAGAAAAAAAAGACAAGTTCTATTATCTCTACAAACCCCAGAGGTATAAAAAAATTCAAATAATTAACAATGAATTTTTTCCTGCACATTAAATATGTACAATACCATTCAAACATTTGGGGGCAATAAGATTTTTTTATTTAAGAAATGAATATTTTTATTCAACAAGAATGCATTAAATTAATCAGAAGTGACAGAAAAGACATTTATAATGTTACAAAAGATTTCTATTTCAAATAAATGCTGTTCTTTTGAACTTTATATTTATCAAAGAATCCTGAAAAAGATATATCACAGTTTTCACAAAAACACTAATCAGCACAACTGTATTTAACATTGATAATAAGAAATGTTTCTTGAGCACCAAATCAGCGTATTAGAATTACTTCTGAAGGGATCGTATGATACTGAAGATTTCTATTTTACTTTAAAAAGTTGTTTTAAATTATGATAATATTTCATAATATTACTGTAGTTTTGATCAAGTAAATGCAGCCTCTGTGAGCATAAGAGACTTCTTTCAAAAAATCTTACCGACCCTAATTTTTTGAACGGCAGTGCAGGTGATGGTTATGCTGTAATTTTTCCACTTCAACAGAGGTTACAAGAAGCAGAGACCAGAAACCAGGAACTTAGCCAAAGTGTTACATCAGCAACACGGCCCCTCCTGCGGCAGATAGAGAACCTCCAGGCCACACTCGGTGCCCAGACAGCATCATGGGAAAAACTAGAGAAGAACATCTCTGACCGCTTAGGTGAGACTTGCTTGTTTTGAATGAGCATTGGTGGCTTATGTCATTTATTAAATCTGATGTTTTCAAACAATAAACCACATGACATTCACCAGTTGTTTTCACTTGTCATTCTCTCCTCTCAGCTGATGCCCAAGCCCAGCTTGCTGTTTCTATAGAGAAAGAGCGTTCGGCTACAGAGGAGCTACTAGCCATCCGAGCACAGATAGCATCTTTAGAATCCCAGGCTTCCTTGTTGAGGCAGGAGAAGGGACGTCTGCAGGGGCAGCTGGATGCAGAAAGGATGCGGCGGGAAAAATTGGAGGATGACTTTAGCAGGTAGGAGATGTGTTTAACCTTGAAAAAGAAGCTGGCATTGTAAGTGCCAGTATTCTCACACTGATTTCTGTATGTGCAGGGAGCGTGTAGAGCTGGAGAATCTTAAAGGGGAACATGCTCGAGTCTCAGAAGAGGCCAAGAAGGAGAAGGTACTGTTTGCTCTTTGAACACTTTAGGCAGAGCATATATATAAACAATCATTCTCAATGTCTGTATTATTTGGTCCTCTTCAGTTGCTTCTCACCAACCAACTGGAAATGGAGAAAATGAAGGTGGAACAGGAGAAGAAGAAATGCTACCTTGCACAAGAGGCCCTCAAAGAAAAGGTTTTGCATGAAAAGACCAGAATTTGCTTTTGTATTCTGAATCTTTCCTTCAAAAATAGTTAAAATAATAATTTCATACAAGGTCCAAAATGAATTTTTTTTATCACACCAAGCAGTTATGACAATAACTGTGGCATAAAATCAACTACTTTCATGAGGGTCTCTGTGTTTTTGTTTCACCAGGAGAGGAAGTCTTTAAGTCTGTCTGTGACTGATGCTCCAACATCCTCCACTCCCTCACTGTCCCGCTCCAGCTCTGTTAGTGGGGCTGAGCATGCTGGTTTACCATCCTCCATGTTTTCACAGGTACATTAGTCTCACCCCTCTCCACACCTATTCAGATTCAGTGAAAATATCTCATAGTCTGCCACAATCACTTGTGTTTTTTTCTAGCAGGAGGATTCTCTCGACCATTCTTTCAGCACTATGACCATGTCCATCAGTGGGACTAATCTATATGAGGCGGCTCGACTGGGTGGTGGATCCAGCATCATTGAAAGCCTGCAGTCTCAGCTCAAACTCAGAGAGGGCGAGATAGCTCAGCTGCAGGTGCACCTTTTAAGAGAATAGTCTTTCATCCTGTGCAAAAGATTATAAATTTACTGTAATGTTTAGAATGAGTAATTTACCTTTGTGTTAAAAAGCTTAATATTTTATGTACTAATTTGGATTCAATTCTTTTGGTTATCCACAAGATGGAGATTGCTAGTCTAGAGAGAAGTCGCACTGTGATGGCGGAAGAGCTTGTGCGACTGACCAATCAGAATGATGAGATGGAGGATAAAGTGAAGGAAATCCCTAGACTGAAAGTGCAACTGAAGGTGAACACAAGCAAAATTCTACTTTAAAACAGAGAGAACTGTAGGCAGTTTGTAACAGACTGCTACAAATTTACCTGCCATCTTTTGGCTACATCTACACTAATCCGGATACATTTGAAAACGTTTTTCTATACGTTTTGGCCTTCAGCCACAGTGAAGCGACAGTTTTGTCCTTTGAAAACTGAGCTGTTTGAAGATGCTCTCCCAAGTGAATGAATGCGAAAACACTGTTTTTATGTTGTAGCATGGACTGTGAAAATGTAGGTATATTAAATTAAGGTAAATTTACCGCACCAGGTGAATTGATGTCATGTCATGGGCCAATTGCGGTTTGGACCATACAATGAGTGGTGATTGAGTGCGACCTGAACGCACCAGGTGAGAGATTTTGCTAATAAAGTGATCATGCCAGAAGAATAGCGTGAGAACTTTATGTGAGCTTTTATTATGATTGCGCATGCACAGTTAGATTATTTAAGCATCTTCATTCGTTTCAGTGTGGACAAGAAACTTTTGGAAAACGCTAGTGGATGGAGAACATTTTGAAACGAAAACGCAGTTTTCAAATGTATCCGGATAAGTGTAGCTGTAGCCTTTGGTACAAGATACATGTGTGTCAACAGTAGGAGGACATTAATATATTTGCATTTGATTTTTATTTCAAATTTTAAACAGTGTTTGCATTTAATAATCAAAATAGATATATAACACCATTCACTGTTTTGGGGTCATTTTTTCATGTTTTTGAATTATGATCACCAAGGCTGCATTTATTTGATCAAAAGTACAGCAAAATCAACAATATTGTGAAACATTTTTAAATAACAGTTTTCTATTTTGTAATGTAATTTATTCCTGTGATGGCAAAGCTGATTTTTCAGCATCATTACTCCAGTCTTCAGTGTCACATGATCCTTCAGAAATCAGTCTGATATGCTGATTTGCTGCTCAAGAAACATTTCTTATTATTATCAATTCTTATATGAATGGAAAGTACAAAAGTACATTTATTTGAAATAGAATTTTTTATAACATTTTAAATGTCTTCTTTACTGACACTTTTTTTGGTCAATTTAATGTGTCCTTGCTGAATAAAAGTACTGATTTCTTTAAAACAAAAAAAACCTACTGACCCCTGAACTGTAGTATAAATGGTTAAATTCTTGTTCCTCATGTCGAGAAAATTGTTCCCCATTACAGTCACTCTCTGTATCCTCTAAATATAAACAAAATGTCTTGATTTTTTTTTTATCCTGTTAAAACAATTTCGCTATTCCTCATAACCTGTTAGTTAAACACTGACCAACTGTTTGTGTGCATCACAGGATCTTGAACAAAGGCACAACACAATCCTGCAGATGTATGGAGAGAAGGCAGAGGAGGCGGAAGAGCTGCGTCTGGACCTGGAGGATGTGAAGAACATGTACAAAACGCAAATAGATGAACTGTTGAAAAATAAAAAATAATAAGTTCTGCAAAAGGACTGGCTCACACTGAGTGTAAACTGAGCTTTACTGTAGGAGTAATTGTGCTTCACATCTCAGAGCATTGGTAATAATAGACCAAGTAATTTAAATGTATTTTTTTCTGAGAAAATGTTCAGCATATTTCAAGGGTCATATAGTATGTAGTTATTTAAAATATGATTCCTCTCACGGTTGTGGGATTTTATTTGAAGTCATTTTTTTCTCAATAAATAACCATTTTTGGTTTAAGGAATGACGTGACTGTCTATCAGTGTATAGGTTTGGTGGTTTCTTAACACTTGAATTTGCACAATGAAGTGAGAGTTTAGACTTTCTGCATTTGGATTGTAATCATGAATTAAATACTATATTTTCCTCTGATCTTCATCCTCTGGACTGCACATCTTACTGCTAAGCAGTTGATTTGCTGTTGACTGTCTCTTCACATTGTGAAAACAAGTAAACATGCTTTCCAGATAACTCCAGGGTACCATGCGTCTTTCAATAGACTTAAAGTTATTAAGTTTTGCACTCGTTTTTATCCTATGTCAAGCTGATTGAGTTTTAGTGATGAAGGGGTCCACGGAAATCTTTCACTGTCATATTCTTTTAGATATGATCTCTGTAAATCATACATTACAGTCAGGACTGTCTGATGTCACTGTAAGATCCTCCCAGTGTAACTTCAATTTTTGCTGCACACATGTAAATAAAGTAAGAGATATGTATTGGGCAGACTCAATTTGTTTTCCAGCCTTGTTAATGTATTAATTTTTAATAATTACTAAGATATAACTTTTATATATAGTAATATATTATTATTAGCAGAATTATTAATAATAATCTCTGCTTTAATTTTTTTTTTTTTTTACGTGCTTTATTATTGTTTTAATGTTTAATAATGACTAAGATATTACTTATAGTAATATATTATTATTATTAGTAGAAGTATTAATAATAATCTCTGCTTTTATTTTTTCCCAGGTCTATTATTGTTTTAATGTTTAATAATTACTAAGATATTACTTAGAGTCATATAAGGATTAATAATAATTTCTGCTTTTATTTGTTTTCAAGCTGTATTGTTTTTAATGTTAAATAATTACTAAATATTTTTTAATATTATATTGCAACAATTATTATTATTAATCTCTGCTTCCATTTATTTTCCAGCTGTATTTATGGTTCTGATGTTTAATAATTACTAAGGTATTTTTAATTAAATAGTAACAAACACATTATTATTATTATTTATCAGTGTCTGCTTTAATTTGTTTTCCAGCTTTATTCATGACAAATAATTACACAGACATTATTTTTAGTTATAAAGTAACGAATATATTGTTGTTGTTAATTACTACTGAGCATTCTTGGACGTCCGCTTACTAAATACAAAATTAAGATGATCTTGTGCGCCCTCGTGCGGTTCCTAACAGTAACACATGCCGGTTGATGGTTTCCGGTAGTATGGCGACTGCATCCCTAAATGCTCCCAGTGCCTATCCTTAGTTTCTCCAAGGAGGTAAGCATATAATTATTATTTTTTGTTAGCACTGTGACTATTCATTTTAACTTTCTCAGAACTACTAGAAGTCGGAACAAAGTTAATTTCCTCTTGTGGGTATATGTGTTTAAGCGCTGGTAAAGGCAGCTGATATAACTGATGGTGGGACAGCTGTAAGAGCCTCTGAACCTGGCAACGTGTCAAGTCTTTTCGGTTGTTGCGGTCCCCACCTCAGCTTGTACTATTATTATTTTTGTTATATGTCATTTGGGCATCGTGGTGTGTATCTGGGAATCGCAGCTCTGTAGTTTGACTGCTACCTTTAAAAAATAATAAAAAACTTGTGCAGACTTGTGTAGATTTCACTAACTTTTCCCATGTATGGACAGGAATACAGAGTTTGGACAAGAATCCAGTATGGCACATTTACTCTTCTGTAGGGCATTTAATTGAGCTGCTCCATGAAGCGTATGGGATTGGAATACAGTGCGTCTTTGTTAATCTATTTGATCTGTCCTGTCTAGACAAATCGCATTAGACACTGAATTTAGAAGTGACGAACCTAATAGTTCAACATCGCGTGGTAATCATAAAGTTAGCCTACTCACGCAATTTTTACTACTGTAAATCATAAGTAATTAAAAATGCTTTCAATTGATACCAGAAGTTTGTCTGTCATTGTGTTAAACATCTTTTTACTACACAGCTCTTGTAATTCCACGAGTTTTATTGTAGTATTTTGACGTTAACTATAACTGTCGTGGTGATTTGTGCAAAGATTGCTCAATTAATAGGTTAATTTGGAGTTCTCCAGTCACATTTGCACACTGTGGGCGTGTTTTTTCCCACGGTTTTTAATTATGTAATAATCTGTAATTACATTGTCATAATTACAAGGCAACGCAGGAAAGCAGTTAGTCTTTTCCCCTAGCAAAAAAGCACCACAGCTTCTACCTAAATATTATAATTAAAGATAAAATATTCGTTTTTATTAGATGTTAATTTATTAACGTCGACAGATCACTTTAGCTAATGGCACATTCCATTTTAGTGTCCCATTACTTATTTTTAAAGTCACAAATCGTATGTTTATGTTGTGATTGTGATTATTTGCTGAACTATTATCTAATATAAAATTATCTACCATGAAAAAAAAGTAGTTTAAAACATCAAATGTTTGGCCTGTCCCACATCAGAGGTCTTCGACTGTATCCAACAGTTAAAATAATAGAACAATGTAATTTTGACATAATGTATTGAATTAATATTTGATTAATTTTAATAAATACTTAAGAAGTAGTAACATCATATGAACCCTTTCTACAGCGTGGTAGAAAAGTGATTACATTTTAGTAAATTTTACAGATATTGTTGCTGTTGACTGGCTCAAATATTCAAAATTGTTGCTCAAAGTTATTGTACAAAAAAATTGTTTTATGTCTAAAAAAAATTGAAAAATCACTAACTACAAAGCAACACAGTAACAGTTTAATTTATAGGTTTATTTTATTTTTATTTACTTAAATATAAATTTAAATGTATTTTGGCTGATTCCATTCAGGTACATTGCAGAAATGCCATGAAAAATAATAACAAACCGAGGCAGGCATTATGATTGAGTAGAAATAGTTCATGAACTTTTATATATCTTATCAGAAAATAGAATTTCAGAATGATTTTATATAGAAATCCCCACAGTTATGGTTCAAAATTAGTTATCAACCCCTATCAGAGAACATACATGGCCATCATTTCTGTAGAATGTTCACTTGTTTTTCTATTAATTTCCCTCAATCCTGGCCTTATTGCTTAAACAATTGAAGGAAAAAGGTCACTAATATTTCCTGTGGTAGGAGTTTCACATGGAGTAAGATCCGTTCATTTGCAGGTTCCCACACTGTTGTTACTTCCAGAGCTTTGGTGTTTGTCCTCCCCTGTAAACCATTAGTTTTCTTTCTCTAAACACTCTTGTGCTCTCTCTCTCTCTCTCTCTCTCTCTCTGTCTTTCTCATAAATGATTGTTGGTGGTGAGAGCCAGTGTGGTTCCTTGTATGTGGCTTGAGGGACTATGCTGCTGCTGGTAGCTCTGTGTCTGGTCTGCACTTATAAAACCATCTCCGCCACAGACAGCGTCCAGAACAGCAGCCGCACGCCACAGCTGGACTACAGCAGCCTGGCGCTGCCTCAGCAGCATATTCCATTCTTTCTGCACAACAACATACCACTGGCCAAACTCTGCAAGGAAGACCCGCTTTGCCCTTTTAAAGTAAGCTATTTCCTCTTGTTTCTTATGTAATGTCTGCTAAATTTGGGTTAGAAGTAAGTGGGATATTGTCATGCAATTTTTTGGTATAGCTTTATCACTAATTTCCAGTGTTGTGTATATGCTTTACTATTATTAGATGATTATAAACGAGATGTTCTCTTAGCTCTGTGTCTCTGTTGGCTGTGACAGGATGCTCTGTTGCTCAAGAAGGCCTGCTGGGGATATGAAAAGAGCTGCTCCGCTGAGCACAGATTCAGCTATCCTGTGTGCACCAGTCTTGACTCAGGATGGTACGCTTCTTTCTTCACTGACCTACATATTTCTTTAACACTTTTATGTTTTCCCACTATTCATAACCATCTAATTCCCCAAGACAGTTCATTGAAAACTCATCATTTACTCATCCTCAAAGCTACTGAAAGATCAGAATTTGTGTGGGACACTTTTATAAGACTTTTTGGTGAAGGTAGTCTATTTTTATTGTATGGAAAAGAGCAGCATGAACTATTTTCAAAATATCTTCTTTTGTGGATGACAAACATTTGGAATGACATCGACGTGAGGCTAGTAAGTGTTGGCACATATTATATTTTTGGTTGAATATCAAGCAGTATTAGCAGATATTTGCTACTGTTCAAAATCTTAGGGTCGGTAAGATTGTTTAAGGTTTTTAAAAGAATCCTCTTTGCGCACCAAGGCATTTATTTGATAAAAAATACAGTAAAAACAGTAATTATTTAATTATTTTTGTTTTTATTTTTTAATTTAGTAATTAAAAAAAACTTTTATATTTTAATATTTTAAAATGTAATTTATTCCTGTGATGGCAAAGCTGAATTTTATCATTACTCCAGTCTTCAGTGTCACATAATCCTTCAGAAATCATTCTAAAATGCTGATTTGGGGCTCAAGAAACAATTCTTATTATTTCCAATGTTGAAAACACTTTCACTTCTGAATATATTTTTTCAGGATTCATTGATCAATATAAAGTTCAAAAGAACAGCATTGATCTGAAATAGAAATCTTTTGTAACATTGTAAATGTCTATACTCTCACTTTTGATCAATTTATAGTGTATTTGCTGAATAAAACTATTAATTTCTTGACGCTGTTTTTCACATTTTTTCATTAAAATTTAATTAATTGACCCCAATATGTGTGATAATTACACATTAGGGGTGGGACGGTTCAGATTTCTCACGGTTCGGTTTGTATCACGGTTTTAGGGTCACGGTTTCGGTACAGTTCGGTATGTGCTATGTTCAGTAAAAAATAGGACAATTGTCAAATAAAGATAAAGAAAATAAAAACAAATAATCTAAATACAAGAAACAGGACAAATAAATACATGAGAGCTAAGATACAAATAAAATAAAGGTTTTTCAGGTATCTAGCAGCTTTCAGGTACAGAAATTGAATAAAGTAATCAAATATAAAATAACACTGCATATAATCTTATTTGAATAGTTAAATAAAGATGAAACATTATTGAAGTTACAAAAGCTATTCAGTCAAGAGTGATTTCTTCGTGCTTTGTCGTTCGATTAACATTAAAACTCATAGAGCAGGAATATTAGACTGCTGTCCCTTTAAGACATAATTCAAAGATCCAGTACACTGATACACATGCGTTGTCTGTCTCGTTTTTCTCTTAAGACATAACCTACTATGTTTGTTAGGATACTCGCTAAGATGGGCGTGTTGGCATAATTTTTGTGTGAATTTGTCCGTTTAGGTGCAAGTCTTGAAAGAGAATTTACGCGAGAGCCTTTGACGCGGCTCTCCGTGTACGCGCTTCGGATGAGTAGCCTACACACAAATCTCCTCACAGCGCGTGCGAGTTCTCTTTCGCTAATAATTACTACATGAAATACGCCTATCATTAACAAACAATTAAACATTTTTTTACAGTATATATGAATCTAGGTTAATGTTAATTTATAAATATACAGCTGGTTATTCATTGTCAATTCATCTTGATACATAATGCATTAATTAACATTAATAAATACAACCTGACATTTTAAAAATGCATTAACTAATGTACTGTATTGTGACAGAAGAACATGTTAAATATTTTCAGATGAAGTACAGTATGTCACTGCTGTCACTCGTTGAAGATTCATGTGAACTGTTTTTTTGCACCTGTGTCTTACACATATTTTCCCAATTTGCACTGCAATCCCTATTTAACGTGGAGAGCAAATTGTGTTCTTTTAATCTAGTGCTATTATAAGCTAACACAAGTTACTAATATTTGAACACAGCCTGTTTCCCCTTGTGTCACTCAAGCATTTCAAGGAGCACTTCTTATGACTTCATATTCAATACAAAGACTACTTTTTGCTACTCTAAACAGTGCTACTGTGTGTCTTCTTTCTTTAGGGCGAGCTCTATTCAGGCTGCCCAGGAGCTGTTCTGGAAACAGGCAGATTTTGGCTATGTGAGGGAGCGTCTCAGTGAGATGAAGACATTGTGCAAGCCGTCAAGTCCTGTGAGTTTCCCTCTTCTACCTCACCTTCCTCTGTGCTTTTTGTTCACCAAGTCAACTCATTTGCTCCGTCTTTACCGTGGTAAAGTTCTTGGCTCACCTCCAGAGCTTTGAGCATGAACACTGAGCTTAAGACATAAGGGAAGTTTTAAATGTTACTGCTTCAACATGTCCAAACAATAGTGGGAACAAACTTGCAAATACAAGTTTGAAACTTTTTTTAAAGGGCGATTCCTCTCTGAAGTGCTCCAGTCATATGCGGTTCTGCATGGCCACAAATCTGTACCTGGACCTGAGGAGTCCCCGCAGGGGTCACGAGAGGTCAGTGACCCCCTCTAGGGTTGTTGGAGAATGAAAAACTCTGTAAAAATTGTTTTCTTCCTGGAAGAACTGCGAGAGCTTCCTGTCTAAATGTGCTCTCTTTCTTTCTCTCTCTCTATCTCTTTTCCTCTATGTCACTGCAGGTATAAAGAGGATTTCCTGGAAAAGGGTGAGATCGGTGGTCACTGCAGCCTTAATAGTAAAGCACTAGATGCAGAAGGGACACACAAGAGTCCTCTTCAGTCTTGGTAAATAACTCATTTTCAAAATAAAAAACTTTATGGATATTTATTGCATTAATATACTGTATTTCTTTACCTGTGTTGCAAATCATTTGCTACTGTGTTGCAAATAGCAACTTAGATTGATAAACTAAAGTTCAAAAGTTTGGGGTCAGTAAGATTTTCTCTTTTTTTTGTTTTGAAAAAAATATACTTTTATTATTTTGTTTTACTTTTATAGATGTATTAAATTGCACAAAAGTGACAATAAAATATTATAATTTTACAAAATATTTTTATTTAAATAAATTTATTTAATTGTTGAGAAATGCAACTGTTTTCAACATTAATAATAATAATAATGATAAATGTTTCTTGAGCAGCAAATCAGCATATTATTATGATTTCTGAAGGATCATGTGACATTCAAGACTAAAGTAATGATGCTGAAAATTCAGCTTTGCATCACAGGAATAAATTACATTTTTAAAATAGAAAGCACTTATTTTAAATAAGTTTATTTCACAGTTTATTGTGTTTTTTTTTTAATCAAATAAATTCAGTCTTGGTCAGCATAAAAGGCTTCTTTCAAAAATCTTGCTGATTCCAAACATTTGAACAGTGAAATATATCTGCTAATGTCTCTTGACATTCACCCAAAATATAATTTCTGTCATCATTTATTCACCTTATGCCATTTAAAACTGTTTGTCGTTTACCAAAGGAGATATTTTTAAAAAAATGTTCATGCTGCTCTTTACCTTAAAACAGACCGTGATCAATGGCTGCCTCCTCGAAAAAGTGGCATAAAATTGCCCCATATGACTTGTGAGCTATATTCCTATTTTTTAAATCCATTCAATAGTTTTGAGGGTGAGTAAATGATGACAAAGTTGTCATTTTTAGATGAACTATTCTGCTTATTTGCAGGAAAATTGACCCTTTTCACAGAATGTGATAGCATATCGGACATCTTTCTCTCTTCTGACCAACATAATCAGTGTGAAAAGGGTCCGTATAAAAACAGATTTTTATGTTCATGTCAAGACAACTTCTCATTTTTCCCTCTCTCAGGTTTGCTGAATTGCAGACATACTCAGAGCTTGACTTCCACCCCCTGGACGATGGCCATTGTGATGTTATAATTGATAGACCAACCGTCTTCATGAAGCTTGATGCAGGTAATCTTTTTGTGTGAGCAAAGGAGCTTTTTGTTTAGTCTCCACAAAGGCTAAGGTTTTTTAGAAAACGTGCATGCTTCGCTTGTCTTTTGCAGGAGTGAACATGTACCATCATTTCTGTGACTTTGTTAACCTCTACATCTCGCAACACCTCAACAATTCCTTCAGTCGTGACATAAACATCGTCATGTGGGACACAGTAAGTGTTCATCTCTCTCAAACACACAAACATTGTTTGCTTCTAATATGTCATCCAGAAAATCATCAACCATGAGGGTTTAGAGAGAATTTCTCACAAACACCCACATAAGGTTTGTTGTTTAAACCATCTGCCAGTTTGAGGAGGTGTGCGGTTCCTAAAAGAGAGATAAAAAAAGAAACAGTGGGCTGAAAATAAAGTGACTTACGAGAAAACGTTATCCTGCCTATTGTTCAGATGCTGGTATTTCAAGGGTGAGGAAGAGGGAAAATGAAGGGGTGTGGAGAAAGAGGTATGAAACAATGTGAATGAATGACAATGCAAAATAAAATCCACCTTGTAATATTATTATATATGTGTGTACTTCAGAATTAAGTTTGTAACTGTCTAAATCTACGTTCACACGGTCAGTTTTTGGGACTGACAACTGCATTTACATAAAGGTGTGAGTCTCGATTCACACAGCAACTTACAATAGCGTTTCAGATACTGTCTGTATGAACCGGCAACAGGAGTCAAGCCCGTATTCTCAACAATAGCGACAGTGACCAACGTAATATTAAAGATGGGCGACGTCCATTAAACTGAAAAGTCTTATCACTTTTGACATGACAAGAGTCCAATTGAGTCACGAGTTCATCCATCAGATCTTTACAGCAGTGTTTATTTTTGTGTGGAGAGTGAAGCATTTGAGTCGCGTATAGAACAAAACTGACGTAAACAGCTTCTGCATCTAAAACCTTCAGATGACACGAAACATCTCCGTCGCTGTAAGTTACCGATACCACACATGAAAACCCACAACACATGGCAGGCACGTGTTTGTGCAGCTCTCTCGCACTGTATGACGCCACAGGCAACTAATAGTTTGCTTCCATTTATTTTTTATATACATTTTATTTTCCTGTTATCACTGTAAAGCTGCTTTGACACAATCTGCATTGTAAAAAGCACTATATAAATAAAAGTGACTTGACTTGACTTAAAGGTGACGTGTGAGTTCTAGCCAATTGCGTTCATGCAACACTGGAAAGTAATGTGATTGGTTGTTGTCACTATGACGGCGTGTCATCCTGTAAATAACTGATCTGTGTGTGAACCGTATTAAGGACTCAAATACAGGAGTGACAACTGTATTCTGTTGCTGTGTGAACGTGTGTCGACTTTGCATGGTCCTTTTGGGTTTCAGATTCAATAGTAGATTAAGAGAGATTAAGAAAATTAAGGATTAGAATCTGTAATCCAATCCAGTTAAGAAGATAAGTTTAGGTAAGGTAATGACTTTTAATTCCTGTTTGAATGAATTAATTGGATATTACATGTCTTTTGACAAATCATGATGGCTATTTTGAATATGCAGAAGGGTGAATGATATTTGGTTTCACAAAGCTATCATACAGTACTGGTTAAAAGTTTAGGGTCAATAATATTTTTAAAAAAGAAATTAATGATTTATTTAGCAAGGACACATTAAATTGATTAAAAGTGAAAGTAAAGACATTTATAATTTTACAAAAGATTTTTCATATAAATTAAGTTTCTTCAGTAGCAAATCAGCATATCAGAATGATTTCTGAAGAATCATGTGACACAGAAGACTGGAGTAATGACTGATGAAAATTCAGCTTTGCCATCACAGGAATATATTACATTTTAAAATATATTAAAATAGAAAATAGAAGGCATTTTGCAATTTCACTGTATTTTTGACATTTTGCAATTTCACTGTATTTTCACAGTACTTTTGATAGTGTATGTCTTAAGATTTGGTGCACAAGTCACATGGATTACTTTCATGATACTTAATTGGTATTTTTTATCAGTTTTGGAGCTTGACAATGTCAATTTTGTGTTCACCTGGAAATCTTTTTTATTTAACTTTTTAATATGGAAGTACCTTCAATAAACAGACTATATACAGTTACAATTACTACTACATTTTAAAGACCCCTGTGGTGTTTATATATCTAGGTGGTGTACAGCTATATACAGTATGTATACATATACTTTAAGACAAACCATGTGGAAATTCATCAGTCAATACCAAAGGTCCAAAGGTTCAAAGTAACATATGGCTAAATGAAACCAATATTTCCACTTGCCATCATGTAGCGTTTGATAGAGTTGACTGAGTGGATCAGGTATTCTGAGCTGGTGTGATTGAGTGGAGGCGGGGACTAATATGAATATTCATGAAATCGCGTATACTAAACGAAGCAAGGGTGTAGACGTTACATTCAAGCTATTTTAAGGCATGAAGAAATTATTTTCAGAGGAAAAAACTTGTCACAAAAAGAGATAAGTTTTAAAGGGTTCACCCAAAAATGAAAATTCTGTGATTAATTACTCACCCTCATGCCGTTCCACACCCGTAAGACCTTCGTTCATCTTTGGAACATAAATTAAGATAAAATCTGATGGCTCAGTGAGGCCTCCATTGACAGCAAGATAATTAACACTTTTAGATGCCCAGAAATCTACTAAAGGGCATGTATCAAACTGCCAAAGTCACGTGATTTCAGTAAACGAGGCTTCGTTATGTCATAAGTGTTTCGAAATGTTTCAAAATTTCAATGGTTCATGTGACTTTGGCAATTTGATACACGCTCTGAACCACTGATTCGAAACAAAAGATTCATAAAGCTTTGAAGCTTCATGAAGCGGTGTTTTGTAATCGTCCATCACTAGATATTGTTAAATAAAGTCATTATTTAGTTTTTTTGGCACACAAAAAGGATTCTTGTCACTTCATAACATTAAGGTTGAACCACTGTAGTCACATGAACTGTTTTAAATATGTCTTTAGTAGCTTTCTGGGCATTTGGGCAAGTGTTAATTATCTTGCTGGCAATGGAGGCCTTACTGCGCCATCAGATTTTATCAAAAATGTCTTAATTTGTGTTCTGAAGATAAACGAAGGTCTTACGGGTGTGGAACGACATGAGGGTGAGTAATTAATGACAGAATTTTCATTTTTGGGTGAACTAACCCTTTAAGGGACAAAATTATTGAATGCAAGGGGACTTAAAAAAAACTTTAATCTATTAATCGAGTTGTTTTGTCTGTCAGAGTGTGTATGGATATGGAGACCTGTTCAGTGAAACGTGGAAGGCTTTCACACATTATGACATCATTCACCTCAAAAACTTTGACTCCAAAAGGGTAAAATACTTTTGCTCCACATCACTAGTTCACACTTTTATCAGCATCTGAGTGTTTTGGTGCTATTTAAAAGTTTGTGTTTTTCACAGGTGTGTTTTAGAGACGCATTTTTCTCTCTCCTTCCAAGAATGCGATATGGCCTTTTCTACAACACCCCTCTTGTATGTATCCTCTGTTTCTTTTTTTCCCCATTTAGCATTTGTTCATCTCATCATGTTCATCTGCTGTCTTCTTGTCTATGTTAATGCATCTCTGTGTGACATCTGTGGATGCTGTGCATGTGATATAGAATATTTGCCTTGTGTGAGACTGAACTCATCTGGTGCTGTCGCTCAAATCATCCTCATATTAATGATTGTGTGCCTCTGCCCTCTGTGTGCAAATGACATGTAGAGACGATTTAACTGACAGATGTTTGTAATTTGAAGATCTCTGACTGCCACAGCGAGGGGCTGTTCAAGGCATTTTCCCAGCATGTCCTTTATCGACTCAAAATCCCACAAGATGGACCGAAGGTAAACATGCTTGAACTCACACACACACACGTACAAATACTGGTTATGATTTGATTCCTTTATTCTAATAATGGAGAGACAGTCATACTCTCTGAATGAGCTATTATTATATATATAAATTTATATATATGTGATGTTATGAGCATAACAATTTCAAAATATGCACAGGAAACAGTTTTTATAGTGCATAAATTGTTTATATATATTGTTTATATAATTTATGCACTATCTAAACTGTTTCCTGCGCTAATTTTGAAATTGTTATACTCATAAAATCACATAACCTCCTTGTGAAATTCCTCTTTCAAATATTTTTTTTGTCTTCCTGACATTATTAAACACATATAGATATAAAAAAATTTTTTTTTTTAATTTTTTTTAAGTCTTATAAGTTTGAATAAATAATTATTAAATTGAATGTATTATTAATTTTATTATTTATAAATTAAACTTAAATATTATTTTATTTCTTATTAATTTAAGTAAATAATTAGTTAAATTTAATTTCATATTTTTTATTTTATTTTAAATATAAAATTTATTTTAATTCTCAGACTTCTAAATAAATAATTAAATTAAAAATGTTAAATTATAATTTAATTTTATATTATATTATTTATTATTGTATTTTAAATATTAGATTATTTTATTTCTTATCAATTTAAATAAATAATTATTAAATTATAATTTTATATAATAATAATTTTGTTTTATTTTAAATATTAGATTAATTTTATCTATTATTCATTTAAGTAAATCATTATTTTATAATTTGTATTATCATTTATTGTTTTATTATAAATAATATAAAATCATATATTAAAATAAATATTTAAAATAATAAATTAATTTGAATCCTTATACATTTAATAAATAAATTATAATATTATAGCTATAGTTTCAATAATTTTTGCCGCAGGCTTTTGTGTAGGAAGATTAGCAATAATGTTTAGATTAAATTTACACTTATAATAGTTTATTCATTGTCATGATTATACCATCTACCACTAGATGGCACTGTTGTACAATTTATTCCTTCACATGGTCTCTGTCAATGAGGGAGCCCACTTCTTTCTTATCACACATATTATGTACATTACATTACATTAAATTAATTTTCATTCTCATGTCTGAATGTATTTTTAAAATGAATTATATGTGTTACAAAATATTTAGCTTATGATATAAATGTGTGTTGAAATATGTATGAAATCTGTGATGTCCTTCTGCCCTGTCAGGAGCGCCAAGTCCGTGTCACTCTGTTGGCAAGAAGCACTGAGTACCGTAGGATAATAAACCAGCAGGAGGTGAATGCTCTCTCTCTCTCTCTTTGCTCATCATTGATTTATCACTCTGCTTCCTTAACTGCCCATTTAAACTCTTATTTGCTGGAGACCCCTGCTTGGTAAAAAGCCTCGATTTACTTGGCCTCTGTCCACATGAGTGTGAGGTCTCGTTAATCACCCTCTGAATCCCTGCTGTGTGTGTGTGTGCAGCTTATCAATGCCCTGAAGACTGTGCCTTTATTCGAGGTCAAGCTGGTGGATTACAAATTCAAGTGAGTTATTCAGTCTTTGTTGTTTTTAAATGTAGTGATTTCTTTGGTGTTTGCATGATTGGAAGCTGGTGTGTATTCTTAGAGAGATGCCGTTTCTGGAGCAGATCCACGTCACACACAACTCTGATATCTTCATTGGGATGCATGGAGCCGGACTGACCCACCTCCTCTTTCTTCCCGACTGGGCCGTCATATTTGAATTGTATGTAACTCTCTGCTTTCTAAGTGATCTGTGTGGCCAGCTATGCTGTACTGTAGAGCTGTCAGTCTGAGGAATGTGAATACTTTACTCCACTTTACTTTTAAGATTTAGAGGCACTTTAAAACCCTCAGAGTTTATTTAAACAGTTATTTTGGTGACAGTCTGCAGTTTAGTACCATGTTTAATCTATGTTTATACCATTTGCAGAATTTTTGAACATGATTGTATTAACACAACCAAAAAGGTTAAAAGTTAGAAACAAAACCTAAAACTGAAACATATATTTTGAGTTATAAATGACAAATGTGAGAAGCATTAGCATAGATATTAGCATGGCTGACGGAAATCCTAAGTACGGTGTACATATTAGGACATCGTCACACCTCAGTCATACAACAAAAAATCGTCATGCCTCAGACTTAAAAGCTTCAGTCATTGGACAAAACGGCATCGCGCCTCAAACTGAAAGGCTTTAGGTCTCAGGAAAAACGACGTCAGGTGTCAGGTCTCGTACAAGTAGGCATCAGACAAAACAGGCTCAGATAAAAAGGCATCAGACGAAACGGACTCGGACAAAACGGCATCAGACATAAAGGCATCAGATGAAACTGACTTCAATGTTGTGACGTCACATGCTCGCAGTTTTATTAAACTGTTTTTATTAACTGTTAAATGCTACACTAAGTTGTATAAAACATATCGAATTGTTTTGTAAATTTGTATTATTCGCTAGTTTTATTTGCATGTATAAAAAGTTAGCTAAATAACACATTGCAAACTATTGTGGACACTTATGAAAATTAACCATGGTTTTAATATAGTAAAAGTGTGGTAACTATGATTTGTTTTATAACAATATTTTTACTACAAATACCATGAACTATAGTGTAGCAAAACCATGGTTAATTTGTGGTTATCATGGTTAACTACAATAACCATGTTTTTTGTTTTAATTGTAGTAAAACCATGGTTAATTTTCATAAGGGAAGTAAAAAATCTTTCGAGCTATTAGACTGCATTGTTATAAGCACGGCTGCTTTGTGTACAGAGGTTACCAAGGAAATGGCTTTATTTCTGAAAAAAGATTGGGATGGGATTAATAAAAAATCATAGCCAAAAAAAAAAAAAAACTGATGACTTTTAGTCTGTTGCCTTTTTGTCTGAGTCCATTTCATC
Organism: Ctenopharyngodon idella; assembly: GCF_019924925.1. NCBI lineage: Eukaryota > Metazoa > Chordata > Actinopteri > Cypriniformes > Xenocyprididae > Ctenopharyngodon > Ctenopharyngodon idella. The sequence goes on along the minus strand of NC_067230.1, from coordinate 6,388,145 downwards.
CGATGCCTTTTATTCTGAGGTTGTTTTGTCCGATGCCTAATTGTACGAGACCTGACACCAAAACTGCCGTTTTGTCCAATGACTGAAGCCTTTTAGTCTGAGGTGTGACGGCGTCCTAATATGTACACCGTACCTAAGAAGATATGCATTAGTTGTTCTGATGTGTTTTCTTGTTAGCTTGACTTCATTTTGACACAGCAAAATGGTCAATCATTATAGGTTTTCCAATTACTTAAAATTGTTAAAATGTTATCTCTAGACTTTATCTTTTTTATCTTTATCTTAGCCCCTGATAACCATCAATCTTGGACATTTCTTGCTTTAAAAAAGTTTCCTTCCTCTTCACTACTGATAAATGAATACATCACAGCTCACTTCAGAGCGCTGATTTTCCGCAACACCTATCTGGATGTGTTAAGACATATTCCCCAGTGTGCATCTGACACCCATGTCATGTTATACATCTACCCAACACTCATGTGGATGCAGTCAAGCTTCTGTGCTGTACAATGTACTTTTTAATGTGTGTTACGGAGGAGGGAAGCATCTGACTGTGTCTGTGTGTGTGACAGTGAAATACAGCCTAATTAAACAGTTATCCATCAAACAGAGTCTGCGGAGGCTTTGTGGGCCACTGCCTGCTAAGTTTGGGACATAAAACATCCCTCTTTCTGTATTCCACAGGTACAACTGTCAAGATGAGAGCTGCTACCGTGATCTGGCCCGACTGAGGGGAGTCCATTACATGACTTGGCAGAAAAGGGACAAAGTGTTCCCCCAGGATAAGGTGAAGAGAGCACACACACACACACACACACACACACACACACAAACCTGTACACCGCTGCCTGGATTCATTCCAGTTTATATCATTTCATTCCAGAATTCCTATACAGTACCAAAATCACATTCGGTGTGAGTGATGTTAGTACCTCCTAATAGAGAATTTTAATATATTTAATTTTAATTCTCTAATAGGAATATATATATATACACACACATTTTATTAGGCACACCTTTCTAGTACCGGGTTGGACCCTCTTTTGCCTTCAGAACTGCCTCAATTCTTTGTGGCATTGATTCAACAAGGTGCTGGAAACAGTGATCTGAGATCACGCAGTTGCTGCAGATTTATCAGCTGCACATATCCATGTTACGAATCTCCCGTTCCACCACATCCCAAAGATGCTCTAGTGGATTGAGATCTGGTGACTGTGGAGGCCATTTGAGCATAGTGAACTCATTGTTATGTTCAGGACACCAGTTTAAGATGATTTGAGCTTTGTGACATGGTGTGTTATCCTGCTGGAAGTAGCCATCAGAAGATACACTGTGGTCATAAAGGGATGGACATGGTCAGCAACTATACTCAGGTAGACTGTGACATTTAAATGATGCTAATTTGGTACTAAGGGGCCCAAAGTGTGCCAAGAAAATATCCCCCACACCATTACGCCACCACCACTATGAACCGTTGATATGAGACAGGATGGATCCATGCTACTATGTTTTTTACGCCAAATTCTGACCTTACCATCTGAATGTCGCGGCAGAAATCGAGACTCATCAGACCAGGCAATGTTTTTCTGATCTTCTATTGTCCAGTTTTGGTGAGTTTTGCGAATTGTGGCCTCAGTTTCCTGTTCTCAGCTGACAGGAGTGGCACCCGGTGTGATCTTCTGCTCCTGTAGCCCATCTGCTTCAAAGTTTGACGTGTTGTGCATTCAGAGATGCTCTTCTGCAGAACTCAGTTGTAACAAGTGGTTATTTGAGTTACTATCAGCTCGAACCGGTCTAGCCATTCTCCTCTGACCTCTGCCATCAACAAGGCATTTTCAGCCACAGAACTGCCACTCATTGGATAATTTCTCTTTTTCAGACCATTCTCTGTAAACCCTAGAGATGGTTGTGCATGAAAATCCCAGTAGATCAGCAGTTTCTGAAATACTCAGACCAGCCCGTCTAGCATCAACAACGATGCCACGTTCAAAGTCACTTAAATTACCTTTCTTCCACATTCTTATGCTCAATTTGAAATTCAGCAGTTGCTGTCATGTGATTGGCTGATTAGATATCTGCATTATTGAGCAGTCTAACAGGTGTACCTAATAAAGTGGCCGGTGAAAGTGTATATATTTCAATCATGACAACTCTCTGAAGATTTTTAGCATGGTAATGGATATGACAATGTTAATGTATTTGGTCTTGGTGGACTAGATCTGCTACACTGCTGCTGAATTGCTTCTGCTGTAGATTATTGTTGTAGAGCAAGTACAGGAAGTTGCTACTGCCAATACATACGCCGACACACTGCTGCGAGTAAGACATAGTGCTGCTGCACAAATAGCATATATCAGTAACCCATAGCAGATCTATACAGGTGGAGATGGGGAAGGTGGAGGGTTTAAGAGGAACTCTGAAGTGCGCTGCAAACTGCTATAGGGAATATAACCAACCATTTAAATGTGTGAGCAACAAACTCGTTGGCTGCAGAAGTGACATGGACCAATCAGCTTGTGCCAAGTAGTTAATGCTGTAATTATCATCAGCTTGCGTTAAGACAAAGCCTGTGCCATCTAGAGTTTCATGACTGAACTATGTATGTATATATATATATATATATATGTATGTATGTATGTATAAATTGAAATCTATTATAATTTACTAGTGTGTGTGTGTGTGTGTGTGTATATATATATATATATATATATATATATATATATATATATATATATATATATATATATATTACATTATTAAAAATCAAAAGTTGTATTTGTCCTGTTAGTATTATTTCATGGATCTGATCAAATATGAACTAACAATGAACATTTGTAACATTACAAAGACTGTAACAAATGTAGTTATCATTGTTTGTAAATATTAGTTGATATAGTATGTGTGTGTTTATTATATTATATTATTTACTAATATTCTGTTCTGTCTCAGGGTCATCACCCTACTCTTGGGGAACATCCTAAGTTTACCAACTACACTTTTGACGTAGAGGAGTTCATGCGGTTAGTCCTTCTAGCGGCCGAACATGTGACCCGGCACCCGGAGTGGCACGCAAAACAAGCCCGAGATGAACTGTAGCCTGTAAAACATGGAACATCTTCTGCAAGGATGAACAATGAACACACTCCTACGAACTCTCTGCACTCTTATACTCCTATAGCTATGCTAACGAAAAGCAAATGGCTAATATGTGAAAGCACATTTTACTTTCAGAAAAAAGCATCTGCTCTGATCCTGTTACATTCTGAAGCTGTTACATTCTGCACATGGAGGTGATGGGTATGTTGTTAAAAGACTCACACTTCAGTAGAAGATGTATTGTTTTGATGTATTTTGTGTGGTTTGTACCTACCCTCAGGTATATGTGGGCTTTTTATAGAGACTACACTTTTACACCTGATTTAAGTGCAGCTTTGTGATTTATTTCAAAATTGCTATGGGTTGAATTTCAATACAGTTTATAAGACACCTTTAGACAGCACTCCACCCCCCCCTTTGGGTACTGAACTAATGTTGAGTCCACCCACATAGATTGGTAGCATTTTTTATGACAGTCAAACCACATTTAAAGCATTTTTATTTTGCTTTTAAATGCATTAAGGCAAGGGAGATGACTTCATATTTATTACAGTGTCAGTTACTTTTTAATTTGTAGTCATTATGTAAATGCAAAACACTCCAGTCCTGTTGCACTCACTAGAGTGTTCGGTATTGCTTCACTTTATAAAGTATTTCTTTCAGTATTAAAATGTGTCTGAACATTTCAAAAGTTGCTGGAAAGGATCTGAATGTTAAGTTCTGGTTTGAGTCAAAGTATTTAATGAAATCCTATCATGATATTTTATTTTTTTTTATTATTAGGACTCAGTGTTTTTGAAAACATCTGTTTTGTATTTGTATGCATTTGGAAACTGAAATGAAGCTATTTAAAACATTTTTTGTCTGTGATATTTCTTCATTCTCACATTGAGATATAATGACATACATGAAACGTTATTTATGGATATCACTATATTTAACATTTATATATTTAACAATTATATTTAATTTATCAGTCATTACAAGAATGGTATTCAGTGGTTTTGCACTTGGCATTTCTGCTGTTCTCTCTGTGTTTCATAATGTAAGACTCTATCTGACAGCAAAAGTGCACTGGTTTAAGATGTGCTGTCACTGCCATTAATCTCTGTGACCTCAAAGCTCAAATAGGGGACGCAAGGACACAGGAAAAACCTATAAAATTATTACCAGTTAAAACAATTTTTCATTTGAAACATTTTAATTAGGAGAAAATTAAGAAACAGCTGGAAAATTTCTTAATAAATTGCCAACTCTTCATGTTATATATAGCACCCAGAGACATAAAATACATTTATTTACAAAACACCCTCATTTTTATTTAAATGTGATAAAATAAAATAATTTCCATCTTTAGAAAATGTGAGTGTAATATTTTATCCATTATGTTAAAATTAATATTATATGATGGCGATGGAGACGTGAAAAAAATGTAACGAATAACAGAATAATCACATTGACACGCTCTTGCACTTGTATATTATGGCCGCTAGATGGCGGTATAACACCATTAATGATTCTGCATCATCTGATTCAAGCGTCCACCAGACGCTGATGTCCCTTCTCATTCCCACACGCTGCATTCATCCTAACTGTAAGATGATTAACTCTGTAAAGTTTGTAAAATCCATCCATGGCGTTATATATAATTTTAGGACAATAATTTCGATAGTTTTAACACTTTAGATATGCTCTTCTTTCTCACACCGAGTTTTCCACAGTCTTGTACCTTGTACGCACCGTCTTGTCAGAGGTAAATAATAAAGTAACGTTGCTTTCATTGTCTCTCGGTTGTTATAGAGAGGCTAAATGAGTAGCCTGTGCTCGAACACAGACAGTTTATTACAAACGGCGGGCTGCACTTGCTCTGTAATTACTGCTAGTAACAGGAGAGCTATAGTCGCGCGCGTGAAGGATTATGCTCCGTCTCACTGCTTTCTAATGATGAACCCTACACAGCTAATAACGCCAGCCTTTTCCCTTCATGTCTTATTCAGTGAATTCTTTCTCCGCGCGCGGGTGGCCTTATTTTGTCGTGTTTAAAGTAATGGGATGTCACTGGTGGAATTGTTTGGGAGTGAGCAATTATTACGGCCCTCCTTCCCCTCACTTCTGCTGAAGAAATGTGCTCCCAAACCCTATATCCTCTCTACACACACTGCATCATGTAAATAAGCGTTACTTCAGCAGGTATGGAGAGGAAACTTAATGATTATAGTTGTCGTTCCTCGAAATGTATGTCTTTTCTGTTTCGGAAAGGTAATTTATGAAGTCAATTTCTTAATTTAAATGATTATTTTATTATTATAAAAGTAAATAAAGTGCATGGTGTCGTTTCAGGCTAAATTTGAATGTTTTTAAAATGTATTTGTAGCTGTGCCTTTAAGAAGTAACAGGGTTGACAGGTTTAGTTCATTGTTTTACTCAAGGTCATGACACTAAATATATTTATTTCTATATTTTTATTTATACAAATATCTAACTTTCAGTAGTAAGTTGAAAAAAAATGATATGATCAGTAAGTCATGGCAACATATGTTTTTACATTAACTCATCAAAATAAGCAATTTTATGAGAGATTATAAGAGATTCAAGTTGGTTTAATATAATTTAAGTTGCAATGAATTGTACAACTAAGTTGATATTACTTAAAAACTTAAGTTCAGTTGCTGCCTTTAATTTTTAAGTTAAAATAAATGGAATTTTTTTTACAGTGTACAAACTTGTGCTGGAAAAACCTAACAAAACATATATAGAGTCACAAAAAGAGGAAACCCTTGTCTTTGAAGAGTTTATTTAATCATTTTATTAAGAAATAACTGAAAAAACAGTAACCTAAAAATGGTAACATCTAAATTAACTGATTTTATTCAAGTCAAAAATATTAGTCAACATCCCTGAATCTAACTAAATACATATATTTATACCAACAAAGCAATTTTTTATGCATTAAGTCATTTAAGGTTACCATTTTATACAGTGTAGGATCAATGTGTAACATTTTTTAAATAAAATGTGCAAGAAAATCTAAAATTATACAGAGAGACAAATTACAAATATAAATACTAGCTTTTATTTTATAGTTTAAAATTTGATATATTTATTAATACAAATTACTAATTTTATGTCCATATTATTTAATTAAAATGTAATTAATAAATACAAATTAAATAAAAAATTAAAATAAAGTTTTTTGTTTTTTTTCTGATGCCTTTAGTAACACATTAAGTAAAAGTTAGTGTTCACTTTTCATTGTCACTGTTTGCACATTTGTTCATTAGAGACAATTTTAATGAAATGTCCCAAAAACGCAGTGCATGATTTAATGAAAAAAGAATATTTATTATTGCCAAAATCTGTCTGGCTGTTTGTGGGCCCAACTTTCCTGCTGTCTTTTGGCTCTATATGACACCCAGTCTCTTTTATCCTTCTTCCCTGAGTGTCAATATTTCAGGAAATGAATTTTCGCTCTGACTTTCGACAGTGCTACATGATGATCATTCGGCAGCACTGTTCAGTTATGATTCTCCCATTCTTGCCTGCTTTGGAACCTAGATTAGATTTGTTTGTTATCATCCATCACCCATTCCCATTGTCTTCATGCATAATATCCATTATCCTGCGTGTATCAACGTGGCTTAATCTGATTCATCTCACGAAGAAGAAAAAAAAATTCTCACCACTGAACAGAAATAAATCAATTACCAACGGCTCATCTTACATACCCACTTCTACAGGCGTCCCACAAAGCAAGAAAACATTCTCTTTCAGAGGATAAATGTGGAAATATTGATTGTGTTGGAAGAAATATTCCTCAAGTTATGATCAGACATTTCCATAATGCTCAGTCCTCTGAGAGAACAATCTCAGAAGGAAGAAGTCTCAGCGGGGATCCTATAACACAAGCTCTCTGATAAAAGACATTTGTGCCCTTTCCTCCAATTCGACTCTGTCAGCATTATTACAACTTGTATTCTCTCATATGCCAGTTGTACATTAAATGCTGTAAGCCATATGCAAAACATTCATTCTTGGGGCTGTGGGAAAGTCAGTCTGCAGCATCCAACTTACTTAACTAAGGAAAGGAAGTCCATTTTTGAAAGCAAGATGTGCTGTCCATGGTGCTGAAATGAACTCAATAACGTCCAATTGTAGTCGCTGCCTTGTTGTTTTGTAGATTAGGCTAAATTTTTATTCATCCTTTCCTCATAGAGATGTAAATTACAGAATATTATGCAACGACAAGTACAATAAAGTGCAGAAATCATCAATTCCCTGTTACATGCACTTCATATATGGATTAAGTATGAAACTTATTCATTGATATATCATTTGAACTGGTCGAACAGTCATGATTGGATGGTCAGATCAACCAAGACTAGTGCTTCTCACTTTATCACATCTACACTAGCCTAACCACATCTAAATATTCTGCGCATGGCGCCACAACATGTGATGACTCCATACATTCTCTCTGCAAAAGTGCAATTGGCCAGCAATTTTGCCCGAGGTCCGTGAAAACAAGTAGAGAACATATAGAGAGCTTCACAAGGTTGTTTGTGGTTAATATTTTATTAGCTAAATGTCCGGGCCAAAAAGGATGTTCAATGTTGAAAACAAATAGCATGGAATATTGAGTGCAGTGGCAGTACTTTTAAATTGAGGATTCAAATGGGTTATATTTCTTGTTGTACCGAATACCCCTTTCATCTCTCTTTTTTTTATACTTGGAGGAGACAAAGATTCCAATTTCCTAGCCGAGACGACTGGGATTGGAGACGCATATCAAAGGGTAGTTTTTGTGTAGCTTAACACAGGACTTTTATATCCTTCCTTAAGTCAGACACCAGTGTAATGAGGAAAAAAAAAAATACAGAGTGTCAGATGTTAAACCTCTAAACTACATATGACCTTTTGGTGTAGGATATGGTAGGGGAATCCAGAACCCTTGATGGAGATTTCATTTCACCTGCCAGGCTCAACCTTGAGGGGTGTCAGGCTGTGATTGGCTATTGATAACATCATTTGCCACATGATAGAAATCTAAAGAGTCTCCGGCTATGAGACAGAACGAAATAGACTAAATCGATCTTTAAAGGATTAACCTGTTTGAGCGCGTGGTTAAAACCTGAGGCAGGCAGGTTGGAGGTGTAAAAAATTAAAAAACCTTTTCACTCACTTTTTGCCAGGCTGTCGTTATAGTACAGCCGTTCACTTCAACACTTGTAAGCTATGACATCAGTTAGCGTGGCTACTTGAAAGATCGCGCGCGCGGGGCGGGGGTGCAGCCGACGCACGTGCGCGGAATAAGCAAGGCAAGTTCGCAGTTCTCTTGTCAAATCGATCGCAGCTCGGGAGGAGTGTGCGAGGCGCAGTTATCATCGCAGACTTCCTCATCACTCACAGTCCCAGCGGTTCCGCAGGAAGACAGCTGTTAATAACCTAACAAGCATGCCTGGAACATTATAAGGCCATTAGTCTACTAACCCCCATATGGATTTACGCACTTCTTTTCTGAGATTCAACCGCTGACGGTGCTTTTTCTTTTCCGTCCTCTCTCATTCATCCCGTCGGGGATGTTTGGAGAAGAGATTCGCAAAATAATGGGCAAATTCGGTTTGTGAACTCTCCGTGTGATGGACAGGCGGCTATTGAGTTCGAGCTTTGGCTGGAGTGAGTAGAAAGTAAGCTCGTTTAAAACAAACATCAGTCTTCAGGACTCCTGTCACATTTGAAGCAAGGAGAATGCCCTCGCTTTCATAAACTGAGGTAAACTGCTTCTCATTCTCTCTTTTGGGTCGCTCTTCAGCTTAAACAGTGACATTGATTGGTTTTTGGCTGCAAATTGATACTGGCTGGGTTTTCAGAAGCGCTAAGTAGAGCGTTAGTCGCACGCAAGTACTGCGCTTTCCCAAAAGCATTGTTATCTGTAACACGTAAAAACGTCCGTAAATTGCGTGCAACTTAAACATATCTTTTTTGTATTTGTTTTTGCAGTATATCCGAGTCAAATGATATTTAATACATAGAATGCAGTTTGATCAGTACAATGCTACTGTACACAAATTGAATTGTTAAAAGTCTTGATAAAAATCGCATTTAAAACGACACTCTGCAGTCTGCGCATGCCACGTGACAAGCTTAATTTGAACAGGCAGAACTTTTATGTGGGCCTAGTTTGATAAACAAATAATTAATTGCAAAAGAGATATTCGTTTTTAATAACATTTATTTTCACTAGAAAACATGTAAGAACGCAATAGTTTTTTTTATAAATAAAAAATATTCTTAACAAAAGATTTGACTGACAGTTTGCTAAATGAGCGCCTCCCACTCTTTCTTCCTCCTCCTCCTCCTCCTCCTCATCCTCTTCTTCTTTCAATGGCAGGTTCACATGTTGCATGGTGGCAGTGCATGTGCTTAGACCTCAAACCAGATGATCTATGAATACACAATACATATTCTTTGTAATGCTTTCCTTCATAGGAGCACAACAAATAAGTGAGAGCGACATAGATACTAGGATTATCCGCATATCGCGCGCTGCCATTTATTGTTCAGAAATGTTTAATAACTTTTAGCTCATCTACAAGATGATGCGCAATTTCCATGTTCCAATCTTCTGAGCATATTGGACATAATTTCGGCCTTTGTTCAGCATCTTTGGACCGTAAACCTGCCATAACGACGCACTTAAAGTTCTACTTGATAACGAACGATCTACGTCTCGGTTAAAGAAAAAGTAGCATATTTTTCACACATGTACATAGCATATGAGTTTAAAACATTTAAGGCATGATAAAAGTTAGATCACAAGTTAGCCAGAGTACGTATTTTCACCTTTCGTCAAACAGACGCAAACGAACAGAAGTCGCGTTCGCCAGAGGAGGTAACCATAACAACACCGCGCTCACGCGCTTTCCATCGCGGGCAGTTTTCTGGGCTGTACATAAAACATAACAAATATGACTTTATTATAGATTTGCATATCACAAATAAACTTTAAAATATTCTTGTAGATAATTGACGCCGCGCTAGTGGCGATTACAGATTACAATTTGCGCAGCGCGAGATGAACCTCGACAGACTGCGCACGAAAAAAATACATTTAAATTAATTAATAATTTACTTGAATTCTTTATAATAGTCGCCCCACCTTGAAGCCATTGTATTCGCACACTGTATGAAACGCTTTAGTTGGGGTGTCTGAGCTGCTCAGCACCTATCGAGGCAGCGAAACATTCGCGATTCGCTGATCTGGTGCTTTAAATAGTCTCTCAGTGGAGAAGGAATAGAACTGCGCGGCTGAAGCGCGATGTACTGACAGCGCGTGCCCCCTGGACTAAACGCACCAATCTCCTCACATCATGTTGTAATTGCTCTTCATTTTCATCTCCACCCCTTTCCCGCTTCCCTGCCATTTGTTCTGTCCAATAAGTATTGAGAGCGAGTAATTATTCCCCCTTTGTTTCGCGTCCTCCGCGGCGCGCTGCAGAGACAGTCGTGTCATTAGTTCAGCCGAGGTTGGGCGAGAAATGTAAAGCGACTTAATTGTCATCGACACTCACATTAACAGCCAAACAGCACAGCTGAGCCCAGCGGAGATTGCTCAATGAAACCTGTGCGTAAGAAGAGCTACACATGTATTTTTCCAACTCTGTCACACACACAGTCATCCCTTTCATTTGGGCCTTGAATCACAGTGTTCCCTTTGAGAAAGATGTAGGAGAGACACAGGGTGAGAGAGAGCATGTGCACTGTGGAAGAGCACATCTGGGCGGCTGCCTGCAGTCGATTGGTTTCCTCTCTTGATGTCAGTTCTGTGTTTCAGCATTAACTCGCAACCTGCATCGCTCTTTTCTTTTCTTTTCTTTTCTTTTCTTTTCTTTTCTTTTCTTTTGTGTTTTATGGTTTTCTTGTCACATGGCAACAAAATGACGTCCAGCATTGTCTTCTAAGGAAATGATATGGTGTCCTTGATGATGATTCATTCATTCATTCATTCATTCTAAATATTTTATTAATAGATTGAATCACATTATAAATTATAAAACACATTATAAGGCATATTTCTATATAATACCTTATAATATAAGTACATGCACTGTAAAAAATATTTTTGCGATTTAGTTATTTCAACTTATGCATTGAATTTTGGTGTAGAGATAACTAGATTGTCCAGACAACATGAAATTTTAAGTTTTCTTGACCTCAACTACACTGAAAGTTGAATAAACAAGTCTAATTGTTGTTTTAAGTCAAAAACGTATGTTAAAACAACTTCTCTAGATTTTCTGTTAAATTAACAAGTATAATTGTTGTTTTAGTAAACTAAACTAAACTAAACTTTGTACAACACATTTTAATTGGTTATATATATATATATATATATATATATATATATATATATACACACACATATACACACACATATACACACACACACACAGTCAAACCAAAAATTATTCAGACATTTTTGATATATTTTTACTAGTGGGTGCAGGACACTATAGTTCATTTATGTAAGTGAGGATAGCAAAATAAAGTAAACTGTGACATATTATACCCAAAAATTCTTCATACATACCAGGAAAATTGATAAAAATTTGGAACCAAAAATTATTCAGACACTTTGACCTGACCATGTTTTGCTTAAGTGTTATCTGACATAATTAAGATTATTTTTTTCTGACACAGTTTAACTCTGAGACCTTGTCATATTATTACCACTTTTTTTAAACTACAGTGAATAAACTGTATTAATGAATAAAATGTTCAAGGTGTCTGAATAAATTTTGGTTTGACTATATATATATATATATATATATATATATATATACAGTGGCGTGCACAAGGGGGGGCTTGAGCCCCTGCCCCTTTGATCTCGAAAGTGAAAGTGCCCTTTGCGGAACACGATTTCGAAAACACCCCCATACCCCCCCCCCCCATATATATATATATATATATATATATATATATATATATATATATATGAAATACATCTAGTAAATGAGATATATGGGGGACGAGTCATGTTCATATACAAGGGAGGGAGGAGTGTGGTGGGAAGGATAGGGGGAACGAAGGACGCTCGAGGGGATCTCTGATAGATAAGGCACGGATTGTGAGCAGCTCAGCTGGTCAGATCTGCTCTCTGAGCTCTGAGCTGGCATTAGCCGATCCACTCTGTGCTGCCGTGATGGATGGATGCTCTTAGAACGGACAAGGACCGGGGAGAGAGAGGCAGAGTGAGAGAGCATCACACAAAGAGAGGGTGGGAGGGTCATTAAAGCGAAGGAGGGAGTGATATAAATCGAAAGGGGTGAGAAAGAATTAATGATAGAGGGAGAGACAGAGTGAGAGATTCACGAGGAACAGAAGGCAGTGATGGGAAAGTCTCTCATCTGTAAATGAGATTGTCCCTGATGGCCATTTTCTCCCCCAGTTCGCTCATTCTTCTTTCCCTCACAAACCTCAGTGCTCCACTGGACGCAGGTCTCAATACTGGGCTCCGCGAGTGCTGACAGTGAAAAACAGAGACACTGGAGGGAGTCGGGCCTCGGGAGACTCTTTCGTATTTTCCTCTCTATCACATAGTCACTTCACGCCACTTGGCCCTGAAACCTTAAAAACAAGGGAGGTCTGAGAGGGCACATTAGTCAACAAAAAAGTTTAAGGGAAATAGAGTTGAAAGCGCAAAAATACATCAAAGCTATAAATACTAAAGAAAGCACGCAAAGAAATACATAAAGAAATGAACTGCGGGGAAACAGTTTTGATTACACAGCAGTCTGGTGTACCTGATTCCAGTTGGCAAATTGCACATCTCAGTGGTCAGATATTTCCAAAAATTCACTATCTTTCATATTAATGCTGTATCACACTGCTCATCCGGGTAACTAAATCCAGTGCTACTTTCATGTTCTCATATCACACCGCGGACTCACTCTTTCTTGTTTCATACAAATGCGACTGGCAGCATCTTGCATCTCAGTTATTGATGGCAGTAAAAATCACCTCAGATGACTATTAATATTACTGTAATATTGTGCGATGTTCGTGTTGTTGCTTGGTTGATTGTTTTGCTCATTGTATTGTTCTTTTAGAATAATAGCCTGGTAATACTGGTAAAATTATACAATAATATATATATATATTTTAACTCAAATTATTATTTTTTTCTATTTATTAATTTATTAATTTATTTATTTATTTAGCGAGTAGCTGTGCAATATGCAGGGTAATTCTTAAACAACTCAATATTTGATAATAAGTTTTGTCATTTTTTTCAGGAAAGCATCTCATGGTATATATACAGTATATGGAATAACTGTGCATTATCCCTTACATAATGACCTCACCATAATGACAAAACTGTATATTTGACCGCTGTCTCTGCATGCAGCGGATCTTTTGTACTATTTTTTTTTGTCTATTTATTTACTAATTTGTTAAGCAGGATGATATAGCAAATCAACCATCACAAAATAACTAAAAAAACACTATACAGTATCTTCCTAATATTTAAAAAAACCTTAGTAAATAGTATATAACATACACATTTCACAACCTTGGAATTATAAGATTCTATCTGCATTCTGAGCAGTTTTTAGATTTTTCTTTTCCAGATTTTTTGCATTCCAAAGACCCATTATGTGATGTTAAAAAAAAAAAATCACATAATGTAAATAAGTTGTCACAGAATGAGAATATGCGAATAACTCAATTTTGACAAAAATGTCCATGATTTTTGGACATGTATCATGATATTCTTTGAAATACATTGCAGTACATACTATATGAATATGGTAATCATTCAGTAACATGGTCTATATCAAAGCACCATCTGACTTTACCATGGTACTTCACTTTTTTTGTAAGGGTCTTGGCTCATATTCCTATCCATTATCTCTTCTGTCATATTTTTTTCTCTTTGACATAGCTTTACAATTTTTACTGTCTGTCCTGATGGTATTAAATAGCGCTGGAGCCCTCCTGCTTTCTGCAGTGAGTGGCGGTTTGGATTGGTTTATTCCACTCAGAATGGATGACACCCATTTCAATGGGATTTGCTTTAAATAACAGGCTAAAGGAAAAAGCTCTTTGGCTTTAGCATGGGATACATCGAATAGGCACGCGCTTCAGTCTGATCTGAGCAGTGTCAGTGAGAGCTGTCAGATTTAAATTAAAATATGTTGAGGTGTTACCACACCAGAAGCCAGCGCTATTGTGTTAAGAAAAAGACACACACACGCGCACAAACACAATACACACAATAACTCCGCAGAACAATATAACCCCAAACCATAGGTTGCTCTTCTTAGTGGATTGGGTTGCTTTGGCATAAGTAAAAGCAATGCCTTCAGTATTCAGGTTACAACTCTGAACGAAAAGAATAAGCTATTAAATGTGCATCAGTTTTGTGGGCGGCTTTAAGTGCTTTTGTGGCCCCAGCAAATGGAACTGAAATGTTTCTTTCAATTGTAGAGATTCTCAGTCAGCTCACAACAATCTCTATCGATAAACCTGTTTTGTCTTTTCAGTGGCTCATATGAGCTATTGTGAGGATTGAAATCTCAAGAGGTGGAGAGTCTATAAACTGCATGTGTCTAGGCTTCTACACACACCTGCTGACAAACACTGTTTTGTTGAAAATACATGGTCAAAATCATCTGACACATGCATTCGTCACCTGAGTACAGACCTTGAGCCATTCAAGCTGTATTAAAATGTGCTTGAATACATAACAATTCAGGTGCATCATGCGCTTTTATAAAAAGGCACAAAAGACATGGCCAAACAAAAACATTTAACAAACGATCCCCCTTTATATTAAGTGTCTAACTAACATTTAAACAAATTATTTGATACAATTATTGTGTACACTCATGTTTTTACATTGTACTTATATTTAAAAAATACCTGTTTGTAATTACAGCTGTAATTAATTTGTGTAATTACATCTATAATTACATCATTGACCCTTCTCGTACACCTTAACCCACCCTTAAACCTAGTCATTCCACCAAACCTGTCTCTAACTATACCCATATCCCATCTCAATAGCAGCAAAAGTGTTTTGCAATACAACATGAACACAGTAAGTACATTGTACTTAACAATTATTTTTGGTAACACTTTAGTTTAGGGTCCGATTCTCACTATTAACTAGTTGCTTATATTGCTAGGATATTGGCTGTTTATTAGTACTTATAAAGCACATATTAATGCCTTAAAGGATTAGTCCACTTTTCCTGATAATTTACTCACCCCCATGTCATCCAAGATGTTCATGTCTTTCTTTCTTCAGTCGAAAAGAAATGAAGGTTTTTGACGAAAACATTCCAGGATTATTTACCTTATAGTGGACTTCAATGGCCTCCAAACGGTTGAAGGTCAAAATTACAGTTTCAGTGCAGCTTCAAAGGGCTTTAAACGATACCAGACGAGGAATAAGGGTCTTATCTAGCGAAACGATCAGTCATTTTCGAAAAAAAATGTAAATGTATATGCTTTATATAAACAAATGTTCGCCTTCTAAGTGCTTCCGCCAAAACCGCATTTCCGTATTCTCCAAAAAGTGTACGCTGTATGTCCCACGCCTACCCTATTCAACTTACAGAAAAAATGTAACTGGCGCTGTGTTCGTTCCGTAAGTAGAATAGGGTAGGCGTAGGACATACAGCGTAAACTTTTTGGAGAATACGGAAATGCGGTTTTGGCGGAAGCACTTAGAAGGCGAACATTTGTTTATATAAAGCATACACATTTACATTTCTTTTCGAAAATGACCGATCGTTTCGCTAGATAAGACACTTATTCTTCGTCTGGTATCGTTTAAAGCCCTTTGAAGCTGCACTGAAACTGTAATTTGGACCTTGAACCGTTTGGTGTCCATTGAAGTCCATTATATGGAGAAAAATCCTGGAATGTTTTCATCAAAAACCTTAATTTCTTTTCGACTGAAGAAAGAAAGACATGGACATCTTGGATGACATGGGGGTGAGTAAATGTCAGCAAAAGTTTATTTAAAAGTGAACTAATCCTTTAAAACTTTGTGTGTGTGAGTTAACACATCTTTGTATGTCTGATGTGCACGTTTGTAATGATTATGGTTAATCTGAATGATGGATGGCAATATTGTCTGTGTGATTAACTAGAGCTCAAACACAGTGGTTTGCTCACTGCAGTCGAGTGAGAGCATCTTTGTGCAGCGTAAGGTGTTTTAGGCATTAAGCCTGATTTTTAAAGCAATAAGCCACTTAAGGCCATGCATTACAGTAATTTTACTATGGCTAAGGGACGTTCTTAGGATAGAAATGAAGCTGAGTGCTTAAAGGGTTAGTTCACCCAAAAATGAAAATTACTCATGTCATTCCACACCAGTAAGACCTTCGTTCATCTTCGGAACACAAATTAAGATATTTTTGATGAAATCTGAGGGTATCTGACCCACACATAGGCACATAGGCAGCAACGTCATTGAGTCCAGAAAGGTAGTAAAAACATGGTTAAAATAGTCAATGTGACTGCAGTGGTTCAACCTTAATGTTATGAAGCAACAAGAATACTTTTTGTGCGCAAAAACAAAACAAAAATAACGATTTTATTCAAAAATTTGAACCATTGTCATACGTAGTTGATGTAGTGAACTCAGAGTGATGTAGAGTGCAGGCTTGATTGTTTACGTCCGAATGCCGACTCAGTATTGGCCGAAGCTGAACATGTGAGCAGCACAACGCATGCATGTGATGCTGACGCAGGAGCTGGCCAATAATGAGTCAGCGTTCGGACGTAAACAAGGAAGCCTGCGCCGAGTTCACTACGTCAACTACGTATGACAACGGTTCAAATTTTTTGCGCACAAAAAGTATTCTCCTCGCTTCATAACATTAAGTTTGAACCACTCTAATCACGTTGACTATTTTAACCATGTTTTTACTACCTTTCTGAACCTCAAAAGATGCATTGGCGTTGCTGCCTATGTGTGGTTCAGATACCCTTGGATTTCATCAAAAATAATTTGTGTTCTGAAGATGAACAAAGGTCTTAAAGGTGTGGAACGACATGAGGGTGAGTAATTAATGACAGAAATTTAATTTTTGGGTGAACTAACCCTTTAAAACCTCCTTAAACACAGTAAAATTCCTGTAACACACAGCCTTAAATGGCTTATTGTGTTAAAAAAATGATGCCAGCAGCAAAATGATAAAGATGCCAATATCCCCATGAATTAGTCACTGGGGTTTTGGGCTTTATGCTAGTCTGTGCTAGTCTATTTGTATATTTTTTTTGATCATCTTTGTTTGGTTCCCAGTTTTGATTCATTCAAACATTAGGATGTTTCTCCTAAAAGTGCATTTTTTCTTTTAAGAGAAACTGGAGGAGCAGGTCTTCTGTCCATTTGTTTTGACCAACTTTTTTTGCTATCTAGCAGAAACAATGTAGGAGTTGTTTTTTTTTTTTTTTTACAGTGATTTTACTACAGCTAAGGGATGTTCTTAGGCAAGAAATTAAGCAAATTTCTAAAACCCTCCTTAAACACAGTAAAATCACTGTAACTCACAGCCTCGAGTGGCTTATTGTGTTCAAAAAATGGTGCCAGCAGCAAAATGATAAAGATGCCAATATCCCAAAGAATTAGAGTCACTGGGGTTTTTGGTTTTTTACAAGTCTGTGTATGAGCATATGTAAATCCAAAGATTTTTCACTGTGCTGAATAACTTGGGAGTTTGGTTTGAGTGTATGTGTGTGTCTTGATGTGTATAAAAGCCAGTGTGTGTAAAAGGGAGAATAAGTACGAGAGGTTAGACGGCCGTGCTCCTGAGGGAACACAGCAATACGGTGTTACACTCCAGAGCCCCACAGACAAATTAATTCACTTATTGACACCGCTGACACATCTCAGTGACTTTGTAAAATTAACAATTGATCACACTCACTTGCTCTTTCTCTCCTTTTCTCTTTTCCCGTCTCCGTTCCCCCTTTCTCCTTCGGCCGGTCTCTTTGCACGCCTGGCACGTTTAGTCATTATTATAATTACGCCGGCAGCCTGCGGGAGTCTGGTCATTAGTGATAGAGGGGTGTGAGATAATCGGGACAGTGGCCGGCCTCAGCACGCCTTTGCAGGGATGAGGGCAAGGAGAAAGACCCTGGCTCCGACAGCAGCGGACCACTCTCATTGATTGTCCAAATCCACATCCAAACAGGACATAGTGGCAGGGTCACAAAACACAGGGACAATAAAAAAGAGCAGTGCATTTATCACAGAGAGAAAGAGAAAGAGAAAGAGGACACAAGTAGAGTATGGTGACAGGCTGTTTGGTTTTACTGCTGCACACTTTCTGACATTTGTTTGATTTAATGTATGAGATATAGATCAGAATGGGCTAAAAGCTTGGATTTTTTTTTAGATATGATGTTGGCGGACTTTGCACTAATCCACAGATCCGTGAATGGTTTTGTGTTTTGGATGTGGGTCAAGTCTTCATCCTGTATTGACATTCGGCTATTGTGATTCCCAGTGTCCCCGGGAACATTTTTTATTTGCTTAGCGGTTATTTGGTTCCCAGTTCTGATTCATTCAAGCATCATCTTGTCTCAGATGTTTCTCCTAAAATTTCATACAAATAAAACAAAAATAGAAACAAATTTGACCATTTTTGACATAATAATAGAAGTTTAGTTAAGTTTTTAAAACAATAAATTTTACATGTTGATTTTGAAAGAATATGAGGAGAAATATTCAAGTTCATAATGTGACATTGCTAAGATCTCTTTTAAAAGGGTCTTTTGAGGATGTCTTGCCATTTTCTTTCCTGTTAACTTTTATTTGCTGTCTAATAGAAGCAATTAAGAAATTAAAGAGATCTTGCCTATAATTTTCCCCCTAATGGTCATGATGAAGTCTAATTTACAAAATTTCAGACACTGTAAAGTAAAACATTTCAAAGATGATTTTTTGTTGTGTGCTGAACTGATTGGAAGGCATTTTAGAGTCTGACAGATGACTGAGAGATGTTGCACAATGCTGTCAAGTGGTAAATGGTGTGATTTGAAAAAAAAAAAAAAAAAAAAAACGGACATTTTTGTGTGTGATTTTGCTTGTGTCTGTAATATGTTTGAGAGAAGTCTAGTAATGTAACGGATTGTACTGCTTTGGGGCAGAAAGTTTATTAGCCAGTAAGTGCTATAGTTACGCTATACCTTCATAAAGCACACAGGAACCTGCCGTCTAGATTTATCATTTAACACACACACTGAAATCTGATGGAGGACTGTTTTAATACAGACCTTATAAAAGGCATTTTTAGAAATGAATGAAGAAATTATTTAGTCTTTTATGAATGTCTGAGGACATTTTTCAGTTATTTTTGCCACCAAAAGTAACCAAAAGCACAAGCAGTCATACATACAAATTAAACAATTGGGAGTAATTTGTTTAAAAATGAATATATGGACTGAATACAAAAGACACAGCTTGTAAATTAACAAATGAAGCAGTGAAGCATCTCATTGTGTTAAAATGAGGTCATCCTGCTGAACTTCATGGAGCTTGTACATCAGAGCAAAGCTAATTGGACAGTTAAGAGCGTCTGGGCTGTCTCAAGATACTGCCGTGAGAAGCAGCACCTCAGAACTTCGGCTTAGTACTAACTCCACATCTAATTCTGAGGGTTTAAATGTGATGTGTTGAAGACACGCAGGTGCTTTTTTTTAAGTTATAAGGCAAGCATGTACGCACACACATAAAGCCCTGGAAGGAAAGACTCTGGTTACAGATATTTCTTTTTTGCTGGGTCTGTGAGGAAATGGAAGAGAGGAAAAAAAAAAACTGTCTGGTGGAGTCATTGGATCTTGGGGACTGTGACTCCCGTCTGAGCAACAGGCTTTGGATGGGACTTAAGTGCAATGAAGATCAATTCTTCTGTAACTTTAACTGAGTACCCTTGTAATCATATTACCCTTGGACTTGATACAAAACAGAAAAAAAATTGTAGTTCAAGCCTGCGTTAGAGCTGACAGTATAGAGATTTGCTTAGATACATAGATTTTTATACCTTAAGCACACCTGCTTACAAATACTGTTTTGGTGCAACTACTGTACATGGTGAAATTTGTGAAAATCTTGTCTGTTCTTTTTTGTATTTTGTATTAATCCACCTTATTCCTGACGAGCCTACCGCATTTTGAATTATGGGTGGCACGTCCGGTTTGAGGAATTTCAATCCAAAATAATAAAGTCCTTCTGAAGCGAAGCGATGCATTTGTGTAAAAAAAAAAATCTATATTTAACAAGTTATGAAGTAAAATATCTAGCTTCCACCAGACCACCTTACGCTACGTCCTACGCCTTCCCTGTTCAAAATACGATAAAAAAGCAACTGACGTTGTGTCAGTTAAGCTTTTTCCGTAATTTGAATAGGGAAGACGTATGACGTAGTGTAAGCGTTTTGAACTGTGAGAGTTTTACACTTTCTTCGTAAGTTGAATACAGAAGGCGGTCTGGCAGAAGCTAGATATTTTACTTCATAACTTGTTAAATATGGGTATTTTATTACACAAAAACATCACTTCACTTCATAAGGCCTTTATTAACCCCCTGGAGACATGTGGAGTACACGTTTATGATGGATGGATGTGGATGGAAGCACTTTCTTCAGCTTCATACTCGTGACCCCTGTTCACTGCCATTATAAAGCTTGGATCCGTCAGGATATTTATTAAAATATCTCCAATTGTGTTCATCAGAAAGTCATATACACCTAGGATGGCTTGAGGGTGAGTAAAGCTTATTTTCATTTGAAAGTGAACTAATCCTTTAATTGAAACTGTTTTGCGACTAAAATATTGAGTTTTACTTTAATGGAAATACTAATTTGCTATATATATATATATATATATATATATATATATATATATATATATATATATATATACAACCTACCTCTGTTCCATGACAGTTATCCAGCATCCCTCCACCACTCCAACTCCTCATTCTTAACTGTTTCCTATCCCAACCAGGGATGGGGGAGTACTCTTGAAGCCCTCCCCTCAGACAGCATGCCAAATATTCTATATTTACTATATCTGATTATGTAAGGGTCAACTCGTGAAATATATTTTTTGGAAGTTGCATTCGAAAACTGAGTGGGCAGTTTGCATAGGCATGATGTTTCTTCTAGATGTGTTTGAAAAGGTAAATGTGTTAAAGGTAAATTGTAAAGGTAAATGTATATAGCCTTGTGTCATTTTGTAGATTAAACTTAGAGGGAAAATCTCTCACTGCTCCAATATTCTCTAAAATAATCACACACACATACACACACACATACACAAACTTGTAAATACATATTGAAATGAGATGCGGTATAGTGCAGGGTGGTGAAATTGCCTGCTTATCTCCAGTAATATCGGCTGAGTGAGAGCTGATGTACTCATCTGCAAGCACACTGATACGGCAGGGTCAGCAGTGCGGAAACTCCCCGTGTCGGTTCGGATTGGCTGTCGGAGCTTTACAGCGAGCTTCCCCGCAGATGCTTGTGCACATAAACGCATGGACCGATATTGCCCGGAGACGTGGGAATGCAGCAGGCTGGAAATGTTTCAATGAAAAGCCAGATAAATGCACCGGAGGCCTCGGCCTCCCACCGCATTTCAATATTGTGCATTTTTCCAGAAATCCGAGATGCTTTTAAGAACTTCTGTTGGCCCTCATGCCGTTTGGGCTCATTTTCGGCAGGGCCTCTCGTCAGGAAGATAGAGTTGTTTTGCAGGGATTCATTTTTCTGCTCTGTTTGAGCCCCGGAGCATGAAGTGGCATATTTAGGATCAAGTCTGTTGTTGCAAATGGCTTGTGTGGGTGTGTGTGTGTGTATGTGTGTGTTTGTTTGTGAAAGAGGGAGAGCAAAAATGAGCGAGAGAGTGACAGGGCACAAGAAAGTTGGCAGAACGGCAGGAAGTTGATAACTTTTTTTTGAACACATTGTGTCTCCAGGTTCAACTTACACATGTACAGTATTACCCTGTGGGATAAAATTAGATAATATAATGGAAAGTCTAGCATAATCTTAATCCGCTTACATATGTACATTGTTCCCTTGGGTACAGGAAAATGTTACACTTGGATAATGGTTAAAAATTCAAAATAATATTAAAATAGTAGATTATAATATCTGTTTAAAGTGGGTCAAAAAGTCAATTAATTAAAGTCTAAGGGTGTAAAACTTTATTCTATACAGCATAAAAAATAGTTCACTCAAAAAAGAAAATTCTGTCTTTATTTGCTTATTCTCATGCCTTTCTGACATTATTTCTTCTGCACATGAAAGGAGGTCATTTATTAAGTATTTACTTAAAAAACAATGTGCAATTTATACACCTGTCCAGTAGGTGGCATAAATGGAAGAACATTTTACTTGCTTCTTCTGGTGTTTTAAAGGCTGTTGCAAACTAATGTAAAAGGTGCATTTTTGCTACCTGCTATAATGGAGTGTAAAGAGCTGGCTGGCCCACAGCAGAGCAATGGCATCTGCCATGATTTTACTGTACAATTGTTTAAATATCCCTTATTTTTCACCAAAAATCATTGAAGCAGTTTGAAAATGATCTATCAGCCACATACACTATTTTTGCTGACTCTTTTGAAGTACAATGTATTGCCATTACGTTTAGTTTACAAATAAGAAAGAAAGTCATACAGGTTTGGAAGGACATGAGGGAGAGATAATGATGGCAATACTTAAATTTTTGGGCAAACTGTCTATCTTTTTAATGTATTTAAGTTATAGTAAGGCATTAGTGGGTTGATTTCCCCCAAAATTGTAAACACAGCTGCTCTATAGACCATTTTGGAGCAGACGTCACAGTTGTGTCACTTGCAGAAAAACAGTGCAAGTGGAGCAAAACAAGCACGGATTCTACCTTTGGATGTCAGAATCGGAATGCAAAAAAAGATGGTATTCATTTTTATAGAATATATCGTCACCGAAGTTGCCCTTTGAAGCTAAACACAGATGTTTTTGGTTGCCAGCCATGAAACGGACAGACTGGACTGATGAAACCTGTGATGATTAGTCTACAATTAAAGCATGAATTTGATGTAAACAATAGATAATATTCACATATGCAGTTCATAGGGTGCATAATGTATAAGCCCTACCATTACAGCATAAAATATTTAAACCTATAACATTTTACATAGATAACCTTTAGACTTATAACATTTTTATCTCACAGTTCTGACTTTTCTCACAATTGTGAGTTTATGTCTCCAAATTCGGACATTATAACTCGCAATTGTGAATTTATACCACAATTCTGAGGGAAAAAGTCTGAATTGAGGGATATAAACTCGCAGTTCTCAAGGAAAAAAAGACAAAATAACTAGTTTATATCTCTCAATTCTGATTTTGAGATATAAACTCAAAATAACCTTTTTTATTCTTCCATAGACTGATGACCCACACATCATAGTCATAAATTCTCAACCAGCATAATGAATCTGGGGTGTAGCTATCTTTTTGTCCATTTAAACCTTAAAGTGCGGTCACATTTACCATTGCATGGTGAATTTCACACGATTAAGAGTTTCGCTTGAGGGTGAAAGATTTTCCCAAGCCGATTTCACAACATGTTCAAGTCACATGGATTCTCCATGCTGACCAACAGAAAGCTTGGTTGGTTTGAAAGTGACTTTGGTGTGAGCCGTGCTTCATACGTCACTACACTATTGACAGGAGACAACAGACATTGTTGCTAATGTGCCCCTTTAGTCAGGGTGCCAACTGTTCAGCTGACAAAATATCTTTCTAAATGACCTTCAGAAGACAAGAACTCCATAAAAAAAGTTAGGGTTTTAAAATTACTTATGATCTAGACCTTTATACAGTGCATGTCATTGTAAAGACTGCAAGTCTATTCCTCACAAGCTCATTTTCATCCATGTAAAATTGCATATGCCGTCTATCTGACAAAGGTCTATTAATCAAACAGCTGGCACAACATTTACAAAAAAAAAAAAAAAGATTACAAAAACTATAAGATGTGTTAGAAAATTAGATGTTACATAAGACCTTAAAGGGATAGTTCACCCAAAAACAGAAATTGTATCATCATTAAAACACCCTCATGTCATTCTAAAACTGTATGACTTTCTTTCTTCTGTTTTTTTTGTTTTTGTTTTTTTTGGTCCATACAATGGAAGCCAGTGGTCACCAAAACTGTTTAGTTACAGTACCAACATTTTACAAAATATCAGAAGAAAGAAAGTAATACATGTTTGGAACAACATGAAGGTGAGTAAATGACAGAATTATTTTAGTGTGAACTATCTCTTTAAAGAAAGTACGAATCATTGAACAGGCTATTTTTTTCAACTTAGTTTTCATTAGCATAAAATTAAATATGCTATCTAGCATGACTAATATCTTTTAGGTAAAATTCTACAGAAAAGACAGCCAGTTTAGTTATTTCAACACGATTTTACTCTTTCCTTCCAATTTGATTGTCACATTAGTAATAGGTAAACAAGCAGTTATCAACAAACCAATAATTCTTTCCCCAATTAGTTTTTCATGTTATTGCAAGACTGATATGTCTAAAAGGGTTTTATTATCATCAGCCAGCCAGGCATGTAATATTGGAGTCCATTTCATTTTGGTGCACCCCACTTCTAAGAGACTCGGAAATTCAATTCACAATTCACTGGTCAATTTAAATGACTCCGTCTAGCAGGTATGTACAGTCGGGGCTGTGCTTTATTTTCAACAGGAAAATAGGCCAAGTATTCCACCTTGGGATGTGTGCCGCGACGTGTTGCCTCACCTGCATGTGTGTTTATATTTAATGCTTCAGTTGTGAGTTCGGGGCAGGAGATGACGGCATTAAATGCAGGGCACAGTTCTTTATCTTAGTCAGAGATGGCTTTGAGCCACTGCATGTCAATGAAGCGCGGTTGTGCGCGTCTGAGTGTGTGCGTGGCTTTGTGTTTGTCATTAAGGTTAAGCCAAATGCAAATCAAAGCAATCTCCTGACAGACCTTCCTACGCAGACCGTCCCACTTCACGTAATGATCAACTTGGTCTGTTCTGTTGAAGAGTCCTTCAGTTAATACACTAATAAATACCACACACACATATTCGCCTGTGAGCAAATACAGGTGAATTTGCATGAGTTTAGGGCAATTAGAGGTGTTGTGCAGAAGAATGGTGTGAAGATAACAGGATGATTTACTATGTCATGACTGTGGACGGCAGTGTATGTATGTGTGTAAAGGTGCGTAGTCAGCTATTGTGTGTATCCTTATGCACACCGTTATGGGTTTCTCTAATGAATGTGTCAGAATACAAAGCTGTTAGTAATGCTGTTGTGTGTCTGTCTGTGTAAAGAGAATGGACAATGTGCTGCTGTCTTTGGCTCAGCATGTCTATTCATCAGTCACACACACACACACACACACACCTGCACATGCTAATGCTGGATGTGCTGTTGGATGAGGTCTCGTTTCATGGGTTCATTTTCATTCAAAGCAATTCTCAGTGTATCCACAAGGGGACAGAGTGACCTCATTCAGAAACATTTCAGATCTCGTTCAGATCTTCAGATCTAGAAAACATTTCCAAGTCACATTTAAGTAATAATAATAATAATAAAAAAAACCCCACATGCTTATGACAATTGAATATATATATATATATATATATATATATATATATATATACACACACAACCCGAATTCCGGAAATGTTGGGATGTTTTTTAAATTTGAATAAAATGAAAACTAAAAGACTTTCAAATCACAGAGCCAATATTTTATTCAGAATAGAACATAGATATCATAAATGTTTAAACTGAGAAATTTTACAATTTTATGCACAAAATGAGCTCATTTCAAATTTGATGCCTGCTACAGGTCTCAAAATAGTTGGGATGGGGGCATGTTTACCATCTCCTCTTCTTTTCAAAACAGTTTGAAGATGTCTGGGCATCGAGGTTATGAGTTTCTGGAGTTTTTGTGTTGGAATTTGGTCCCATTCTTGCCTTATATAGGTTTCCAGCTGCTGAAGAGTTTGTGGTCGTCTTTGACATATTTTTCTCTATAGGTGAAAGATCTGGACTGCAGGCCATGCTGTTGTAATAGCTGTAGTATGTGGTTTTGCATTGTCCTGCTGAAATACACAAGGCCTTCCCTTAAATAGACATTGTCTGGAAACCTTTATATACCTTTCAGCATTCATAGTGCCTTCCAAAATATGCAAGCCCCATATTATGCACCCCCATACCATCAGAAATGGAACACGCTGGAAGGTCTCCCACCCCTTTAGGCCGGAGGACACGGCGTCCATGATTTCCAACAAGAATGTCAAATTTGGACTCGTCTGACCATAGAACACTTTTCCACTTTGAAACAGTCCATTTTAAATGAGCCTTGGCCCACAGGACACGACAGTGCTTCTGGACCATGTTCACATATGGCTTCCTTTTTGCATGATAGAGCTTTAGTTGGCATCTGCAGATGGCACGGCGGATTGTGTTTATCGACAGTGGTTTCTGGAAGTATTCCTGGGCCCATTTAGTAATGTCATTGACACATTCATGCCGATGAGTGATGCAGTGTTGTCTGAGGGCCTAAAGACCACGGGCATCCAATAAAGGTCTTCGGCCTTGTCCCTTACACACAGAGATTTCTCCAGTTTCTCTGAATCTTTTGATGATGTTATGCACTATAGATGATGAGATTTGCAAAGCAATTTGACGTTGAGGGACATTGTTTTTAAAGTATTCCACAATCTTTTTACTCACTCTTTCACAGCTCTGCCCATCTTTAGTTTTGAGAGACTCTTCCTCTCTAAGACATCCCTTTTATAGCTAATCATGTTACAGACCTGATATCAATTAACTTAATTAGTTGCTAGATGTTCTCCCAGCTGAATCTTTTCAAAATTTCTTCCTTTTCAGGCATCAAATTTGAAATAAGCTCATTTAGTGGATAAAAGTATAACATTTCTCCATTTAAACATTTGTTATGTTATCTATGTTCTATTGTGAATAAAATATTGCCTTGTGTGATTTGAAAGTCTTTTAGTTTTCATTTTATTCAAATTTAAAAAATGTCCCAACATTGCCGGAATTCGGGTTGTATATATATGGTAACACTTTATTTTATGGTCACTTTCTTAAACATTACTACATGTACCCACATGCGCCCTCTACTGTAGAGTAGAGGGCGAAATTTGCATTTCCTTCAACCTGAGGCTTAATCATTTCATTTCTGATGTGAAAGGGCCTTAACATTTGCCAAAAATAAAACTTTTTTGTTGTTATTAAAAAACAAACAAACAAACAGCCCAGCCCAGATGAGAAAAAGTAACACAAAAGTAAAGTAACACATTACCTTCCATAAAAAGTAACTAAGCAATGCAATTAGTTACTTTTTTAGGGAGTAACGCAATATTGTAATGCATCACTTTTAAAAATCAAGCGTATAGCGTCAGTTCTGGCAAACACATCAGTCAAGCTTACGTCAGCTGACATTCAGCTGATCCATGCCATCCAATAGGGATACATTTCAGATTAGACCGCGTCTTTCAAGTACACCTTCCAGCATTCAGATGCTGCTTGATCGCTGCGCTGCGCTCGTAATACCCGCCTCCATCCCCTACTCCTCCAATATATGACTGCACCCGTGGCTCAGTACCGCACCTCTGCTCATGTAATTCGGGTTACTATTGTTGTTATTAATTCCTCATGTCTGTTTATTTCT
This sequence comes from Ctenopharyngodon idella, assembly GCF_019924925.1. Taxonomy (NCBI): domain Eukaryota; kingdom Metazoa; phylum Chordata; class Actinopteri; order Cypriniformes; family Xenocyprididae; genus Ctenopharyngodon; species Ctenopharyngodon idella. The sequence goes on along the minus strand of NC_067230.1, from coordinate 6,360,286 downwards.
CTTAGGGTGATGTTCACGTGTATTTCTAATACTTATGTATCAGTTCTGTGAGATGTCTCTGTTAAATTATTTTGCTAAACTGTTCTGGTTCTTGGGGGGAATGTATCACTGCGCTCCCTGCTCTGTCTAGGCATGGCTGCTTAAATGAGCGGGGAGTTTTGCACAGAACAGTTCCATATGGCCAACCTTAAATTGCTATCGCTATTGCTATTGCTTATTACTATCGTTTAAATTGTTTTATTGCTAACGTTCTTTGTTATCATTAATAAATCTTTGACGATAGTGGTCTGACAGAAGTAACTTTCCCCAACACTGGTAATAACTACATGTACATTACTATAGTAATAACTGTAAATTATGCATAATTACAGGTAACTAACCCTAAACTAAACCCTAACCGTAACTCTATAGTTAGTACATGTAGTACATTACATTACATGTAGTGTTTTATATTACATACCTTACATTACACACACACACACCAGTAATAGGAGCTGAGAGGAGTGTGTAATTGTCATAAAAAAGACAAATGTAATGCTTCAAAAATCACATTATTCATGCGAACAAATAATAAGTCAAGTGCATATATTTGACATTAACCTCATATAATGGTTGCAGACAATATAGATGTTAATGACGGTACATTTTTCATGTTGTCATCTGTGTGCTATGGGCTACGCTTTCCATGCTACTCAGTATTCATTTTGTAATCCTCTTCGGACTATCAAGGTAAAAGAGTCAAGCAGGAATGTGACCTGGTCGTTTTGTGTTTTTACCTGAGTCTGTTTGCCCTCAGCAGCTTTTATTCATGGGCATGTTCACTGCGCATGTGCATCTGTGTATTGGCATGTCTTTATATATTTATGCCAATATGCCTATATGAAAGAAGCAAAGAAAAAGAGAAAATGAATGCGTGTGTATGCGATTGAACTTGCAAGATCGGTGGTCTCTGTGAGTGTGTGATGTGGTTGTGAGATGACTTCGAGCCCGGGGGTAGGTGAACTACAGTAAACAATATATCAGTCCCATCTCTGTGGCCCCACTGCCTGTGTGCGTGTATGGGGTTGCTTTTGAAGAACAGGGGTTGCATCGGGCCCTGAGGGTGAATATCCCTCTCTGAAGCTGCCCTTCTTTTGCTCACCCCATCTCTGTTTCGCTAATGCTCAGCTCCATCAGTACTTTTATTCCCCTCTCCCTCTCTGTCCTCAGACCTTCCATCTCATCTCAGGACTTTTTATTTCTTTCCTTCCAATCTCATGTTTCATCGGTGCTGTTCTATTATCATATTTTTGATTTTATTTTCTCACATATATGTTTTAGGTCCTAGGGGTTGCTTTTAATTAAAACTAGCAAAAACTTTTTTCATTTTGTTATATAAAGTTCACATAACAGTTTTGAATTATTTTTGCTACTTTCAAATGCTTTTTATATGGATATTTTATTGTTTAACCCTTGCCCTATACGGAGACTTGCAGTCTTAATTAATATTTTTATGATGGATATTAATATTTTATTACATTTTATATAAGTGTAAACAAAGTGAAATAATGATAACTCATTTCAATATATAATGTGTGAAAATTGCTTACATTTTTAAACAAATGACAACTGTATCTCAGTGGTGCTGTTATGTGGCCCATTAATTTTAATTTTAAAATGTGATTTTATTTTATTTTTTTAAATTTAGCTGTGATTCACACTCAAAATTCAACCTTTTTGTTTTGTTATTTCATTTTACATGCTTCAGCTCTCAGTCCTTCTTCAGTGTGTGAGGCAATCCAATATCTCCACTACTTAAAGGGTTAGTTCACCCAAAAATGTCATTAATTACTCACCCTCATTTCGTTCCACACCTTCGTTCATCTTCAGAACACAAATTAAGATATTTTTGATAAAATCCGATGGCTCAGTGAGGCCTCCAATTGCCACGAAGATATTTAACACTTCCAGATGCCCAGAAAGCTACTGAAGACATATTTAAAACAGTTCATGTGACTACAGTGGTTCAACCTTAATGTTATGAAGTGACGAGAATACTTTTTGTGCACCAAAAAAACCCCAAAATAACGACTTTATTCAACAATATCTAGTGATTGGCGATTTCAAAACACTGCTTAATGAAGCTTCAAAGCTTTACGAATCTTTTGTTTTGAATCAGTGGTTCGGAGCACGTATCAAACTGCCAAAGTCATGCCCCCCAGTGGTGAAACATTGAAATTTAGAAACACTTATGATGTAATGAAGCCTTGTTTACTGAAGTCATGTGACTTTGGCAGTTTAATACATACCACTGATTCGAAACAAAAGATTTGTAAAGCTTCGAAGCTTCATGAAGCAGTGTTTTGAAATCGCCCATCACTAGATATTGTTAAATAAAGTTGTTATTTTGTTTTTTTGCGGCACAAACAGTATTCTTGTCGCTTCATAACATTAAGGTTGAACCACTGTAGTCACATTAACTGTTTTAAATATGTCTTTAGTAGCTTTTTGGGCATCTGAAAGTGTTAATTGTCTTGCTGGCAATGGAGGCCTCACTGAGCCATCAGATTTTATCAAAAATATCTTAATTTGTGTTCTAAAGAAGAGCAAAGGTCTTTCGGGTGTGAAACGACATGAGGGTGAGTAATTAATGACAGAATTTTCATTTTTGGGTGAACTAACCCTTGAAGAAAATAATTCTATGTTGACATGACCATCTATCAACAAGTTTGATCAATGCTAAATATTAAACTTGTTTGAATTCTTAAATCGCAAAACATCAACTTACATTTAAGTATCATTCATCAACAATTCACCATATACAATATCATTTTCCCAAACATGTTAACCTCAGTTCCACACCCCCAAACAAACAAACAAACAAACAAACAAACAAACAAACAAACAGGAATTCATTGTCATAAATCAATACAGGGAACCACATCAAATACACAACAATGAAGAAAATATATTTATAATTATTAAATATTATAAATACATTTTTTTCTCAGTTAAATTTAAATTTAATTTTACAACTTATAAAGTTACATCAGAAGTTAGTGTACTTATTCACCAAGTACACAACAATGTCAGTAAAGAGCTGCAGTTATCACTGTAAAGCTGCTTTGACACAATCTGCAATGTAAAAAGCGCTATATAAATAAAGGTGACTTGACTTGATTTGAAGAGCATGATATAAAATAATAAATAGTAAATGATGTGGTAGATATATCACTGGTTAACTAAATATTTTTTATTTGATTTTCTCAAATTATATAAAAATATGACAATATTATTTAATTGCTTGTATTCATGATACATATAATTTTATCTATTAAATTGGTGTTAGCAAGACAATTGAGTAAATCATTTGAGTCAGTGATTTGAGATGTGGAGGAAATTAAATTTGCTCATTATGAAAAAAAAAAACCCTTCAAAATGACATAGTTCTCTTGTCATGCATGTACAGTACATCCATTATAAGTAGACAAATTAAATGAACTAGTGAGTTGTTTTAAAGGAGTTTCAAATCTCATTTCCCAGAAGACCAGAAGTGCCTATATTGAAGAAACACACATGTACTGCTTATTTCTTATCTTGACCTCATCCCTCTCCTTATTCCTTCTGTCTTCTCAGGATCTGAACATTGTTTGAGGAAGCAAGTGAAGACAGGAGGACAAAGGAGGAGACATGGCTGGCTCACTGGGAAGAGAGTGATCAGAGAACACAGGAAAGAAAGGTAACACAGTTGACGTATTCTCACAACCCTGAGGCAGATGTGTACACTTTTTAATGCTCTTCCTCCCCTTCTTTCTCTCTCTTTGTGCTGGTCTCTTTGTAGATGCAGTTGTGGGGGCGGTCAGTGTGGCCGTTGCAGGTTATACTCTTGGTCACCTTGGTAATGTGCTCATGCCAGACGGCTTCTGCAGGTACACGGAGTCTGCGGGGACACACAGGTATGCCAATGCTCCGTTGGCTTAATTACAGGAGAAAATGTATCTATGAACACAAGGCAGATCGTCTGGTTTACTCTCACACTGCAAGTCTAAAGCAGACTGATTATTGATACTCAGAAGACTATCATTCACAAGAATTGCAAATATTTTGGGAATAAGTTACCACTTGTCCCTCATTTTCTTCATCTGGGTTGCACTTACAATGGAAGAGAATAGGGCCACTCTGTAAATATTAAAATACTCACTGTTTCAAGTATTGTCACAATATGTAAACACTCACTTGCTAAACTTTTTAAAGTTATATGTAATTTTACAAATTTGTTGCCATGATGGAATGCCATAAGAAAAGCAGCAATGATAATCAATGATTCTTCACATCATCTTATTAAGGAATTTGAAAAATTGCCATCAGGAATGCGCTGATGGAAAATATATAATTCCATTGTCAATTGGTTTATTGATTAATTTAATTCAAGTTATTTGTATAGTGCTATTCATATTGTTTCAAAGTAGCTTTACAGAAAATGCCTATAATGCTGATAATATTTACAGATAATTTCAAAAATTGTTGACATTAGTGTTTTTCTCTATTAAGGATTTATTGTGTTTTTGTTGGGGAAAGTTACTCTTAAAAAAATAAGTTGTGTTATAATGTTGCGTGACTCCCTACAAAAAGTAACGGTTACTTTTTATGGAAAGTAATGCATTAAGTTACTTTTGCGATACTTTTTCTCACCAGGGCTGAGTTTGCTTGATTGTTTTTAAAGGGTTAGTTCACCCAAAAATGAAAATTCTGTCATTAATTACTCACCCTCATGTTGTTCCACACCTGTAAGACCTTTGTTCATCTTCAGAACACAAATTAAGATATTTTTGATGAAATCTGAGAGGTATATGACTCGTCTATAGACAGCAATTTAACAACCACTGTCAAGGTCCAGAAAGGTACTAAAAGACATCATTAAAATAGTCCATGTGACTGCAGTGGTCCAACCTTAATGTTATGAAGTGATAAGAATACTTTTTGTGCACAAAAACAAAACAAAAATAACAACATTTTAATTAATAATCTCTTCTCTTCCATGTCAGTTCCCTACGCAGTTGACGCAGTAAGCGTAGTGAAGGCTTCCGTGTTTACGTCCTTACGGCAGCTCATTATTGGCCGGCTCCTGCGTCAGCATCACACGCATACATCGTGCTGCTCACGTGAACAGCGTCACCCAATACTGAGCTGGCGTTCGGACGTAAACACGGGAGCGCTGCACTGTGCTTACTGCGTCAACTGCGTAGGAGACTGCCAGGGAAGAGAAGAGATTATTTAACAAAGTTAAATTTTTGTTATGTTTTTGCACACAAAAAGTATTCTTGACACTTCATAACATTAAGGTTGAACCACTGTAGTCACGTGGACTATTTTAACGATGTCTTTAGTACCTTTCTGGACCTTGAAAGTGTTGATTATATTGCTGTCTATAGATGAGTCATATACCTCTTGGATTTCATCAAAAATATCTTAATTTGTATTCTGAAGATGAACGAAGGTCTTACGGGTTTGGAACGGCATGAGAGTAATTAATGACAGAATTTTCATTTTTGGGTGAACTAACCCTTTAATAACAAAAAACAAGTTATATTTTCACCAAATTTAAAAGGCCCTTTCACACCTAAAGTGAAACGAATAAGCCTCAGGCTGAAGGAAATGCAAATTCATGTCTGTGCAGCCCAAATAAACCTTTTAGCTGTGCTATTCTGCATTGCAGAATAATAGGACACAGGAAAAGAATGTTTAACTCTCTTTCTTCAACAATAAAAATAAATAAATACAAATGTGATGTTTAACTAAAGATCATCGAAAGTTAGCAGCAAAGACACTGGTTAATAAATTTAGATTAAAACATATTTGTATTATTTAATATATTTAACTATTGCAGGTGTGCCTAATTTCACTAATAGTGCATTTCACTATTTTTATTTATTTTGTGCAAGTTAGATGAGTAAATGCATGTTCACATTTAGTCTAGAACTACAATAACCATCATGTTCACATAGCACACACAACACCTCTGCATTTACTTCCAATTTCTCTCAACATGAGGATGGGAGAGCTGTCAGTCAATAAATGGAAAAACAAAGTAACTTACATTACCTATTTGAAAAAAGTAACTCAGATATTTAGCTGTAAATTTAAAAGTAGCACATTACTTTACTAGTTACTTGAAAAATGTAATCTGATTATGTAACTCACCTTACTTGTAATGCGTTACTCCCAACACTGGTTTTGAATAAGCTGTATGTGTATGTTGTGGGGGTCAAAAACAAATTTCCATGAGAATAGATAATAAAGAGTCAAATAATATCTTAATATGGCTATAAAAATGACAAGAACAAATTTACAGCTCAAATAATACATATGTTTTAAGAGAAAATAATTTTTTTCTTCACATTTCTGCTTTTAAATCTTCTAAAAATGGGCTCCAGTCACTTCCATTGTGAAGTGCTTCATCGCCTTTTCTGTTAATTTTGTTGAAATGATTTTTTGTGGTAATTAACATTATGCCATTATAATGTTGGTGATTAAGCTTAACCTGTACGGAACTTAGAATATTTAAATGGGTCAATGACGTGGCGGGTAATTATTTTGTCCAAAGGCCTTAATAATAATAATAAAAAACAAAGCTATGACATCCAAAGTATGTAAGGTAGTATAACTAGATCTCTTTTATCGAATCCAAAAGGTTTTAATTATATTTTGCTACATATAAAGGTATTTAAAAGATTTTGAAGTGTCAAAAAGTAATTCGGTTTATCCGTCCAAAGGCCGATACAGCCATTTAATTTGTGATTAAAATATCTTAAAATGTAATAAATGTATATATTTTTTATTCTGGCATGATTTTATATCATCATATATCAACATAGTGCAAAATAGTATGAAAATTATGTGTAGAAGTCATTGCTTTTTTATGAGAAAGAATGTCTGGAAAAATGAATTTCATTGATGTCATTCGGAGTAACCAATATAAAAGGACCATTTTGGATCAAGTCATGCGTTCAATATCATGTGACAGGATGTGACCTTTCAGACACCTGCAAAGGACCACATGGTCATAAAGCAAATTAACTAACTCTCTTTTAACTATTTGAAAAATTCATATTTTCACTTGCTCATACGCATGTCCCAAAACATCAGGCCATTCGGTACAACCGCTATAAAACATTGAAAATTTTGTAATATTTAAAAAACTTGTACTAATTATAAAATGTTTGATTGTGATTTTGCTAGCTACCTAGATATCAGCCTGTTAGCATTGTTTGAAAATATCGTCATTCGGGTGAACCAAAAGTGTCATTCGGTAAAACCGAAATTTTGGTTAAACCGAATGACTTTTTTGGTGACAAATTTTGTCCATCTTGTAAAAAATGACATAGGCAGTGTTAATTGATTATAAAAACCACATAATCTCATTAACACTTAATAAAACTTCAAAATTAATTATATCTCCATTAGGTTTTTTTATACTTTTAAAAACCTTATATGTCAATAACCTAGATATTTTGGCTAATTTGGTGATGCTTTCAGCTACAGTACTCATCGTCTTGCAAGGCAACAGCTATAGAGGGGCAGAGTCAAGACAAATTGGCACTTTTTTTTTTTTTAACACTTTCAGCGTAAAAATAAAATTACATAATTTAACACCCTGTAACTACACTGAAAAGCAGTACTCATTAACACTGTAGGTTAATTCAACTCTTTGGGAATTAATAACATTTAACACTGCAATGTTTCTGTGCATTAATCACATTTCACCATGATCCATTCCACAAATCCATTCCACAGATTTTTCTCCAAAATTATTGTGTAGCAAATAATAAAAAAAATCCTTTAGATTCCATCCACTCAGTGAGTGTGAACCGCAGAGGATGTCAGTGAACCTTTCAACATCAGTTTGTTTTTTCAGCTCATAAAGGACATTTAACAAGGCTTGACCTCTAATATAAACACATAATTACAGTTATTGTCGGTGCTGTCCTGTTCAGGAGATTAAAAGCAGGTCGTTTGCATCCGTATCATATTTATATGATAGTGCTCCTGCCCTGCAGTAACATTAAAACGGACAGAAGCAAAGTCACTCTCTTCATTAGAGTTCATGCCTCTGCAGTAAGGAGTTTTTAGCGAAGGGACAATTTAGTAATGACTGTATTAATATGTATGATCTTAAATGGTCAGGTAATAAACTCTTTACACCTCTGCGTGCCTCTGTACACACACACACACATACACACACACACACAAAGGCGCACCCTTTTCGTAAAAAAGAGGGAGGATAACTAAAATAATGTCCACTTCCCCACGCTAATTGACACCCACGAGCTAACTAATTCTGATTTGCATAATTCATGAAAGCTTCCCTCATGGCGACGAAGTGACCAGCAGTACATAAATATTTTAGCATGCCAAAAGGTCAGACTCCGGCTCTTTCGCTGAATCATTCATATTATGCAAAATCCTTCCCCAATGTCAGTGTTGCTCCAGATAATTATCACACTTTCTTAATTACGACTTCTCTTTGTTTAGTTGTTGCTAATGCAAGGTGACCTTTTCGCTGAGACAGAAATGCCACCAGCATCTCGAGCCGGTCTGACTGATGATGTTACTTTTCATTTTGACGGGGAGAAGAGGTTACTTTTCTAACGGAGGTGTTTTAATCAGCTCTGTGCTAATTACAGCAGCAGTATGTTGTGAAGGTCATGAAGGATTTCAGATTTCATATACCACCAAAGTGGATGTCATCGATGGTTTTAGGCCTATCCTTAATTTCAAGAGAGCTAATTGGGTAAAAATTGTTGAGAAATTGAATATTTTCAGGAGAACAAAAGAAAAGAGAGAAATATTGGCAAAAATTGTATTGCCAACACTTTTTATGATTCATTCCTCCTTTATTTGCTGTGCAGTGTATTTGTGTATGTCAGGAAAAGTTTGCACTAGCTGGCCACACGGTGAAACTATTTGTACCTCAATAATCTGGAACCTGACATGACTAAAAAAATATTGTACTAATAATAAAAATATTTGATTTGGATGTTGGAGAAGCGGTCTGGAGAGTAGAGCTTATGTACTGGTGTTTTTTTATGGTTGCACAGGCGACCATAGTTATAAAAAATCTCTATTAATAAAAAAAGCACTTAAAACACTATATATTATATATTTATATATTGTACAATATTATAGATAATATTTCAATGTATTATGTTTTATATCATTACAAAGAAATGAATGCTTTTATTCAGCAAGTATGAATTAAATTGAAAAAACGTGAAAAAATGTTACAAAACATTTCTATATCAAATAAATGCTGTTCTTTTATATCTTCTATTTATCCTGAATCATGAAAAAACAAAAAACAAAACATATCATGGTTTCCACAAATATACTAAGCAGTTTTCAACTGTGATAATAATAATTATATATATATATATATATATATATATATATATATTTGCACCAAATCAGCGTCATGTGACACTGAAGACTGATCTAATGGCTGCTGAAAGACAATTTTTTTAATATATTCTTATGTATATGATTTCATAAAAAAAATGATATTTATACAAACTTATTATGCTACATGTACATTATTATATTACATACTTATAATCCACCATATATGTATGTAATATGTATGTAATATATATATATTATTTTTTTTTTACATATTATATATATATATATATATATATATATATATATATATGTAAAAAGTGTGTATATATATTTTTTTTTATTAAAAAGTTGTAATTATACTTTTTGCTTATTACAATAAAGTGTAATTAACTACGTTATTATTTATGATACAAAATATCAGTTATGCAGTTAGCATGTTAATAACATTTAACACTAAAAATTGCATCTGTCACATTTCAGTTTTACCTTGAGAAAAGCAAGTTCTTCATTGCAGTGCCAGTTGTGGCCACATGGTGGCTCTGAAGCTCTATAAATGCCTTTACAGGAATAACCCCTCATGTGTCTGAATGAGAAGCAGTAATGGGTCATTTGTAAAGTTCTCCTGTGGAAACATGGACACTAATGGGAATGGATGGTCTGAATCTCACCCAAACGAGGCAAGGGCCGTTGACTGATGGTTGACACTGAAACCAGACACTATAACTAACAACCACTTTTTCTTGTCATGCTTGTCCATGCTTGCAGGTAAATAGAGACAATAGCGTGCAAGCGGCTGCCTTTGTTCCTGTCTGCTGTAATAGGCCCTTATATAGCCAACACCGAAGGCCAACAAAGTCCCAATGCGCGCTGCATTTAATGAGTAAACACACATTCGCCAACATGCATGCCTACACGAGCCATTCGTGGCCATTTTCGACACATTGCTTCAGCCTCCATATAGTACAGTGTGTCAAAGTGAGTCGCCTGGAGCCAAAGGCCACCCACTCTGAGGTCTCATTTGTGTTATGTGAGCTGTGCTTTGGTCTGTGCCAGTCTTGGTTGTTCTTATACTCATGACATGAAGATTAAACACACAAGTTCAAATGTCCATGCTACATTTTTCAAGCTTGTGATGACATTTGACACATCCAATTAAAAACAACAGCTAACCTGGAGCTATTACCTGGCCTGAGTAATGGAGGTGTGTGGAACATGTCAGCTGGGCTCAGGTAGTACATTATGGGTGTTCTTGTTAGAAAGCTTGTTAGTTTCATTTTGTCACTCTGCACATTTTATTCTGTCATGGACATCGACTTTCGTGTGTTACTGCGTGTTCTTTCTTGAACACTGAACCAATCATCACCTGAGGTGTTATTTAAAAAAAAAAAAAAATCATATACAGAATATCTTATTTTAAATTATGAAAAAACTATGGATGGATAGATTGAAAACAATTGGTGCAATACAACTACTAGAAAGAAAACATTTCTGCATAGTGCTTATTGAACAGGAATGCTGTTATAATCTTGAAACATTGTTCTTACTCAACAAATTATCAATTTTAGTATTATTACAATATTGCATGATCTATTTTAGCTTGTCTGCATGCTATAGATAAGTTTTTTTAAAAAAAAGAATGATGTACAAAAATGTACAATGTTAATTACTTTCACAGTTTCACTGTTCCAGTCTTTGTTACATGATTAGTGTTGTGACTTGATTAGTAATGTAATTATTCAATAATTATAGTAATGTAATTAATCAAATAAATGCATAGCAATATTTGCAGAAAAAATAAGATAATTTAAGGCATTACATTATTGTGGCAGACAAAAAGCATTGAATAGACATTTTTGTGGCTTCCATAAAGTTTAACTTAAAAAAAGAAAGAAAAAGCGAGCCACAAAAAATCCATACTCATGCTGTTGCTTTCTGTAAAAAATTCTGTAAAAGATTTTACTTATGGGTCATAAGGCAGGATTAATTGCTTCATTTTTAGCACATATTTTTTTCATATAATTAATCTCACTAAATTAACACGTTACATTGATAGCCCTACCCTTAGCGCACTCATTGTCATCGCAATCAACCGAGTTCCCTCAGAGTCACAAAATGTCTGCCCTTTTGGTACTGACATGCCAGTCAGCTATTGACAGGAGAAAGACATGCTTCTTGATAAATCGCACAAAGGCACACTCGCCTCGCGCTGTCAGAATATATCAATCGCCTGGCTGCCCCATCAGCTCAAGGTAATGGCGTTTAGCTCGACACCCAGATGCGTCCGCCACAGGGATAGAGACAGTTAGCCATGCTTGAAATCTTATTTGATTTCAGGCTGATCTGAGATTTATTACTCTGAGACCATCATAACAGTGCTTTAAAATCCAGAACAAGATGGCTATGGTGGAACGCTGAGCGGTTAATTCCAGTGTTGCGGTCCTGGAGGAGAAGCCGCAAAAAATCTCACGATTATCTCTGGAGTCTGCTCACTGTGCTTAATGGTGCGGCGGAGAATTTTACAAATGACTTCTGCTGCCAAGTGTGTAAAACAGCCACATACAGAAAAGGCTTATTCAGATGCATTTAAGCTGTTCATACAGCACAAATTTTGCATGCCTGTTTGGTCGTTATTAGCTTATAATGGCAAGTTTACAAGCAATCTTTTCCACTCTCTGAGATCTCATTTTTGTGGCTTGTCGGTTGGTGTAGTCCCCAGGGCTGAAGATGTGTCAGATGAAGTTGCCTGAGTGTTCAGGATGTGGCGCCTGCCTGTGTGTGAGAAAGGTGTAAGACATGAGTGATAGTGTGAGACCTTCATCCTCTTTTTGGCTGCATGATTTCTCTGCACAGCATGTTGTTAAATCCAGGGAATTGCTTATCAGTTTAACTGTACATGACTGTTAATGGCAGATAAAGGATTGTTATGGGCGCTAGTGTACCATAGGAAGCAAGCGAGCAAGCTACTTAGTAAGGAATAGTACTCAAAGTGCTCTTAGTGCTCATGTCTTTCCTGTGATGCTATTATGCCAGTAGGAGGCAGTATGGCCTTTGTTTTTTGGGGTTTGGCGGTGATGGGGTTTCTTCCCATGAGTGCTGAGCCTCCAACCTCTTGCTTCTATGCACACTAACAAGGCACACACAACCCACGTACACACATGCATGTGCAGACTGGAAGTTGACTTCATTTATATATATATATATATATATATATATATAAGCACAAATGTTTTATATTCCTTGTTCAGATATTCACAGAATACACTTGAAATCACATTTAACCATTCTGCACTCTTAAATATAAGTTCCAATTATCATCAAAAGGGTTTAAGTGACTTATTTGATATTAGTACTTAGGTACTTTTTATTATTTGGTTAATTATCTGGTCAACCATCAGCCTGATCATACGTTTGCTTGACATGTGTGCCATAACAAATGTTTTATAAACACTCAGTTACAGCAGCCAGAGAACAACTGATGCAACAAAGTCAAGAGCCCAATTAAAGCCAACACTGACCTCAAAGATGGTAACTTCAAATGAATCTCAATAAATCATCTAAACCTCTGTTAATTCTCCTAAGAACTTCTGTAGACGTATGACAGAAATAAAGTCAGTGTAGTTAGTAATGAGTGAAGCTAGTAATGTTTTGTAGTTTTTCGAGTTGTTTAATCAGATCTTGAGAGATTTAATATCTTCTTTTATCTTCAGTTGATTTCATCGAAGGCTGTGACTGAAGTGAGTTGTTAATCTTGTGTTTCTTTTTCCTTCAGCGATTCTGCTTGTTAACAGCAGGTGTTCATCATTAATGTTCAGTCATCGCTTAATTATCTCATTAACTCTAACACTGCTTCAGTGGTACTTTAACTCAGTAGTGCACACAAACATGAACACTAAGCAGTGTTAATTTAACCTGGGCATTTATCTGCAAACTATTACATAAATCTTACCTGTTTCATTTACGTATGACTGACAAATATGAATCACAATAAGTTTATTTGTTTGTTTGTGGTAAAACTATGTAATCCAAATGGATGGAAAATTTGAATGTAACTTCAGTTACATAAAACTTAAATTTAGACCAAAATATATTTTTGAGTGCAGCGGTAGATCTCAACTATAAAATGCTTTTTTGAATAGCATAATATATTTATATGTACACTACTCTTAAAAAGGTTGGCGTTGAAAAGGAAACTCTTTTATGCTCACCAAGACTGAATTTATTTGATCAAAAAATATTATAAAGACAGCAATATTATGAAATATTATTGCAATTTAAAATAAATGTCTATTTTAATGTATTTTAAAAATGTGAATTATTCTTGTAATGGCAAAGCTGAATTTTTAGCAGCCATTAATCCAGCCTTCAGTGTCACATGATCCTTCAGAAAGCATTCTAATATGATAAGGAGCCACTAAAGGGTCATGATGAAAGAAAAAAAAAAAAACATGTTGGGAGGAAAAATTATGTGTCAATGCTTTTGTGTTCTCTCGCAAATATTTTGCGTTCCCATGAGAAACCTTTCGAAAACTTTTGTGTTCTTTGCGAGCAAATGCAAAGTATCTCTGTGGAACCCAAAACATTTGCGAGACATAAGCATTGACATATAGTTTGCGAGTGCATAAGCATTGACATATAGATTTTTCCCCCCATCACATGCTTTTTTCCGCCCTTCAACATGTCCCGTTAGGAGCTCCATAGCATATTAGAATGCAGTGTTTCTTGGGGGAATGCAAACATTTTGGAAGAACGCAGAGTTTCTTGATGAATTCAAAACTTTTGCGAGCGAACGCAAAAGCATTGAAATATGATTTGGTGCTCAAGAAACATTTCTTATTATTATCAATGTTGAAAGCAGTTGTGCTGCTTAATATTTTTGTGGAAACTGTGATATATTTTTTCCTTCATGATTCTTTGATGAATAGAAAGTTCAAAAGAAAACCATTTATTTGAAATAGTTTTTTTTCGTAACAATAGAACTGTCACTTAATATTATGCATCCTTCCTGGATATAGCTATTAATAATAAAACTGACTCTGACTTTTGAACCATAATGTATGTTTTGCAGATGGTTTTATTTTAAGCATCATGCATTTCATTCAAGGCATACTTTTTATCAGTTCTTGTAGTTCCAGGGAATTGAACACACACTGTAAAAAAGAATTGTTGGTTTAACTTAAAAAGTAAGTTACCTGGTTGCCTTTAAATTTTGAGTTCATTGAAATTAAAAATTTGAGTTAATACAATGAAGGCGATTGGTTTAATAAACAGAAACTCAAAATGTTATGTTATTTGAACCACATGAATTATTGAAGTTGATCTGACAAAAGAAAAAATGGTAACACTTTATGTTAGGGTCTTTTATCTAGTTGCCTATTAGCATGCATATTACTAGAATATTGGCTATTTCTTAGTACTTATTAAGCACATATTAATGCCTTATTCTTCATGACCTTATTCTACATTCTTGATCCTATCCAATACCTAAACTTAACTACCTTACTAACTATTAATAAGCAGTAAATTAGTTTATTGAGGGAAAAGTCATAGTTAATAGTTTAACAGTGTTCCCTATACTAAAGTGTTACTAAAAAAAATGTTGAGATAAATCATGAAAATAATTTTTTACAGTGCATGACTTCACTATGGTACTAATTGAGATACAAGAATTCTGATAAAATGACTTTAACAAGGGATAATCTTCCCATATGTTTTGCTTTTGACATGAAATGTTGTAATCCAGTCAAACTCTGGTATTTTGGTGCAAATTCATTTAAAAGAAGTGGACATGTTGCATGACCTACCCTCATTCTTGAAAACAAAGAACAAAATTACAAGTAAAAAAAGCAGCTATAAACCATACCTTTAGCTGATGTTCACTTTGATCACAGTGAGTTTTGTGTAGGTCAATGTCCAATGTAAAATCTGGGTCCTGAACCCAAACCATTTGAGAATCAATGCTTTAAAGAACCCAGAATCCACTGATCTGTATAACAGTAGCCTAACTTGAAAAACCTGTCATCTAAAAAAAACCAAACAAACAACAAAACAAGTTTTTCATTTAATATTTACTTTTTATTTTTTCAGCTTTATTTCAGTTACCAAAATGATTTTTCAATAAATTTTAGTTTTAGCTTAACAACATGAACACTGTAATGCTTCAGATACAAACTCACATATCACAAACACTTATTCAGATAAAATTCATACATGTGCCTCTCGTTCCAAAAAGTTCCCCTACCTCCTCATCTCCAGAATGCAGAGGCACAGCATCCATCATTCATTATCTCTCCAATACCTGTGCAGGATCCGACGTGAGGCCCCGTGGTGTCAGTCATAGTCACAGTTAGAGATCTGCCCTTATCTGTTGTTTATCCAGCGATGTCGGGGCTGACAGAGACAGAGCGCATCGGGCCCTCAAGTGGCACGCGCACGGGCATCCAGCCTGTAAGCATTCGCCCCCTGGACTCAACACGCTTCCTCTAATTAAAGCCCAGTCGGCAGGGTCCATGTTGGACAGAGAGGACAGGGTGAGGGGGGTAATGTGGCTACACATGGAGCCTCAAGGGAAGAGGGGAGAGAGGTGAGTACAGGAGGAAATGAAAAGAGAAAGAAGAGTAGAAAGAATGAGGCCTTTCTAAGCTGAGGAGCACCACCTTTCCCAGGAGGAAGCTGTCAAACAAACTCCACATCATAGCGGGAGAGGGAGTTCACGGCCTGATGAAATGGAAACCACCATGTTGCTCTGTGTATTTGTGTGTGCGGAGCCACCACATCTGACTTAGATTGTGTGTACATTAAAAGAATTACAGGATTTCATATTAGTTATGATTCTTTATTGCATTGCATTCCACTTAAAAACAAAAAAATCAAACAAACAAACAACAAAACAAAACAAGGCAACATTTCTAATTTTCATTTACAGTTTATTAAGTTTAAGTTTTTCATTTAATATTTACATTTTATTTTTCAGATTTATTTCAGAGATTGGCATGGTAATGGATATGGCAATGTTAATGTATTTGGTCTTAGTGGAATTGATCTGCTATGCTGCAGACATTGCTGTGAGCATGTGAGACATGCTGCTGCTGCACATATACATTAAATAAAAACCCCGTAGCAGATCTATACAGGTGGAGCTAGGGAAGGTGGAGGGTTTCTGGAAGAGCGCTGCAGATTGCTAACAGCAAACACTACCAGTATTTGAATGTTGAGCCGCAGTTCATTGGCCACTAATGCAACAGCAACCAATCAGCTGTTATGTAGATAACGATGGGATCGCTACCAAATTGAGTTAAAGACCTATCAGCTTGTGCCATCTAGAGTTTCATGACAGAACTAGGTATTTACCAAAATGATTCTTCAATAGTTTTAGTTTTACCTTAACAACCTGCACTGTAATGCTTCAGATACAAAATCCCATATCACAAATTACAAAATCACAGACATTTTTCAGATAAAATTCATACATGTGCCTCTCTTTCCAAAAAGATCCCCCACCCCCTCATCTACAGAATACAGAGGCGCAGCATCCATCATTCATTATATCTCCTATACCCGTGCAGGATCTGGCGTGAGGCCCCATGGTGTCACTCATAGTCACAGTTAGAGATCTGCCCTTATCTGTTGACATGTAGTTGCAAAGTTACTCAAAATTAGCAGCAGTTTTGGGGGTAACGCATTACAAGTAACGTAAACAGATTACTTTTTTTCAAGTAATTAGTAAAGTAACGCATTACTTTAACATTTACAAAAAATATCGGAGTTACTTTTTCAAAAAGTAACGTAAGTTACCTAGTTTTCCCAATTATTGACTGGCAGCTCTCCTGTCCAAATGTTGAGAGAAATCGGAAGTAAGTGCAGAGGCATTGTGTGTGCTGTGTGAACATGATGGTTATTCTAGACTAGTTCTAGACTAAATGTGAGCATACATTTACTCATTTACTTCTCCTCCTGGTTCCTATTCTTCTGTATTCCAGAATGGCAGCAAAGGCTTGTTTGTTTGAACTGCGCCCTCTACTGTACAGATGTGAATGTGCATTTCCCTCAGCCTGAGGCTTATTCATTTCACTTTTGGTGTGAAAGGCCCTTTATATTTGCCAAAAATAGAACATTTTTGTTGTTATAAAAACAAACAAACAGCCCAGCCCATATTAGAAAGAGTCCCGCAAAAGTAACATAACACATTCCTTTCCATAAAAGGTAACGCAATTAGTTACTGTTTTAGGGAGTAAAACAATACTGGACTATCAAAATAAAGTGTTACCAGTGAAAAAAAGGGCATCCCAAGACATCCATTTCAGCCTAAATCATTTGAATGCATATCACATTGCAAAAGGAACTTCTAATCTTGTTAGTAACTTCGTAAGAGGCAATATATTGCATGACCTTTCTTGCATTTCTTACTGTTTTGTATTAAAGACATGGTGTGTCACTGGAATGTGTTTTTAATGTATTTCCAGGCCTTACTGTTCATTCCCTTCACCTTTTATTAAATATCTGACCTTAGGGGCTTTATACAGAACGCAGTTTTGTGTTCCACTGAGTTGCTTTTCCATTTTTTTCTATGTAAATATGCACAAGTCTAGCGTTATAAAAACACAGTTTTTGATAATGGCCCCTTATTCTGTTCTGTAATGAATGTTGGCTAGCAATGTCCCAGGAGAAGGAAGCGACTCATAAATGTTCACCTCAAATCCATGTCACCTGCTTCTCGTGACAGCAGGACAGATGGTTATGCCACATATAAATATATCAGTAAACCCAGACTGACTAGTCACTTTTGTATTTAAGGAATGCTAATAGTGTTTGAAAACTTCATCTACACTGTGATTTAAATCATTTGGATATGTTATTTTCCACAGCCACCTGTTATATAGCAGCTTTAACCATGTCATAATGCATTTTGGCAATTCATATTACCACATTGCAGCAACAATGAAACATTACTCGATACTCACACACCTCACAGCATAGTGTTTCTTGGAGACAAATCTTGGCTGTAATTGAGCACTCATGTTAGACTGGCTGTAAAATAAAATCCAATGCTTGCTTAAATGATTTATTTTTTTCACTCTGAACAGAAGAATAGAGCTGTGTGTTCATTATGTACTGCTAGGGGGAGAGGGAAAGAGAGAAAACAGGGACTTGGGAGCCCTTTAGATGCTTGTTAGATGCTGCCACTCTCATTAAATATAGATGCTGTTTCTTATATTGGGTGGGTTATTATTATTAATGGTTAGGGTTAAATCCATGAGAAAACCTTTAAATAACTTTATTTACATCTAAACACAAATAAAGTTGGCATTTCCTCTCTTGATCTCTCGCGCTCTTGCTCTGCTAACTGCTAAAATAGACTTTACATGCTAATGTTACAGTTCCTCTAGCTAGGAAACAGAAATGCAGCATGTATTGATATTTGCTCAGAGCAAAACTAGTTTGTGTGTATATATTGTTATGACAAACATTAGTAAAAAAGTAGATAGAAAGTATCTTTTTTTGTATCTTTTCTGCAGCTTCGTACCAGGTGAAGCAGGGAACCTGTGAGGTGGTGGCCATCCACCGGTGCTGTAATAAGAACAAGATTGAGGAACGTTCACAGACCGTCAAGTGCTCCTGTTTCCCAGGTCAGGTGGCCGGCACGACTCGTGCGCAGCCATCTTGTGTGGAGGGTAAGCGCTCTTCATGTGTGGATGTTCATTTAGGAGATCGTTTTACAATAAATTTAAAGGGGTCATGAACTGCATTTTTTTATAATGTTCTCTGAGGTCCACTTATAATGTTATCAAGATTTTTACATAAAAATATTAGAAATATAAAGTAATTAGCCATTTTCTATCCTGTTTTTGACCCTTTCTTTCAAACACTCCATTTGATGGGCGTGACACATTCAAGACTTGGCCCACTGCTATGATTGGGTAACAGTTTTACATGTAAAAATAAGTAAGTACTTGGAATTACAACAGTTATAATTGACAAAGGATGACTTGCGGTGTTTTGTGTAAACGGAATTATGAATGAATGTACCATTGTTTGTTACACTGTCATACTTATAGGCTATTCATAGTTCATCCTTTTCGATTACGTGAAAAACGTATACATTGTCATTTGCAGTGGCAAATAAATTCTGGAGCAAAGGAAAGAAGAGGAAATGAAAAATGACTCAGCAGTAAAATGAATTTATGGGATTCACTTATGTATTTAAATGCAGTTGTCACTCCTGAAACTTTACAGTGTGTATGTGGCCATACACATAATAAATATACAAAAGTAATAAGAATAATAGAGCGAATGATACAATGGCTCAATTTACTGTACCTTGGTATTATCATCCATCTCTGGTGATCCGTTCATACGTGATAAGCACAGATATGTTACATTTATATCTAATATTAATGTCTCCTGTGACCTGATTTCGCAAAATATTAGGTGTATTTTGATATCATAGCGGTTATCCGTGTGACAAATGTGACTACACTGTCCTCCGCTCCATCTCTTCTCTATTAGCTAAAGGTTTAGGACAAGAAAGTGTAGTTTAGGTGATGAAGGAGGTTTAAATGTGTCCCTTCGGTCATGCCGTACGCTCTTTAGTTATGAAGGCAAGAGGGCGAATGCTGGCAGCCATTTTTCTTCTTTGTCTTCTTTGACACCCGAGACAAAAGACCCCAATAGAAAGTAGGGAGGGCTGCACCAGGGGAGGTATTCCATGTTATGACTTTCATGGCTCTCTTTGACTATAGTTCATGTAATGACAAAAATGGGTCCTATGCACATTTTGTATTTTCCACAGATGCAAGGCTACAGGACTGTATTATGGAGGCACAAGGAATCTGATGTAACTGAGAGTAAGACAAGCAAAACTATAAAAAGGATAAAATACACAAACATAGGGTTAAATTCACATATTCATTGTTGGTAAGGGATGTTGAATAATTGTGTAAATTTCATACTTTGATTAAATAATTTGAATGGATACATTCATTTTTTGGCCAATTAACAAGACAAATAATATATTTAATATTTTTTAATAATATAATAATATATATATATATATATATATATATATATATATATAATATTAATATATTTAATATATTTATTTATGTAAGCAATAAGGTACGCGGAATGCCTGCAAACCCTGACTTATTACTGCAGCCATGACTTATTCACGATACAGCACTAGCCTCGAGTACCTTATTGCTTTTATAAAACAGTTACCACACAATACAAATATTAAAGCCAAGAATATGTATCAATGCAACTTTCATGAAGTAAACTTTCACTAAAAGCCTTCCTTCCACCGGAAAAAATAGTTCCTGACCATGAACAGCAACAGAAGTTACATTATAACGCCATTAGATGGTGGCAAAGATTGTCTTGTCTTGTGATTGTCTGAGTGTGTCAGTCAGTCATGAAGACTTTTACATTGAAAAGACTGAATTGTTGTGAACACGGAACAAGACGCAACTGACAAATGCTTTGACTAGCGCTGTCAGACATGGGAAAACCCCTTAACTGTTAAAAGGACAAGATAATACATCGGACATTTAAACAGATTTTTTATTATGAACATAGGACTGACTTGAATACAGGTAATAAACTTGATCACTCGATCTCTTTCTCACAATACTCCTCTAGTTCTACATAAGACAGTAAGCTTCAATTCAGTTTACATTGCTAAGAGTGGTTGCTAAGGGTGTTGTGTAGTGATACACAGAACCGTTGGGCGAAGCGGTCATAGCTGTGTTTTATCATGAATAAAACACAGCTATTGACCAATCAGAATCAAAGACAGGAACTAACCGTTTTATAAAATATATATACAGTGTGTGTGTGTATATATATATATATATATATATATATATATATATATATATATGCATTGTTAGTTTATAATATTGTATAGTATGTTATTATATGCATGCATGTATGTGGAACAAAATGGAGTTTCTTTTTCGTTTTCTTTTAAAACTACTGGTATATGTCGTAGAATGACAGAAAGAGCTGGAGAGGCAGTGTGTGAGCTCACATCAGAGGTCATGTAGGCTTTGTGCTATATAAGAGAGAGTCAGTATGATTGACCTGTGTTTTTTGCAGTGAAGGAGAGAGCGGGGAGGGTCCTTTTCCTCTATCAACACTGCTCGATCTCTAGATCCCTCAGACTATCAGTCTCACCTTCTCCCTCAGGAACACACGGCCCTAGAGAGGGAGGTCACACAAGAACATATTCTCCGCTTCTGAAGCTTCATAAATATCTAATACTCAGTGCACAGTTGGGAAGTAGCTAACTAGAAGTAGTGACATAACTAACTACATTTTTCAGTAGCGTGTCAGTAGCTTAGCAATTGTGGAGCTTTTCCAGAAAGAAGCAATTTTTTTCCAACTTGTAGTGGTGTAGCATGATAAACTACTTTAAGTCACATTATATGACTTCAGTTCTGTGCTACAGTTCCCATGTGTAAAGCAAAAATGAAAGAAAAAAAAGAAAAAATGTAAAATGTTTTTCCACAGAAATATTAAAGGGTTAGTTCACCCAAAAATGAAAATTCTGTCATTTATTACTCACCCTCATGTTGTTCCACACCCATAAGACCTTCGTTCATCTTTGGAAAACAAATTAAGATATTTTTGATGAAATCCGAGAGTTTTTTATCCTCCATAGACAGCAATTTAACCACCACTTTCAAGGTCCAGAAAGGTACCGTTAGATATCGTTAAAATAGTCGACGTGACTGCAGTGGTTCAACCTTATTTTATGAAGCGATGAGAATACATTTTGTGTGCAAAAAAAAATAAAAAATTACACCTTTATTCAACAATATCTTCTCTTCTGTGTTATTCTCCTATGCTGTTTACGTTTAGCACTTCCAGGTTCTACGTCTGAACGGCGACTCATTATTGGCCTACTCCTGCATCATACGCATGCGTCATGCTGCTCACGTGAACAGCGTTGGCCAATCCTGAGCAGGCGTTCTGACGTAGAACCTGGAAGTGCTGAATGTAAACAATGTAAGAATGGCACAGAGAAGAAGATATTGTTGAATAAAGTCGTTATTTTGGTTTTGTTTTTGCGCACAAAATGTATTCTCGTCGCTTCATAAAATTAAGTTTGAACCACTGCAGTCGCGTTGACTTTTTTTAACGCGTTGACTTTTTTTAACTTTAGTACCTTTCTGGACCTTGAAAGTGGTGGTTAAATTGCAGTCTATGGGGGATATAAAAAACCTCTCAGACTTCATTAAAAATATCTTAATTTATGTTCTGAAGATGAATGAAGGTCTTATAGGTGTGGAATGACATGAGGCTGAGTAATTAATGACAGGATTTTCATTTTTGGGTGAACTAACCTATTTAAGCTGCACAACTTGAACATTTTTAATAATGTTTAAAAATGTTTATTGAGCAGCAAAATCAGCTTATTAGAATGATTTCTGAAGGATCATGTGACACTGAAGACTGGAGTAATGATGCTGAAAATTCAGCTTTACCGCCACAGGAATACTTTACATTTTAAATATACTGAAACAGAAAACATTCATTTTAAATAGGAATAATATGTCTTAAGATTACTGTTTTAACTGTATCTATGATCAAATAAACGGAACCTTGGTTAGCATAAGAGACTTCTTTTAAAAACGACCCCAAACTTTTGAACGATTGTACATTTAGCTATTTTTGTTGGCAGCTTTCTACCTTACAAATGGTTTACTGTCATATGATTAGCTGATGAGAGAGAGAGAGAAATATGTAATAGGAATAATTGTGACTTACCTGTAATATACTGCAGGAGATTTGATTGCCTGTGCTGTATTAGATTTGTATTGTGTTGTTTCTCTGTTTGGCCATTAGAGGGCACTTTACCCATTCACATATCATTAAAGCATCAGTGAAAAGCCACAGAGGAGCCTTAGAAGAGCTGAAAGAAACTTCATTGAAACCTTCAGAGGATGAGATTTGAACTATACCTTCTTATGGCAAATCAACTAGGATCAGAATTCGATCAATGATGTACTGAGGACTTGGACTTTAAATCTCATTCAATGAGAATGTAATAAATTAGGGATTAAATATCCCTGCCGTCTGATGTATTGGTCCTTCGGTACTCTGTTCTGGCTGGGACCATATCTCTAGTCACTCCTCTGTGAGCTCGAGTCTCTGCAGGCGTCTGCCGACCTGCCCATTAAAATCTCATTAGAAGCAGCAAAGGGAAGGTGGAGAGAGATTCCCTTTGGCTCTCTGTTGGGGAGATCTACTTTACTCTGCATGAGGGCCTCTCTTTCTGCCCTGTGTGCCCAGGATTTCGGGCTTGAGGGGAGCCCCCTCTGAGCTTCTGCCATCTGTGATTTGGGTATTAGCACTCAGCCAAACATCCAGGAACTTCAAGGCCCTGTCTAATAAGTCCAGTACCTAGATCATCTAGACATTTGTCCACAGAAAGCTCAATGATTCAAACATAAGCGTGGGTTTATTTTGTGATAATGCCAGACTGGCTGTACATTATTACGCTTATTTCACAGATAGGTAGATAGATAGATAGATAGATCGATAAAAAAGAGATGTGACAAACAAGCTTAGTACACTTATTCAACCAGTTTGGTTAGCAAATTTAATTTAGCTTTGTAGCTTTTTATCAGTTCAGCCAATAAAATGTCCTTTAACATAATTACTTTCTGGTTCTTTGTACTCTAGCCTAAATTTCTGCATTTATTCCAGTTGTTATTGCTGTGTCCTTGTATAAACATTGGTTTAAACGGTGATTAGTGTTTGCACAGAATAGATTAGAAACATGCAAAAGTGAATGACATATCTTATGTGTCATTTACAACCAGCATGTACCTTATTCCATATCATGTGCCAATGTAAGGCTGAAGTTACATTTATGCAGTGGCAGATGTGAAGAAAACCCACAGTGACTTTCTTGATGCACAGCGAGTCACGTGTTGGATTCGTGAGCTGGAATGCCTGCTGTTAAATAAATAGGTCGTTGGGGTCAGGTGTGTTTCCTGCGCTTCTCTTCTGGCATATCCTTAAGGAGACAAATGTGCTGTTAGCCTGCAGAGACTGATACTGAATTAATACATTGCATTAATGTGTGTCAAAGGCAGAATCTGTAGCTAAGCTGATACTGTTGTAAATTAGGTCATTTCAAGCTTTGTGCTGCTGAGACAGTGCTGGGTAATCTAATAGACGGGTATAAATGGATTTGGATTGATAATAGGGAGTTTTGAGTCTCTGGCGCATAAACCACAATGTGAGGTGTGTTATCTAGTTGGAATGCACACACATATGCATGTACAGATATACTTCATTGTTTAGCAGTCCCATTAATCTCAGGTATGTCTACTGCAAAATTCACATGCTTGTGTTGTGCAAATGTGTATAACTTTCTTTGTATAAATTTATTGTAACTTTGTTAGCTTGATTCATTCATTAAAAGCTGAAGTCTAGAAATATAATTACATTTGTAGTGTGTAATTTCTGTACTATGAGTGTAAAAAAAAAAAAAAAGAAATTACAACAATAGAGTGTGACATTTTTGTTAGCATTTTAGCATGAGTTAGCATTTTAGCAATTCCGGTTCCACTGTGCTGAAGTTAATGCTTTATTTTGAAAGTGTTTTTGGTTAAATGCCTGAGATAAGCTCAAGATATGTTCATGTTTTATTCTACATCTTGTGATTTTTTTTTTTAAAGCTTTTCTTTAAAAGCTGTTTGCTACCAAGTGGCTAAATGGGACTACAGAGGTTGTTGTTAAATTTCAATGTTAAATTTCAACATGGCGAACAGATAAACTCATCACTAGTCTGCTTTTACAGCCTCGTTAAGAATAGTTTTATAATTGTGCTCATGCACACTATTCTAACGCATTTTTTAACAAAGTCTAAAAGAGTTATCAGAAGCTTAACAGTGGTGACACTGAAGTCATGTGACCATAGTGTAGTTCATTAATAGCATACATTTACTTTTGCCTATATGTAGGCTTCAAAATTAATTTTGAAGTTAAAGGGTTAGTTCAACCAAAAATTAAAATAATGTCATTTATTACTCACCCTCATGTCATTCTACATGTGTAAGACCTTCGTTCATCTTCGGAACACAAATTAAGATATTTTTGATGAAATACGATGGCTCAGTGAGGCCACTATTGAGAGCAAAGTCACTGAACCTCTCAAGATCCATAAAGCTGAGCTTTACGACTCTTTTGTTTCGAATTAGTGATTCGGATCTCCTATTAAACGGCTAAACTGCTGAAATCACGTGACTTTGGCACTCGGAACCACTGATTCGATTCGTAAAGCTCAGAAGCAGTGTTTTGAAATCGGCCATCACTACATATTGTTGAAAAGTCATTATTTTGTTTTTTTTGGCACACAAAAAGTATTCTTGTCGCTTTATAATATTAAAGTAGAACCACTGTACTCACCTGAACTGTTTTAAATATGTTTTTAGTACCTTTATGGACCTTGAGAGGTTCAGTGGCTTTGCTCTCTATGGAGGCCTCACTGAGCCATCAGATTTCATCAACAATATCTTAATTTGTGTTCCAAAGATAAACAAAGGTCTTACAGGTGTGAAAAGACATGGGGGTTAATAAATAAAGACAGAATTTTAATTTTTGGGTGAACTAACCCTTTACGTTTGTTATGTTCGTTTATGAAGATTATCATAATGACAAAAATGTGTAAAGAATCATGAACTTTTGTTGATCACAGAGCTTATTTCTGCAATAATATAAGCCAAAAGCAAATTAGTCTTATAGTTGACTAATTTAAACAGATGAAACTCTTTACATATGCAAATCTATGTTGTAAAATTTAAATTGCACTGAACTGATTATTTTTTTCTGTTATCTTTCAATGTCACATATGCGTCATATTGACAAGATAGTAAGACACGTTCTCAAGATGTTCATCCCATCTTGCTCTCTGCTTTTCCCTCTCGCCAGTTTTTTCCAATCTGTCTCTCTCTCAATTCCTCACTGACATCTTTTCCTGCAGTTTCCTTAGCCGCCACATGATGTCAGACACATTTCAATCACAGCCTGTTTAAAAAATGTCTGTATCCTGGGTAGTCTCTCACGTTTAGCGATGACACTATCTAAATCCAGCAAGGCGCTATACAGGAAATCAAAGCTTAAATTAGTGCCTTCATATCCTCAGATAGGGCTTTCAGGACTGGAAATAGAAGAGCCATCAGTGTCTTGCAGTTGTCCCTGCCACTTCAGCACTAAAAGCAAGAAAAATCCTTCCAAGTATGTGGGCTTTGGCCAAACTCTATCCAGTTAAATGCTGGACAGAGAGATTTGGTGAGGAAAAGCTGAAAAGAGGTTCAGACAAAGGTGTCCACAACTGCAAACCTAAAGCCATTTAACTCCTAAAAAGCTTTAGCAGGCCTTTTTTCTTGGGGGAAGTTTTTGAAATTTTAAGTTCTTCTTAACCTTAATAAGAAGATTTTTAAAAATGTTTTTGAAAGAATTCTCTTATGCTCACCAAGACTGCATTTGATCAAAAATACAGCAAAAAATAACAACTTAGAATAACTGTTTGCTATTTTAATATATTTTAAAATGTAATATATTCCTGTGATGGTAAAGCTGAATTTTCCATAAATTAATGAAAAATATTTGTTTGATAACTTTTCTTAAAATAACTTGGATAACACAGTGGAATATAAGACAAGCCAAAATAACCATTTTAAAGGGGGAAAACGACATCTGTTGTGTTTAAAACTGCTACCTTTAATGCTAGGTTAATTTTATGTTAGATAAACGTTTATCAGACACATATAATAGCTCTTGCAATAGCCTCTAAAGGCCCCGATATACAGTACTCACGGTGAAGTTCTTTTTCATTCTTCACTTAGGGATAAAATGAAGTTCGAAATACGTGACCAGCGATATACTATTAGTGAACATCCGACGCTGCCCACTCTGCTGAGAGCGGCTAGATGAATATGTAAATATGTGCTGTGCACTTTCCTCTCAGTAACAAAATAAGCAAGCACACAACAAAAATGAGAAAACCATGCATTTTTTTAAAGCATAAGAAAAGCATCTGATAAGAAAAGCATCCATAGCAATATGGATAGATTTGCATGAGTTCTGCAATTCATCACTCCAGTAAAGTCACATCACGCTGCCTTATACGGAGTGTCTGTTTACAAATAGCATCCCTTGTTGGCAAATGCTATTTACACTAGCTCCTCCCACTGCACAGAATTTGATGTCTTCAGTGGTGCAGCAGCAGCGAGTGAGGCTTACAGACCTGGCTTTTAACGTGATCGACGTGGGTTCGAATCCGCCTTTTGCCGAGCTCGCATTTATTTTCAATAAAAATGAAAATAATGTTCTAAAAGTGGAAATAAACTGCGAAAGAGTGTATATTTAATAATATTTTTAATATTTAATAATATTAAAAGTATTTATTGGGTAGGGTTGGGGGAAGGTGGAGGGAGGGTTTTTATTCTCCCAATAAGGCAGCATCCATTTAATAATTTTAATAAATATAATCATTTACACTCTATGATACTATTGCATCCTGTTAATGTACAAAAATACTGAGGTGCAAATAGTATCTGCCATTATTAAGTATAGATAGCATCTATTTACTATTTACTCTTATTGCAAAGAACTGATACTTTTACATGGTGTAAATAGAATCTATCACTATTTTCACCTAATGTACATAGCAGCATTTTCTTAGCAATATGCTATTTTCACTTAGTGTAAATAGAATATGTTGCTCTTTTTACTTATTGCAAATAGCGTCTACAGCTATTTGCACTTAGTGTAAACAGCATCTATCGCTAAGAAAATATGCTATTTCCACTTAGTGTAAATAGCATATGTCGCTATTTGCACTTAGTGTAAATAGCATCTATTGCTATTTGCACTTAGTGCAATTAGCTGCTGCCTTATTTATATAGCACTTTATACAAGAGATTGTATACAAGATTGTATACAACACTTTATACATGAGCTTTACAGTATTAAAGGTGCTCCAAGTAGAATTTGAACAATGCTGTTGGACATTGTTGATATTTGAAATCAGCCCAAACAAACCCACCTCTCTCTTCATTGCTCCGCCTCCAAAACTCACACTCCAATCCTAACCACCCTGCTCCAAGTCGGTCTTGAACCCTGGCCCGATTGCTGCTGGCATGCAAGGCGAGTGCACTAACAATGACGCTAAAGACCACGTTCTCTAGCAGTTGTCAGTGTGCAGTAGTTTAACAGCAAAACTCGTCATACGCCCCCTAATGCTGATTGGTTAGATGTTTGTTGTTGGTATCGGCCCGACTAACTTCCAAACAGTGTATTTGAAATAATACTGAGTCAGTTTCAGTGTCTCATTTAATCAGAAGTACAACTTTTTTCTACCATAAAGCTGCTCTCCAGTATGTTGTTTTTACTCGTGGACGTCTGACCTCCATGGATTGAACAAAAGAAATGATCCAGAGGAGATTTCCATGTGAAAGAAGGTGGAGCCTCCACATACACCTACCTATTACGTAATCGCCAACCAACCTCTGGTAGTACAAAGGTGTTTACCGGAAAGTTCGATATGGCAAGCTGTTCTAAACTCCCAAATCGAACTTCAAACGAATTTTGTTTTAGCCTGATATTGTTCAAAATGACGTCACATCAGTTCGATTTCAATTTCGCTTGAAGTATATTGTATATCTTAATGCTTTTATAAGGAATGTGTGCCACCAAAGTGCAGCTTATTCATGAAAGGTGTCATGAAATGAAGACAGATCTGACATTAGTAACTTAATGTTGACATTAGAACTGTTATAAGAAGAAAGAGGTTTGTTTATTGTGAATTTAGAGCATGCTGTGAGCTGTCCACATAAAGGGGACACCCGTGACCAAAATTTATCATAACATCACTTGTTTTTGGATGCTAACTCAAAAAATAAACACTCATATTGTGTATGTTTGTTTAGTTTCACGACACACTCACACAGACAAATTATGGAGAGCTCTCGACGGTAATGAAAACATCCTTTCATAAGGTTGCCATTATACCTAATAATGGCCACATTAATGCTAATTATGCACCCACCAATTCTCTGAACCACTGCAATCAGACATTATAATATGGGCTTCACACAGATGGAGACATGCACACAGAAGTCACTGGATTTGCAACTGCTAATTTTGTTGGTTTATGAACAGCTTCATTTGACTATAGGTTTCCTACTAGACCAAATCAACACACATGCTGTACGAACCCCCGCTTTCATGTCCTCACTCGGTGTAAGGCGTTCACTCATGATGCTTGAGAGGATTTGCGTGTGTTCTTTTGCATAATTCCATTTAAAGCTCATTTTCGCTGTGTATATCCTCTCTCCTCCTATTGTTGGGCATATATCTTGAGGCCCCCTTACCACTGACCTAAAATATTTACTTAAAATTCAACCTGAGATTTAATGCTAATATTTCAATAATTTAACAACACATTTGCATATGAATGGTTCCCTGATGTTTGTGAATGGTCACATGAGATACAGATAAACATATAAAATATTTATTCTTTTTTTTAGTGTTTTATTTTTTGTATTTTAAAATGGTTAATTTTTAATGTACTTTAAAAAAAATAAAATAATTATTCGCTTTTCATCAACTCACAACCTCCCTACAATTCCTTTGCAATCCCCAATCCCTGTGTAAAGACAGGGTTATAAGTCATAAGTCAAGGCATTTGTTGATTGATTTTCTCTAAAAACTGCATGTGAACATTGTTACTGTCCCTTTAAAAACATTTCACACTGTAACACTGGCTCAACCAGTGGCATGCGTTTGGGCCGGACCACTTATTTGGTCGACCGGTAGTGGACAGGTAGCCAAAACAGTCATTATTCACATGGTACCGCAAGTGGTTCAGAAATTATACACCTCATATATAACATTTAATAGCAGATAATATATATTCAAGAAAACGTCATGCGCTCATTGTGTAGTGACGTTGGAGAATCTGTTTCCAATGTAGCACTATTCAGAGAGAATAAATGAGCACGACTTCCTGCGCGATGACACATCAAGGTGGTAGCAAACAGGACATTTTTTTTCCCTTCACACTGGGATCTTCATGTATGGTGTTAATAACTGTTTATCCTACCTGTGATTCAGGAGGCATCTTTTCGTGAGCAAATTCCAGTTATATCTTGATCTTTCATGTATTTTCCTCTTTATTTCTTGGGATGTGGATGAGATCTGTATTAGTCATCTTAGTCGTTATATTTGGCATTGCATGTCAAACCTACACCTGAAATGTTCCATTATTTAGGGACGTTTAAAACAAGGAAGATAACTACAGTATAACGACAGAATTTTAATAATCATTTTAATTTTATAAGAATAGCAAAGTCCACAACACAGCTATAACAATAACAACACTGAGGAATGATATCGCTGGATGATGAACAATAAAAACATTGACAGCCAATCAGAATCCACCCGACTTCAAAGAGCTTGAGCGTTTAAAGTGGTGGACGACAACTGCACCGCACGCTTATAATAAACAGAATGTTATTGTCCGGTGGTGTGGATGCTAATATAAATATCAAAAAAGATCAAAATGCAAACGGGCTAATTTTGAGCTACAGGCAAAGCAAGTGAAATTGAAGTTTTCACAAAAAATGTGTTAATTAAGCCCTCGTCTAGTGATCCCAATGCTCCAAATAGCAATTAAACATCTAAAAGTATCTTTATTTGTACATTTTCTGAGAGGAGTACCTTTCCTTTGACCATGAAAAATGCTGTTTTTCTCTTGCTTCTGGGCGACTGGCACTTCCCCTCAGCACAAGTTTGGTATCATTGTAAAGCGCAGCAACTTTGTGAATATTCATAGAAAATTCTTGATGGCATGAGTCTTGAACCAATGAAATGTGACTTTCAAACTCATGCTGATGTAAACAAAATGATCTTACTCACGCTGACTGACAGATCCGAAGCACGCACAAAGACGCCTCAGACAGCGTGCGATCCTGATATACACATATACACAGAATTACAGTATTACAGAAATCTGACTTGGCGAGTATTCATGCAAACATTATCTGTTATGTCTTAAGTGAACATTTGGTTAATTGTTGGGGAAAAACATCTGATGTGTAACTTTATATTAGATCCGTGTGATACAGTAGATCTAAATATATAGGCTGTCTGTTTCAATAATGTTAATTATTGTGGAATCATGGAAAAAAGTTGAATATATATATATTTTTCCTATGACTTTGTTTGTGCCAAATTTGGTGGTATTACCTGGGATTTTAATGTATGGTTGTTTGGTGATTTTGTTTTGGAACCTTCAGAAAACTCGATTTTTCTCAAACGTTTGACTTTGCTGACTCTATCGACTTCAAACAGGTGCCAACAAATCATATGTCATTTTGAAGGTTTTTAATAGAGAATGTGAGGATGACTAATAACTAATTTTTGAAAATTTGTTCATTGCAACTCATTTTGCCAGCTCTGAAAATAATAATGTTGAGTATGAAATAATGTACTTCAATCTATTATTTCTCCCATCTCTTTTACAGCTTCCATCGTGCTGCAGAAGTGGTGGTGCCAAATGCACCCATGTTTGGACGGCGAGGAGTGTAAAGTTCTTCCAGACCTGACTGGCTGGTCTTGCAGCACCGGAAACAAAGTCAAAACCACCAAGGTGAATGAGCCAGAGTTGCATTTTGATGATGTGGTTTACTGGGGCCTTGAGAAAATCAGGACCACATTGATTAAAAGGATAGTTCACCCAAAAATAAAAATTCTGTCATCATTTACTCACCCTCGTGTCATTCCAAACACATAAGACTTTGCTTAATTTTTGAAACACAAATTACAATATTTGTAATATTTTAAATATTTGTCCCTCCATTGAAAGTCCAGGTAACCAAAACTTTGAAGATCCGAAAAGGTCATAAAGGCATCGTAAAATGAATGCATATGAATCGAGTGAAGAAGTGAAGAGCTCCAATTGCTTTATATAATGTTTTTATTCATGTATAAACAGATATACACATGAGCACATTGCATATGATAAACACGGAAGGCTGCGCATCACGCAGGTACGTTTGTGCTTCTGTCTTTACCATATATTTACTGTATCTCTTCATTCAATTCATATGAATTAGTTTCACTTTATTTTGATGGTCTCTTTAACACATTCTGTTGACTATAAATAACGTTGCACCTACATGTCTGCTAACTCTCATTAGAATGTTTGTAGAGTATTAGCAGACTGGTAGGGTTAGAATAGTTTGACAAAGTTACTTATAGTCAGAAGAATGTCTGTTGGGGAGCACCGCAATAAAGAGTTAGCAGATATTAAGCAGACAGTCTACTAAATACTCTAATGAGAGTTACTAATAGTCAACAGAACGTTCAAAAGGGACCATCAAAATAAAGTGTTACCAATTAGTTTTATGATGCCTTTATGATGCCTATATGTAGGATTGTGCAATATGGACAAAAAAAATACTATCATGATTTTTTAATTAATATTGCGAACTCTTTTCGTATGTTGTGCAGCTTGCAAATGCCTGTATTATTGTTCACCTGGTTCGGAATGTGCCATTGTTTTTCTATGTCAACGTGCTAGATGGATGTCTTTAACCATTGCGCTCGTGTCATTTGCAGCATCTCTCGCATGACACGCCGTTTTACGTGGCACTCAAGATATAAGAAGTTCAACTTTTAAAAAAAGTGTCTCTAGACCTGCGTCTTGTGTTTTATCTGCAAAACCATGTTCTGTGTAAATGGCTCCTACTCTGTTTTGCCTCAGTGATATTTTGACAGGTCTTGTAAATTACCTGGCTCTGTGATACATCATTTCTCTAGTATCCAAATTATTCCCAAACCACAAATGTTGATTTTTGTACTCACCTGGTTGCCTTAAAGGGTAGTTCACCCAAAAATTTGAATTCTGTCATAAATTACTCACCCTCATGTCGTTCCACACCCGTAAGACCTTCGTTCATCTTCGGAACACAAATTAAGATACTTTTGATAAAATCCGATGGCTCTGTGAGGCCTTCATTGACAGCAAGATAATTATCACTTTCAGATGCCCAGAAAGCTACTAAAGACAGATTTAAAACAGTTCATGTGACTACAGTGGTTCAACCTTAATGTTATGAAGCGATGAGAATACTTTTTGTGTGCCAAAAAACCAAAATAACAACTTTATTCAAGAATATCTAGTGATGGGCGATTTCAAAACACTGCTTCATGAAGCTTTGAAGCTTAACAGATTTTTTGTTTTGAATCAGTGGTTTGGAGAGTGTATCAAACTGCCAAAGTCACATGATTTCAGTAAACTAGGCTTCGTTACATCACAAGTGTTTTGAAATTTCAATGGTTCACCACTGGGGGGCGTGACTTTTGCAGTTTGATACGTGCTCCGAACCACTGATTCAAAACAAAAGATTCGTAAAGCTTTGAAGCTTAATGAAGCCATCACTAAATATTGTTGAATAAAGTCGTTATTTAGTTTTTTTGGTGCACAAACAGTATTTTCGTAGCTTCATAACATTAAGGTTGAACCACTGTAGTCACATGAACTGTTTTAAATATGTCTTTAGTAGCTTTTTGGGCATCTGAAAGTGTAAATTATCTTGCTGTCAATGGAGGCCTCACTGAGCCATCAGATTTTATCAAAAATATCTTAATTTGTGTTCCGAAGGTGAACGAAGGTCTTACGGGTGTGGAACGACATGAGGGTGAGTAATAAATTACAGAATTTTCATTTTTGGGTGAACTAACCCCCTTTGAGTAAAAATTTTAGTTAATACAATGAAGGTGATTGGTTCAATCAACAGAAACTCAACATATTGTGTTATCTGAACCACATTAATTATTGTTGATTTGACAAAAGAAAAATGTGATAAATCATGAAAATTATTTTTTTTACAGTGTGTTTCTGTGATTCCTCCATGTTGTAATGGTAAACCTGCTCTGTTCTGTTCTAGCACTAGATTGAAACTCACTGCATTTAGATTGCACACTGCAACAGTTGTCGGAAAAATAGTGCTTTCTGCGGTTTAGAAATTGTGCATGCTCACATCGTGATTTTATTACATTCAGATTAAACACACGGCTCTACTTCTAAGTTTTGGTTACCTGGACTTTCAATGGAGGGATAGAAATCTCTCAGGTTTCATTAAAAATATCAGTGTTTTGAAGATAAACCAAAGTCTTATAGGTTTGGAATGACATGAGGGTGAGTAAATGATGACAGATTTTTCATTTTTGGGTGAGATATCCTTTTCAAGCCTGGTTACAGTCTGACACATGCAGACGCAGGTTAGCACAGAAAGTGTCTTTTTGCCCATGGTAAGAGGGGCATCTGAGAACCTTTTTGTTGCCATAAAAGTACCTTTTAAACAGACCTTTCTAAGAGCTACTATATATGCCATCAAAACACTCCCCGGGAGTATTCTCAGAAGGCGTTTCTTTGAGGAACCCTTCTCCTAAAGCCTTTTTCTCAGGCAAACCATTCTTCAAAGCAGCATTTTGTTGAGGCCTTACTTTTATAAGAGAGTTCTTTGAAGCTCATGAGAGTACAAGAAGTGCTATGTTATGAGATAAAATTGTCATATTTAGAGATTTGTAAAACAATTAATCATACCTTTTTGAAAGTTCACTTGTTTTGTGGGCACATTAGTGCAGAGACAATATTGGCTTCTCAAAAAGCACATTTACAGCAAGTTATAGGCAGACACATCACTCAAACTTTCTAAAAGAGACTTATTAAAGAATAAGCAAAGCTTGAAGATAAATAAAATTTCAGAGTGACTCCACAGAGTTTGTGGCTCAGAGAATAAATCCCTGAAGACTTCAGTTGCACAGAGAAAACTTTCAAAGGATGAAGAATTTCAAAAACCGAGCCCAGACAAACATGCAGAGACAGCATTGTTGGTCCATGCTAGCTTTGACTTGAAAAAGGCATGAAAGCGAACCTTAAAATCGACTCATTAGATGTACTTTTTGCGCACCAGGTCATCTTCATATCTGAACCCATGGTTCAATGTCTTAAAATGTCTATAATCAAGCTAAAAATGTAAATGAATTTGAGATTGGTGAGATGAGGTTTCCATACAGAAAGACAGATTCATGATTTTGGGTTCTCAAAGATCAAATTTGAGATTAGATATGAGAAACTGAGACACACTTCTGTTTGTTCAGTGAACGCCAGGTGACTGCTGTTTCGTGCAGGTGTGACATACAGGTGAAGTATTAAAGAAATAACGTGTCTGAGAACACACAACTGCCATAAGAATAATTGCTCAGAGTTATAAAGTAACAGCAGAACATCTGTTGTGTTCATTAAAATGCATTATGGCAATGAGCTCCACCGAGGCTTTCAAATTAAGAGTCCTAATTAAATTGGTAAGAGGGAGAGACGAGAAATGAATGACGGCTCTGGGCCTTTCATTCAGGATTAATGACTTTGTTGAGTCCATTATTGGCTGAGCTGGCTGTCAGTGGGCTAAGCCCCGCCTTCTGCCACCTCAGGAGCCAATGGGCAGTGGTGAGGCACAGATGGGAGGCGGGAGGGAGTGTCTTACTCCAGTAAGCATTAATTCTGTATTTAATAGAGGTGGAAATGGAATAGTAACCAGCAGGCTTCAGTGCACATGTCACAGGAGATTGTGCCGATGCGCCAGGATACATATTGCGTTCCATCTTTGTCTCTTTCTATCTGCCTTGTTATATCTTTACATTTTCCTCCTGTACCCTCCGTTTAATATCTCTCCTTTTTGTTTTTATTATCCTTCTCCACTGTCTGCCTTTCTGCGGTTCAGCTGCCATACAGCCTAATGTTACTTTTCAACACTAAAGCGTACAGGCTTCAAATATGTATAATTTATGGTAACATTTTAAATTAAGGTTTCATTTGTTAACATTAGTTAACTACATTAGTGAACTACAAGAACACACTAAACTAATTCTACAGCATTTATAATCTTAGTTAATGTTAATATCAACATTAACTAAAAACGAGAAGCACATTTGCGCAAGACATGTTTTATTTTAAGCATAAATCTGACAAAATATTTATGATTTATGGTTAAAACAAGTTATTCTTCAAGGTACATTCTCTGAAAAGTTATATCTTTTTTCTTTTTTGTCAAATTTTCTTGTTTTTAGAATGTTTACATATATTAAGATTAAAAAATTATTTTTGTTCCTGTGAATAAGCCTCTCAAACATCTCAAAGCAAAGTTGTGCCATTCTAGTGATTGTGCCTTAAATCTACCTCTCTTTTTATTCATAGGTCACACGATAGCAAGAACATGGCTGCCTTACCAAGTGGCGAAATCTCCTCACCAACCCCTAATGGAAAAGGAGACCCTTTTGTTTAAGACACTGACATTACGGAGGATTCTGTACAGGCAAAAGATGGACAAACATATTGTAGACTATAGATGGCTGCCTTGTCTTGACAGAAGATATAAGGATGGACAAGGATCTCTATATAAACCTGAGGTTCGATTGAAGATGCTGGACACACAGGTGCTCATGTGAGAGACTGAATCCATCAGCTGAAAGTGAATTTCTGGATTTCCTTCGGCTGTCTTGTGTGTATGTGTGTGCATGTGTGAGAGAGATTATAGTATATGACACTTGAAGGACAAACTGTGGACGGTTCAGACCTGGCTGGGAGCTTGTGTGTCCGTGAGTAAGTGTGTGTTAGTCAGGTTGATGACGATGAGACAGTAGTTTAACACTGTTTATCCGCTTTGCAGCACACAGCAAACTTTATATTCATGAGTAGGGTGGGGATTGCTCTGAATGTGTGATTCACAAGTTTCTGTCAATTTGCTCCTTTGGGTCAAGTCATTACCCTGAAAATGTTTCCTTTAAGTCATTTTGCACTTCTGATTAGGGTTGCTGAAGAAGATCATAACAACAAATTAAAAATTCATGGGCGATTTTTTTTTTTTTTTTTTTTTTTTTGCACTAGATAAGATTATATGGAGACATTTTCCATTTTCTAGTCTTTTACTGTTGGTGTAAGATGGAATTCAAGAGAGAAACATTTATAAAGCTTCCTTCCACAAATGCAAAGTAGAAATGCAAGTGATGTAGTCATCAGTAAAACATTGGTAAACTACAGTAAAAATACAGCTCTTCCTTGCTGTAAAATGTTACGTAATGTGAGCTTTACAGATGCAATTCCCTTCAAAAAACTTTTAAAACTGACAGCTGGCTAAAAACATCTATGTTACTCTGTAAAAAGATCTACAAACCACTTAAAAGTGCACTAAGTTTTTTTATACTAGATTTAACATCTAACTTAAAGGGTTAGTTCACCCAAAAATGAAAATTCTGTCATTTATTACTCACCCTCATGTCGTTCCACACCCGTAAGACCTTTGTTCATCTTCAGAACACAAATTAAGATATTTTTGATGAAATCCGAGAGCTGTCAGACTCCTCCATAGACATCAATTTAACCACCACTTTCAAGGTCCAGAAAGGTACTAAAGACATTGTTAAAATAGTTCATGTGACTGCAGTGGTTCAACTTTAATTTATGAAGTGACGAGAATACATTTTGTGCACAAAAACAAAACAAAAATAACTTTATTTAACAATATCTTCTCTTTTATGTCATTTTCCTACACTGTTAGGTTCTACATCTGAATGCCGACTCATTATTGGCCGACTCCTGCGTCAGTGTCACACGTTATGCTGTTCACGTGAACAACGTCGGACAATACTGAGTCTTCAATCTGACTTAGAACCTGGAAGCGCGGAACGTAAACAGCATATTGTTGAATAAAGTCATTATTTTTGTTTTGTTTTTGCACACAAAAAGTATTCTCGTCACTTCATAACATTAAGGTTGAACCACTGCAGTCACATGGACTATTTTAACGATGTTTTTAGTACCTTTCTGGACCTTGAAAGTCATGGTTAAATTGATGTCTATGGAGGAGTCAGAGAGCTCTCGGATTTCATCAAAAATATCTTTATTTGTGTTCCGAAGATGAACGAAGGTCTTATGGATGTGGAACGACATGAGGGTGAGTAATTAATGACAGAATTTTCATTTTTGGGTGAACTAACAGTTTAATAAATGGTAGATCATGTTGAGCTCACATGACTTGTTGAATACAACTCATTAGGTGTGTTCGACTTGAAGCGGCGCTGCTCAGACCAATCGGTGTATGACATCAAAGTACCTTGAGAGCGATTAGACAGCAGACGGCTCTGTATGCTTTCGATGTTATACACTAATAGGTCTGCGCAGCGCCGCTTCAAAGACACCTATTGGCAACCCTCCTATTTCCAATCACTGTTGGTTTCAAAATAAACTAATAACAGGGTGCCAAATACATCGGCATAAAAAAACAAAACAAAAACTTTTGCATAATGCCACAGTACATCCACGACACTAGGTGTCAATATAAAGTCCAAGGCCATTGTTGTATCTGCCAGTGAAACATAACTAGAAGGTTACTTAGTGCACTTTTAAACAAGGAACTATCTTGTTTTTAACTTTCTGGGTTTTTTTGGGTTTAACTGTGAAGCTCTCAAAGGTACTCTGTGAAGTTCTGAAAACAAGCTAGCAATGTGCTGACTGAGACTATGAACATGTTTAAAGATAAGCTCCAATGTGAAGAGGCATAACTCATGCCCAATACTGCAATGTAATAAAGTTTGAAATAGAATCAGCTCCACTATTCATCATTGGTTTTCTAATCTCAATGAGTTCTTCCACAGACTCCACAACTTAACCTAAACTTGAATTCTGAACTCTAATCGGCTCTTTTATTCGCTCTTGCTGAGCTTTACCTTTTCCAGGGTTGGATTGAACTTGCAGAAAAGACGCTGCCCATTGTGTCTTTATCTCTGTATGTCTTTCTTAGGGCTCTGGTGGCTTGTGAAGTGTTGAATGAGGTTTTCTCTCTTCAAGACAGCTCTGTACGCTAGGCTCGCCCTGGGCCTGCCCAGACGTCTTCCAGGCTTCAAAGCCCCTTCAGACTCCAGCCGTCTGCTTTGTGAGCTGTGATGAATGTATCAGAACCACTGTGATTCCAGTGTTGAGCCTTGGGAGACGGGGTCGAGTGCCATCTCGAATTCTCATTACTGAAGCCCAGGATACCGCCAGCCCTCTCCTGGGATGGGCTTGGTGTATTTTTAGGTCTGTTACTATTGGGAAAAGCTCATCCTGTTCTCATTTCAAGTGGTCAACTGGAAGTGCACATGTGATGATTGTGAACATTTTGTCATCTTTTTCTGTGATGGCATGTATGGTTGTGTCCGTCTGCATATGTTTATCTACAGATCCATCTAAAAAGGCTTTGTTGTATCGCAACCTTCTCCTGGGACACAGAAAGATGCTAAAATCTTGATGCAGACACCGAATGAAGACTTGTCAGCCCTTGTCGTCCCTGAGAGCCTGCCGTGCTCTGAGGA
The DNA here is from genome assembly GCF_019924925.1 of Ctenopharyngodon idella. Taxonomy (NCBI): domain Eukaryota; kingdom Metazoa; phylum Chordata; class Actinopteri; order Cypriniformes; family Xenocyprididae; genus Ctenopharyngodon; species Ctenopharyngodon idella. The sequence goes on along the minus strand of NC_067230.1, from coordinate 6,320,479 downwards.
TGAACCTGATACGTAGTTCAGTTCAACATCATCTTTGGTTCAAGAATCAATATTTGAAGACAATTTGAAGACAATTTTCACCACTCCCTAGTAGGGGTTGCACCGGCTAATCGACTGGTCATTGGTCATGGACTATAGAGGGCGCAACAGGATAAGAAATCTCTGAAGTCCACCTTTACGTTCCGTATCCAGCAGTTAATGACAAATAATTGAAGACTCAGTATTGTCCGACGTTGTTCACGTGAACAGCATAACGTGTGACACTGACGCAGGAGTCGGCCAATAATGAGTCGGCATTCAGATGTAGAACCTAACAGTGTAGGAAAATGACATAAAAGAGAAGATATTGTTAAATAAAGTTATTTTTGTTTTGTTTTTGTGCACAAAAAGTATTCTCGTCACTTCATAACATTAAAGTTGAACCACTGCAGTCACATGGACTATTTTAACAATGTCTTTAGTACCTTTCTGGACCTTGAAAGTGGTGGTTAAATTGATGTCTATGGAGGAGTCTGACAGCTCTCGGATTTCATCAAAAATATCTTAATTTGTATGTTTTTTGTGAGACAAGTACATTTCCTTTGTCCATGAAAAATGCAGTTTTTCTTGGCTCGCTTCCCCTCAGCAACTTCCTCATTAGTCCAAGTTTGTTATCGTTTTAAAGCGCAGCATTCCAACTTTGTGAATATTCATAGCGAATTTTTGATGGCATGAGTCTGAACCAATGAAATGTGATTTTCAAACATGCTAATGTAAACAAATCGATCTTACTCGCGAAGATCCGAAGCGCTCCCGGCATAGCCTACACATATAAACAGAATTACAGTACTTCAAAATATTGACTAAAAAAGTTTAATATATATATTTTCCTATAGATATTTGGTTTTGATGAAGTGTGTGCCAAATTAGGTGTTATTAACAGGGATTTTAAGTTATGGTTGCTAGGTGATTTTGTTTTGGAACCTTCAGAAAACTTTAACTCGTTTTTTAAAAGTTGAACTGATTTGAACTTGAGAGCGCCGCGTTTTTATTTACATAGAAAAACAATGTAAAAGGAGCGCATTGGAATGGAAGAACGCGTTGTGTGAATGGCCCCTTATTTGTTCATTAAGGACGTCATCTTCGACTAGTCGATGTTGACTTTAATCACATAAATGTTGACTTTAAAAAATCTGAAGTCGTTCAACCCCTACTCCCTAGTGGCCGCGGCCTGTCATTGCAGATCTGACCTGTCGTTAAGAGAAGAAAAATGAGATGAGAATCACCAATAGATCAGTAATATATTTCAAAGAACAGCAGCACTGCATTTGTTGATGGTATTGGCAGTATAAATGCACATTCAAGCCCATAATATGCAAATAATGTATATATACACCCACTGTTTTCTATACACAACCCTTCTTTAAACAGACTGGGAGGAGACGTGCTGTGCATGACCCACATCTTCAATTGGCGAATCGATGTTCTGCTCTGCCAGGTGACCTCAGGATGAGCCTCTCATGAAAATAAAGCCAAATGAGTGTAAGATTGCAGGCAGATTTCATAAGAGAGTTTACTGTTTGTGCTCAAATCTCTCAGCATCCCAGGAGCCCACTTATACGCTGGCTCGCTCCATGGGGTGGCACGTACCCAGCATTCTCCTCTGCAATGAAAAGAAACAAAACCTAAAGCAAAGATAAACATAAGCAGTGCTATTTCTATTCGGCTGTCATCGGTTGTCGAGTTCAATTTATATTCGCTCAGAGTGAAAATTTCTTACGGCTGTGTTTGTGTAGAAAGTGAATTGAAACCTTGATATAAACAATTGATTATCATGTGCTGTGAGGGAACCGTTGTAAACACTGGGACTGGGGAATGTTTATTACAGAACAGAGCATACATGCTGAATCGTCCCCAAACCCTGGATGAATTTGAATGACATTCCTTTCAGATCCAGTTCTCAAGAATTCTCCATTGGCACAGCTGTCACAATACAATTTGTCAAAGTGCTACAAAGCATAAATAATCTATGATGTAAAATGCTTAGATTGAATAATTTATGGATACCAGACTATGAAATAATGAAAAGCAAGTATGAAAAGCAAATGACATCTTGGCTAGTCTTTGAATTAGAGTGATGTTCTGCTTGCTTTGACAGCTGAAATTAATTACTAGATACGACAACCAGCTACAATGCACTCAGAAAGTACCATTGCTGTTCCGGGCATTTGCAAAGAGACATAAAACTTGGATTTTGAGGACACATGGGAAGGGTTTTTCAAAAATAAATGACATTGCAGTTCTGCCTGAAGACATTGTTTTTTGACGTCCTGCACTGTATGTAATAAAGCTTGTGGTTTTAATATTTAAAGATGTTCTAAATAAAAGTTATCCTGGGTTAACTAAGACTAATCATGGACAGAAAAGTGAACTGCACAATTTCATTCTATTTCCAGCAAATAAGGGGCTGTTTACACAACACCGCTTTCAACTAGAAATGTAAAACTTTTAATGCGTTTTGGCATTAAAAACACAACAACGTTGTTTTGGGTGCCTGAAAACGGGTTTCAAAGTGCAAGTTTTTGAAAACGGTCTCCGTGTAAACAACAAAAACGGAATCTGTGTTCAGTCTAAGGTGTTTCATCGCCATCTAATGGCCTTGCAGCAGAAAACAGTGTTTTTAGTCGTTTTCGCGGATCCGTGTGAATGTGGAGCGTTTTGACAATGGTGTCGTCTGTACGCGGAAAACTCAAAGGAAAAACTTTTCTGTTTTAAGCATATTGTTGTTGTGTAAACGTACCCTCAATTTGCAGTAGCTCTTAGGGGCCGTTTACAAGACACCGTTTTCAACTAAAAATGTTTTGGCCGTTCATTTACACAACAATGGCGTTTTGGGTGCCTGAAAACCCAAGCTTTTGAAAACGGGTTTCAAAGTGCAAGTTTTTGAAAACGGTCTCCGTGTAAACAACAAAAACGCGAATCTGTGGAAACGATGACGTCATGCACACGCTTGCTACATGCTCAGTCTATAGTGTTTCATTGCCATCTAATAGCCTGGCAGCAGAATTCAGCGTTTTTATTCGTGTTCACGGATCCGTGTGAATGGGGATCGTTTTGGCAATGGTGTCGTCTGTATGCAGAAAACACAATGCTTCCCCGCCATTAACGAGTTTTTCCGGCAATCCATATTTTCACTGTTACAATGTAGAGGCGCTATTACGCAACTTTTGAAATAGTACAGAATCTCCAGATCCAAAAACAAGCAAAGAAGCAGCAGAAACAAGGGCTGCGTCCGAAAACTTAGGCAGCTGACATGTTGCCTCACTGCCGTATCAGGCAATGACTTTGTAGGCAGCGATTGCGCACAAAACTGATTTCGGACAGACTTCTGAGGCAGCGTAACGGTTCAATGATCTACAGCAAAATATAGAGTGAGCTTCGATGATAACTAAGCAAATATTTAATTACTACAACAGTAATTTCTTGCTAGAAAGGACATCAGAAGTGGAAAATGTTGGTCAAAAACATACATTTACACACAAACTGACCTCCAACTACAACTTTCAGATGTCATCTTTATTTTTTTTAGCTTAACTGTCACGTAATGGAAAGCACAGGATTGTGGGAAATCAAAGGCAGTGAAGGATACATCTATGCTGCCTTCAAAAATTGATCAGTTAAAGGTATCTCAGGACAGGAGACAGGAAGTGAAGATAACAGAAGATTCAGACGTGCATTGATGCCTTCCTACCTTGGAATGCATTTTTAAGTTTCGGATACAGCCAAGTGATAGAAGACTGCTTACACACATGTAAGCTAATGTGATCATCAAACATTAAACAGCATATAAATCAAAACTGCCTAACGTTACTGAATGAAATGTCGAACTCAGGAAGAGGTACAGCCTGTGAAAGCTTTGGGGGGGTTGATGGACTCGATTTACTCCATCTATGTTTTGATCATTCACTGAAAAAAAAAAAAACTTAGGATTTACTCGATAAAATCCTCGTAACAATTCGCACACATTTTAAGTATATTTTACTGCTACTGCTCTTTACAACTTAACTGTTATCAAGTAAAATCTACTTACTATTGAAATTAACATTCATAAAGTAATTATGTAAATATTACTTATATTTAATTTCACGTTAGAATTAAGTAAAATCTACTTAACTAAGTTAAGTAAATTTAACAAAAATTACTTTTTACTCAAATATTGAATTAAACCATGCTTTTAAAGTATATGCTTTAAAAGACATCTAAGTAAATAATACAATAGCTATTGTTCAGACACTATATCTACAATAGAAGTAATTAGGCACTCAACTGAACACAGAGACTTCAATGCTTGGTACACAATACACAATGACGGTAACATTCGATAGATCGTTTTTGAGTATGAATGTCATTTTGAATAGGAAATGAACTTCAGATGTCAAAAAATCACAAGTTACTAAACAACAAACAACAAAAGCAATGATAAATACAATTGAAAGCTGAACAAATAAGCTTTCCTTTGATGTATGGTTTGTTAAGATGGGACAATATTTGGCCGAGATACAACTATTTGAAAATATGGAATCTGAGGGTGCAAAAAAATCAAAATATTTAGAAAATTGCCTTTAAAGTTGTCCAAATGCAAAGCATATCCACTCACAAAAATACATTTTTTATATATTTATGGTGGGAAATTTACAAAATATCTTCATGGAACATGATCTTTACTTAATATCCTAATGATTTTTGGCATAAAAGAAAAATTTATTTTCTTTTTTGACCCATACAATGTATTGTTGGCTATTGCTACAAATATACCCGTGCGACTTATGACTGGTTTTGTGGTCCAGGGTCACATTTACGTTTTTAAATGTAATGTAAATGTAAAAATTACATTTGTTTTTTCTATAGTATTTACTTCACCACAGAATCATTTTTATAGTGTTAGTGTTTGAATCCTATCTACAAGAAGGATTTTTTTATTTTAATAGTGTTTCATGACAACATAAGTTATATAACCGTAATTAAACTAAACTATACCTGTTCTATCTTCATGCAGCATATATTCTCTGACTCTGTAGGCATCGTACAACAGTTCCCACACAAGCGATTTATAGATTATCATGACAGAATATGCTAATCAATGACTTTAAAATATCCCACCTCAGCTACGTAAATTAAGCAACTAACCATTCAGAAAAGTCCTGTTGCATTCTACATGTTGTCACTTCTTCTTGAGTCTCTCCATCATTGTCCGACTCCATTTTGAACATAAAAAGCTGAACAGTTTCTGACATTTTCAGTGAGTCTGCGTGAGGTAATCGGAGCTGCTAACAGGAGCTCTTGAAACCCCGCCCTCTGTTTCGCAGCAGCAGCTCATTTGCATTTAAAGAGACACACATAAAAACGGAGCGTTTTTGCTCACCCTCAAAAAGTGACAAATTTAACATGCTATAAAAAATGATCTGTGGGGTATTTTGAGCTAAAACTTCACATACACACTCTGTGGACATCAGAGACTTATTTTACATCTTGTAAAAATGGAATTATACCACCCCTTTAATGAAAAATTAGGTCCTAATTTTTATTTTATTTATTTAAAAACGATAAGGTACTGTATTATGAATACATCAAAGCTATAATAATATTCACAGCTGAGGGGGTTGCAGACCACAATAACAATACACTTTACCAGTGTTTATATTCACAATATAATCAATAATACATAAATGAACTGCCTCCACACAGCAAAACATCCAGTGTTAAATTAACACTTCCAGGGTCACCCAGTGTTTATATAATCCGTTGTGGATTACATAAACACTGGCAATGTTAATTTAACACTAACAGTGTTCATTTAACACTGGAGGTTTTACTGTGCATGTCCAAAGGCTAAATATAATGCAAGTGTTTCATAAGAGGACGTGAGAAAGTGAGTGTTTAGAGGGTCGGTGAGACACAGCCCGTGACCCTGAAACCATTAGCTTTGTTTGTCTCTTCATGCTGCAATAATCCAAATCTGTTATCTCCCAAAACCAATTAACCACTCTAGCATTCTATGTTGACCCCAGCGTTTGCTCTGGATATGGGGTTCAGGAACATCCCTGATTCATTATCCTCAGATACCACCCTGCTTTTCACTAATGTGTGCCAAGGGAGGTGCCAATGTGACCGAGCCTGATAACATAGACGCCTGTGGGCACCCACTTTCTCTCATGGCCAGGGTTCTGGAGCTGCAGGCACATTGTCATGGCACCGCTAGTGTGTCGGATGGGATTGAAGCAGCAGATATTGCGACATTCGTTACATCTGTGTGCTTTGAAGGAGGGCCTTAGTAATGGAGGATCCCGGAGAGAGAAACAAACAGTGCTGTATATGTCATGAGTGTTTTTAGGCTATGTTTTGTTTATGTGTCATCTATATATGTATGATACAGGATGTTGTCGCACATACTGTGTGTGAATGGATCAAAATGTGCTTGTCAGTGATAAAACCTATGCATACGTGATATTAAGACGTTCAGTTGTGGCCTGGTATATGTATGGTACATCCATGCAGGCGTGTAAGTGTTATCACCTTTGAGGCTTGTAACCAAGCTGCTCTTTCAGTCTTCTTTCCTCTGGGTGAACAGATTTCTTATTCTCACATACAGCATAAACATGCCAAACAACACTTCATAAATCACACGAACAGACCCGATATGCACAGACTCCACAAGCTTTGCAAAATGATGTAATACGATCTGATTGGATATGAAAGACATGTTGCCCAACACAGCCTGGGAGTGTCTTTTTAAAGAGTTATTTAAAGAACTTTGCCCCCAAAAATTGTGGAAATATGATTTACTGCCATTCTTAATTACTGTCAAGGAGGCAGCGTGCAGGATAAGATTTAGAAACCGCAGTTAGCAAACGACCCACGGCAACATTTGGGTACAGTGCTAAACAACTGCCTGAGAAAATGTTGTTTTCTCTGGCACAGAACAAGTGTTGAAATGTTTGTTGTTAGTGGTGTTTTTTTCCCTTATATCTATCATACATAATTCATCATTCATGCCCAGAATGCAGGATTTGTAACCGTTTAAAAGATTAATAGCTTGTTTACTTGAAAAATTGTGTCTGATTTCATGGGTGGGAGAGGGGAAACGCTTGGAAATTATATGGAGTTTGGAGCATAAAATGAACATATTTCTGTTCAAAGTGAAACAATTAATATTGTCTGTGAATAACTAACAAGCATCTTGAGTATTTTCCAATGTACTGCCTAAATGAGTTGTTTCTTTTTTCTTCCTTTCTTTCTTTTTCCTTATTTTACTTGTTTAATTACCCTTTTACATTGCTTGCCTCCATTTTACCTTCCTTCTTTTTCTCATTTCTTCCTTGGTTTTACTTAAAACACTTTCCTTTTCCCTACCTTACTTACTTCATTATGTATTTCCTACCCTCCTTCATATGTTTAATTTTTCCTTACTTCCTTTCTTACTTCCTTTTTTCCCTTCTGTTTTTCTTTACAATTTTTCCATCCTTCCCTTCATCTGTTGGTTCCTACAGCTGTCCTTTTCTTCCTTCTTTTCTTCCTTCCTTCCTTCCTTCCTTCCTTCCTTCCTTCCTTCCTTCCATTTTTCCTTACTTCCTTTCCTCTTTCCTTGCTCACTCCCATTTTCCTCATATCCTTTTCTCACTTCCATTTTCCTTATATCATATCCTTTCCTGTCCTTTGTAGCTATTTTAGCTCAAAGGGGAAATATTAATAATTATTCATAACTCACTATGATTATTAATTATGATTAATTATGAATATTTGAATCAGTTAATCAGATTAACTTGATGTAGCTACATTAAAATTACAATCAATAACTCAGTTCATCCTGTGAACACTCAGTATTGATTATTAATTAATTCTAAGAGAATGGTATTTTTCATGGCCACAGAAAAATAATTATTTCTTATTTACAGTGCTTTGTAATAAGCATTTACAGAGCTGGTAATCAGATCTGATCATTTAAGAGGCAATCTATTGCAGACAGAGAGTCAGAACCAAATATGTACTGTGCACAAGTTTTATTAACTAAACCACGAACACATAGCTAACTAACAAACACAAACATACATACATGCAAGTCACACATAAACGGGTAAAATTATAAATGATAGAGTGAAACAGGAAGTGGGAAACAGTAGGAGCTATGAAGAAACCAAAAACCAGGGAAAGAATCATCAGTATTCATCATAAAAACTCCCTTGTAACAAAGGAGGTTCACAATTTTAATTAACTAGCAGCAATTTAGTATATCGTACGATACTTGCATTAGGCCTCTGCCTTTTTGAAGAGTGTCTGGATATATTGCTGCCATAGGAAGTCCTGAGAATTCAGTCCGATGGTACTGAAGTTGCAATCGATATCTTCTGCGTTGAATGAAGAAGCGATAACAAACTTGCATGGTTAGTTTGAATCTTGTAGTAGAAAAGAGTTCTTTCACTCTTCTAGAGGAGCACATGGCTGGGGTTGCAGGCCCATAGGCCTTGGCCTGAAGAGGCCTGCAGCACAGGGGGTCTCTTCAGTCCATCCAAAAGAAGCAAGAGAGAGAGGCGGAGTTGTGCGTCTTCTTTTAAGGTCTGGGAGTAACCACACCTCTTCGGGTGGAACTGACCAATGAGCAAAGGAACAGACTCCAGAGTGAGCTGTAAACAATTTGTTGACTGCACCAAATAATTGTGTCTGATTTGTCTCAGTTGTTACACCTTCCTATCCTTCCTTCCTTCTTTTCTTTTTTCTTATTTCCTTCCATTTTTCCTTACTTCCTTTCCTCTTTCCTTACTCACTTCCATTTTCCTCATATCCTTTTCTCCTTATATCCTATCATTTTCTATCCTTCCTTTCTTCCTTTTCTTCTTTCTGTCCATCCATCTTTTTTCTATTTTCCCCATCCTTCCTTCCATCCATCAGTTCCTCCATCTGTCCTTTTTCCTTTTCCTTCCTTCCTTCCTTCCTTCCTTCCTTCCTTCTCCCTTTCATCCGTCAATTCCGCCATCTGTCCTTTATTCCTATTCTTTCCTTTTTATTTCCTTCCTTCCTTCCTTCCTTCCTTCCTTTATCTTCCTTCTGTCCATCATCTTTCTTTACTCCTATTTTTCCATCCATCAGTTCCTCTTTCTTTCTTTCTTTCTTTCTTTCTTTCTTTCTTTCTTTCTTTATCTATCCTTCCATCTATCCATCCATCAGTTCTGCCATCCTTTCTTCCTTCCTTCCTTCATCAGTTCCTCCATCTGTCCTTTTTCCTTTTCCTTCCTTCCTTCCTTCCTTCCTTCCTTCTCCCTTCCATCCGTCAATTCCTCCATCTGCCTTTATTCCTGTTCTTTCCTTTTTTATTTCCTTCCTTCCTTCCTTCCTTCCTTCCTTCCTTCCTTCCTTCCTTCCTTCCTTCCGTCCGTCCGTCCGTCCGTCCGTCCCTTCCTTCCTTCCTTCCTTCCTCTTCTATTTTCCATTCCTTCCTTCCGTCATCATTCCTCCATCTGTGCTTTTTTCCTTATCCATCCATCCATCCTTCCTTCCTTCATTCCTTTTTCTTCCTTCTGTCCATCCATCTTTCTTTACTCCTATTTTTCCATCCATCAGTTCCTCTTTCTTTCTTTCTTTCTTTCTTTCTTTCTTTCTTTCTTTCTTTCTTTCTTTCTCTTTATCTATCCTTCCTTCCATCCATCCATCCATCCATCCATCAGTTCTGCCATCCTTTCTTCCTTCCTTCCTTCATCAGTTCCTCCAACTGTCCTTTTTTCCTTATCCATCCTTCCTTACTTCCTTTTTTCCTTCTGTCCATCCATCTTTCTTTACTTCTATTTGTCCAGCCTTCCATCCATCCATCAGTTCCTCCATCTTTCTTTCTTTCTTTCTTTCTTTCTTTCTTTCTTTCTTTCTTTCAACCATTTTCCTTTATTATCACCTTCCTGCCTTGCTTTTTCCTTCCTTCCAAGAACAAACTGGATGTTCATACTGCAGAGAAGAAGAGAGTTACAGACTTATTTCTCCCAGTTATATGTTGTCCCAGGTCCTCTTGGAATAGGAAGGATTAGATAAGGAAGTCTTATACTGTTTCTCTATTAATTATTGCATGTTTAATTATCATGGATGTTTGCGTTTATCTCGTAAATGTGGTTCTCACTAATTGTTCGTGACATTTTCTGTCCCAGTTCTCATTTCTCTAGAGACTAATTCTATGAACTGTGTGGCATGTTTGTGTGTTTAAGAGTGGGTGGGTGTCTGCGTCTCTCTCTCTCTTTCTGTTTTTATCCTTCTCTTTCTCCATCTCTGAAAGTGTTGGCAGGCTTGTCACGTTTAATGTTTCGCAGCAGAAGAAGTGTATTTAAGATTGCAGGGTGTGATCAAGATAAAGATCCTGTACTTGGTACAGTGTCAGAGTCCACAGGAGTGGAGACCTGTGTTTGAACTCTGTGTGTGCTTACATAACTGAACAGCTGATCGACTGAACGAAACATGACATGCAGTCATGTCTTCTCAGAGGTCACAGTGGTTTGGGGGTGATGAGGTGGTGATGTTTTCTTGAGGTTAGAGATACACAAATGCAAAAAAATGTTCTTAAAGGAACAGCTTACCTCAAAAAAAGTTATAATTCAAGGCTGGAATACACTACACAACTTCTAAATAGATTTTAAAACAAGGCATCATACACTTGTCAACTTTGTAAATGGTTGCAGAGAAGAACTGTGCATTATAAATAACTGCGGCTCACACTAGAAGACTTCCAAGTCGCTCTGAACACAACAAACTCACAACTCACAGCTTTTACTAAATCCAAATTCATACGCCTTTCTTTCTTTTATGGAAAAAATTACATAAATCCATATGTATTTTCCATACAATGACTGTTCATAATGACATTGCTGTTAAGTTGAAAAATAACACCAAACAAGCACTATAAATGTAATTCATCCAACTTGTGCACTATATTCTTAAATCTTCTAGACCTATACTATATCTTTCTGTGAGAAACAGACTGAAGTAACAGTTTGTTTATGATATTTCTCTCCAGTGATCTGTTAACTTGAGAATGACGAGATCACTGAGTCAGTGAATTGATTTGATTCGTGAAAGAACTGTTTTAACCAGGTCCCATTCACAGTTCAGCTTTCAAAAGGTTTCTTTGGCATTACAGAGATACAAGACAATTAAACACATTGATGAATATATATTTTTATAATAACATTATGGTAACACTTTACAATAAACTAATAATGAACTGCACTTCTACAGTATTTATTAATCTTTGTTAATGTTAATTTCAACATTCACTCATACATTATTAAAATCTTGCTAACATTAGTTAATGCACTGTGAACTAACATTTACAAACAATGAACAACTGTATTTTCATTAACTAACGTTAACGAAGATTAATAAATACAGTAACAAATGTATTGCTCATGGTTAGTTCATGTTAGTTAATACATTAACTAATGTTTAACTAATGAACCTTATTGTAAAGTGTTACCAACATTATATTGCAGTGAATACACTAGTAATGGCATTTGTCAGATCTCTCTTATAATACAGTAAAGATGATTAAATCTCATATTACAGAAAGGGACTGTTAAAATATTCAGATACCAAGCTGGCAAGTTCATCTGGGGTGAAAACTTGACATCAATGAGCTGTCACACTGATGTTTGATACATTAGGCCTGTGCCACACACTGTGTGTGTCAGTCTATCAGTATAAATATTGACAAATCTCGTCCTCTGACATATGTGACATCTGCTCCTCATTTCTGCTATGAGGATGACTTCTTCAGGAGATGGTTTATATGCCAGTCTCCAGCAGAAATATTCCCCACGAGTCAGCAGCCCCCACTGTGCCAAGTGCCAAGAGAGTGAAGGGAATTCTGACATTATAATCTATAGTCATAACTGAGTTTAGAAGAGCTGTGTGTGTGTATATGTTTTCATATGAGACCCACACCACTGACAGGTGGTACCACTGCTGGTAATGACTGTTGGCTGTTCAGTTGACCTCTTTATGTCTCTTAAAAGTGAAAGAAATTTATAGTTTCCAAAGTTTCAAAAGACAGTACTTTAAAAAATATGTTTAAAGAGAACCTATTGTGCTTTTGTTTTTACATTTTCGACTTCCTTTAGTTTGTAATGTTGAGCATGAAAAAGGTCTGCAAAGTCACAAAGCACAAAGTCAATCCAAAGGATTCTGACAGTTTTTGTCCGTACTTGGCAAAATATCCCTCATTTAAATTCCCACAAAAGGCATATGGAAGGGTCAAGGCCTGGTTGAGTTGCATTAGTAGTGTGTTGTCGCCATGTCCACAAGACGCAGTTTTTTCCACTCTGGATACAACACGGTTATGGGCATGACATTTCCATGACATTTCCGCAATCAAAACACATTGATAGCTGACCAATCAAAGCACATTGCACTTTTTGGAAGGAGGGGCTTCATTGAGACAGGAACTAAACAGAGCGTTACTGACAGACTGGAAAGAGAGGTGCTGCAACAATATGAAAATAAGGTGTTCTTTTTAAACATTCAAGAATGAAAACCTATTCTAATAGACCCCCAAAACAAAGGCTTTGTAAATGGACATAATAGGTCCTCTTTAAAGGGGTCATTTTTTAAAATAATTTTAATATGCTCCTTAAACTTCACTTATAATGTTAATAAACTTATTTGCACAAAAAAGTATTGATAAAGTTATTTTCAATCCTCATTTTCCTTTAAAGCTTGTCAGTGTATCACCATGTTATGATTTGTTAACGTCATTACATAGGAAAAAATATCAGTGCCTCCTCACTACTGCATGTGAATAAGCATTTTGAAAATGTTCATATAAAACTGTAATTTACAGACAAGGCATTATGAAATGTACCTGCTGTCAGATGCATACAAAATATCCAGAGCGGGGCTGGGGGGTTGGATTTGAGTTGAGGGTGTGCGAGGAACGGTACTGAGAAGCACTGGTATAGTGTAGACTCAATATAAAAGCGACGCTTGTGTCTGATGTGACAAAGTGGAGTTTAGGTGCATTCACGCCATGTCGTAATTACAACAATTACATGATTTCATCTTGTAAATAGCGTTCACGTCCTCACAGAGCTCGTAATTACAGCTTGTAAGATGGGAATTGTTTAAGAGCTCCTACTTTTACCACCTGACCACTGCAGATTCATGTAGGTGTTGATAGTGGTGCCACAAAAACGGATAATTCCCAGTCCGAGGACGTGAACAGCTCCGAATTGAACGTCATGTATTGTCATCTTGAGACTATGGTACTTACGACATGGTGTGAACAAAGCATTAAACACAACCAAAGAGTAACCATGAGGTGTGTGTGCTGTTATCCTGGTGAAGATTGGAGTGCTGATGGGAAACAGGTGTGGGTGATGAACAGGAGGGATGCTGGGAGATGTAGTCTTTGAGTAGATGATTGGACTTCTGAAGAAAGGCAGATGGAGAGCATACGTGACAACTACTAATAAAAATGATAACATTAATTTATATTTAAATGTTTATTATTATTCATTTATTTATATAATAAACATACAAACAAGATACAAATGTTTTATTATAATTATTAAAATATATAAATATATATATAAAAAAATGATTATTTCGTGTACATATTGTTTGATTGAGCATGTCACAGATGTCTTCAGGGAGCAGATCATGCTGACCAAACAAATGTTTGTTGTGATTGTCCCTTAGGCTTTTGAAGTCTTTCCCTTTTGAACAGTAATAAGTTATTTCCTTTTCCCCTCATGCTTACATAGACATGCTCCAATCCCACAAATACCCGGATTTCTCTTGGCTGTGTTCCTAGCTTGTGACATTCAGACAGGGATAGATGGAGCGCGTGGGTATGTGTGTGTCGTGCACAGACTTTGTCTGACTCTCTGCCACCTGCTAGCTGCCTGTGAATGCCAAGGTGCCTCAGGGCATTTGCCGGCACACCACTGATTCACATGTTTCCCATCCTGCCCCTGTGTCCTTTCATTACCACTGACTAAGGCCTGGGGCAGGGGGCTCTCTCTGTCTCCTTCTCGCTCGCTCTCCCTCTCATCTCATCTCCCTCACTCCCTCAGGAGGAGACCACCGCATGCTGATGTGACAGGAGCACAACACTAGTCGTCCTCCATCTGTGGAGTACCGTCTGCTGCCACCCCGATGTGACCTTTGACTGTCTCCAGGAGTTATAAGGCAAGGGCAGCAACCGAGGGTCAGTCCCTGCTCTGTCAGGGGCCCAGAGTACTAAGGCGAATGTGTCAGCTGAAGGAGGGGTGGGTCACAGACACCATGTTGACGTTCTGACCTACTGAGATATCTCAGGTCATGGGAGGGTTGTTAGAGACATGCAAAGTTTCAGTTAATCAGACCTCTCTCTCTGTATCTATGCAATCTTGCACATCTTGCAATGTGGCTAATGCACTTTAGCGTTGTTGGTTCAGACTCATCTCATTAGTATTCATATCTAATATTTGCGTGTACCTTTTTATACAGTATGTGGGCAATATGAGAATTGATATCATCTAAAACGTAAAAATATTTCAATGTGTGCAGCTTTATAAACATAAAAATATTTATGAATCTTTTATATTACATTTGTTATGTGTATTGGCCAATAATCGGTCGATAAAAGCAATTATTTTCACTATCGACCATCAGCCGATTGTTTAAAGGATTAGTTCACTTTAAAATGAAAATTACCCCAAGATTTACTCACCCTCAAGCCATCCTTGTTGTATATGACTTTCTTCTTTCTGATGAACACAATCTGAGTTATATTAATCAATATCCTGATGCATCCAAGCTTTATAATGGCAGTGAATGGGACCAACGAGTATGAAGCTCAAGAAAGTGCATCCATCCATCATAAACGTACTCCACATGGCTACAGGGGGTTAATAAAGGCCTTCTGAAGTGAAGCGATGCATTTGTGTAAGAAAAATATCCATATTTAAGTTATAAAGTAAAATATCTAGCTTCCGCCAGACTGCCTTTCATATTCAACTTACGAAAAAAGCGTAACTGACGTTGCGTAACAGACGTAGTGTAAGCACTTTGAACTGCGAGAGGCATTACACTTTCCTTCGTAAGTTGAATATGTAAGGCTACTAATCACCCGTAGTTTAAGCCAGATTTGCCAGGTTCTTCTGGTTTTTCTCTACACCAAACAATATTTGATGACACTGACAGATCACTGTAGCGCCTCAGTTCAATTGGCAGTCCTAATCATATTTTCTCCCACTTTAATACAAGCATGAACATCAAAAGGTATGTTAAAAGATACAGTACAACTTATCGAAATCTATCATACATCATACTTATATATGTATGTTTGAATAAATTTGCCATGAAGACAAGAGTTTATGAAAACTACCATATATGCAAATGAGCTGTATACAAACATTTCAGTTTTTATTTGAGTGTAATGATATCTGAAAATAAATAGCAGTTGAATATAATAGTTTGGCCTCGGTTGTTAATTTTAACCTACAGAATAATATTATAGTAATGTACCAAATGAGAGGGTTCCCTGTATAGTTTACAGCATTAGTTAGGAGATATTTTTTTCTTAAGAAATTCAAACTATTGGTATCAGTATTGGCAGATATCATTCTGAATAATCGATATATGGGCTGAGAAATGTAGTATCATGCATCTCTAATATAGTTATTTTTTACTATTATATAGATATTTTTGAGTAATTCATTGTCTGTGGTGGTTACAGCACAGGTTTCAATGTCTATGCAAATGTATACGACGAAAAGTGTCTCTATGTGGCAGTTTATTGGATGAGAGGGGTGAAAAAAATAGGAGGTCTTGGTGATGAATGTCTTAGAGATGGAGCAAGTTATTTATTTTTAATGAAGGCTTACAAAGACAAACCATTTTGTTTGGAATACTGTGTACTGAATAGTTCACAATAAAACCAGGATATGCAATAAGAACTCAAATGGGGCAATTTTCATTTTATGGTGAATTTAAATTTTAAATGACATCTTAGCCTGCAGATGTTAGCCTGCTTCTCACTGTTTGCCACACACCGTAGCGGGTACATCCTAACTTGTTTACTCATCAGACTCTATTGGTCTATCACACCTAGATTTCACACTGCGATGGAAATGACATTTTACCCAGCAAGCTGCGGGATTCTAGTCTCACCAATACGCCTGTGTCGTCGGTCTCTCCGACAATCACAACAACATGACTACATTATGATGTGCTTAACAACTACACACAATAACCTCCCTTTCAGTCAGCGACAAATCAATCATGCTTCCAATAAAACAAATTGTCATGCAGATTGCCAATTACTGCCAGAGGTAATTATGAAATTTTGGAAATTACAGTTGTGCCATTGCACAAAATTTAGGAGAACGAAACCTAGGGAGGCTTGTGCATATTTCTCACAGGTGGCCATCTAAAATGATATCTTTCATAGAGCGTGGCAGTGAAATTCAGTTTATTTTGAGAGTATATTTCATAAAGTGTATGTGTGCACGCGCAGATTATCAGACCACAGAGGAAAGCAATCTGCATAAAGTGTTTTTGAGTGAAACCCCAGCAGGGATGAATCGTATTGTTTTTGAAAAATAGAGCTGCCGTTACAATAAATAAGTGTCAGATTAAGAGGTTACGGGGATCAATTAGGTCCCAAGATCCATTAGTGACACTTTAATTACATTAGGAACAATGCTATGATAATTACAATGTCAATAATTAATAGCCTTTTAAAGTCACAAAAGCATTGGGAACACAGTCATCAGCTAATAGGTTATTACTGAGTTGATATCATCAGCAATTCCATAATGCAAGACTGTGCCAACAAACTGTGAGTAGTAATGATGTCAAACAGAATACTATCATGTATCAGGACAGTCCAGCATGTCACTGCATACTAATCAGTTAATTAGCTAATTAGTCCTGACTAAAGAATTTTGTTGCATGTAATCCAAGTTGACGAAGTGTAATACATGAACTTATCTGAACCACGTTGAAAGATGAATCTGAAGTAAATATGCAAGATACTCATGTTATTGTCAACAGTTATTCTATTCTATTCTATTCTATTCTATTCTATTCTACACGCACAAAATGAATTGTTGGATTTACTTAAAAAAAACAGCATCAATGCAACTATATTGAGTAATTTTGTACAAATAACAATTTAGTAGTATGAACAAAAGAAATTCAAGTAAAGCTGACAAAATTTCTTTAAGTAAATACAAATCATTTGAATTTGTCACTGTTACATAATATTTATATGTATAGTTTACTTAAAGCTGCTGTCCATAACTTTTTTTGGTTAAAAATTATCCAAAATCAATTTTTGAGCAAGTACATAACCAGCCAGTGTTCAAAACTATCTCCTTGCCTTAGCTCGATTCACAACAGTAAGCTTGTAAAAATGTTTTATAATAAAATCGGTACTGGTGGGTTTCCGTGGGAAATTCGAGCATGCAGCCGTTCGTCTTTGTGTCATTATGTCATGTCTGTTTAGATAAAGAAGGAGTCCCAGCTAGTAGCTATATGTGAGGATACTACTGGTAGAGGATCATTCATAGCGTTTTCTCACAGCAGCTGGAATAATTAAACTTATCATTTTGATGGTGGATTGTAATCCAGAAAGTTCCAAATGACAATCATCAGTGACAAGTGTAGATTCACCCGTAGTCAAAAGCAAAAGGCATCAGACTGCGGAGTGGCTACAGAAATTGAAATCTACAGGTAACGCTAACACACACTAAATACATAGTCCTGCAATGCTGATGTTGTTAACATTAACAATTTGAGAACAAAGTATAACAATAATAATCATTTGCACGGTTTGTCATGATCTGAGCTAAGCGATTGTTAGATTTAATCACCATTGGCAGCCAATTTATGCTTTTTTCTCAGTTGGTCCGAACAAAAGTGGCAGATTTGTTACTTACTCCTTTTCTGATGAAAATTCTTATTTTGGTCATATACTTCTAGAATCTGTAATTCTGAAGTACAGTATCCACACCAATGTGGTGACTGACAGCAAACATTAGATTCATCCGCGGTGAGGAGACATGCCAAGGCACAACCCACGTAAAGATGATAATTCCGCAAATAACTGCAAGTGCAGGATTTAAACAGAGATGGCGACAAAGAGGCAAAACCTACGGACTGCAGCTTTAATAATGTTATGTTAAATCTCTAAACATTTATTACGCAAAGTGAACATATTTATTGACTTAATTTACCTTATTAAATTAACTATTTGCTCTACAAAATGCACTCAAAAAATAACTTGTTGAACAAACTCAATTTAATTGAGAGCAGGAATTCCATCTTAAAAACATGCATACATGAGTGCTCACAGCCTAAACACAGGCGCCACTCTTCTGCATAATGGTAACCACAAAATTAAAAAAACATTAAAGAAACTCCCCATGGCATCTGTCGTTGCAATGCAACCATGAACTGTGCTCTCTACGAGGAGCAGGAAGTTTCAGCAAAGGATAAATTGATTTCTAGCCCTTGCATTAGCTTTACTACTAGATATATTAATGGAGATGAGAAATAAAAACCACCCTGCACAGCTATGATCAGCTGTTCGGCTGAGATTTTGATGTTTTGTTATGGAAAAGCCAAAGCTGTTCGGTTGGTTCTTGTCACATGACCTGCGATGCACTTGCAGCATTCTGAAAAGTTGAGAATTTTTCATCTCGATGTGCCTGGAAAACGCACCACATGTGCGTCGCGACCGCGTTGCTTCCATTATAAGCGCACCTGCCGGAAAAGACGCGATATGTGAACGGCCCCTAATGCAGTCTGCAAAGCATGTTAGGAACTACGGATCCACTGCCCAGTTAGTTATGTCAGCATTAATTTGTGCATTTCACTCAGCAATATTATGTTGACTGAACAAACACTTATTAAGTAAAGCTGACAATATTCATTTTTAGTAGAAACAACTCAGTTAAATTAAGTTCATGTAGTTACATGAGTTTTTTTAGTAATGTGAACAAGGATGGTTTGAGTGAACAGTAAAAAAACCTTTATTTATACTGAGCTTTATACAATACAGATTGTTTCAAAGAAGCTTTACAGCGAAAACAAGAAAATGATTCAATGATGCAAACAGAGTTCATTTTAGCTGTACAGCAGCTCTGAAAGAAAATGCTGTCAATGTTCAGCAGAAGTCAGTTCAGTGTTGATTTAGTTCTGTTGTAAAGATAATTAAATCATTAGTAAAGATCATATAGTTCAGGGAGGCTGCTCCTGGAGGGCCACTGTCCTGAAGAGTTTAGCTCCAACCCTAATTAAACTCACATAAACCAGCTAATCAAGGTCTTACTATAGGCTAGAAACTTCTAGGCAGGTGTGTTGAGGCAAGTTGGAGCTAAACTATAAGACAGTGGCCCTCCAGGACTGAGTTTGGACACCCCTGATATAGTTCATATAGTTCATTTTATATAAAGCAGTTCTGCAGAAAACAGTAATGTCATTGTCCATTCCAGTTTAGTTCTCATCCAATAGTGTCAATGCAGTAAAATCAATAATAATAAATATGAAGTCTTTGCTATAGAGCTGATGAGGTTAATCTGTTTTGATTAGGAAGAGTTCAAAAACATGAACTGTTGGTGTGCTGCAATGGACATGGTTGGGAATCATTGTTCTATTCTATTCTATTCTATTCTATTCTATTCTATTCTATTCTATTCTATTCTATTCTGTTTTTAACTGGTACTGTTGATGTTAATTGCAAAAAGTCTTGCCAAGTGGTTCACGGTTAGGCTGTTACCCAGAGGGCAGTACATTTAGCATGTTGTAGCGGCAGATATAACACTAGAAAGGGGTGATACTGTACCTCCGGGGATTATGTTGGCATGAATTTAAATTTTTAACATGGAAGTTAACACTGAAATCTACAATTTAACATGGAGAAAACTGAGATGAGCCAATGTTCAGCAAGAGATGTAATTGTGTCCCACATTTAAAGAACTCATGTTCTGTTGGCACTGGTAAGAATTTGAAGTCCATATTACAAATGTCACTATCTTGTATAGCTGACTTTTCTTTCTTTCTTTTTTTTTTTTTTATCATTAGAAGATGTTGTAAAGCTATTATTTTTTGTGGCCCTTTTCTTTCTTTTTTTTTTTTTTTTTTTTTACTGTGGTTTTGAATTGAAGTGTTTTGCATTATTTAAATGTACACTGAGAAGCCAAAACATTATGACCAGTCACAGTTGAAGCGAGTATCGTTGATCATCTCCTAACAAGGGTACATTTTAGGATCTGGGTAGATTAGATGGTAAGCAAACAATCCAGTTTTAGTACTGTAATCAACGTGTTGGATGCAGGAGAAATGGGCAGGAATAAAGATCTGAGCGACTTTGACAAAGGCCAAATTGTTATGGGAAGGCAACTGGGTCAGACAACCTGATCTCATGGAAAAATGTACCTGTGGGAACATTTTTGAAAAACAGAAAATATGTACCAATACGTACATATGCAGTTTCTAACAGAAATAAACACTAGAGGCAGTAAAACAGCAAGCACTTTTAATCGTTTTCATACACAAGTTATGATTACAGGATCAGATTATGGATTAATAAAGACTTTTTTTCATGTCTCCTTGCACACTATTATGTTATAATCTCAAAACACTACCGAAGTGCATGATTTGTAAACAAATACATTTTGGGCTTTGCATCACTTAACCAGCTCCATATGTTTCGCTTTTCTGACATAACACGCTTGCTTGGTAGCTCAGCTGGTGCGGAATTGTACTTAGGATGCAAAAGCCTTGGGTACGAATCCCGTGAAACATGACTCACGTTAAAAGAGCTCAAAGATGAGAGATCAAAAACAAGCTAAAATGGCATGATTACGAATGTATGTCACATTTGCTTTTGTTAACACTATCGGGTAGGTTTAGGTGTACACGTATTTCTGTTTTGCAAAAACGTTCCCACGTTTTTCAATGTACAACAATATACAATGTATGTTTTTCTAATGAGCCTGGGCTGGGGTCAGAGTATCTCTGAAACAGCAAGGCTAGTGGGTTGCTTCCTGTCAGCAAGTGGTGAGAATTTACCAGCAGTAGTCCGAGGAGGGACAAACCACAAACCGGCGACAGGGTGTTGGGCGCCCAAGGCTCATCGATACACAAGGGCAGTGAAGGCTGTCCAATCTGGTCTGAGCCAACAGAAGGTCTACTGTGGCACAAGTCACACAAATATAATGATGGTTATTGGAGGAATGTGTCACAACACACAGTGCATCACACTCTGCTGCATAGCCGAGAGCCTATGAAGACCCCTGTCCACCGTTGAAAGGGCCTACATTGGGCACACAAGCATCGGAACTGGACCTTGGAGCAATGGGAGAAGCTCACCTGGTCCGATGAGTCCCGTTTTCTTTTACATCATGTGGACGGCTGTGTACAGGTGCGCAGTTTATCAGGATGCATTGTGGGATGATCGAGGTAGTGTCATGCTCTGGGCAATGTTCTGCTGGGAAACCCTGCGTCCGGCCATTCATGTGGACGTAAATTTGACACGTGCCATGGTAATATATAATTTTGTTTAGATTGGTTAAAATGTTGCTTGCAATTACAGGATTAGTTCACATTAAAATGAAAATTACCCCAAGCTTTACTCACCCTCAAGCCATCCTATGACTTTCTTCTTTCTGATGAACACAATTGGAGTTATATTAATAAATATCCTGACGTGTCAAAGCTTTATAATGGCAGTGAACAGGATCAACAAGTATGAAGCTCAAGAAAGAGCATCCATCCATCATAAACATACTCTACACTGCTCTGTGGGTTAATAAAGGCCTTCTGAAGCGAAACAATGCATTTGTGTAAGAAAAATATCCATATTTAACAAGTTATAGAGTAAAATATCTAGCTTCTGCCAGACCGCCTTCTGTATTCAACTCACGAAAAATTCATAATTTGAATACGGAAGGCATAGGATGTAGCGCAAGCGTTTTGAACTGCCAGAGTTTTACACTTTCTTCGTAAGTTGAATACAGAAGGCGGTCTAGCACATATATCTTTATGACATGAAAGATTCGTAAATATTTTACGTTTTTTTTTGCGATTTTACGATTGTTAATACCCACATATTAACAATCCAGTGTTAGCGTCAGTTCTGGCAGGTCACGTCAGTCAAGCTCGCATCTGCTGACTCCCAGGTGACTCGCGTCAACCTATAGGAATACGAAGTCTATCACAGCATCCATATATAAGCTCCTCAGTATTATCAGCAGCCATCGCATTTCTCAGGAGCTAATTACCCTCCTCCATCCCCAGCTCCTCCTCTCGTCAGTCAGGATTGGCCTTATGATTCCCCTGAATCAAACTACTCTTAAAAATATGTGTGCGTCAAATTATTGACATTAAATGATATCTGCATATGTTGGTTCTGTTCTGTTTACCCTGGGGGGATTATTGCTGCTCTCCCTGCTCTTATCCATGCTAGGCTGCATGGATGCGCAGGAAGTTCTTGCCCAGAACAGAACCATACCGCCAATACAAACTCTATGCGTTATCAATCATATTTGACGATAGTGGTCCTGACAGAAATGAGATCAGGCTGACCAGGGATGGGGGAGTACCCTGGGTTCTGGCCAAATTCCGAGCTTGAAGGCCTCTCCCCGGACAGAACGCCAAATACGCACATTCCATACCTTATCTGATTATATGCAAGTGCGAACTAGTGAAATTATTACAAAGTGTGTTTTTTAAAAAGTGCACTTAAGTGTGTTAAGAAACATAGTACATAGTACCAAAGTCCCTTTAAGACAAGTCATTTCACTCGGCAGCCATCTTTGAAACGCCTCTTGGGCATGCTCCTATCTCTTTGAATGGGGAAACATCAAATTCTCCAAAGCTTTTTGCCAAGCTTTCGATTCAATTTCATTTTTGAATCACCAATGAAATCTGACAACAACTGTCTCATAAATTTTTTTTCTAAACGCTCGAATCATGACAAAAAACGGTATTTTCCAGGCTGGATAAAGCCAATGTGTGCAATCCTAAATGCGCGTCTCTTGTGTCTCATTTCGGAGGCGCGCGTCTGATTGTTTCTACAGGAACCGGAGCTTCTAACGGCTGCTGCAGTGACACGATGACTTTACCAATTGGCTCTTATTTAGAAGGCGGGACTTATTCCATCATATTGTTGCACTTTCTACCATTCATAATAATACGAGTGACGTGTCTTGTGTTATTCTATAGTCTTTGATAGTACTCTCTATAAGTACACTTAAGTGGCCTTTAATGTTAGTAATATACCATCTGCAAATACACTTTTTAAAAAGTGTTTAAAAAAACTTAATATTTAAAGTACACTAAAAGTACACAATTAAGGGTATATGAGGGAATATTGTGTGATATTTATGAGAGAACTTCCTTTTGGCACTGACAAGTCCTAAAGGATGCAGCACTCACAACTGTTTTTCACACAGTCTTGTCACACACAGTTCTCTGTCTGTGTTTGCCAGTCTGTCAGTCTTCTCCCTGCACACATGCAAACACTTGTACACGTGCTACATGGTGGATCCTCATGGGTTGGTGTTCTTGTGCATGTGTGTGCCAACAATATATGCTTGTGTTGGCATTAGTACATGTTTGATGTGACATGCTGAACTTTAGACTTCACAAGAGCAGGATGTGGTGCTAATATTAAATAAGGTTTGAATAATGTCTTAACAAAACGGGCCTTCCTTTCTCCATGATCTTTTATTCAGCCTTATCATGAGGAAGTGGATAGGATTATAAAACACTTTCGTCCATATAAAGATGAAGGTGAAGAAAATGAGTGCCAACTTGCCCACTGAAATGTAGAGTGAATTGTGATTAAACTACTCAGCTCAACTCAATGTGTTCAGTGCTATTTCTCGGTCACCCACCTAAGATACACATCACATGCCCCCAACCTTTATCCACCGGTGTTGCTGTTGAACAGTGTTTTTATACAAAAATTAATGGTTTACACACAGTTTGATTTCTGTACTGACAGTTATTTTCTCTGCTCTGAAAAAACATCCCTGGCATATATACGTTCTGACTAATGGTGGAGGACAGATTGCCTTTCATG
Organism: Ctenopharyngodon idella; assembly: GCF_019924925.1. NCBI lineage: Eukaryota > Metazoa > Chordata > Actinopteri > Cypriniformes > Xenocyprididae > Ctenopharyngodon > Ctenopharyngodon idella. The sequence continues at coordinate 6,296,397 of NC_067230.1, read as the reverse complement.
GTTAAAGGAGTGGAATAGAAAAATCAGTTTTACTTTTAGATTGAAGTTTGGCTGAGAAGCTAAAAGACAAGTATGGAAGTCCGTAAGATGGTGTAGATCCTATTCATCAAGGCGGCCTGTCTTGTACCTCTGACAGTCTTTACAGCAAGTAATTCAAATTACAATCGGATGAGCCTTCAAGCAAGCTGACTTGTGCATGAAATCTGCCATGTTTACTGTTTACTGACTTCATGTCGCCATTCAGACGAACATTCTGAATGTGATCTTTTGGGTGCTTGCTCATTCAGAGAGCGCAACCGCCATGATTGATGAGTCTCAGCAACAATGATCTGCTTTCAAAGCCTCTGATCCATGGACACACGATGCACTGATGCTGAACAGAGGATATGCACATAAGGAAAGGCACCACCCACATGTCTCCTCTTCTGTAGTCCACATTAATCACACCGTTATTAGTGTCAGCTATAATTTTATAAGTTTGACTCCTGTGCATTTATGCAGACCTTCATGCAGAGCATTAAGACTTCTCTCCAGAGCATTTTCATATTCTTATACATGCGTTTCAGTACATTAGGAGAATGCATCTTTGTCTGACGGTAACTGTCTGTTTCTTCATTTATGGATCCTTTTAGCCCTGTGGACCTTTAGAGAATGTAAAACACACTTTAACAATGTTCAACAGTAAATATCACAGAAGAATTCTGTCGTTTTTCTAAACAGCATGAATGTTTCCACCACATCTCAAATCATGTATTGTGTTTAAAAGGATGGTTCACACACAAAAGTAAATTCTGTCATCATTTATTCTAAACCTCTATGACTTTATTTCTTATATTTGTTATCCACTGGTCATATTATATACAGTGTTTGGAGGGTAACTTTGGAAATGTAATAGGCTACAGATTACAAGTTACCCTATTTAAGTAAGCAATAAGGTACGAGAGGCTGTGCTATATCGTGAATAAGTCACGGCTGAAGGGCATTGTTGAATAACAACCGCTTCAGCCATGACTTATTCACGATACAGCACTAGCCTTGAGTACCTTATTGCTTTATAAAATGGTTACCACACAATACAAATAATAAAGCCAAAAATATGTATCAATGCAACTTTCATTAAGTAAAATCACTAAAAGCCTTCCTTCCGCCGCAAAAAATAGTCCCTGACCATGAACAGCAACAGAAGTTACATTATTACGCCATTAGATGTTGGCAAAGACTGTCTTTATGAGTGTGTCAGTCTGTAGCGAAGACTTTTACATTGAAAAGACTGAATTGTTGTGAACACGGAACAAGACACAACTGACAAATGCTTTGACTAGCGCTGTCAGTCACGGGAAAACCCCTTAACTGTTAAAAGGACACGATATTGCAGCAGACATTTAAACAGACTTTTTATTATGAACATAGGACTGACCTTAAGGAAAATGCTAAATCTGAATGCAGGTAATAAACTCGCTCACCCGATCTCTTTCTCACAATACTCTTCTACATAATACAGGAAGCTTCAATGAACAATATAAATTGAGAACAAACAGTTTACGTTGCTAAGAGTGGTTGCTAAGGCTGTTAGTGATAGAACCGTTGGGTGAAGCGGCCATATTTTATCGTGAATAAAACACAGCTATTGACCAATCAGAATCAAGGACAGGACTTATTATAAAATGTAATAAGTAGTGTAACTAATTCAATTACTTTATTAAAGTAACTGATTACAATTGAATTACTTTTCAAAAAAAAATCTAAAGAATGTTTTCAACTGTTAATCATTTTCAAACATTTAAAAAAGGAAGGGTTCACCTCACAGTAGTACTCGACACTGATTACTGTCAGACTTTCAAAATCCTACATCACTTAATAATTTTATTTTAAAGCACAGCCACCACTTTTTACTTTGAGATCGTTCTGAGGTCAAAATCATAAAAAGAAATAGTTTAATAGCTATGATACTGTTTTTGAAATCAAATCGTTGCATAGCTATGACAGGAAACACTGGCATCTAACAATGCCTTGGAAAAAACAGGAATATACATAAACTCAAATAGGAAATAAAACAGTTATTTAATAAGCATGTGTCCTATTCTGTGTCCTAAACTCCTGAAACATTGTCTCATAGAGCAGTCAATGCAATTTGGGAAAGAAATCAATTAAACAAATTAATATTATTCAACATATCCTTGCTTTTTAAAGAAAATATTCAGATGTAACCCCCTTTGTAATCATTAACATTTTCATAAGTAACTGTAATTTAATTACACATTTTTTTCTCAGTAATTGTAACTGATTACAGTTACATTTATTTTGTAATTAAATGACATAACTTCATTACATGTAACTAATTACTCCCTTAACACTGATTATAAATATACTGTAATGATGAAGACAGTGTAAGTGTGGCCTTCATATGACACAAAGAAAAAAGTTTAAAACTGTTAGTTTTTTTTTTTTTTAAATCAACCTCAGCGAAATAAAAGTTGAAGAAACTACCAACTATAGGATCAAAACAAAGGTAGGTCAGGATTTAGACTATGTGGTAATTTCTTGAGGTAGCCTATATACAGTAATAAGAATCCTCACAGACAGGCTTCCCAGTGCCCCTTCTTAAACGGCAAAAAAGGTGATCCACTGAGCTTTTGAAGTGAAAAGGGGGGTCTTTCCCTCCTCTAGACTAATCCATTCATGTTTTATTAATGTCATATACTCTTGGAATCTTTTTAAAACAACTCACCAGGTCATCTTGTTCGTTGTCACAAATCAAATTAGCCCAGCGAGCGATTAATCTTCCCGTCCAACCGACTCTGAAAGGGGCCTGACACCTTATTCATTTTCTTAATTAGATCTCTTATTAGGTGTCGCAGTCGTCCACGTTAATTACAGCTTTCTTTGACTCTTGCACTTTCGAGTCGGCTATGCAAACTATTTGTACAGAGTTAATGCAAAAACGTAAGGAGATTGGAAGCGATGAATTGGATTAATGTCTTAAAGCACATGGTGGAGGTGAGGCGATGTGTTAGGGACATTAGTTATGGACATAGTGTAGATGCTACTAAACAAATGTAAAAAAACAGAAAGATATGCGGATAAACATACTGTAATTAAGTCCTATCACACGAGCAAGAGTGCTGTAAGTTCATTAAGAAAGAACAAGATTGTGAGAATGATATTGCTTAGGCTACACCAGTTCAAATAGTTATTATGGAGTAACTTACATTTTTAGACACAATATTGCTACTTTGCCTATGTTTGCTCACCCAATAAAAACAGTTCTGAACGAAGCCACAGCAGTACAGTAGACAGGGTTTTGTTCTTGAATGATGTTTTTGGATGATTTGGCATTGTTTGAATGAAGGATCCAATTTAAGGCCCGTTCACACCAAGGACGATAACTATAATGATAACGATAAAAATAAAAGTTTTAAAAATTGTTTTAAATTTAAAAGAATAGCAGCATCCACAACACAACTATAACGAAGGCACAGAGGAACAATATTGTTAAAATCACTTTCAAAATGATTTTTTCCAGCTGATGATAAAAACATTGACAGCCAATCAGAATCTATCCTGCTTTAAAAAGCTTGAGCATTTAAAGGTGCTGTGTGTATATATATATATATATATATATATATATATATATATATATTAGAGATGCAACGATACTAAATTTCTCTGCACTGATACTAAATTTCTCGATACCGATAGCCGAATATTCAGAATGATATGGGCCGATGCCGATACCGATAGTTTGGTTTTTCTTAAGGAAAAAAAAATCTCTCCCAAATAATGTTGCAAACTATACAGGGAACCCTCTCATTTGGTACACTACAATATTAGAGGTTACTATTAACAACAGAAGTTTTATATTAAGCTGCTGTTTATTTTCAGATATAATAATTACACTCAAATAAAAACTGAAATGTTTGTATAAAACTTAGTATCACATAAGGTAGTTTTCATAAGCACTTGTTGTCTTCATGGCAAATTTACACAAACATAATTAACAGTGAATAAGCTCCTCTCTAGTGTTATATATATATATATATATAGATAGATAGATAGATAGATAGCTAAGGAACTGTGAACATTGGAAAACATTCCTGAGGTAAATTTGACATGATGTGACATATTGTTCACAAGCTGTTTTATTGACGTCTTTCCGCGGTTGAAGCACAAATAAAGTGATTACATGAGACGTGATACATTCTGGTAAGTTGTACTAGGCTATATCTTTCAACATACCTTTGATATTCATGCATGTTTTTCGAGATATAACTTGTATTGAAGAGGAAGAAAAGACTCGCGCTCCGTGCTGCCGCCTGAACTGAGGCATTACAGCGATCTGACATGTAAAATTTAAGAGCGTCAAAACGCCATTTATTGTTTGAATTTCATGATAAAATGGACAGAATTTGAAAACTGAAACTTTTATTCTTATCAGAAGTAACAAAGCACAAAGCCTTTTGTAATTATTGGACGGGAGGCGCTACAAATAATATTTGATGTAGCAAAAAATAAAAATAAAAACGCAGACCTGGCAACCCTGGCTTGAATTACGGGTGATTTATAGGGCCTGCTTTAGCGTCACTATTTTTAAACTGTTAATGCGTTAAAATTCAACACAAAAGCTGGTTTGCCAACCGCCAAGAAGAAGAAGAAGAAATTCAACACAAGAGTGAAGAGTGCACCCTTTTGATTGACAGGATATATTTTTAAACAATCGGCTGATGGCCGATATTGATAATAATAGCTTTTATCGGCCGATACCGATTGCTGGCCGATACATCGGTGCATCTCTAATATATATATATATATATATATATATATATATATATATTTTTTTTTTTTTTTTTGTGTGTGACTACTAAAGCAGAAAAATCCCATAATATGTTGGCAGAGATTTAGGAAACATGCAAAATTCACGTACTTTTTTCTTTGAAAACAATGCTACAGCCAGTTATTCTACTTTGAAATGTGCGTTCTGTGCCGGAATGTCTGTTTTTGTTTTGGTCTGTGTGATCCCACCCAATAGTATTTCGACACCCCGGGTTGCCATTTGGTGGAAAACACAGCATATTGCAACCACGGAAGCCAACAAACAAACTAGGTCAGAGATCTAGGACCTAAAAAGCCTCAGACATCCATCTTAAAAGCTCAATGACCAGAGGCATATTAAAACTTGGGTAAATCAACTCATCAACTTACAGTGTAAGGCTCGTCACCTTAATTTGTCAATTGCACTCATTCCTTTTGTGTGTCCTCAATCTGGCAACCAGTTTGAGCATCTGAGTCTGAGGAGGAAAGGGGCGGGAGAAACAATCCTCCCCAATATTTTGAATTTGGACTGCAGTACCCATTTCAACCACTAGCAGTCAATATTACATACTGCACTTTTAAAGTGGCAGACGACAAAACTGCAGTGAACACTTACTTTGTAATAAACAGAACGATACCGATTGTTGGTGTGGACGCTAATATAGTTATCATTATAGTTATCTTTATAGTTACCGTTCTTGCTGTTAACAGGATTTTTACTTATAAAGACGTCACCTACTGGCGTAACAAGGTAAACTGCGATCCCCACAACAGACTAGTCTGTCTGAAATGCACAGAAGAGTGATATAAACAGTAAAAATCTCAGTGCTGTTATCAAAACAAACCGCTGACCCTGATTTATTTCTCCAGAGCTTGAGAATGTCCTTCAAACCAGTTCATTGTGAATATGGAGCTAAATTTAGGAAATATGCTGTTCTATTTAATTATGATTAAAGGAACATCCTTGATCCAGCAATGACCCCAGAGGAATGAACTCTTCCCTTGTTTCTCAAACTCACAAATGACAGCACAAAAAAATGAGAAAACACTCATTAAACACACTCATTAAGCAATGCGATGCCAGGCGTGATGCAAGTGTTTTTGCTAGTTTCAGCCCGACACATTTTTACGACCAGCACCCATGTTGTTTAAATAGGAAATGCACTTGTGCCCATCTGTTAGCCCATGGGCGTGCTGGTCTGAAAACAAGGTGTGTTCAGGCGCATTGTTAGCGTGTTGCTATTTTGAGGCAACTGAAAACAACTGCGCCATTTACCAACAAAAACCTGGTCTAAAGTCAATGTCTTTTAAAGGGAATGGGAGACTCTGATTGGTACACCCAGGACTCATTAAGAGAGTAAATACAACCCTTTTGGACAATTTCGTTGACCATTTTTTCTGTCGTTAAGCTAGCAAAAGTGGATTCTGGCTATGGCTTTAATCGTTAAAATAGGGCCTTATGAGTGACAATTTTAAAGAACATTTACAGTATTAGATTAAAGCTTCAGCAAATTTGCAAAGGAATGAAAATAAACATGAATAAATACATTGAAGCTTACTACTGGAACCCAGCATCTAAATGGGTCAGTCAGTGTGGTTTGAAGAGAAAGCTTCTCTTCATAGAATGGGAATCAATTGACTTTGTCTAAAGCATGAGCATTTTCTACTTTTGAATTGAATAGCTGAACAAAATTGGTGGAAAAAAAAAAAAAGAGCAGGTAAACAGAGTTGTGCTTGAAGCCTGGAGTTTTTGTACTTGCTGTAGTGAAGTCTTTGGCCTGCTGTCAAGAGCGAATCTGATGACCCAGCAGGAGCACAGTGTTGACCTGGATTTTATTGATCTTAAGGTCCGGCATAGTGGGATTGTATAGTGGTGTAGAACAGGGTTTTGGACATGTTTATCACTTTCAGACAGTCTGGCCATACAGCAATTTGCTGATTCATATTCAGCATATAGTCTGTGTTTAAAATGACAGACAGGAAATTGAAGGGTTTGGCTTCTTTGTTTGCTGGGTACCTTCTATAAATATCTGCATGCACAGCACTACAATTGTCCACTGAGACTGTCCACCTGGAAGAAGTCATTTTCATTTTTTATTCATGAAAGCAGTACAGTTATATTTATATGTATATAGGACTTTGTTATTGCAGCATTTTTAAATAACAACTCTCTTGATCATACTTTCTCAAATGTAACATTTAGCTCCTAGATGTTGATTAAATACTCCATATTAAATTGTGATTTGGAAAAAAAAAAAGAGTACAAAAATCAATGTTCAGAAAAATAAACAACTGTATGAATAAATAAATAAGCGAACAAGCTGAGTTTGTGTGTGTGTGTATTAAATCCACCAAATGCCAGAGAAACAACATCTTTTCCAAGAAAAACATCAAGAAGATCCGATGAAGATTGTAGGGAGTGGATGAGAATTAATGTTGGATGAACAAAGACATGTTATGAAGTAACATGAAAAGAATATTGAAATGAAATCCATAACAGCTCTCCCAACAGTGAGGTTTGTCTTTTGATCAAAATACTTCAATAAGACCGGCAAAAACCTATTTAACTTGTCAAAACAATATGCAACCTATTAAAAGGAAGTGTTTTTATTTTAATAGTACAGAGCTTAGAAAGTGTTTTTTTATCTCCATATTTATGACCAATGACCAATTAAGTGATTCAGTAAGGGGGGGGGGGGGGGGGGGACTTATCTTGTTCTTTCAACATAAGACGTTATTTCGAGATATTAAGTCGTTATTTCAACATCAGGCAGATATTTTTTTTTGTTTTAAGCAATATATATATATATATATATATTATATATTTTATATATATATATATCTGTTGGTAATACGTTAATTCAAAAGGAAAACACCATTATTTTTTTTACCCAAGCTATATGTATATATATATATATATATATATACATACATACATACACATGCACACTGTATATATACTGTATGTACACTGTATATATATATATATACTGTATATACATACACATGTACACTGTATATATATACATATATAAAACAAGATTCAATATCCTATGTCAATTTACTTCTCTAGTAAATGTATCTTGATTTAAGAATGTTTAGATATTTGTACTTGAAAACAAAACAAAAATACTAAGAAAGAAAAAATATATTTTGTTTTCAAGTGTATGGGGTGGGGGTGCCTTATAATTGTCATTCTACACCAACACTTGTTTGAAATATAGTTGTCAGCAGTGGACAGCTACTAGTGGATGCTATAACAGCAAGCTGACAGAGAGTTTTGTCTAACCATCTTCAATGTACGCTGTACAATTTCAGTTCTCTCAGAAGACATCTCACTGATTCTCTGTGAAACCTGTGGAAGTATTACTCTGAGCTTAATAGAATGGAGGAAGGTTGAAATCTTGTGAGAGGCAGCGACCGCAATTTTCTGTGTGTCCCACAAGGGACCGGACTTGTCATATATAACACAGACCCACTCATGAAGAAAATGATGGATTTCACAGTTCGGCCTGTCTCATGCCTGTGCATTTCAACATTAGTTTGTTTTGAGGGAACACAAGAGAGAGAATAAACTGGAGAGGAAATGTATTATCATGATCATCTCTGGCAGTCCTGAACTTGTTAATAATTTGACATCATGTGATTTTTATCGGGGGGACCCCACCTGAAATGGGACTGGGCTAGATTTGAGTAGCAATTGGGTGGGTTTTGTGAAAACCTGGCAACCGTGGGTTTCAAATGGAGCAAAGATGTTTTCTATCATTCAAACATTTACTCCCCTTTATGTTGTTCCAAACCTGTATGGCTTTCTTTAAATATATTTTGAATGACACTGTACCACACTGACGTTCATTGCAAAAAAGTGTCATCTTTTATGTTCCACAGAAAAAAAGAAATTCATTAGTGTTCGAGAATGAGAAAAACGATGACAGAATTTTGTTTTTGGGTAACTATTTTGTTAATTCAATTATGCTTATTCCAAATATGACTATATTCGGCTTAAGGTATATAAAGACGCTGTTTACATTTACTTTTATTGTTCATTATTGCAGTCATTGTATACATAACCTGTGATGTCATAATGTACAATAACCTTTCCATTCAAATAATCATACAATGGGTGGTTGTAAAGAAATATAAGATTTCCTAAGAGCAGAAGCCTCTTCTAAGAACTTGATTGAAGTTTCCTCAGCAAAATAACAAAGAATTGGGCGGCGGTAAATGCATTCGGTTATCTATGCAAAGGCAGTTCTTGCTCTAGAAAGAAGCAGGGCTCTCTTCACAGCAAGACACCAGCATTCTCACTCAGAAAAAAAAAAAACAGATGCATGAAAGAGAACTGAGAGCTCCTCCGCATCCATCCCAAAGCACCTTTTACGACCCATCCACATTAAAACCCTGAATACACAGCGAAAAAATCCCTTGATTCCCATTTACATACTTTTATTTTTTTTCCACGATAATCTCACCATTCTGTCTCAGCGGCAGCATCTTTTTTCGTGGAAGGTCTGCTGTTGGGGCCCTGATTCCTATAACGCATCAAATACACACTTGAGGCTCTGAGCTGCTCTGTATCCTTTTAGATAGAAAAACAACAACAAAATGAGGGAACGCCTCATTGAAGAAGAGAAAACACAGCTTTTTGTTTGTAATTCCCTGCTTAGCATTCTGGGAAAACTGCTGGGAGATCGATGTAGCTGTCAATCTCAGGCCCTCTGTGACTTCGCTGATAGAAAAAATGACTTGAAAGAAAAAAGCTGAGTTTTTATTTTTTATTTTTTTATTAATAATATGGTACTTGTTGAGGAGAGGAAGTAAACCTGAAGAAATATGGCAGTCAGGAAGATTTATTATGGGGGTAAGATGGGAATATTCTTGGCGTGGAACTGAAAATCTGTATCCTAATTGAACAAGTTAACAAAATGGGCAATGCTGATAAATGCAGTCTGCCACAGGGAATTATTTAAATCAAAGATCCAGTTATGTCTGTATATACAGAATGCAAGCATTGGCCTGTAGGCAAAAATGCACATGTTGCAGCGAATATGTTTTCCTGTTTAAAAGGCTTCACTATTCAGGGCATATTTACATTGACTACAAGAACCTCAAAGTACCTCATTGTTGTCATGATTTTCTTTTTTTGTATCTTTCTATATATTCATAGATTAAACTGTAGAACGTCCGTGTAATGTATCATTGTTGAAGACAGGTTCAAGTTCCCAGTCCTAATTGTGAAAATAGGAGAGACTTAAGGCCAGCTTTCTTCTTTGAGAGGAAAGGTTTGTAAGGCATAGTTATCAGCAGTTAGTTCTGGTTCTCAGATCTAATTTCAAGCAGTCAGTCTGTTCATTAGTGGTGTAGATTTTTTAGTGACTCTTTTCTTCAGGTTACAATGTTATATTACAGTGTCAAGTTACTGTCCTTTAATCACTCATTTAACTCTTTTGTTCAAAAACATTGAGTCATGAAAAAAGTTAGTGGGCCCTATTTTAACGATTTAAGCTCATGGTCTAAAGCGTACGGCGCAAGTGCGCTTAGGACATGTCCGAATCCACTTTTGCTAGTTTAAGGATGGGAAAAATGGTCGGTGCGTCCGGCGCATGGTCTAAAAGGGTTGTCCCTATTCTCTTAATGAGTAATGGGTGTGTTTTGGGCGTAACATGCAATAAACCCATCAAAGTCTCATCTCCCATTCCCTTTAAAAGCCAAGTGAGGAAACGGTTCTGCTCGTGCACGAGGTTAAAGCACGCAAGCAGACCATATTTGGGAAAAGCCCGATTCCACCAAAGCATTTTTATATTTATGCACACAATAATAATCTTTTACATTGTAATCCTTTTATTTTTAATATTTGGCATGTTTGTGTGCTACTGCACGTCTCTGTGTGTGTAATAAGCAGAGTGTATGCGCATTGTGCACCCGCATATAGGCACATATTGCTAATGCGCTCTTTCAATAACAAAACAAATATTGCGCCATTGACTTTAGACCAGGTTTCAGTTGGTCAATGGTGCAGTCTATGTCATTTGCCTCAAAATAGTAACGTGCCAACAATGCGCCTGAACTCAACTTGTTTTCAGACCAGCATGCCCATGGGCGCACAAATAGGCGCAAATGCATTTGCTATTTAAACAACTTGGGCACTGGACATGAAAATGATAACTGTGTCGGGCTGAAACTAGCAAAAAACACTTGTGTCGCACCTAGCGCTGCATTATGCCGGGTGTATTATAGGGCCCAGTGTCTTTATGTGTGAGGCACTGAATCATTCAATCAACCATTTCGTTTAAAAACCCTTTCATACTAAAACTAGCAACTGTGTTAAGAGCGAGTCATTGAATTATTCACTCAAGTGATTCATTCAAAAACACTGATTCATTCAGGAAAGCCACTACTCTGTGTTGCTTGGAAATGCACAACTGTTCTGCTGTGGTTTTGTTTGGAATGGTTTTCGTTGTTGGAGAGAAAATAGACCAAGTAATTGGCAATACTGTGTCTAAAATGTAATTTACTCAATTAACTCTTTCCCCGCCATTGACGTTTTTTTCCTGTCATTTATGAGACAACGCTTCCCTGCCATTCACAGAATTTTCCATGTTTTTCCATGCTTTCCATGTTTTCACTGTTATACGGTAGGGGGTGCTATTATGCATAAAATGTCAACAACAACAGTGTAATTAAATAATAAAACATGCTACTCAGCAGAGAACTGCATTGCTGATAGAGACATAAAGGTAGACACAGTGTATAGAAAACCATTTTAATATTGATTTGCTTCTGATAAGGCTGCATGTTTATCTACCAGAGCTACTATAATGGCATGGCTACTGATGCCAGTAAAGAGAAATGAAGCCCACCTTTCCTCTGACCTTTTGCACCTTCGAAAACATATTACACAGAAAACTAAAACATTTTAATGTGACATTTTGAATGATAATTTCCCTCATAATTCATGTGGAGGTATAGCAATTGTAAATTATAAGCTGCCAAGCATTATAAATAAGTTTTATCTCCAGAAAACGACATTTTATCTGCCCTATGACACTGACCCTACCAAACTAGGGCTTCATTTTTCTGAACTGAATCAGGTCTTTGTCCAGTGACACAGATCCAGTGTTTAGTTATCATGATTATCATCTTTAACAAGCTCAATGTCTTCTATTTTGTTGTATTTATTAAACCTACACAAGCATAATGAAGCCTATCTATTCTCAGAACAGCACAGAACGAACTGGATCATGGACTGAACTGAACTGTGTTAGAACTGCCTATAGGAAATTACCAGTGGTCATCTAAGCTCCAATAGGTGACTGTGGCTTCTTTTGTTGGGCTGGTCCTCATCACACTGATATCTTTGGGAAATTCACTAAGAATGAGTTGCGTCTGCCGACAGAGGCAAGTAATTGCACTGTTTGCACCTGATTCATTAGAGAATTTTACAAATCAGACAACAGAACAAATGGACCCACAAAAACTGTGGATGGCGCTGGTTGCTTCCATGTGCTATAAGTAGGTTGTGGAGGATAAAGTGGTGTACCATAATTTGATGTACTTTACTGGGACTGTACAGCACCAATGAAAGTGTGGTCAACTACTCTGCACAGCTGCTCTTCTATATTATTTGATTATTACGTTTTGAAGTACTGCTGCAATGATCACTAGAAAATATACATAATCAAGTAATTTACCATCTGATTTCTGCTGGCGGTAGTAGCACAACCTTAATTCCACTATGTAAATAGAGTTTTCTGAATAATTTGCACTGAAAATGAATGACAATGACATATACCTTAGGGCTATTTAAGTGCCAAAAAAGTTTTTTGTGCTTAAATATCATGTGCAAAAGTGTTGCAACTGTTTAGTGAATTTTCCCCTTTGTTTTTTGGAACATTTTAAGCAAAAAATGCAGGATTTCCATTACATCAAGAGAATATGTATTTCCACAGACAGCCTTAAATTAGGGATTAATTGTACTTCTTGTTCAAGTAACCAAAACCATGAATACAGTCTTAATTCAAACCCACTAAACAGGTTTAAGGGCATGTTAGATCTTCATATGATGTCTTTTAATATGTATCTATATGTATATATACAGAAATATATACAGTTACTTTCAATACAAAGCTCCCACAAAATACACTGAGCATGCCGACAAATAAAAAGATATCTGGCCCAAGTAGGTGTAGACAGTGAGGTGACCTTTGACCCGAGGGAATTCCAAAACGAACAACGTGTGGACACTAGCGGTGAGCGGTAAACTCAGAAGTGGAGGAAAAATAGCAGGGCTTCACAAGCTCCCAGTCTATTACCAAAGCCAGCGTGGACGGCAGAACGACAAACTGATGGAGGGATGGAAAAATCTCCTATTGATTTCCACCTCATTTTCACAGACCAATGCTTATCCATCATGATCCTTCATACAGTCATTCACAGCTTATATCAGGATTGTCCAGTTTACCTAGGAAGGTAAAGTCTTCAAATATAATTTGAAATCCAGTAAACGGCTCCCCTAAGCTGCATGACTTTAGAACCAGATAAAGGTGGTCAGGAGAAACGCAGAAAATACAGAGAATTGGAGACAGCCGCTGGAGTCCGCAGTGATGGGCTCACTGATCAAAAACACAGATTAGCCTGCTTTATTTCTATTTTTTCATATTCCTTGGCACTGAATGAGCAAATCTCGTCTTTATCCCCAAGAATGTCATTCTTTATTGTTCAGTCACAGGTAATCCAGTCAAACACCCCTTTGAATCAATGGTTTCGTCCATTCTGACAGAGAGAATCCACATTCACTGCTTGTGAAGGAGCTCTTTGTTAGGTCCGGGGATGAATCTGAAAACAGACAAAAAGGAAGAGAAAATACAGACGCACGCTTAGAACAAAGGTGAAGAACGATTCAATTACTGAATTTTACATGTTGAAATCAGCAAAGAAAGCTCCTTTGAGCTGTGGAGCTATTGTCCGTATATGGATGATTTTAATTTGTCTACTATAGCATCTATACCAGTAATGGACCGACTGGCACTATGTCCGTGAATGTGTATGCGTTCAGTTGGTCGCCCATCTGCCATCTCACATTTCTGTATGTTCCCTGTTTACACTGCGCAGTGAAAAGAGCTCAGTAGCATTGCCAAGAGGGAAATAAGATTCTTTTCTTCCTCCCTGTTTCGCTATCCCTCTCTCTGTGACTTCAGGGACCCCTATTTAGTCTGTCTGGTAAGTGTGTCTTGCTCTCAATGCAACATTGTGCTTCACTCAGACCGTTATTAACGATCCGTCCTCTCTCTCCTCAGACTGGAGGAAATGCACGATAACAGCCACAGTCACTAACGATTAGCCAATCTTATGTCAGCGCAAATTGTCTTTTGATGTGCTTCCCAGAAAGCTTGTCGCTGAAGGAACGTGATCACAAAAAAAATCACAAACACGCTACATATATTGTGACACCGCACATCCATCCATCCATCCATCCATCTATCTATCTATCTAAGCTTAAGTGAATACAGTCAGTCACCGGTGACTAACACTCCAATCCAGAAGGGGGCGTGCACGGTAATACAACACTGTTTGCTAATCGCCACAACAGGAAAAAGAGCAGAAGAACAGCGCATACACTAATGACTTGAGGGCTTGAAAACAAAGTGTGCGCACACGTCGAATGCATCTTTCTGCGCCCATGGACAAAGGAGAATACTTCGAAAGGCTTTGAAGTGTGCAAAACGGAGTGGAACATGGAAAATTAAGTATAGGATGGTTGGGCTTAAACTTTTAATGTTTACATATAATTTAAGTGGAGCAAACTGTAACACTCCTAATGCACAAGTTTTATTTTTCACTATTCTATTTATTTTGTAATTTTATAACATGAGATGCTTTTCAGTTTTGTAGCTGATTGTGACCAAATACCTTTTGTTTTTTATCAGCCTGCAAAAAAAAAAAAAGACCTATGCAAGAGTGCATTCTGTTTACTGCTTAGTGCTTAAATTAATAGTTTGTGTGAGACAAATATCCTTATTTAAAACTTAAAGTAAAATAACGAACTTCCGGCGCGACAGCCATTCGCATTTCACTTACGCCTAAAAAACGTTAAGTTTCGCGACGTAGTACAATGACATGACACACTACGAGTTATAGCGTAGGACATAATGTAGTACATAATGCCGTTGTGTGGAACATCATGGCATTGTGTACTACGTCACAGAAGTTATTTTACTTTATAAAGTTTTAAATAAGGATATTTGTCTTACACAAACGCATCGATTCACTTTAGAAGGCCTTTATTAACCCCCCGGAGCCACGTGGAGTATGTTTTATGATCGATGGAATCTCATCCTCCAATCACTCTGATTGTGTTTGGCTGGAAGAAGAAAGTCATATACACCTAGGATGGCTTGAGTGTGAGTAAATCATGAGGTAATTTTCATTTTTGGGTGAACTATACCTTTAATACACTTTAGGAGGCTTTACTGTACCAACTAGGGGACTAAATGCCGCTAGGTGGAACAAACTGTGATTAAAAGAAACCTAACATTGTGGATTTGTTCCTTTGTCTGGTAACACTTTAGTTTAGGGTCAAATTCTCATTATTAACTAGTTGCTTATTAGCATTCATATTACTAGGATATTGGCTGTTTTATTAGTACTTATAAAGCACATATTAATGCCTTATTCTGCATGAATATATTCTATATCCCATAATCCTATCCAATACCTAAACTTAACAATTACCTTACTATAAATAAGCAGTAAATAGGGATTTATTGAGGCAAAAGTCATAGTTAATAGTTCGTTAATAGTCTGTCTGTCTAAGTATTTTACTGGCATGATTGTTTTATAGATAATATTTCCAAAGCATCCATTCATCATGCAATCCATCTGACTCAGAGCTAGGTGGCGTTTTTATCATAAAGTCGTGATGTCAGTAGTGCAATGAAGCTAATTAAATGCTCAAGCCTGTGGCTTCGCCCTCAGCGCATAAAGCATATGCTGACATTTCCCCATCTTGGTGTGGAGGAAGGCAACCAGGTGTGAGCTACAGATTGAGAGAGAGACATAGACAGAGACAGAGAGAGTGACTGGGGACATAAATTAGAAGCACCCCTTGGGGCCCCCCATAACCCAACAGATAGACAGCTATCATGCGGCAGAGTTACGCTCCACGTGCTCCCAACATTCTGGGCAAGGCACGGCTGAGGAGGAGGAGCTGTCCATCAGAACGAATCCCTTCTGGAAAGGGACCAGTTCATGCCAATCAAAAGAGGTTAGCCAGCCAATGGCATCACACCATACACAGCACCCTGGCTAACATCAGTAATATCCTGCACTTCTGTGGCATTCCACCAATGAGACACAAGGAAAACAGCTGCTTCTTTGACAAAGAATGCAAAAATCTCTTTGTTTAAAATAATCCAATTTGTTGGACTTAATGCTTATTTTATATACATGTAAACACTGACAGCTCTGTGCCGGAATTCATTTCTGTAGTCTTTTGTGCTTTTTGTGCCAAGCATCTAGTTTGTTCTAAGCTGAATGTTCCTTGTCTTTCCTCCCCAAAACAAAAGCTTTTGCATGCTGCGCAACTTCCATCCCCCACATACTACGCAAGAAGCAGTATAGTGACCCTGATGCAATTTGTCTTCGGCTGTCTGTGAGTATGTATGGCTCTGTCTCTCCCAATGCGGTTTGTTATAGTGGACTTTATGCAAATGCTGCCATATTTCCTCCATTTTTGCTCAGGTGTCCTCTACTGTCTGCTACTGCTTCCATTGATTGGCTGGATTCGGGGTTCAAAGCACATCCCAAAGACATTTGTTGTACACCTTTTGCATTTTAATTCTCAAATGATATTTCAATTTTGTTGAGCATGCTCCATTTACTAAAATGTAATCTTGTTTAGATTATGCAGCTGTTGAATATGACTTTTAAATGAGGATAGCATACAGCAAGACTCCAGACAGCATGAATGTGTTAGAATTAATTTAATGTGACATTGACAGCTGAAAGAGATACAGATACAGTCAAGGCTCTGGGTTCAACAGGACTCCTGGGATAAGCAGACTTAATCATCATGTGATTTAATCTTAAACCATCACTTGGAAGATTACTTTTGCTCTGAAAAGCCACACAGATGGGATTCTTTGAACAGTACAGGTATCTTGTAAAAAGCCTTCTGTTAAGAACGTGTCTCAGAGACATACTTGCTGACCAAATCTGTCTCAGAGAGGAAACAGCAAGCCATTACATTTTCTCAGAATGTTCTGAGAACTGAACATGCTGTTTCCTTGTAAACATTTAATTGTATGTGAAGCATGCAGAATAGAGAATGTCGATAACAGAATTTATCATTAAGCACTAAAAGCTCATCCTTTTTGGGAAAAGAAAAAGAAAAAAAGTTTACAAAACTAATTGGTTGAATGCTCACATACCCTTTATTTCAACGAGATCTCAATAAAGTGTGGTTTTAGTTCATGCACATTTTTGTGCATAGACACAGAAATGCACACTATTAACATATAATGACAGCATCTAAAATGTATGCATTTTACAAATTAACAACTTTAGAGACATACAAAATTCTTCTGAATCCTTTCAGCTTAATATAATACTGAATTCATGGACTTATTTTGATTGATTGTTGATTTTGAAGCTTAATTTTGAAGATTAACAATAAATTAAGATTAAAGGATTAGTTCACTTTAAAATGAAAATGACCCCAAGCTTTACTCACCCTCAAGCCATCCTAGGTGTATATGACTTTCTTTTTTCTGATGAACACAATCAGAGTTATATTAATAAATATTCTGATGCATCTAAGCTTTATAATGGCAGTGAACGGGTCCAACGAGTATAAACCTAAAGAGTATAAAGAGGCATTACACTTTCTTCGTAAATTGAATACGGAAGGCGGTATGGCGGAAGCTAGATATTTTACTTTATAACTCATTAAATATGGATATTTTTCTTATACAAATGCATTGCTTCGCTTCAGAAGGCCTTATTATTAAACCCCCGGAGGCGTGTGGAGTACGTTTTGCTTTGGATGGATGCACTTTCTTGAGCTTCATACTCGTTGGACCCGTTTACTACCATTATAAAGCTTAGATGCATCAGGATATTTATTAATATAACTCCGATTGTCTTCATCTGAAAGAAGAAATTATATACACCTAGGATGGCTTGAGAGTGAGTAAAGCTTGGGGTAATTTTCATTTTAAAGTGAACTAATCCTTTAACACATTTATCTGAAGAACTTGCTTTGTGATTTCTGCTGCCATATTCAACTCGTTTCTAGGGCTGCCCCCTAATAGTCGACTAATCATTAGTCGACTAGATGAGGTTTAGTCGACCAAAAAATGTATTAGTCTCAGAAAAGAAAAAAAAAACAGTCCGTGACGGACAAGATCGTCAATGGCAGTTACTTGTGGTAATTACAGTGTGACGGGCAGGAATTCCAAACGTTCGTTTATCATTTGAAACATGTAAGTAGCAGCAACTTTACACGGCTGTTTGCTCTAACTTTAACCGAGATAAATGTGCGCTATTATTAGATGCATATCCAAGTGTTTGTGCAGAGTGTGGTAGCTGAAGTATAGAACGCTTACTGCAAGGCATGGAGGCTTTAAAATACTCTGTCATTTTTGGTCATACAGAGTATGACCAAAAGAGATAAGAGTAAAACATCATTAGAAACTGTAAAGGGTCTACTTTTATTTGTGTAAACTCACAATACCAAAATAAAACATTGTGCCTTTGTAAAATAAAGAAAACAAACAGGATGTGATTTCTGCCATCTCGGCTTCCCTGAACTGGAGCACATCACAAAAATGAACTGAAACTCAGCGGAAACGCTACTTGCCTCACAGACATGAGAAACATATCCATAGAAAGCTCGAAATTTCTACTTTTAAACGAACCAATTCAAATAGAAAAGAAATACTCTCTGTTTATGTAATCCGTATGTAAGGTACATCTCTCTCTATAGGCGTGTTCACTATATTGCGGAGATGGTGAGGCATCATCGCCAACTTCATCTTTGCAGCCGACACTGATTCAGAAAACACTAGGTTATTAATAAATAATTAAAATGTCTCCTTGCTATTCTTTTGCCGACACATTCATAATCATTACTTTTGGCGGTGCTTTGCGGCAAGCTTTATGCGTGTGTTTGAGCATGGAATAAGCTATATTATGCCAAAATACATTAATAGTATTCTCCTCATTATATATTTAAATAATTACATTAATATAATCCCGCGATTAGTCGACTAATCGCTTAAATGAACTTGCTAAATTTTTAGTCGGGGGCAGCCCTACCTGTTTCAAAGTATTTCATCACTTTATACAAGCCTAAACTCTAAGATGATAATTGTAAAATTCAACTACACATATATATTTATAATGTAAATGTAATATAAATAAATTCAATTTTTATGTTTCTAAATCTGTGCATAAGTAAATACATTTTAGATGCTGTCAGTACGTCCATATTGTAAACTTCGGTGTCCATTCAAACATACAAAAATGCATGTATGGATTCCTATGAATACTAATGAGACATTGATGCTTATGCCAAATTTTGCTGGCCTCTGACGTTCGAGACCAGCTGGTATTAGGGGCCAGTGCTGAGGCGATTCATCCAGCCTGGAGTGAATGGCTCCTTGCTGTACAGTAGCTACAGACTGAGCCCATCTCTCCTCTCAAATGAGGCAGATGAAGGTAAACATAAACTGGGGGATAAACCTCGTCTTCTTGTTTACGTATTGATTTTGTTTGTATATAAAGGAACTGAATGATATAGCCATTAGGAACAGGTAGGGGTGAGGGTGTCTTTCAGCCTCTCTCACTGTGTGCCTTCCTCAAAAGAGGCCTGCCTTGTCTGGAGCTACAGGCAAGGAGGGATCCCTCTCTGCAAGACATAAAGAAAAAAAGAGAAAAAAGGCTGTCAGGCACACGCTCTGGCTTTTTCTTACTCACATGCCAATTTGAAAAAGGAAAAAACGAGAATGGACGCCATACTAGCGTTTGTGAGTAAACAAGCTTGTGTGTGTAAGCGTGAGTGCTTAAACCGCAAAGTAAAAGTTTTCAGAGCAAACCAAATACTGCAAGTGATGGTTTAAACATTTAGCTTTGCTTTTTGTTTGCTCTGATCAAAGACAAACGTGGCCAGATTGCTTTAGAAAAGGGAGTGTAGGGTCGGGATGGGGGATGAAGGGTGACCGAGCCAGCAAGATGGTCAAAGGTGTTTACAGAAAGCTAGATACTAACACTGCAGTGGGGCAGATCAGACACTCCAGGCTTGGAGGTTGCACATTACTCAAACAGGAAGTGCACACCTTCACACACGCACATGCACAAACACACCCTGAACACCTCAAAGATAATGGGATAATGTCGGGAAACCCACAAACAAACATGGTAATCAAATCCTCGCCATGCCCAGGAGCTTACAAAATGGGAGACAATGGAAGCAAACGACGAGGCAAAAAACTGATTTCAGCGTTATGCGCTTATTACCGACTACATAGTCACACTTGAGCCCTTTTTGCTGTGTGTGTGTGTGTTTGCATGCTCATTAATTTGAGTGTGTCTCTGCATGGGTGCGTGTGACTGCGTGTTTTCATGCACACAATTATGCTGTATTAGTACAACGGCACAGTATGTTTTGGAGTGTGTGACTGCACACGGCATAGACGGTTTGCTTGTGCATCTGTTTCTTCATCGGTTTGTATTCGGTAATTACTGCACCGACTACCGCGTTCACATTTTTCATTATGTTAGTGCATGCGCGTGCTTATAAATTACGCTGACGGGAGAATAGACACTGGAGGAGGAATATATTTGTGGCTTTTTAATCATCCGCAGCATATAAATATGCTCACAAACACAAACACTGACTCAGCAATAATTATGTTTGGGAGTGTAATGATGTTGATGAGCAGTGATTAAAATGTGCAAGCCTAATCATACGGCTCAAGATGTTTAAAAAATGGAAACACCAACCTTGATGAGGAGAAGGACGCCGCTGAGCTTCTGGTGAGCCAGTTTTGGTGGCCCTCAGAGCTAAAAAGTTGAATACGGCTGGGTGTTCTGGGAAAGCAGATATGAAGAAAAAAAGTAAGTTTAATATCAGGAGCATTTCCCCCCTCCAATTAACTTACACCTTACACAAAAGATGGACAAATCTGGTTGTTTCGTTACAGTTCTTTTGATTAATCTCAATAAGAAGTAAAGAAATAATTCGGTTACACTTTATTTCGATGGTCCATTTTAAACACTCTGCAAACTATAAGTAACTTTGCAACTACATGTCAACTAAGTCTCATTAGAGTATTAGTAGACAGTAGTTGACTGTTAGGGTTAGGTATAGGGTTCGGGTTAGTAAGTTGACGTAGTTGCAAAGTTAGTCAGTAGAATATCTAAAGTGGACCATCAAAATAAAGTATGACCATTAATTCACCTTAAAATGTAAATTCATTTACTCACCTTCATGTTGTCCTAAACACATTTTATTTTTTTTATTTTTTTTACATGGAACACAAAAATAGAAATCTTTGAAGAATTGTTACACAAACTATTGCCATGCAATGACAGTTCATAGCGATCAGGAGCTGTCAAGCACCAAATAAGAACAAAAAAGTAGTAGTCCATATGACTTGTATGCTATATTTCTATATAATACTGTATTATTTGTGAGGTGCAGATCCATGTTGCCAAGTCCGCGGTTTTCCCGCGGAATTGGACTAATTTAAAGGAATAGTTCACTTTCAAACAAAAATTTTCTGATAATTTACTCACCCCCATGTCATCGAAGATGTCCATGTCTTTCTTTCTTCAGTCAAAAAGAACTTAAGGTTTTTAATGAAAACATTCCAGGATTATTCTCCTTATAGTGGACTTAAATGGTCTCCAAACGGTTGAAGGTCAAAATTACAGTTTCAGTGCAGCTTCAAAGGGCTTTAAACGATACCAGACGAGGAATAAGGGTCTTATCTAGCGAAACGATCGGTCATTTTCTAAAAAAAATCAAAATGTATATGCTTTATAGGCACAAATGATCGCATCACAAGTGCTTCCACCAGAACGCGATTCCGTATTCTTCAGAAAGCTTACGCTAAATGTCCTATGCCTTCCCTATTCAACTTACGGAACTTCCCTATTCAACTTACTCGTCTGGTATCGTTTAAAGCCCTTTGAAGCTGCACTGAAACTGTAATTTTGACTTTCAACCGTTTGGAGACCATTGAAGTCCACTATAAGGAGAAAAATCTGGGAATGTTTTCATTAAAAACCTTAATTTCTTTTCGACTGAAGAAAGAAGGACATGGACATCTTGGATGACATGGGAGTGAGTAAATTATCAGGAAATTTTTATTTGAAAGTGGACTAATCCTTTAATTCTGCTTCCGCGGGTTGAAACGACCCAAAATAACGTGATATTTAGCCCCTGGAATGCGAATTTTACCAGGGAACCCAGCCAAAAACGTGGATTTTACTCCCCAGAGCGCTTTTTTTTTTTACTGGGGGACCCCCCCTGAAACTCGACTGGGCTAGTTTTGGGCTAGTTTTAACTAGCAATTGGGTGGGTTTTGTTGTGAAAACCTGGCAACCCTGGTACAGATCGAACCTTTAACTTACCCACATTCAAATTCCAAAATAGTGCATTAGATGCTAAAACGGCACTAATTCTTGTGTGTGCAGTAACGAAATGTGATGGGCTGTATTTGATTTTAAACAAAAATGGATGTAAACTTGGGCTAGACGTGAGCTTTGGGGCAAGATTATCAGTGATTGAGTTTTGAATAATGAATAATCAGTAAATAATGAAGGTCTGATGATCTGTTCCTTACAAATCTATTATATGACTTCAGAAGACTCTAAAGGTTCATTTACACAACAACAATGTACTAAAAATGGAAAAATTTTTTTCTTTGTACAGTTGACAATGTTATCAAAACTATCCCTGTTCACACGAATCTGCGAAAATGACAAAAACGGTGTTTTACACATGTGCAAGCCGCCACCGTTTTTACAGATTCGCATTTTTGCTGTTATAGCCCTGGCTATCCTTTTTTTTTGCAGACGTTTGTGTACGTGCACGCTCTTGTATGCGCACAGTCGAACGCACAGCCTTGCAAAGTATACTTCATTTGACACAGGCGTTCATGAGCACTTTGAGCAGTCTCTCACCACAAACCCATGTAAATATTTGTATTCTTTCATGCTAGAGTTGTACAAGAGTTGTACTTTCTAACCTCTTCGCACAATCCGTCATCTATGTAGGCCTCCATCGTCGCTGTAGCTTGCATGCGTTCTGGTCTGTTCTGTTTATGCAGATTTTCTTTGACTACCTTGTAAATCGATGCCCCCAGGGCCACGGTTGCCACCTTGAGGATAAACTAATTACTGCAAAAAATTAAAATCGCATGTGCGACCTGTGCGTACAAGTACGCATGGTTACAAAAATCTGGCGGTGCGCATACAGTACACGCATACTCTTCTGATGACGAAATACACATCACGCGCACTATATGTTGACCCTCGCGTACGCGTAAAAAGTGAACTATACTTTGGGCTTTACTCAGAGATAAGGCATCATTTTCAAAAACTTGCACTTTGAAACCCGTTTTCAAAAGTTTCATTTTCATGCCACCAAAACGCTGTTGTTGTGTAAATAAATGGCCAAAACGCATAAAAAGTTTTCTGTTTTTACTTAAAAACAGTGTTGTGCAAACACCCCTTAAATATAACACTTATATCATGTGGACCACAATTACGGTTGTTGTAAGGCCATTGTTGTAAGGCAAGAGTTGCGTAATGAAATTTCTTCTTATGTAATCCATATAAAAATGAAAAGCGTATGGGTTTGGGACAACAAGCATGCGTAAGAATTTTCATTTTTGTGTGAACTGTCCCTTTAAGCTTGACATAGGTGGGCACATTATTTTATGAATTCTATTTAATGATATTTTTACACTAATAATTGCTTTCTCTGGTTCATTAGGTTTGTATGCATGATCTTACCTTGGAAATCTCGAAAATCATCCGGCCACCATCGGATTCCCATAAGCAGGGCTTGGGATAGTTTAAACACGTGCAGATGCCAAGGAGGGACCAAACCCCCTGTAATACTATCTACTTGTGTTCACTGTCACATGACTCTCACAGATCCGCTGTCTGTCACTTCTCTACTGAATCAGCGTATGGGAATACTGATCTGCTCATCAAGTTTTAATATTGTGTCATGCATACTTCCTGTCAGAGTTATGATGTTTAGTTTATTTCTGTCTGTGTCCTAATGGCTTAAACTTGTTATTTAGTTTCTTATTTCTAAAGTTGAACTCTGCACAGCATCCTTTATAACGCTGTAATAGGACTAAATGAAGAAGATGTGTCTTCTGAACACGAGCTACCGCCACATCATATCATGAAGAATAAACAGGTTAGTGAGGTCCAGAGATACATGTGTCTCGCGGTCTAACAAAACAATCTTTCTTGTCTCTGAATCGTTTAACTAGCAAAAATTCTGTTTTCAGAACATACAGAAGATTGTATTTACATTTGATTTAACTTTTTATTTTTCTTTGTAAGTTTATCAGATAAAATTGTGTGTTTGTGTGTGTGTGAAATGCATGTTCCGTGCCCTCACCCTCGTGGTCTTGATCTTGTTCCCAGAGGAACACATCCAGCCGGAGTTGTCTGGTAGTGTCTTACACTCCTCTCCCTCCAGACACGGCTCCATCTCACACCACCACTTCCCAATCACGATGGAGGCTGCAGAGACACACACACAAACACACAGACACACACACAAGGTTTCAAACATGTTGAAAAATTAATTGTATATCTGATTTATTAAATTCATCTTTATCAATGTGACACTTCTTGGCTTTTCGCACTTTAAACCAAAAATCAGGCTATTCTAAACATTGTTATCATGGGTAATCTTGTCTCACGCTAGCAGTTTCCATCCACCTATTGTGTGTTTTGGGATATCGCATAAAAAAAACTGTGTGGAAACACCAAGATGTGCATAAATTCTAAAAATGTGCATAAAGAACGTATGTGCTCAATTGAGGCAGATAATTTTTTGATATAATAAGAAGACATGCACATGGAATGTGATGTGCGACAAAAAACTCATCCTCTCAACAGAGGATGTGATTGGATAACTGGACTAACCAGCGTTTATTGCGTTTTGCTGGCACGCATTGAAGAGCATGAATGATGTATGAAAAAGACTTCCACGATTGCAGAAACGTGCATTTTTATTACAGTTATTTTGCAATTATTTCCCAGGAAGTGACAATTTTGCTCTCTTTAACACACGGGATGGAAAAGGTGCTTTATTCGCAAATGTTTTAAGCTTTGGATGGAAACTAGCTGTTCATAATTTATCATAGGTTAGAAATTAATCCTAGACATTTAGGTTTCAAGATTTTACATTGTACTTTTGTAAACCCTGGGTTATCATTCTTATTTGCATATTTATGAGGTCAATAACATTGATTGAACTCGCGACAGGTACGTGACCGGTTTTAATTTGATTGTCTGTCTGTGAAAATGTCACCATGTAAATCCGTTCTGCTTATTTTGGGTTCCCTGAAACAGCACATGGAAGAACAAAGCTCATGCTTAATAAGGTAAGAAATATTTAGTTTATGATTGGTTTTGTGCTGCTAAACAATCTGTTTTAATATTCTAGTACTGTATTGTACAACTTTGGCAAAGTAATTCAATGCAAATCTAGAATAGGGAATCATAATCCAGGATTGGTAACCCAGGTTTAAGTGCAATGTGAAAAGCCTTGTATTTTACTTTGATATTACATTGAATTCAAAAATGCACTCGGTGTATTATGACATAAATATTTACTGAATGACATTTGCTGAATATTTTCTCTCAGGCTAAAAGCAAAACATGAAGAAAAAAAAACACTTCTAATCAGCATGGGTTTCGAGTATGTATTTGTTTGTGTACGTGTCAGGGCGCATTCACTGCTGCACGCTACAGAGGGAGGGGGAAGAAATGTGGCGACGACAGAAATGGAGGCTGCCTCGAGTCACCATGTTTTCCCTTGACGAAACGAGCGCTCAAAATCTTTCCCACAGTTTCAGTGTAGCTTCTTTTTCAAACCAGCACACTAATATCACACTGAGACATCATTTCAATTACCGTATTTTTGAAATCAAACAGTATAAAGGTAAGGTGCTTTTTTAAAACCAAGAGTTTCAATTACTTTTTCTGCACTGGTCATACAAATGTGTACTGGTGTACTCGTACTCACAAAAGAAGATATTTTGAAGAAAGATGGTAACCAACAGTTTTGGTAACCATTTACTTCCATTATATGGACACACTTCTCAAAATATCTTCTTTTTTTTTCCTCAGAAGAAAGAAGTCTATATGAGTAAATGATGAGAGAAGTTTCATTTTTGGGTGAACTATCCCTTTAAGTCTGTCTCAGCAAACCGTCTTTTTAACTGTCAACTGTTCTTGTTCTTGCTGCAGTGAAGAGGATTTTCTGAGGTAAATTGTTTGGGATTTGAAGGTTAAAAGTCCAACTTAGATTTCATTATTCTGTACATTATCTTTGCTGTCTGTCACCAAGGTTAAAAGGTAAAAATTAATCAATATAAAGTCTTAGCGCAATCCTCACTCGCTAGCTTCAGCTAAATCCAAGCAGAGGCTGACTTCTTTCTCCTCACACACACACTCTTAGCTCACTGCTTTACATCCTTCAGATTTTAACAGCAGATTTTCAGTCTTTGTGAAATCCTCATTCTACTTTTCTCACTTCTTTGAGAAGGCCCAAAACACAGCTTGCACTTTTGGTATAGATATGTAAGTGAGAAAGCCTGAGTTAAATTCAAGTTCCAGTAACTGGATAAAACTTGTATTTAAAATACCTGTTCATGACATATGTAGTTAGTGGAGAAATAAAAAACAACCTTGGATGTTTTTTTTCTTTTTTAAACCCACAACATCCAGCTTTCAAATGATGCCAATTTTAATATGAAATGTAACAATAAATGTCATTTTGATGCTCTTTAATGTGGCGTGACAGATCACTGTTGCTAAGTGAACAGATAATCTATTCCTCTTTACTACTAGTTATTGCATGACATAAACAAGAATGAAAATCATAGGGTATGTAGAAAGCTGCAGTAGCTATGATTTATTAAAATGTATCTCATGTAATCGCTCAATCAGTGTTAAAACTGCAAAATGACATCAGTGAAAAACCTTGTGAACAACATCACCTGATGTTAAATTTACCAAGAAAGTGCTGATGGGATGTCCGATTCTTTTTAGTGAACAGATTCTTTCAGATGGTTCATTTCAGTGAACCGGTTCATCAGTTTGTGATTTAGTGTCCATAGCCCATGAAAAAGAACTTAAGAAAGTAGCATATAGCTAAAATCATAAAAATATTTGTAAATATATATACTATTTCAATATTTTTACTTAAAGTGGACCTATAATGCCCCTTTCACAAGATGTAATATAAGTCTCTGGTGTCCCCAGAATGTGATTGTGAAGTTTCAGCTCAAAATACCCCACAGATCATTTATTATAGCTTGCCAAATTTGTCCCTATTTTGGTGTGAGCAAAAACACATTTTTTTTGCTCGCGCTTTTTCTGTTGCGGCTCCTGCACTCTGGAATGTGCTACCATTATCTATAAAATCCTCGTCAAGCATGGACATTTTTAAAAAGGACTTGAAGACCTATTTATTTTATCAAGCTTTCTGCGTTTGATTAATCGGAGAACTGTGAGTGACTGATGGCATGATTTTCTTGGTGTTATGTTTGGTTGTTATTTTATGTTTGTATCAATTTTATAGTTATTTACTATTTATGGACAGCACTTTGGTCCATTCTAATGGTTTTGAAAGTGCTTTATAAATAAAAGTTGAGTTGAGTTGAGTTGAGTTGTGTGTGTCCCTTTAAATGCAAATGAGCTTCTGCTCCTGGCCCACTTTCCAAAAGAGGGTGGAGCTTTAACAGCCCGCACTTCGGTTGTTCAACAACAACAAGCTGGAGAATCTCACGCAGCCAAAATGACGATTGTCAGTAACGGTGTTCAGCCTTACATTGTTCAAACCGGAGTCGGACACTGATGGAGAGACTCAGGAAGAAGTTACAACTTTTAGAATGCAACTGGATGTTTCTGAATGGTTAATGGATACATTTATGTAGTTGCTGTGACTAGCATGTGCCGCCATGTTAATCTTTTGTGCCAATCCAGCGTTGAATTGACCCTCGTTTGTGAAGCAGTCTGGTATAAAATGATGGCATTGCAACAACACTCTACTACAACAACTCTTCCTCTTCCCTAAAGCAGCCCAACATGGCCTCGCCCCCTTTGTTGTGTGTTCTTGGGGGCAGGGTTTATGTAAATTATAGGGTTAGTGATGTCACTAACCTGGAAGAAGCTTGTTATAGTCCCTACCAGCCGTCTGTTGTAGTCCTTAAACAGCGAATTCTTTAAAAGAAAATATCTCCTTTTGCATTGAACTTTGAGCGTCGTAACTTTACAGATGTTGTTTATGCTCTAACAGCAACATTACACACTAACAAAAGTTAAAAAAGTGAAATCATAATCAACCACCCCTTTAATTACTTAATGTATGTTTGAATATATTGATTTGGAATGGTTTAATTTAGTGCTCATGTGTTTCTGGGACAAAATGTTTTAAAATGATGGATAAGGTCACATATTTATCTATCTAAAGCTACTACTTTTTTTTTTTTTTAAAGCTCAAATTACATCACTACATATTAGGACTAGGTCAGAAAGCATGCACACACACGCACAGACACACACAAACACACATACTACCATTTGACTAACACGCCACCTACTATAGATATGAGCCTAATAGCCACCACAGATACCCAAACCTGACAGCGTTGTCTGTCCCATAATTCCTCACTCTCATGTGCGGTGCACACACTAGCCCAAGGTTCATTAAACACTAAACTCCCTCTGGTCTGAACAGGATGGAGAGTGATTACCACAGACTCTTCCTGTTTCTTTACCTGCCACTTTTCTGTACAGCTCAGTTTTACTGTGTACCATCTTAATCACAAAGCAATTAGCGGTCAGCAGGGGTGTATCCACCTTCTTTCTAGGTTTCAGATACATGCCGATTGTGTTGTGTTGCACAGGACGAACACCTGCAGTTAGTCATACACAGAAGGGATGAGATATTAGTTTCATAGTCCGTCTTCAAAATACATCTCATGTTTCATAGAAAAAACAAATGGAAACACCCACTTGACTGGACAAAGTTGATAAAAATGTGAAAAATAGATCTGAAATGCAGAATGACACTACACAAAATGTTGTAGTTCTTTTAAAAGCAGATATTGCACAGGTGTTTTGCCACAGGGTGCTTGTTCTCAAATGTAATGTTCCTGAGCTCAGAGAGCGAGAGGCACCAACAAGCCTCTTTTTCATTACTAGGCTGTGAAGGATTTATATTCCAGCACTCTGAATGTTGAAGCCATTTGAAAATGAAAATAGTGAATACCTGCAAAAAGCATAGAGCAAAAAATAGAGAAAAATAAATCAATTCCATGGAAGAGAACAATGATGGAAACACTGAAGCCCAGATTAAAACTCTGGCCTAACAGAAAGTATGAATTGTGAGACTTTTTTGTACAAAAATGAATTGTATTTACAGCACAAGGCTTGTACTGTGTGAGCATAATGTTGCTAAATTTACATACAGCACAAGTGCATGCTGTTTGGAAATAAACACATCAAAGTTCAAATTATATACATTTGATTATAGAACAGTTAGTTCCCGTCCTTCGGATTTGATTGGCTGAGATTCTTTCTGCAGGTTACATCAATACGGCAAGCAAATTTACAATAAAATTACAAAAAATTTACAAAAAATTGAATCATTCAATCAACCAATTCGTTCAAAGGCTAATACATTAATGAACAAAACAAGTGGGAGACAATGAGCTACTTCACATAATATCCATCCTATATATCATTTAAGATCTGGAATACTTTTAGGGTGGATAGTATGCAAATTGGGATGTAGGGAGTGTCTTTATAAGAGAGTCATTGAATCATTCACATATTCGTTCCAAAACACTGATGTGTGACTGGGCCTGTCCCAGTGCCAACATTTGCGGTCTTGGCCATTTGAAAGCATGTGCATGTGACAGGAAGTAGGTGCGGAAGACTGTCCCAGGTCTGAAAATGCCAAAACATGTTTACATAATTTCAAGTTACTTGTTTTAAGTATTGAAATGTGTAAATAAAGCTCTGTAAAAACTTTACTTCCATTTTTACACTATGTTGTAAGTGTGTCCCATTTGTGTAATCAAAAGTTCTACACACATATGCAGGCTTCAATTGAACACTTGTCCAAATACTGGAAATATGATATGTACTACATATAAGTAGACAAGTGATAAAGTGCAAAGTGTGGGTACAGGTCCACTGATTTTATAAATGAGTCACTGAATCATTCACTCAACCAGTTCAGTGCAACTACTGTGTATTGCTTGGATACTCACTAAAGTTAATTCTGCTGTGGCTTTATTTAGAAATGCTTTGCTGCCATAGCTAAAATATACAAAACTAATAAGCCAAATTGGTCTGAAATGTAATTTACTCAATATCAACTTCTTTTGTATTGAACTGTTTTATAAAAACACTCACAATTATGCCGTATACTCTATGCTTCGCTTCAACTCATGTGATATTGCTTAATTATACAATTCAAAATCATTTTATCAATACAGATTTCATAATGTACTATTTTATTAGCTTGAACTAAGTTTCTGTAATTTTAAATTTTATCTTCTGTATTTAAAAATAGTACACAATATTTTTTGCTGTATCAACTTAAAACAACTTTATACAACTTTAGCAACATGACTGAACACAAAGTGATTTTCTCCAAATTCTGGAATACTCCAGAAGACATGTTCAGCATTTACTGCCAGTCCCTAAATGTGTGGATACAGTAGAGTCAAAGTGAGACAAATGGTCTGATGTCTGCCGTACCAGCGTTTGACCCATCTGACAGATGGCTCGCTCTCTCTCTTTCTATCTATCGCAAACTTGGCGAGCAGAAAAGAACCCACGAGAGAGGACACTAGGGTCAGTGCTTTTGCTCTCAGACTTTTATCTGTCTGGATTCAAGCCAGACCCCGTTCAGATGACCTTCTCAGCCGGGAAGACAGGCCTTTCTCACCGGGCTTTGATCCTTATATGGTCCCTCCCGGCATCTTGCCCTCTTCTGGATCCTCGCAGCCATCACAAAGTCACAATTTCAGCAACTTTTTTGCCATCGTAGCCTCAGCAGGATAGTGTTTCCTCCCAGGAGAAGGCAAGAAAAAGTGGATTATTGGAGCAGAGCAGGACCCGTGGGGCCCAGGTTGCACTTTCCTGGTCATCCGTCTTCCTAGAGTCGCTGCCACGAAGGTAGTGTAGGTAGAGGTTGACTCTTTTAGGCTGATTTGAGATCATTTTTTCCAGTTTGTGTTGTAATGGTTTGTGGTTGTATTTAGAGAAGGTCCTTGATCATCCTAAGTGCTGTATGATTAGGAGCAGGTGTGGACCTTTTGGAGTGCTTGTAGATCTGTGAACCCGAACAGCACGCAGGTTGGCAGCACTGTCAGGTATCAGCCAATGCCTGCTCGTCGCCTGGTATTAAATAAATCAAGCTGTCAAAGGGTCTGTCATTAACATCACACTATGTTGTCCATCACTGATGCAGAGGTGACACTTACACACATACACATGGTCATTCAAAAGCAAAAGTGAGAGTGACAAAGTATCTGTCAGTCATCTGTGATAGGAAGCACCTTGAGGAACCATAATGAGAAATGGCATGGCATGGTTATGTATGGTCTCACTGAATTTTTTTTTTTTTTCTCAAATAATTAACCTTGACACCAGGAATATCTAAATATATAAATAAATTAGCAATAATTAATAATTAATATTTTTTTCTCTTCCTTTTAAATTTTCATTTCACTGTAAAGCACTTTAGATCAACTACGGTTGTGAAAAAATTGTGCTCTATAAATAAAGTTTGACTTGACTTCAATTAATTAGTAATGGTAATGTGTAAAATAATGGCAATTACAGAATCTAAAAGTGTCTAATTTTCTGTAAACAATCTGCACTCATCTAAATTTGATTTTTTTTATGACAACACCAGGGTCTCCTAGATGAATTCATCAGCAGACTGCGTTTTCCCAACGTCACTCAATCGATCACTTCCAGCAGAGATTAAGAGCGCTAAGCAATTACACTTTAAATTCTCATGCTTTTCTCGCAGGTGTTAATTCACAGCGCCGAGGTCCGGATCGATACATCAGTGCAGATAATGGCCATCCCCCTCCTTCCCCTCCCTTTGCTGTCCTGCACGTCATCAAAGTGAAGAATGAACTCGCTCTTTAAATCCACTCCAGCCACTCTCTCTTTCTTTACCTGCCCAGAGAAGCTGTCTGTTAATGACCTTGCTGATTAAATAAGGCCTTTGGTGTGGAAGGATCGACTGTGTTTTCTTTTTTGAGTAGGCACAGGTAACGGTTGCAATAAAGCCGGATGAGGTCAGAGGGCGAGCAGAGCAGCTCTAATGAACCTGGGGTATAATTAACGGGGAGCCGAGATCAGGTCCCTGTCTGAAGGTCAGAGAAGACCGACCTCGGAAGGAATGGAGTGCCGTTAGTCGCCATTAGTCAGTGTTTTACACAGAGGAAGAAGTGTGGCTTGATTAAAGATTCAAAGAGCAATGTAAGGCCTCTCAATCACAACCCTGTCAAAGCTCTCCACTCTTAATGAATAGACTTCAGAGTCCTCATCTTTTGCTTGAAGTGAGCTTGTGTGTGTGTGTGTGTGTGTGTTCTTCTTAATGGAACACTTGACTCAGCCGTGGTGTTATGACAAGTGCATTGTTTGGCCGATTATGCTGACAAACTGTCCACAGCTCTCAACAAATGCACAAAACTATCTCGGAATATTTATAGGCTCAGAAAATTCTCAACACATAAATTATGCTATGTAAAATCAACTGTTTTGATGCCTGCTGCTAACCTACTTAAAACCCTGTGAATTTGTTTGACAAGTGCTGTTTTCTTTTCTGTATTTATTTGTTTTCTATTTTCACAGAAAGTGTGGGCAGGACATACTGAAAGGGCCGATCCACTAATAGCCAGTAGGTTAGGTTAGTTACATCACAGCTATGATGTGTTACTTTCTAGTCAGCTGTGAATGGGCAGGAACATTTTAATTCTACAGGATGAAAAGCTGTGATTAACATTAATGTGTAATTGTGATATAAAGTGGCAACTGTGAGATATAATGTCGCAATTGTGAAATATAAGGTTGCGGTTTCACTTTATTTTGATAGCCCCTTTAACGCATTCTGTTGACTACAAGTAAGGTTGCACCTACATGTTTTCTAAGTCTCATTAGGGTGTTTGTAGAGTATTAGTAGTGACATGTACTTGCAAAGTTATAGTCAGTAGAATGTCTGTTGGGGGACCATCAAAATAAAGTGTTAGCAGATATTGAGCAGACAGTCTACTAATACTCTAATGAGAGTTAGTTGACATGTAGTTGCAAAGTTACATATAGTCAACAGAATGTTCAAAAGGGACCATCAAAATAAAGTGTTACCAAGGTTTATTACAAGATAAAAAGTTATAATCATAAGATACAAAATCACAACTGTGAGACAAAGTTGCAAGTGTGATAAAGTCACAGCTGGGATAAAAAAAAAGGTCACAACTGTAAGATATAAGGTCGCATTTTTGAGATATAAACTTGGTGAAGAATTGTGAAGAAAAGTCTGTGAGATTGGAATTGTGAAGAAAATTGTGAGATACAGTAAAGTCACAATTGTGATATATGAAGTGACAATTGAGATAAAGTTGCAATTTTGATAAATAAAGTTCAAATTGTAACATATAATGTTGCAATTATAAAATACAAGGTCTGAATTACAAGATAAAAAGTTGCAATTATGAGATACTGAGTTACAACCATGAGACAAATTGATAAGGTCACAACTGAGATAGATAAATATTCGCAATACTGTGAAAAAAGTCACAACTGTGATATATAAAGTCACAATTGTGAGCAGTGTTGCCAACTAATTTTCAGTTGCTGAAGGCAGGTCGATTTGTTGCTAAGTTGCTAAATGACATTGTGATGATTTCCATCTCAGCTAAAAATATGATTTGAATTGAATTTGTTCATTTAGATTTGTTCATAAATGATGTCATTTAGGTAACACTTTAGAATACTGATCCTTCATTAATGAATAACTACAAGGAACAAATGAGTAATGCATTATTAACACTCTAGTAACTACTATTAACTAGTGCTCAGTTGAAGGTGGTAGTTCACTATTAGCTAATCAGTAACTACTATTTTTTTTCATACCTCCCAGAGAACTACTAAGAACTACTATATACAGGTTCATAATTAATGTGAATAATGCATACTGTATATATCATTCTAAAGTGAAGATCTTGGTAACCCACTAGTAATGACTGAAGTATTACCAAATCCTTCAGAAGGAATTACTAATCATTTGGATTAGTATTCTAAAGTGAGAAACATGATAACTCTCTAGTAACTATACTGAAGTCATCGTAAACTTTTGAGGTTTTTGTAAAGTATTGGATAGTAATAACTCAAGAGTTACTACATAATTCTAAAGGAACATCAATAACTTTTGAGGTTTTTGTACACTTTTGTACAGTTTTGTACAGTAATTCCTTCTGATGTATTTGGTAACACTTAAGTAATTACTAGTGGGTTACCATGATCTTCACTTTAGAATACTGATCCAAATAAGTAGTAGTTCCTTTAGAATTATGTAGTAACTCTTGAGTTATTACTATCCAATACTTTACAAAAACCTCAAAAGTTTATGATGACTTCAATAGTTACTAGAGAGTTATCATGTTTCTCACTTAGAATACTGATGTTTTGTTTCGAATCTGTGGTTTGGAGCGCCCCCCAGTTGTAAACCATTGAAATTTCAAAACACTTATGACTTAACGAAGCCTCGTTAACTGAAATCACATGATTTTGGCAGTTTGATACGTGGTCCGAACCACTGATTCGAAACAAAAGATTCGTAAAGCTTCGAAGCTTCAGTGTTTTGAAATCGCCCATCACTAGATATTCTTGAATCGTTTTTTTGGCGCACAAAAAGTATTCTCGTCGCTTCATAACATAAGGTTGAACCACTGTAGTCACATGAACTGTTTTAAATATGTCTTTAGTAGTTTTCTGGGCAATGAAAGTGTTAATTGTCTTTCTGGCAATGCAGGCCTCACTGAGCCATTGGATTTCATCAAAAATATCTTAATTTGTGTTTCGAAGATGAACGAAGGTCTTACGGGTGTGGAACAACATGAGGCTGAGTAATAGATGACAGAATTTTCATTTTTGGGTGATCAAACCCTTTAATCTACTAACTCTCCTGTCTGGTTTGTTTGTCAGACAAAATGACGGATTCAGCATCATGATTGGTCAGATCGCCTGTCAATCAAACTCCCGGCGGATGGTGAATTGCAATAAAGTTGCAATTTTGACATTTAAAGCCACAACTGTAACATATAAAGTTGCCATTGTGAGATAATGTGGCAATATAAGGTCACAATTACAATATAAAAAGTTGCAATTATGAGATATAATGCCACAACTCTAAGACATAAAGTTGCAAGTGGGATAAAGTGATAAAAAGTCGCATTTGTGAGATATAATCCTGCAATTGGAAAGAAAAGTCACAATTGTGATGTATAAAGTTGCAGTTGTGAGATATGATTTATAATCACAAATATGAGATTTAAAGTCACAATTACTTTTGTATCCTAATTTTTTACCCTGAGGCAGAAACGGCTTCAGAGAGAGACATATATATATATAGAAAAAGCAAGCAAGTGGAAAAATGAAAGTCCGTGTTTATTGGTGCAGAGTTGCTCTAATCCTGACCCGTTCTCTCTGTGGGCACCTGACTCACAGGTAGAGCTGTTTCAGAGTTCTTCTGCCCAGGTGCTCAGAGGACTGTGTGCTCATAGATTCTGACAGCTCCGTCCTTGCAGGGTGCCACTGATGTTCATTATTTCAGACTTCCATCAGACGCCTAGCAGTCACAATACCGCCTCTGCCTCAGATGAGCACTAAACGCTGTGTTAAAACATTATTATTAAGGTGAGAAGCGAATGACACCATAAATATGCAATTAATCTTCAGAACTGGGGCAAAGTTTAATTGCAACTAAACAAATAGACAGAATATGCAAATGCAGAAACATTATGAGAGCGGTGTAGTCGTAATTATGAAGTTACACATAATGGTAATTAAAAAGCTTGCATCCCGCAATGCCCTTGCTAGTTTTCATATTGCCGTGTGTCACTGATTGGGTTTGTGTATGAAGCCGTGCAATCTTATTCCACATGTCTGGAAGAGCATACATATATAATCTTATACAGACTTTTTTTTAGTGGGTGTGTTGATGAGCTTATGAAGTCATTTTCAACTCTTGAAGTGTATCTTGTACGTGTGTGTTCCGCAGGGCTTCAATCAAATGTACCGTGACAACCTGTCATGCTCGGCATTAACGGCCCCCAGCAAAACAGAAGGGCTCATTCTACATCAGTGGTGGTTACAGAAAGGGAGAATATATGTGTGTGTGTGAGAGAGAGGGTCTGTATGCAACAGAGAGATGTGGAAATGGGAAAAAAGGACAGAAAACAGCTTGAAAAGAGCAGTACAGATATTACTGGATAAAAAGTGGAAATGGCAGTAGACTCTCACACAATATTAGCATTAGCAAAAGATGAAACATTTGTGAGTGTTTTTCTGCTCTTCTGACCCTGCAAAATTGGGTCTAAAGCTGTGTGTGAAAAGCCCCGTATGTGTGTATGTGGTGAATAAGCCCCGCATTTGACATGTTAAAAGGGATGTTCTTTACTAAGAGTCTTGTTGGGCCTGACATAACTGGGACGTAGTTCTCCTTGTCAAAGCTAATAATCAATTCTCATGCTGGGATAATCTGACAGCACACTCCCACTAATGGTGCCACTGTCTATATACACACAGTTACATATCTCCCAAAACAATCATTCTCTAATCTAACACAAAATTAGCTAATATATGTCTTCACCACCGGTTCAAATTAAATATATTAAGGGATTTTCAGCATAGAGAACGTAATATTTTGTGTTTGTTTACCCTTCAGGTGGAGAGAGGTGGTAATTTTTTTTGTGAAAGAAGCATCATCCCCTTGAGAGTTTTGGACTAAGTGGATTTTTAATGCAACAACAACCAAAAGAGCTTTGATAATGAAGTTGCATGGTTATATAGGGGGAAAAAAATAGACAAAATCTAAAAGTCTATCCCCCGGTTTCACAGACAAGGCTTAAGCCTTGTCCCAGATGTCTACAATGCATGTTTGAGCTGTTTTAACTGAAAGCAACTTGCACTGACATATCTTAAAATATGTCAGTGCCATTGTTTTGTCTCAGGATGCACACCAGTAATGTTTGTTTTTTCTAAGGCACATTTATAAAAGCTATAAATGTCCTAATTGAACTAAGGCCTAATCCTGACTTAATCTAAGCCCTGTCTGTGGAACCATGACTACAGTATATCTTTAGGAGCAAATCACCTGTTTGTTTACTCTAGAATGTGTTTTAGCATGATTATGACAGTTGCGGTCAGATTTTATTGCTGATTTGACATTTGGAAATGAAAAAATGCCATGCTGAAATAAAAATGCTTTATCCATTCCAAGTTGGTTTGCTGGATTCGGTTTAGGATGGTCTCCCATACCGGACAAGCCTGTATTTAACTGGTCTAGCCCAAAATCCCTCTAAACCAGCCAACCGCGCAGTTAAGATAAGCAAACAGCTTTGGTTGGTTGAAGATTAAGTTTCAGAGATTTAACACAAAAATAGCTCATGAAACAAACTGTGTTTGTTTGAATGAGATATTGTAAACTTATTAGATTTTTTGGCACACAGAGCTTCATATTTTTTTGTTTGTTTACCCTTCAGGTGCAGAGAGGTGGTATTTTTTAAGTGGATTTTTAAAGCTGCAGTCCGTAACTTTTTCTGGTTAAAATTATCCAAAATCAATTTTTGAGCAAGTACATAACCAGCCAGTGTTCAAAACTATCTCCTTACCATAGCTCAATTCACAACGGTAAGCTTGTAATAATGTTTTATAATAAAATCGGTACTGGTGGGTTTCCACTGGGAAATTCGAGCATGCAGCCGTTCGTCTTTGCGTCATTACGTCATGTCTGTAAATAGAAAGGAGTCCCAGCTAGTAGGCTATATGGCATGTGAGGATGCTGCTGGTAGCGAATCATTTATAGCTTTTTCTCACAGCAGCTGGAATAATTAAACTTATCATTTTGATGGAGGATTGTAATCCAGAAAGGTCCAAATGACAATCATCAGTGACAACTGGAGATTCACCCGTAGTCAAAAGCAAAAGACTGTAGAGTGGCTACAGAAACTGAAATCTACACTTAACGCTAATACACACTAAATATACATAGTCACGCAATGCTGATATTGTTAACATTAACAATTTGAGAACAAAGTATAACAATAATAATAATTTGCACAGCTTGACGTGATCCGAGCTAAGCGATCGTTAGATTTAATCCTCATTGGCAGCACAATTTATTGTAATGCTTTTTTTCTCAGTTGGTCAGAACAAAAGTGGCAGACATGTTACTTACTTGTTCAGATGACATTTTCCAGTAAAAAATCTTATTTGGGTCATACTTCCAAGTCGTAGAATCTGTGATTCTGAAGTACAGTATTCACACCGGTGTGGTGAGTGACAGCAAACATTAGATTCATCCGCGCTGAGGAGCCGTCCCCACGTAACCCACGTAAAGATGATAATTCCGCAAATAACTGCAATTGCAGGATTCAAACAGAGATGGCGATAAAGAGGTAAAACTTACGGACTGCAGCTTTAAAGGTGCAGTAAGTGGTATTTGAACTATGCTG
Source organism: Ctenopharyngodon idella (assembly GCF_019924925.1). Lineage (NCBI taxonomy): Eukaryota > Metazoa > Chordata > Actinopteri > Cypriniformes > Xenocyprididae > Ctenopharyngodon > Ctenopharyngodon idella. The sequence continues at coordinate 6,257,557 of NC_067230.1, read as the reverse complement.
TTGGGCATTGTTGATATTTGAAATCAACCCAAAACTCATACTCCAATTCTAACCACCCTGCTCTGAGTCGGTCTCGAACCGCTGCCCGATTGCTGCTGGCATGCGAGGCGCATGCACTACCAATGATGCTAAGCACCACATTCTCTAGCAGCCGTCAGTGCGCAGTGGTTTAACTGCAGAACTCTCACTATCTGGCCTCTGTTACACACGCAATGCGAGTGGATGTCTGTTTATCACAGCTGACGCGCAACAAAATGTTTCACGAAAAATAAAGCGCAGTTGATGAACGAACGACAAGGAAGCACAAAAAATGAACATACAGTACACAAGAGTAAATACAAAGTGTTTGTTGTTAGTCGCATACAGCACAGCAGCTCCAGACAATCAAAACCCAGTGTACTCACATGATAAGTGGGATCAAAGCAGTTTTCAGGCCTTTCTTAGCTCTCTCCAGCGCTGGAAAGCTTTTCTAATATAACCGGGTCCTAAAGCGCTTGCCCAGCCATAAACCTTCATTCCAGTGATATTCTTTTGAGCTGTTTTGTATTGTGTCCCATTTCTCGTTCTGCAGTTTTTTTTTCTTATTATTTTCAAATCTCCCTCTTGCTCGTTCTCTCTCCTCGACCGTCATTCGCCCCTTGATGCTGATTGGTTAGACGTTTGTTGTTGGACTCGGCTCGACTAACTTCCAAACACTGGATTTGAAATATCACTGAGTCCCCCTTTAATTAAATTTTAATAAATGTATTTAATGAAATTGCTTTAACCATGCAAACCCCTTTAAAACCAGGCAACAGACTACTTAAGACCAGCAGACCAGCTTTGGTTGTGTTTTCAACAAGAGATTTAACACAAATAGTACATGAAACAAAATTAGCAAATTTGTGTCTTCCCTGCATTTTGAATTAAATATTTTAAAAATATACTACGTTTTCTGCACAAAGAACTTCATATTTTTTGTTTGCTGTTTACCCTTCAGGTGGAAAATGTATGTTTTTTGTTATTCCATTAATAACTTTGACTAAACGACTTCTAAAAAGTCAGATGACAGGAGGGCGAATGCTCTCCAAATTTAGCCACTCTTTCTTTGGCACGTGTGAAGGATGTGAACCCCATGCACACTCGCTGACAGATTTTAGTAGGGCGACACAAATTGTGTGAGTGTGTGTGTGTAATAGAGAGAGATGAGGTGGTGACAAACAGTGTGTGTGCTGCAAGTGTATGTGGGGTGTGACTATGTGCATAAGCGCACTCGTGTGTGACAGCAGCAGTGTGTTTGAGTCCGTCCCCGCAGGTCCTCCCTCAGGTCTCCGTCAGGCTCAGCCGACAGAGTCGTTACTCATAAAGACAGTATTATTATCAAGCAGAAGATGAGTATATTCAGGCCAGAGCTCACATGAGGGAAGCAGGAACTTCCTCCACATCTGTATAATCAACAATTGTCTCGATTTTATGGAGAAGAAACAGAACAAGGCTTCATAAATCAGCATCTACGCTCACTCAAACACTCCTGCAGCTGTTTACTTGTATTACTCTGATGAATAATAATATTGTGCTGGTTTACACAAAGACCAGATATGATACACAGGATAGTGTTCAGACAACATAATGCAAATGGTTGTAGCAGTGGAAAATAAAGTCTTGCATGTAATTTGCCAATAGCTCAGTTCTTGTTTTTTCTTAATAACCCAAAAATAAAATGAAAATGTGGATTCTCTGCCAAAACTTTAATTTGAATCAAGGATATGTCTGAAATAACAAAAATTGTCTGCATTAAGTAAAGTTTAATTAACTTTTATTTGGTATGCTGCATGATGGAATTACATAAATCTTTGGAAAGGTTTTGAAATAATATAATTCACATTATGAGCTGTGGGTGATGTTTCCCACACAATAATGAGACGCAGCTTTTCTGATAATTGTTGCATTGTCTTGGTGTAAACTGTATGATGACTACTTGGAATTGAAATACTTTTGCTAGTATAGGATCATAATGTTGTGAGAGGTTACATTATTAGGCTATAGTAGGTGGTGACAAGTAACTGTCTTTATTAATGATTCACTGTTCAAAATCACAGAATCATTCAGGATTAAAACATCATTTCGGAGATGAAGGAATACATGTTATCTTTTGTTCTGATGTAAATTTATCACTTATCAATAGACTAGCATTTATGTAAGCCACTGGAAGATCACAGGCGGTTGTCATTCACTGTATTGTATTGATAGAAAGCGAGTTAATATGAATACATTTAATACAAAATACTTTTCCAAAATTAAGTTTTAATAGTATTTTTGTGATTATGGGGCGGGAACAAATGTGACATAGCCATGCACACTTACTAGGCCGTCTCATTCTAGTGTTTAATGTTGGGGAGGACTCTAGCCTACAAGCCTCCGAAGGACTAGACTAGGAAGGACACAGCCTCACTAGGATGCAGCCTTCCATTTGAGAAGCAGCCTGTAAGCGTTTCTGTACATCTCGCCTTTAAAAAGACTGAAATACAGCATGTTAAATTAAAGTAACTTGCAAAATCATTCATTACAATTCACTATAGACTTTCCATAATGTTTCAAATTGACACATCACCCCCAAATCGGCAACTTGTGTATCATCTACAATTCCGAGTTTCCCACTTAAATATGATTTCACTTGGTCATTCGCTTGGAACTTGCAATTACAATATTTCCGAGTCCACTTGAAGGGCACATCAGTTACATTGCTTCACTACCACTCACGACTCCTCTTGGAATGGTAAAGCATCTATCGGATGCGCAATCTTGTTTTATGAATACTGTGAATTCGATACTACTCATTTTTACCTACTGCTTTTTGCCTACTACACAGCAAAAGAGTTAAATCAACTCTTCTCAGAGTCCATTTGGTCCCTCTCTATATAGTGTTAAAATAACTCTGAAGTTAAAGTTAATGAGATAATTAAGTGATTAATTAAGTGATGATTAAAAATTAGTGATGAACACCTGCTGTTAACAATCACTGAAGAGAAACACCAGAGCTACAACTGACTTCCAGCCACAGCCTAAGATGAACTCAACTGAAAATAAAAGACATTAAATCTCTCAATATCTGCTTTATACAATACAGATTGTTTCAAAGTAGCTTCACAGTAATAAACTGTTCAATAACAGAATCAATGATGCATACTAATGCTGTATTGACCTGACCTATCAGCATTCAGCACTGGAAATACATGTTTTATAAAATAAGATTAAGATACCATGACAATCATAGTCTAAACTTCACATTTACATGTGATAATCCAAATCCTACTCTTAACACACACATTTATAATCTGGTGACTCATATCTGCAACCATATGTAGATGCCAACTGCAGCCAGACAGTCAACCCCTCACACATCACTGCCCAGTGGTCTGTCAACTTCGTTCTTTATCTCACCTGCCCACATAACGAGCTGCCTGGCTTGATCGATATGCTAGCAGATGTGCGGGACCCAGCCCTCCCTGCAGGACATGCGCATAGAGGCATGAAGTGTGAATCTTTCTTTATGCTATTACACAGATCACATCAGTATGCTGCAAAGAGATGCGCGGCTCCAGTTCTAGTGCGCCGTACCACCCAGAGTTTGGCATTCAGTGCGATCTGTTGTGGAACAGGGCGGTGAAATCACCGTATTGAAAAAAAAAGAAAAAAGAAACTATTCAAAAGACAAAGTGTGGAATCACAAGCTTGAAAAAGACTTCTGAGGAATGGAAAAAGTGATGTAGCACAAAAAAGTGACCTTTCAAAGTTGAAAAATTTTGTATTCTTCTGGTGGAAGGAAACTGAAGTGCAATAATTTATAGTCGCTTTTGAAGGTGTGTGTGTTTTATATACACGTTTATATGTGTGTGTGTGTGTGTGTGTGTGTGTGTGCTTATGTATACTTGTGTATACATAAGACACACAGACACATTAACTAAGATTAATAATTGCTTTAGAAATATTTTTTCTCTTTATTTTAGTTTATTTTAACTAAAACTAATGTTTATAAGCAGAACCTTATTGTAAAGTATTACCACACATACATACATTATGTATAGGTCACAAAATATATTAAGAGTCTTTAACTAATATGCACTTACACCATAAACAAAAATTATTAGGTACAATGTACTTATTGTGCTCATGTTTTATTGGTTAGGTTTAAGGGTGGGTTAAGGTGTAAGGGAAGGGTCAACAGTGTAATTACAGAAATGACATGCATATATTTTATATACTAGTTAATGTAAAGTGGGACAATGTATGTATATACAGCACATAGGCCTACATACATATATACATACATACATTTTGTATCTGCCATGGACATCTTGAGCTTCAGGTTTAAATATTAGGTTGAGCTCAAATCATGACACACACAAAAATGTATATGTACATATATTTTTTTTCTAAATATTTATTTATGCGCTCACAGAGGGTTATCTTCAGTTAGTGGAGAGGTCATGTGGGCCCCTTGGCATTTGCATCAAATTTGAATAAATCCTCTAAAATCACGTCAAGGTGACAGCTGAAGCGAAATGTCATCTGAGAAAAGCTTTGAAAGTCTGTTATTCCAAATTATGCTTGTCTAAACTTATAATAGGCATTCGCTTGTGCATAGTCAAATGGCTCACATAGGAATTGTCAAAGCACTTTTTACACCTTCTGCAGGTTAAAAAAGAAAAATAGACAACAAGTTTGTGATTTATGCAGTTTGCAGACTAAAAACAGCCAACAAACCTTATCATCAGTAATTTTATGCACATAATGGTGTAAATAATAAGTAGAAATAATGGAGATTTTTTTTTACAGAACATTTCACTACGTCCAATCATGAAAAAAGCATAATTTTGCACATAAATGGTGCTACAATTTGGGACTGTTATGACGCTGTGAAGTCAGATGTGGATTCCTACCGTCTACACAGGAAGGTTTGTTCCGTGTTGTGCCGGCCACTTTTCCTGGTAAACATGAGCACTTGACCGTCTGGGAACGTTCCTCAATGCGGTTCTTGTTGCAACATCGGTGCGCTGCAATGACCTCACATGTTCCTCCCTCTGTGGATGCAGACACACACACACACACACGTACGTCAGTGGCGCATTTGAGATCCTCTACCTTTGACCCATAAAAAAGATGCACATATTTCAGTTTGATCCGAAGCATTGATACATGACATGCATCAGAAATACACATTTCAGTAACACGCACCAGACATACAAGCAAATCAGTGACAAACACACATTTCTGAGGTCAACAGCGAGTGAAGAACAAGATTTCACAAAAGGAAACAGCTTGACCACAGCCTATTGAAGTAAGGAAGGTTTCTTTTGAACCTTTAGCTTCCAATATATGACAAAAATTGAGCAGCAAGAGAAGTCTAGTTTGTATTTGCCTCTGGATTGTGTATGAGTAAAAAAGGGTTTCGACTTGCTTTACAGCAGGGGGTCTGCCGATTATTATTTGATCTCACATGAACCACTTTTGTGCAAAAATAAAAATATGCAGCAAGCACAAATACAATATCAAGTTACCTTTAATCAAAGCTACAGTTAAGCTATATATATATTATTGATTTGATTACACTTTATTTTATGGTGTCCTTGTTACAGTGTAATTATATATTTAAGTACTGAGTAATATTAATTAACAACATTGAAGTTATGATTGGGGTTTGTTTAAAGGGTTAGTTCACCCAAAAATGAATATTCTGTCATTAATTACTCACCCTCATGTCGTTCCACACCTGTAAGACCTTCGTTCTTCTTCAGAACACAAATTAAGATATTTTTGATAAAATCTAATGGCTCAGTGAGGCCTCCATTGCCAGCAAGATAATTTACACTTTCAGATGCCCAGAAAGGTACTAAAAACATATTTAAAACAGTTTGTATGAGTACAATGGTTCAACCTTAATGTTATAAAGCGACGAGAATACTTTTTGTGTGGCAAAAAAACAAAATAATGACTTTTCAACAATATGTAGCGATGGCCGATGTCAAAACACTGCTTCGAAGCTTTACAAATCTTTTGTTTCGAATCAGTGGTTCGGATCGCGTATCACACTGCCAAAGTCATGTGAACTATTGAAATTTCAAAAGACGTAACGAAGCCTCGTTTACTGGAATCACGTGACTTTGGCGCTCCGAACCACTGATTTGATACAAAAGATTCGTAAAGCTTCGAAGCAGTGTTTTGAAATTGCCCATCACTAGATATTGTTGAAAAGTAATTATTTTGTTTTTTTGGAGCACAAAAAGTATTCTTGTCGCTTTATAATATTAAGGTTGAACCACTGTAGTCACATGAACTGTTTTAAATATGTTTTAAGTACCTTTCTGGGCATCTGAAAGTGAAACTGAGCCATCAGATTTCATCAAAAATATTTGTGTTCTGAAGATGAACGAAGGTCTTACGGGTGTAGAACGACATGAGGGTGAGTAATTAATGACAGAATTTTCATTTTTGGGTGAACTACCCTTTAAGGTTAGTTGCATGTAATGATGCATAATTTACTGTTATTACTATACTGAGTACATGTAACATGTGTAACAAGTACACCAAAATAAAGTGTTCAGAAACCTTACACTTTTACCCTTTGATGATCATCAGTCATTAATTATCAATAAGATTCAGCTTCTTTTCAATGGTCATTAAAAAGACAGACGTATAAAAGGGAAAATTCATTACCTTCAAAATATTGGATGGGAACACTGAACATATCAAGATAATCAAGATAATTTTCTACATAGTTTTTTGTTAGTGTGTTTGTGTGTATTTTAGACATATTTAAATCCATGATGGTAAAAAGAAAATCTGAGGCCTGAAGACCTGAAGCCTCGGCTCCTTAATTAGATTAACGTCCAAAGTCATCAGTTAAAACAGCATTAGAGTAAATGGCCCTTGTAAAAAGCCTCTAAAGAGAAAATTATAGACTCTTCTACAGACTCTTACTGCTAGGCTTTCAATGTAATTACCATGTATTCTTTCTTCTCTCTGTGTTGCAAATTGCCCTTGAAGCATGCTGATTATCTTATCTAATTGACAAGCCTTTTACCCTTGTGTGATGTAAGCAAAGGAAGGTGAGGGTTCTGTCACGGTTTGGTCTGAGAAGACAATGTGGAGACATACAATACATGATGGCATTGATGTGACTGAATAGGTAAGACTCCTTATAAAGGGCCTTGAGACTGTGAAATTATGAAGTCCACACAGTCATTATCATGCTCTTTGCCCTTCAACACACACACTTTACAGGACATCTCTGCAGCTACACGATGTGCACTGCGGCAAAGTGGACCCCATTGTGACAAAAAGAGGAAAAAAGAAAGTGAAAAGATCAGAATGCGCAAAAGCTGCTAGTGGGTCACCATAACAATAGCAAGCACCCTGAGGAGAGCTGGGGGACTGATGAGAGGTAATGGTTTCCCCCTCAAACAGTGGGCTCACAGCTCCGCACCAACCCCAAGACAGTAGAGAACAAGGGAACAGAGGAGGACAGAAGTGCAGGACGGGAAAAGAGCAAGAGGGAGGGGATAGGAGGGAAGGAGGCAGGCAGCTCCCTCGCTGGGCCAGGCCGGGCCGGTTGAGTAATGACAGAGCTGTTGGAAGCACCCCTCTCACACAATTATAAAGTGGCCAGGTAATTCAGCCAGTGGGGTTGCTGCAGCGAGGCCCTCCATCAGATGCTCCCCTTTCTCCAACACCCGAGGAAACCCTCTTTATCTTCCCCTGACAGCTGTCCACCCATCCGCTCCCACATCCCTTAATTACACCACAGCTCATGCGAAGACATACGTGAGAAATTGTGCCATACTGACTGGAGTGAGAACATACGAAGAAGAGGGAAAGAAAACGGAGAAGACGTTGTTCGCCCCATTTCCCACCAGTTCAGAATCAACATGGATTTTCGAGATGCACAATTTATCCGTTTCACATTGGTTATTGGCTGGTTTAGGTTGATATTGGATCAGTTGTAAAAAATGGTCAAAATTGGATATATATCTGGCAATGGTAATATATATATATATATATATATATATATATATATATTGGTGATATATCAGCCAATATTAGTGATTACTTTATCAGTATAAGTTGATATTAAATATATATTGGCTGATATTAGCGATTTTTTGCCATTTATTGTATTTAGTACATTTGTAAGGCAATATTAGTTTTGTACTGGATATTGGCTGATATTAGAGATTTTTTAATCTATTAGTTAATATTGGATATATATGATCTGATATTAGAGTTTTATATATATATATTGTGTGTGTGTATATATATATATATATATATATATATATGTGTGTGTGTGTGTGTGTGTATATATATATATATATATACATATATATATATATATATAGTCCAATATTCAATTAATTATTTAATTTATTTTCTATATTAATTTTTTATATATTATATATTAATTAATTAATTTATCAGTATCAGTCTACACACACACACACACACACACACACACACACACACACATATATATATATATATAAATATCAATATTTCCACAACGCTCATATATCAGTTATTGATACTGAATATATATTAGGCAATATGAGTTTTTTTTATATTTTTCAGTATATCTCAAATATTTAATATATGTCGTTCAATATTAAGAGATTTTTTTAATTTATCAGTATCGGTCAATATTGAATATTAATTGGCTGATATTAAAGATTTATTTAAATTTAGTTTATTTAATTGATTTATTACTTGTTTTTTATATTGGCTGATTTTACACATTTTTTAATATAACATATAATAATGGATATTTAATCATGCATGCTGTTTCCCCTATTTTTATATTTAGATTACTTTTCTATCTAATGCTTCCTTACGTTAATCTTTTAAAACAATAATTTAATAAGTCACAGTAAATGTAATCTTTAGCAAATCTCAAAATTAATATAAAATTTTCAGTGTACATTGTTGTGAAGCCTAAATTCACTAACATTTAAAACCATGGATTCTTCTTTTTAGTAATTTATTTCTATTTACTTAGACTATTACTACTACTAAATTCTATTTACTTTATTAACTTTAATATTGATGATTTATCAATTACCAGCTAAAACAGTAAGTGCATAAGAGAGGAAATAACAGTGTCCTCTTGCTTGATCTCTCTGCCTTTCAAGTCTTTTTTCACACTCCTGCTTCAGGGTCAGAGTGAGCAATGGAAAACTAACAGTGCTAGGCCAGCGGTGGACATGATTGCCCTTGCTGCGCTGTCATCAGTCCTAACATTTGAGCAGAAGGCATCTATTTGTCCGAACGTGTTTGGAAACACGTATGTCTAGTTTTGACCTCCCATTAAAACATCAACCTCAACACACTGGCAGGATTACACTCAAAACACTCGCTGCCATTCATGACAGCTCACTCTGGACCTATTACTGCTGTGCTCTCCATAAACTCGATATGATCTCTGTGTTCACAGGAAAACCTGAAACCACAAAACACCTCCACAAATCCCTCAGGACTCTATTTAACCTCTGTTAACTGCTTTAAATGTCTTATTGACTATTTTACTATTTCAGAATTTTTTCGTATACGGCTGTTTTCTGGATAAGATTCTCACACTCGTTCAGTCAGAGTGAATCATTGCTCCCCATGGTGTTTTTTTTTTTTTTTTTTTAAAGACGTGGCTGTCTAATACAGCAGCAATTCGATCCTAGTCATTATTGTGGAACGTGGATTTCCATGAAGATGGGAATGGCTTGTCATGAGGAATAGGTTCTTTATGGCTCTGTCCTATACCGAAAGCTTTAAAATTCATGCTATAGTTCATTGATTCAATACTGGCCTAGCAAATCTTTAGATGAATGTTTTCATCTTGGTTTTTGACTGTTCAGAAAACGAGCTGACACACAAAATGAAAAATTGTGGACCTCTACAATATTCACAAACAAACGACCATTAAAATGTGCTGTGATAAAATGACAAAACATTCACCTGCTGGAGGTAATTTAATGTTTTAGCTTCTTCTCAGCCAGAAGCATTTTGTGAGCAAAGGAAGACAGTTTAAAGAGTATAACAAGCCTTAAACACAACAAATTGCTTAACCTGTCGACCTGTTTGCCACTGAAATTCAACTCAGAATAAGCATATAACTACACCACCCGTCAAAGCACTTAAAGTAGTATATTTTCCTGAATCAACATTCCCATGAAGCAATGAGTGTCATCTAATTTTAGGGGAAGAGTTAAAGCAGCAAAAGAACAGCCAGAACCCAAGTCCTGAACAAACCCTTTTTAAAAGCCATTGTGCTGACCTGGCCTAAGAAGCTTTTCTTCGAAAAAAAGGCAACTTTTTATCTCACAATTCTGACTTTTTTGTCAGTCTTTTTTCCCCTCAGAATTGGACTTTATAACTCACAACTGCGAGTTTATATCTCACAATTCTGAGATAAGAAGCCAGAATTGCGAGATACTGTATATTCTCGCAATTGCGAGAAAAAAGTCAGAATTGCGAGTTTATATCTCACAATTCTGACTTTATCATGCAATTCTGAGAATAAAGTCAGAATTGTGAGATGTAAACTCGCAATTGCAAGAAAAAAGCCAGAATTGTGAGATGAAAAGTCGCAATTACCTTTTTTATTTTTTATTCAGTGGCGGAAACAAGCTTCCATAAATATGAAATAGAAAAATGAACAAAAATTACTCACAGCAGTATGAACATTTTCTAAATGAAAAAATATAAAATATAATATAAAAAGACAAAAAAATAAACACATTCAAAAGAGGGCTAAATTGTCCAAAGCAGCATAACTGATAGCAAAACAGCACAGGATTACTATTAAAAATGATATATTGAAAGTCATTGATTATACTTCTAGCTTGTGCATGACATCACTGCATGTGGGCGGGCCCAGACACATGATTCTTGGTAACTGGCTCTAAATCGCATGAAATGTGTTTAACTGATTTGTGCGACTTTAGGATTGATCGTCCCAATGTTGACTAAAGCGTTTGACATATGTTACTACATTTTAGTGCCTTGTTCAAAACTCTCCTTGCCCATAATTGCTTCTGTTATTAATCTTGCACAAGCTCAGTGATAAATCAGACCGCAGAGAACATTTACAGAACACATTTATCCAGTAACAATAAAAAGCCTTTCAGTATATCTGTTTTATGTGCACGTCGCTGGCTCAAATCACAAACGATGTGACACAGAAAGGTCTATTTCCTTGCACGGTATCTCACTGAGTTTGACTGTAATGACTTGAGGTGAGTCTAATGGAAGCTAATAATAGGTTTACCTACCGCAAGGAGTCTTTCATTGGGATTTAATGCTTTTTACATCCTCTGGCAGCAGAAGAATGTGTGTGCGGGTGTGTTTGCTAGCTTAATCTGTATGTGTGTGACGGTGAAAGATCAAGAGAGGCCAGAGAGGCAGCTTTTTGTACAGCCATCAGACAGGTGGACATTAAACCATCCTGCACTGGCACCATCTGTGCTCAGAATGAGTGCGGGGTAATGACACCTCCGGACTGTGAGCTAGCGTAATGTTGAATTTCTTAGAGGACAAATGGCCATTCCAGCCCTGCTGCTGAGGCTAAACTCATTCACACCATGTTTCTGTTAGCTACAGGTAATCACCACTCCATTACCTCTGCAACGTGTGTGTAGGTGTGAGAAAGTATGGGCAGAAGTACATCCGTTTGCTTTATAACAGAGCGTTTGGGAGTTAAAGAGATAGTTCCCCCCAAAAAGAAGATATTTTGAAGAATCTCTCAATTGTTTTTGTCTATACAATGGAAAGCTTTGGACTCCATTGACTTTCCATTGACAAAAACAACAAAAAACCTCTGATATTTCAAAATATCTTTGTGTTCCGCAAAAGAAAGATAGTCATGCAGTTTTGGGACACGTAAGGATAAGAAAAAGATGACAGAAGTTTAATTTTTGGATGAACTATCGCTTTAACTCTCTGGGTTCGGTAAACGCGCCGGCGCATTTTGCTGGATTTTCTTCACATAGCAGCAAATCAACTTAAAATACTCTGTCATTTTTTTCATACAGATAAAAGTAATACATTAACTGAGACTACAGAATGTCTAATATATATATATATATATATATATATATATATATATATATATATATACATATATATATATATTTTCACATATTTAAATTGTTGCAGCACCTCTCTTCCGAGTCTGTAACACTCTTAGTTCCTTCTCTATGAAGCCCCTCGTTCCGAAAAGCACAATGTGATCTGATTGGTCGGCTGGTCCAGTATGTTGTGATTGGTCAACTGCTGTGGAGTGGACTCTAGAGATCTTTTTCATGCTCAAACAGCAACAATTCCCCACTAAAGGAAGTTGAAAATGTAAAAAAGGCACAATAGGTCTTCTTTAACAAATGCTGTAGAAGTATTGCTCATTGTTCTTTCATTGTTAACTAATATAGCGAACTCATGATAAATGAAACCTTATTGTAAAGTGTTACTGTAAAATTAACTTCTTGTTTCTCCTACACTTTCTCTCTCTCTCTTTCTCTCCCCTGAGGTTATGTTGGAGGTGGGTCGCATCAATCAGTGCAACTCTGGTCATTCTCCCATCAGGCCTTTCTAGACCCAGGGTCATTACAGTAGCGCACATAGAGATTACCTTTAAGGGAATCGATGCTTTAGTGTTTTTGGTGAGTCAAAGGCTAATTAAAAGCACGGTAATGAAGGAGCGTGGAATGGAGCAGTGGGGCAAGGGTTCAGAGTAATTAAAAAAGCTCTGACACACTTTATTCCAAGCATTCCTTTTGCTGCTTACATGGTGTCCATTGGATTTACTTCTGCTTGTGGATATAGATAGTACAGTGACCAGAAGGGGACATGTTCGGTTCACTTAGTTATGTCGTGGCCACAAAAAATTAACTCATGGGAACATGATAATATGTCATGCATCCTTATGTTGTGGCCATGCAATATGAAGTCATGGCATTGAGATCCTATGTTAAGGAATAAAAAGAACAAATCCTGTTTAACATCATCAAAGAATCCTGAAAAAATGTATCACTGTTTCTACAAAAAAGGCTGCAAAAATCATTTTTAACATTGATAATAATAAGAAATGTTTCTTGAGCACCAAATCAGCATATTAGAATGATTTCTGAAGGATCATGTGACACTGAAGACTGAAGTAATGATGCTTAAGCTTTTCCATTACAGTAATAAATTACATTTTAAAGTATATTAAAATAGAATTTTAGTTTTAGTAATTTTTTAGTTGTAACATGTGTATATATATATATATACAAACACATATACATATACATATATATATATATATATATAAATCCTTACTAAAAGAGTGCTCATTTGTAAACTGGTGCAGTTCAGTGATATCAAGAACTACATGACAAGCTCGATAACAGGAAGAGACGTGTGAATGTTCTCTTGACTCTGCTTTCACCTTGTGGTGACAGGAATACAGAGTGTCATACCCGACAATCCAACGCACACGCACCTGTGATTTTTAACAAGGACAATTACCCGAATCTCATATCCATCACAGGATTAATACCAGTCATGATAGGCCCTGTAATGTATAGAGTGCAAGAGAGATTGGGATAGTTGGAGGAGTGGTTAGACAGAGAGCTGGGAGAGAAAATGCTCTGATTAGAAATTACTCTAGTGTGGAGAGGTACTCATTCTCAAATGGCACCCATTAAACTGTAATGTATTGCACAGGCAAAGCACACAACAGTGCAGCTAACCAGACTAATTCTAAGTTTCCATCAAACATGGCTTAATTACTATGCAGCCTGGAGAAAAGTGATGCTATAAATGCCTTTATTTTCTGAAGTTTGAAAACTATTTAATCTTTATCAAATTCTCTTTCCTTTCGCCTTTCTCTCTTCCCAATCAGAAATTTTAAGAGACCCAGGCTGAAACTAAAGAAACAAATGAACAAGACAAATGAAAGCAGTTCATCAGTCTGAATCCACAGGATGAAAAGTAATGACTAACTCTTCGTTGTTCTCTCCATCATCATCAGGTTGACAATGAAACTAAGATGATAATAAAAATGCTTATTAATCCCCAAATTTTCTCTTTACTACAGCAAAAGCACTTCTAAAGTACATGTGTTAGACACATATTACAGTAAATATAATATAATTAATTTCTAAATAATATTTATATTTCATAATCCTAATGTGATATATTCAATTCAATTCAATTCACATTTATTTGTATAGCGCTTTTCACGATACATACCATTTCAAAGCAGCTTTATAGAGAATGCATGTCAACATTACAATTTAGAGAATGCAGTTAGCTATCAATGTAATAATTTAGGCAATTTAATTTACAATCACCGTTAGCAGTTTAATTGAAGGTAGAAGCAATGAGCTCCTGGAAATAATGAATTACATATTAACAATAATTAGGATATATAGAAATTTGGGAATGTGCATGTTGATCCAGATGTTGCGTCATCTGTAGTCCTAGCAGGAGTTGTCGCCATCTTTTCAAAGGTGTTGGTCATCTGAAGTCTTCTTAAGAGGCTGGATCCAAACTGAAGCTGATGTACTCTCTAGTCACCTCGGGACGGGCGTCCCGAGATAAAACAGAGAAGCAAATGGAGAATAATTAGCGTAGCTGCTGTTCATAACATTAAGCAAAGATAGTCATGTGCAATTTATCTGATATGAGATGCATTATGTAAATGCTTGGCTAAAGAGATGCGTCTTTAATCTAGATTTAAACTGGGTGAGCGAATCTGAGCCCCGAACATTATCAGGAAGGCTATTCCAGAGTTTAGGAGCCAAATGTGAAAACGCTCTCCCTCCTTTAGTGGACTTAGATATCCTAGGTACAACCAGAAGTCCAGAGTTTTGTGATCTTAAAGAGTGTGAAGGATTGTAGGGCAATAGAAGGTCGGTTACGTACACAGGAGCTAATCCATTTAGGGCCTTATAGGTCAGTAGCAATACTTTATAATCGATATGGAACTTAATAGGTAACCAGTGTAAAGATGATAAAATTGGTGTTATATGGTCATTTTCTTGACCTGGTAAGAACTCTAGCAGCTGCATTTTGTACTAATTGTAGCTTGTTTATTGAGGAAGCAGGACAACCAGCTAGTAAGGCATTACAGTAATCTAGTTTAGACGTCATGAAAGCATGAACTAATTTTTCTGCATCAGAAATACATGTTCCGTAGCTTAGCAATGTTTCTGAGGTGGAAGAAGGCTGTTTTTGTAACATATGAGATATGATTTTCGAAGGACAAGTTGCTGTCTAATACAACACCCAGGTCTTTAACTGTTGAGGATGGAGTAACAGTACATCCTTCTAAATGCAGATTGTAGTCTGAGAGATTCTGTGTACAGGTTTTTGGTCCAATAAGTAATACTTCAGTCTTATCTGAATTTAACAGAAGAAAATTACTAGTCACTGTGTGTTAAAGAAGTAAAACATTAGATGACTAGTAATTTTGATTGGATAATTTGGAGATTTCATCTGGTCATGATGAAATATATAACTGAGTATCATCGGCATAGCAGTGGAAACTAATTCCATGTTTTCTATAATATCACCAAGTGGCAGCATATATATTGAAAATAACAGAGGGCCTAACACAGATCCTTGCGGCACTCCATAATTTACTATCGTTATCTTAGATTTTTAAAATTAGAAATATATCATAACAACTCTCGAAATAGTTTTAGCATGTTATTGAATATGGCAATGTTAATGTATTTGGTCTTGGTGGACTAGATCTGCTACGCTGCTTCTTCAGGATATCTTACATGCTGTGAGCATGTAAGATATCCTGCTGTGGCATAAATAGACACATAAATCCCGTAGCAGATCTAGGCAGGTGGAGCTGGGGGAGGTGGAGGGTTTCAGAGGAACTCTGATAGAGCGCTGCAGGACTAGCCTACAGCAAACACTGAAACAGACTATTTAAATGTTTAAATCTCATTGGCAGCAGAATTGGAATGTTCTGTTCTCTTGAATTCTCTTACTCGAAAATATAAAATGAGTACTATTCTTGGGTTTCCCTTGTTTAGGTCAGACGTACCTGTTTCATTCCAACCATGCATAAGAAATAATTTTTCTTCCAGTAAACCAACTGAGTCTGTTTCAGTAATGCATTCAGAGGCTTTTCTTATTGATTAGCATTAGAAATTAAAATCAGCAACACATCTCCCTACAACATGCTTCATCAAAGGGAATATGAACCAGCGGTTTTCATGCATTTATGTTTAATAGCTTCAGCTTTCAGGGCTGGCAACTGAAATTTAACTTCTCATCTTTAACACCCATCTGAATTCCAACCCCGCATTTAAAAGCAGTACATACACACTTCTCACAGCTTAAAACGCAGCCAAAAGCCTTTTTTGAGCTCTGTGGAATCATAAGATAACTCCCGACATGTTACTCCCTCTGGGCTGACATTAATTTTGCTCACATGACATTTTTCTAAAAAATGTGCTGGGAAATGAAGCGTGAACAGTACAAAGACTAAATGTGGAGTTGTCTGGAGCAATCTTATAGCTCACATTGGTTGGGGAAATTATGTGTAAACACAAATCATTCAATCTTAGAGCTCTCGGAGGGATTTTTCCAACACAGAACAATAAGATGCATATTGTGAACTTAACATTTATTATTGCGCTGCATGTGGAAGGGTTAAATATTTATCATTCCATGTTACAGATAAATGCTTGATCCTGCGAACAATAGCAAACACAAATGTGCACACTTGTCACAGCAGCTAAGTTCAGATACACTTTTAAAAAAAACTACATATTTTCCAGTTTTCCAGTTGAGTCACAAAATGTGAATTACTTAAAATTGAACAACATGAAAACCCATGTTAGACCAACAGAACTCCCCCAAATGTTTCGTTTAATCTTAATCTTAACACATCTTTCATCTGTATTTTAAACCTGAAAGTATTAGGCAATCAATTAAGACATTTCTTTTTATATAGAACCTTTTTTGGCATAAAGGTTCTTTAAAATTGAGTCCAGAACCCTATAAGGTTCTTTATATAACCCATTGCACAGCTGTGTCCAGGTTAAATGTCAGACAAGTCTGACACTGCACCTGTCCGATATGGTTTAGCCTTACAAAGCCGTAAAAATGGTTTTAGACATGCAAAAAAAAAAGGATGCGTGTAGGGGCATTTTCAGCCTGTAATATAAGGTGGCAAACTGTCCGTATTCACACACCAGTATATCTCAAGTAACTCCTCAGAGCCCTGAGTCATAGTAGTGACCAAACGGAAACTCTGAGTCAACATCAACATGCATGAATAGCCAAAGGACCCATTGGTTAATGTGTTAGAAGGAGGCAGTTAGAAGCTAAACAGTTCATAGTTCTGCTTCAAATTTATCGCCTGTCTCAGAGCATTTCCACAATGTCAGGAAAGCTTGAAGGAACAAACGGTTCACGCAAACGAACAAGACGTGTAGCTGTTTCCCTGAATTTTCCAACAGCTGTAGAAGATCCATGTGTTTTTAGACTCTACACCCACTCACAGACTCATATGAATGTCTGTGACCTCCTTTTAGTATACATATCCCAGAATCTCCTGCAGCTGAGGTCTGCCTCCCCTGTGAGGCGAAACAAGCAAATACATACAAGTAAATACACACCAGCCAGTGGACACATGCGCCAGTGGGTGCTCGGATCAGAGAAAAAGCGCACACACATTCAAACACAGCCTGAAGCAAACAGAATAAGAGAGCACAGACAACCTGGGTATATTTCAGACGAAGTCAATGACCTCGCCGCGGCTGAGCAACACAAGTCCGGTCTGTTTATTTACACGTACACACATCACTTTATTTCTCAAAGTCTCCCCTACCTGTAGTGCCGACAGCATGAATGGAAGATTTACACATCATACCAAACTTAAAAAATAACCTGCTTTCCTGTTGAATCCACAGGAGTAGATGTTGAAATTAAGAAGATATGAAAATACTGTAGGAAACTGTCTTTGTTAAAGTAGCAATACTTAAGCACAGGTGTTACACAAACAGGATGATATTACAATAAATATACACACCGATCAGGCATAACATTATGACCACCTTCCTAATATTGTGTTGGTCCCCCTTTTGCTGCCATAACAGCCCTGACCTGTCAAGGCATGGACTCCACTAGACCCCTGAAGGTGTGCTGTGGTATCTGGCACCAAGATGTTAGCAGCAGATCCTTTAAGTCCTGTAAGTTGCGAGGTCGGGACTCCATGGATCAGACTTGTTTGTTCAGCACATCCCACAGATGCTCGATTGAATTGAGATCTGGGGAATTTGGAGGCCAAGTCAACACCTCAAACTCGTTGTTGTGCTCCTCAAACCATTCCTGAACCATTTTTGCTTTGTTGCACGGTGCATTATCCTGCTGAAAGAGGCCACAGCCACCAGGGAATACCGTTTCCATGAAAGGCACAAAAATGCTTATGTAGGTGGTACATGTCAAAGTAACAGGACCCAAGGTTTCTCAGCAGAACATTGCCCAAAGCATCACACTGCATCTGCCAGCTTGCCTTCTTACCATACACTCAAAAAAATGATACGTTGGATTTACTTAATTTTTTTTATGTCAACAGGTTCCAAGTAATTTGGTTATGTTGCACTTAATTAACATTATTTATTTCAGTTAACTTAAATGTATTACATAAGGTTAACTCAATGCTATTTAGTTGAACTATCCTAAAATGCAGTTTAATTGGTTAGTTTATTTAGTGGATGCGTTCAAGAACAATTTTCATAACTCTTACAAAATCTTTACTCTGTAAAGACTCTTACTGTTAGCCAAAAGATGGTTTTACTCCATCTATGGCATGCCCAAAATAGTTGTTTTTATTATTAGAACAACTTTAATTGTCGTTAGCAGGTCCTCAACCCAAGTACATGTTCTACACTTCTCCACAATGGTAATTCCAAAACTATTAACATAACAGAAACTTTTAAATACCAACATAATAGAACAGTAAACATTAAAAAGTCTCTCCATTTTCTCATGTTGCTAAAAACTGCTTAAAATAACACTTTATTTCAACATTTACTCTCCCAGATCAGCCCCTTTGCAAAGCATGATGGGAAGTGAAAGTCCTGTTTGACTGAGTCCTGGTTGAGTTTACTTGATTGAAACATGTTATTTTAATATGAAAACATCAAGTTAAGTCAAAAAGTAATCGTTTCAAGTCAATTTAACATGAAGAAATTAAATTTGAACAAGAAACCTAATACAATTGTGTTAAATCAAAATAAGTTTTTTAAATAAAGTGAACAGCATCAAAAAATCATTTTTTTGAGCGTAGTGCATCCTGGTGCCATGTGTTCCCCAGGTAAGTAACGCACATGCACCCAGCCATCTACGCGATGTAAAAGAAAACATGATTCATCAGCACTGTAGACCGGGAACACCCCACAAGAGCTGCAGTTTTGGAGATGCTCTGACTCAGTCATCTAGCCATCACAATTTGGCCCTTGTCAAACTCCCTCAAATCCTTACGCTTGCCCATTTTTCCTGCTTCTAACACACCAACTTTGAGGACAAAATGTTCACTTGCTGCCTAATATATCCCTCCTACAAACAGGTGCCGTGATGAAGAGATAATCAGTGTTATTCACTTCACCTGTCAGTGGCCATAATGTTATGGCTGATCGCCATTACACAAAAACTGAATAATTAAAAAAAATAAAAAATAGAAACAATATAATATAATATAATATAATATAATATAATATAATATATAATTAATGTTACATCATATATAAAATTTAAAAAAATGTATTTAATTATTTAATATTTAATACATACAAAGCCTTAAATTTTATTTAATTTTTTTTAATTGTAAATATATTTTAAAAAATAAGAAAGTGAAATATATATATATATATATATATACACACACACACACACAGTCTGAGTATACATACCCCATATATATAAATTTTGTTTTGCCAGCAGCCTTGTTCCACCAGCTTCCTGAGTTTTCAAAAAATGCCTTGTGTGCACACGCAGTCCCTGCTGCATCCAGACTAGTCATAAAAAGTAATGGAAGTGGTAATTACACCAAAAATAAATGGCCTCTATCAATCCTTAATGAGTGTCACAAAATAGCTGTACATGACCCACGCTGTCTTACGGAGCCCCCAGCACCCAAAGTTACTATCAACTCTAACACTACCATGAAATAACCACAGCCTGCTGGGACTTCTGCAACAGGCCTTAATAAGAAAACTGCAGAAACGGGGAAAAGAATGATGCCTCACACTTCTAAAGAGAGAAGTGTGCACCAAACCGCATATTTACATCGCTGTGTTGTGAGGTTACACTGAGGTCAACGGCTGATGGTGCATTATGGAATGCCTGTTACTCTAAATGGAACTGCAACTTTCACAGATCTTTTCAGACATTTAGGAAATTGAATTTGGACTGAAACACCGTTGTAAAGAACTGCCTAGAACTCAAAACTGACCCACAAGATGAGGAATGGTGCCATGCAAATTGCATTCAGCAACTTTGGTTTTTAATGCCAGTACCTTTTCTTACATTTCTTTAGTGAATCAGGTGCTAAAGCGTGCAGGCAGTGCATTCAAATAAACAATGTTATTATCAGTAAAGTGTATTTCACTTCATTTCCACCCACGAATTGCCCTTCATGACCAGTCTGACCACATGATGAGAATAAGATGAGAATGTGGATACTCACGTGAAAAGTAAAACTACATCAGAATGAACAAACTGTAAGTTTGACATTTAAAATATGTCTTCTGATTTAAAATATGTCCTACCTCTGTTCTTTTAAGATATAGATTATAATTAGGGCCCAAACCCTTTTCTTTAGGATTCTTCTTATTATTATTCTTTTTCGTCAAGGTTTTGGGGGCTTTTGGGGGCCTTAACATGCTCAAAAACTCTTGAAAATTTGCGCACAGTCAGAATCCGTAGACATTAGGGCCAGGCCAATCTGGAATTTGATATACTCCTCCTAGGGGATACATCCGATCACCTCCAAACTTGATCAGCGTGAAGTCAAGATATTAAGGATGGTAAATTGCGAGCGGATTTTTGATATCTCGAACCGTTTAGCTGTGGCGTTGAAATGAATTTATGGCAAAAAATGGGAAACAGGAAATGTGTTATAACTTCTTCATACATTGACTGATTTGGACGAAACTTCAGCTGCATGTTTGTTATAGGAGGCTGATCACATGGATGTGACTATTGTGAGCCAAAGTCATAGCGAAGCCATCGGGGTGGTGGTGTCACCAGGGCTTGGGCCCGTCATCGCTGCTTGCAGCTATATTTTGCACTTGATATATATTTAAACAGTTAAAGGTGCTTATTTGCCCCTGCATTAACACACATATACACACTCACAAAAGGTAAATGTCTGAGCCGAGCGTCTATTCATAGATCTACTATGATGAGTGGCAATGTTTAAGAGAGTCAGAGACAGATCGTGCTTGTCAAGAGATGAACACTGACAGTGCTAAATAAGAAATCCGGAAATCAGAAAAAGGTACATGAAGTTATTAAATAAGTCATATGACATATATTTGTGAACTGAGCAAAATTTGGGTAAAGTGCAGATCACTTCAGACTGAACTTTCTATAGGGAAATAGCCAATCAATGTACTATAAACCATATTAATTGTTTGAATAATGTTATACACTTTATTTCAAATCATATCATGGTGTGAAACTGTTGACATTTCAGTTTTGCTACCCACTACAGATGTAATTTCCGGATCAATTTATGGTTTACTCGTAGTTGTCTCTCTACATTAAGTTGGGATATGAGAAATTATTGTAACATCAAACAAAATTATAGCTACACATTAACTTAAATGTCAAACCAGGGTAAACAAAAACTAAAATAAAATAGTAAAACAAGGATCAGGCTTAAACATTGAAGACAGTGTCTGTGCCTACAACACTTCCTAATAGCAGCTTCTATCAGCTATGCAATTTTCACGGTCTTCTCCTGCTTTAGCCTTGCGCTGTTCATGTTCCCGTCACTGAGCTTCTGGCATCTCACACACTGTTCATTTATTAATAGGCATAATGCTTCAGTTGCCACTTATCTGCTCCAAATTATGCATGCATGCTAAAATCATTGTATGTGTCTAGAGAGAGAAATAGATAGACAGAAACAGAGAGAGAGAGAGAGAGAGAGAGAGAGAAAGAGAGAGATGCAGTGTTGTGTAAAAAATCCCTTTCTCCATTACAATGGCACATTGGGGTCATGCATGAGTTTGCATAACAGGCTTCCATTTTTCAGCGAAGTCCATAAGCTCCAATTTATTCTGCCAGTTGTTTTGCATGTTGCTTTTTTTTGAAGCCTTTTCGAAGCATTTTTAACAGGACTGGCTTCACTCCAGAGGCGACATGTTGTGGAGTCTCTCCAGTCATCTTCTGAGTGCCCGCCAGGCATCAATGCTAGTGTCATTACACAGCTATGCATGATAGCACTCTTTTGTCATGCTTTGTGTGTAATTACTTGTGACATTCGTACTTATGTTTCATGGTGGGGGAGTGGGGGGGACGTTGCCAAGCATAGGTTATATTATATTACTAAAACCATCCTCACATGGCACTCTTCAGATTTTCCTTATTTGCCATGCATCGATCACTTTGGATCAATCAACCAACCATCTGAGAAGTGTTGCAGTATGAAAATATACATGCATCTGAATAATTGTGGTGCTTGAATTGACTTTAATCTGTTTGAGAAGAGTGTTAAAGCTTGTTTGTTGCCAACAAAGGGGTAGTTCATTCCAAAATTAAAATTCAATCATCACTTAGGGCCCATTCAGACAGAACACAGTTTTTGTATTTAAAAACTTGCATTTTATTAACTTGAGTGCTGCATTTTTGTCATATGCAAGATGCTGCCAAAGATGCAGACGTGAGCGCAAAGACATCTGTTTAAAGGGGACATATCATGAAAATCTGACTTTTTATGTGTTTAAGTGCTATAATAGGGTCCCCGGTGCATCTACCAACATAGAAAACATGAAAAAGGACAACCCAGTAACTTTGTTTGGCAATCCTTTCTCTGCAAGCATATGAAAAAATGAGCCGCTCAGATTTTGCTTCCCTAGTAACGTAGGAAGGAGATCTTATTATAATATAACCGCCCCTTAATCTTCATGTTTCCACCCACGGCGCCACTATTTTGTTTTCGCAAGCGACAATGGTGAACAAGAACCCTGTGTGTATTTGACACAACAAAAAATGTGAAAGAGAAGATACTCATGAGACTTGACATCTGACAGTCAGCTGTCTGTGTGTGTGCTTCAGATAAGTGCGCTCAGAAAACGATCCATTAGAAGTTTAAACTGATATAGCTTTAAAACGTGGAAATAATAAACTTTAAAAAATGAAAAAAGAACTATGCTATCTGTGAGAGTGATCGTGATATAGATGATAATTAAAACCAAGCCGATGTCTTGTTAATATTTGACAGAGAGGCAGATTGAGGCAGGAACTGTGATCGTGGTGAGGCGGTGGGGCACAGCAGCTCATTTGCATTTAAAGGAACATGTACGAAAATAGCCTGTTCTTGACCGTGGTCCGAAATGGGTATTTACCACATAGATTTATAAATGATCTGTGAGGTATTTTAAGCTGAAAATTCACAGATACTGTACATTCTGGGGACACCTGAGACTTAAATTACATCTTGTAAAAATGGGCATAATAGGTCCCCTTTAAAAAATATCCTGTCTCTTCCAAGCTTTATAAGGCTAGTGAAAGTGCATCCATCCATCATAAAAGTAATCCATACAGCTCCAGGTGGTTAATAAAGGCCTTCTGAAGTGAAGCGATGGGTTTTGTAAGAAAAATACCCAGATTTATAAATTTATAAACTATAATAACTAGCTTCCGACAAACATCCGTACGCAAGTCAACATACGGCAGAAGCATAACCTCTGATGCGACGTAGGATGTAGAAGTAGGTGAGAATAGAAGCGGTTCGAACAAATACGGCTGGGCAACAAACTCAAGCTCCTCTACTCTTACAGTATATCGAAATCCTCTGACATTTTTATTTAAAAATTCTCCTTTTAGACAATTAATTTGTGACTGGTGTTTTGTTTTGCTCTATTCTCTGCGCTTTCATGTTCGTCAATACGTCATGCGTTGTGTCAGAGATTATGTTTCCGCCGTAAGTTGACTTGCATGCAGATGTTTTCTGGAAGCTGGTTATTATAGATTTAAATATGGATAGTTTTCTTACAAAAACCCATCTCTTCACTTCAGAAGACCTTTATTAACCCCCTAGAGCTGTATGGATTACTTTTATGATGGATGGATGCACTTTTTTGGGCTTCAAAATCATGAGCACCATTCACTACCATTATAAAGGTTGGAAGAGCCAGAATATTTTTTAATATAACTCTGATTGTGTTTGTCTGAGAAAAGATAGCCATACAAACTTAGGATGGCTTGCGGTTGAGTAAATCATAGGATCATTTTCATCTTTGGGTGAACTTTCCCTTTAAATCTGTGTGACTTACTTTCTTCTTCAAAACACAAATTAAGTTATTTTGAAGAATTTTCTGTTTTTGTCCATAGAATGAAAGTCAATGGGGTCCAAAACAACATTTGGACCCCACCTCACTGATATTCATTGTACATACATATATACATACATACATAAATGCTGTGTCACAAATCGAATACTTCCCTACTATAGTATGTGAAAAACAGTACGCCAAATTAGTAGTATGTCCGAATACGTATTTAAAAAACAATAAGTGAAAAGTCCCCGGATGACCCACTACTTTCACCGAGATTCTGAAGTGCACATTCACTGGACACTTTAATATCCCATGAGGCCACGAGAGAGGACTTATGAATGGCAGTGAAGCAACGCAACTGATGCTGGTAGGTCACGTGACAGTAACAATATGGCGGATGTAGTACATCGGAATTTCATTCATACTACCCATATTTGTAACCCCTCTACCCAGGTCCTACTCGCCCCGCTCTGTGCAGGCCTCGAACCTGGGTCTCTGACGTGGGAGTCGGACGCTCTAACAAGGAGGCTAAAGGCTGCAACCTCTAGCGTCAATCGCTACAGCATCTTTTGAGATCAGAGGAGTGAGGTTTACTCACACAGCGACTACTAGCTGGCCTCTGTTACACTCACCCCCCTAAACCTCACTCCCATCTGGGTCACGGCACCAATGTAACCCCTCTATCCAGGTCCTACTCGCCCCTCTCTGTGCAGGCCTCGAACCTGGGTCTCCGGCATGGGAGTCGGACACTCTAACAAGGAGGCTAAAGGTTGCATTGTACACTGCGTCTGTACTGTACTCTAGCGTCAGCTGCTAGAGCATCTCTTGAGATCAGAGGAGTGAGGTTTACTCGCACAGCGACTACTAGCTGGCCTCTGTTACATATTCATACTATTAAGGGCATACTTTTTTAAGGTCGCATAGCAAATTCAAATTCAAATGTAGTACCTACTCAGACAGTACGCGATTTCAGACAAAGTGAGACACTTTCATAAAAGTCATACAGGTTTGTAACAACAATGGTGTGAGTGCATTTAATTTTTGGTGAACTATCCCTTTAATGTCTAAAAGAACATGAAAAGTGAACAGAATGCAAATACTCAGCCCTATATTTCAGGAGCTCTATATTTGTGATTGTGTGGGTGGAAGGAAAACCTGAAATATGGAATCTCTCTGACCATAATTCAGTTTAGAACACATTGCAACTAAATGACACTTAACAAACAGGCAGAAAGAAAACAGTGTACAATAAATTAACTGAGGGGCAAAAGGCACAGTGGCCGAAAGCAATCTATTCTATGTCAGTGAGCTCTGAAATTACATTTTTTGAAAGTGTAATAGTCATGACCCCAAACAGAAAGAGAAACAGTGAAGCAAGACAGATTCATCCACAGATGAGCTTCCACATCATCCAAAAAAGATCCCTATTCACTCATATCGGCGCTATATAAATCTGACTTGGTAAACAATGATTTATCAGTCACTGACTTTGCTGTTAAAAAAAACTAAGCTTTAAGAAGAAATGGGAGGAATTTAACAGCTGCAGACAAATGTTAAGACAACTTTAACCAACAAGTTCTTGCTAAACGCAATGACTTTAAATATAACATCAAGTAAAAAACTGACTATAAGAAACTACTATGACCTACTAATCAAACTGCATAAATTGTATTATCATCTGATAATGAGTGATTATTAGAGACTCACAAAAAGATGTGAAGGTCAGATTATATTAATAGGCTATTCAGTGTCATATCTCAATTATTCGCTACATAATAAAGACATCTAAAAGACCTTGGAGGTCATTTAGATACAAAAACTTGGAGACATGAAGAAAGGAAATTAATTAGGAAATGTAGAACCATTAATGAAGTAGACTGAAACCATGTACGTGTCCGTTAAAATGAACTTTTACCATCCAATCTTAGGCACATCGTCCTTATTAGATAATTATCAGTTGCATAATTGTGACATGGCTATGTATATACTGTCTGTATAAACAATCAAATTACAGGCTAGTTAAACATGATCTATGAAGGTTTTTATCTGTAGCATGATTTGTCTATTTGTTTAAATAAGCATGTTGTCTCTACAGAGTGAG
Source organism: Ctenopharyngodon idella (assembly GCF_019924925.1). Classification (NCBI taxonomy): domain Eukaryota; kingdom Metazoa; phylum Chordata; class Actinopteri; order Cypriniformes; family Xenocyprididae; genus Ctenopharyngodon; species Ctenopharyngodon idella. The sequence continues at coordinate 6,230,920 of NC_067230.1, read as the reverse complement.
ACAGAACAGAGTGAAAAAAAACAAAAAAAACAAATGACAGAGAAAGTTTGTTTACTGCTCAGTGCCAACAACCGTGCTGACAAATAACCGATTCCCACAGTCAACCTGAGGCGTTTCATTTTCGGTCATTTTAATGGCAACACAGTCGCCTCGGCTGAGATTAAATGTGGACGGTGCTTTTCTAATCTGCCTGGGCAACACGCCTTTAAATTTGATTTGTGCTATCAATGCGGACTGTGAAATCATGCTGCTACACATCAAAGTGTGACCGGATTTGGCCAGCATGTTAATGTTAAGCAGGTGTATGTCCTTTGTCTTGAGAAAGGTTAGTGCCTAAAGTTGACTGTCTGTGTTACACTGAGATTAATACCAATGAGAAATCACAATCCAGATTAGAGCAACATCAGTACTACGTTTCCTGCACCTATATTGTATTTCGACTGTGTGTGTGGTGGTGGTGGGGGGGGGGGGGGGGGGGGGGGGGGTTAATCTACTGTCACTTCATTAAATATTGTTTTATTTGTTTCAAATGCATTCTAAAGGAAAATCTTTATTTTAACACTTTATACTGCTTAAAGGTGCAATATGTAAGATTTTTGCAGTAAAATATCCAAAAACCAAGGGAACAACTGTTTTGATATATTTATAGACAGAAAACTGATTGTTGTTATATAGCTCAACACGTTTAGTCTTATTGTTTAAATCTAATTTTCTTGATTTTTTGCGAGTACCATGCTTTTACCATGCCTCAGAGAAAAACACAATTTTGTCAAGTAGCTAACATAGCATAATCAGATGCAGCTTTATTTTTAGTAACAGTAATACAGCATTTTCTCCATCATACAATATGTTTTAAAATTAATTGCATGCCATTTATCAACACAAGCCATCCATCATTTAATATGATAATCTAAAATCGATCTAGCTTACTGTAGTGTGTCTCAAACAAGTGTCTCACAGCAGCCGCCGAGCGAACGCACAGAGTAACGTTATAACATCATTTTCAACACTCTCAAATATATCTAATATGATAAACAGAGCTGCGTTACCTCATACTCGTGACCGGAAAAGCGGAAGCGGTGCTGGCGACTGTGGCATAATAAAAGTTCCGCTGCTCGTGAGACGTGTGTTGCGCAATCGCTCCAGCGGCCTCGTTCAGCTCCCACAACACTCGGTCCTGCTCTGCTTCATACCACAATAACGTTAATAATCGCATTCATGAACATGATTTCTTCCCGAGTCCTATCCCTATTCTTTTGCACCGTCCGTTGAGGTGAAGACCACATGTCCCAAGATTCCGTGCTCAAACTTGACGTCATCAAGTTATGCCTTTGCTTTGAATAGGCCTCTAGCGACTTCTAGCGGACAGAAATCCTACACACTGCACCTTTAATGTCTTCTGCAGCACCTTCAATGCAATATACTGTTCTGTACTTCTGTTATTGATGTTCCAGGTCTAGGAAACTAAATCTGTTTTCATATAAGATTCACTTTCAGATATAAAACAATCCTTTACTTTCTTCATTTCCACCACTTTACTGAGCTGGACTATTGCAAAAGCTTTTTTAGTAGGCAATTCAGTATTATATATATATATATATATATATATATATATATATATATATATATAAAATGCTACACTACTGTTCAAAAGTTTGGGGTTACAGTAAAATAGCAATATTGTGAAATATTATTACAATTTAAAATAACAGTTTTCAAATGATAAAATGTAATTTCTTCTTGTGATGGCAAAGCTGAATTACTGTCACATGATCCTTCAGAAATCATTCTAATATGCTGATTTTGGGCTCAAGAAACATTCTAGTAACACTTTACAATAAGGTTCATTAGTTAATGTATTAACTAACACGAACTAACCATGAGCAATACATTTGTTATTTACTAATCTTCGTTAAAGTTAGTTAATGAAAATACAGTTGTTCATTGTTTGTTCGTGTTAGTTCACAGTGCATTAACTAATGTTAACAAGATTTTAATAATGTATTAGTAAATGTTGAAATTAACATTAACAAAGATTAATAAATGCTATATAAGTGCATTTCATTATTAGTTCATGTTAACTAATGTTAACTAATGAACCTTATTGTAAAGTGTTACCAACATTTCTTATTATCAATGTTGACAAATGTTGTGCTGCTTAATATTTATATAATATTAATATTTTATATTCCTTGATGAAAAGAAAGTTTAAAATAACAGCATTTATTTGAAATATAAATTCTTTACTGCCATTATTAATATCTTTAATGTCACTTTTGATTAATGCATCCTTGCTGAATAAAAGTATTAAATTATTTAAAAAAAACTTACTGACTAAACGTTTGAACAGCTTAAAATATTATATATATTTATTATTAATTCTTAATAATTATTTAACTATATATATATATATATATATGTGTGTGTTTTATTTTAATGTACACCTAAGGATGAAATTCTCTACAATACCACACCATTAAAAACTATTACGTCTATGAATTATCCCCATAAAACAGAAACTCAACGTGTGTGTGTTTGTGTTCTTGTATACATGGTTTATGAGGACATAAATGTGTATAATGTGTCCTCGTAAACCAAATGGTTTAAAAAACATACTAAACTGTGTTTTTCTGAAATTCAAAAAATGCAGACAGTTTTCTGAGATGGGTAGGTTTAGGGGTAGGGGTAGTGTAGGGGGATAAAATATACAGTTTGTACAGTATAAAAGCCATTACGTCTATGGAGAGTCCCCGTAAACCACATATACAAGTGTGTGTGTCTGTGTGTGTGCGCAATGTAGGCTTACAGGCTAAACTTTTGACTTGCAATGTACAGTATATGCATTTTTGTCTTTAGATCTGGCTAGCTGTAGCTGTAGTTCAAGTCCAAAAAATAAAATAAAATATATTCGTTCCTTCATGTAAAATGATAATGACTTTATTCCGGAAGCACAGAAGCATATTGTTACTTTGTGTCGGCACAAAGAGCGCTGCTCGCTTCTGGCAGGTTTGGGATGGTCTCTTTCTCAGCGGTTCCTCATTTGGCTGTTCTCTCTTTGGCCGCTCTCTTTTTTCTCTCTTTTTGTAGGTAGGTCAAAAGAGAGATCCTTTCTGTCAGCTCATTGCTCACGTTGATGAAGTCGCTTGTTAGTGGGACTCTCTTCTCTCTCTCATTAGAGTGAGCAGAGCCGGGGAGAGCGGGGCAGAGGATGAGTGACCGGCCTGAACCCTGTCATGTCAAAGCGGGCTGGATCATTCTAGAGATGGGCTCTCATTACTCAAGGTCAGGGTCCACAGAAACCCTTAGCACTGGTCTAAGGACAGAAGCAAAGTGCCCACCAATGCTGCCTCTGAACTGGCAAACAGCTAAGGTCACAAGTGCTCAGCATGTTGGGCAACATAGATGGCATATAAGTAATGGAGTGTTTTAAATGATGTTACACAATGCTAGACAGTGAAATAGCCAGTTAACGCTAAACACTGTGGTGCTATCAAAAGGTTCCTGTTTATTTAAGAACACCGACCAGGGCTGCATTTCTCAAAAGCATTGTGAGCCCAAGTTGATCGTGAAGACCACTGACACCAATGTTCTCCACGATCAACTTAGCTCACGATGCTTTTAGGAAACGCAGCCCAAACCGACACAGCAACAGTGGCTTAACCAATAGTGTGATTGTGGGTGGGGCTACAGTATTTGCTTGTTTGCTCAATGGCAGATGGGGGAAAACCTGCTTGAGAAAAGTAATTTTTTGAGAAAAGTTTGTTGAATTGTATAGAAATGAAAATTCTTTGGGAGAAATTTGTTTTTTTTTGTGTGAACAACGCAATAGCCAGTCATAGTGCAATGGGGGCATTGCCTCCACTCATGACTTTTCTCCATTCATTCTCAATTACCCCCCACTAAACCCACGGCATGCTTTTCAGGTTGGTTAAATGTCAATGGGCTCAGGGGAGACAAGAGAGACGCTGACCACTGGTGTCGCTGTTGGATAGTGTCACTTCAGAAAAAAATAGTGATTTATACACTTTTTTAATGGCATATTTCATAATATTTGGGTTGTTTTTAACTGCCTCCTTTGTCATGCACCTGTATATTCTTATTTATTGCTATTGCAATTATCATAATATCTTAATATATAATAAGTATCTTAATATAGCTACTATATTTTCAAAGCAGTTACTACAAAAACGTCAAAGAAAGAAAATAATACTATTTCACATACAGAGCTTGACAATAAGGACTCCCTGATGGCCCGGGGCCAGTGTGAACGACGCTCGGGACAGTTGACGGAACGGTCACTTGCCCGATCGGGTCAGCGCATAGGGTGCGCGATATTGTCTATGATATCGTAATTGTTGATTTAACGATCTGAAATTATCCAGTATGTCCCTCACTTTACAAAAAAATGAACAAAAACACACCCAATGAGTGCACGCATGCACTACATGACGTAGTCTAGTAGGTTAGACTAGTGTGCGTGCATATTTAGTGCACGATTTCACTGCGGGATTTAGTCTATTAAAATGCCCCCAGAATTCAAGATAAGGGGCAAAAATGCCCCTATATATCTTTTATATTTTATATCATTTAATATAGTTAACCAATATTACACAGAGCGCCGTTTTTCTTCAAATATCAGCATGATTACAAACATGATATTGATTTTATACAGCGTACAGTTTAATGAACAAGAACTTAATATCAAGTGACTTACATTTAAGACACCAAATCGCATGTTTTGCTCTATTTCGCCAATTCCACAGCATTGTTTTTGTCTTTTGAGCAACACCAAGGACTATAGAATAACACAAGACGAGTCACTCGTATTATTATGTGTGGGAGAAAGTGAAATGGGCAATATGGCGGAATAAGTCCCGCCTTCTAAATAAGAGCCAATCGCTGATTGGTAAAGTCATCGCGTCACTGCAGCAGCCGTTAGAAGCTCCGGTTCCTATAGAAACAATCAGACGCGCGCCTCCGAAATGAGACACAAGAGATGCGCATTTAGGTCTGCGCATGCGCATTAGCTTGATCCAGCCTGGAAAATACAGTTTTTTGTCAAGAATCGAGCGTTTAGAAACAAAATGTATGAGACAGTTGTTGTCAGATTTCATTGGTGATTTCAAATATGAAATTGAATCGAAAGTTAAATCACAAATGCATTAAAAACAATCAAGTGAAATAAAGCAATGGTTATGATTCACTTCATATCAGACCCTGTGAAAAGATAACTGCCTTTTCTCCAGCATCTCCAGAGATGTTCGGAATCACACAATTGATCTCATTATGGAGTAGTTTGTACATTAGTATTTTCATCATTACATTGATTTGTCAACATCTATACAAACTAATTAGCAGAAAATATAATAACATTATTAACTTGCCAGCTGCTAGTGACATGTAATTTCATTTAGACTTGCACACTCAAAGCAGGCGTATTTGGGACAGATGGCATTGTGGGTAGTTTAAACCCTTGACACTCAATGTGCATTTTTCCTGTATGTTCATTATAGTTATTTCATTTGCTGAAAGCATTAGAAAAAAAAAAAAAGTAATGCTGGAGAAGTCAATTTCTCCAGTTTTTAAATGTCGCTAATCGAACTGCCGAACGGCCTCATATCATTCACATTCAGACTGCTGTTGTTGTCACTGTTGTCCTTGCTCATGCGACAACAGGCGCCTGAGTCTTTTTCAGCCCAAATGTCGAGCCTTTCAGAAATTTAATTAATCAACCTCCTGTCCTTTCTCTCAAAACACAGCGTGCTCTCGCTGGGTGTCCCTGCCTTCGCTCCCCCCCCCCCCCCCCAACTTCCTTTGTTGTGCACTTTACAGTGTCTCTCCATCCAGAGCTCTTGATGGTCTGGGGGAGGCTGTCATATGGGAAACAATGTTTAGGGGATTGAGTATGGGGTTATCGCCCTGTAGTGACCCCATCAACACAAGCCACCATCATTTGTTTGGTCAGTAGAGAGCTAACATGCTCCAGTGCGCACACACAAGTATCTGGCGCTTATTTACCATAAGGATGTTTAGTACTATAATTCCCACATTAACAATGCCATGGAGACTATGGAAACAAAAATAAAGATTTGACGGAGACCTGAACAGGCTGACAGTGCAGTGATTCTGACATCAGCAACTTAGGAACACTCAATTTGAAATTATACTGTACTGAAGCAGCAAGGTATCTGAAACTACAGTAAAATCTAACAGCAGGGTACCTGACACTACACTATACTGATGCCGCAGGGTGCCTGAAACTATACTATACTGAAAAACAGCGTCTTAAGAGAGTCTCATATATATAAGAATAGAGCAGACAGACAGATAGATTAATAGATAGACAGACAAATTTGATCAATTTCTTGTTCAATACTTGCAAAGTCTTACTCAAAACCTCAGTCAATACTCTAGGTCAAATTGCCATCTTTTCTAAATCATGTGAACAAAAGTGATTTTATTCCTGTCATGGACATGAAAATGGACAGACAGACAGACAGATAGAATGACCGACCGACCGACCGACTGACCGACAGACAGACAGAACGACTAACAGACAGACAGACGATAGACAGATAGATAGATAGATAGATAGATAGATAGACAGACAGACAGACAGACAGACAGACAGACGATAGACAGATAGAACGAACGACAGACAGACAGATAGAACGACCCACCGACTGACCCACCGACAGACAGACAGACGATAGATAGATAGATAGATAGATAGATAGATAGATAGATCAACCGACGGACAGACAGACAGACAGATAGATAGATAGAACGACCGACCGATTGACCAACCGACTGACCGACAGACAGACAGATAGATAGAATGACCGATCGACCAACTGACCGACAGACAGACGACAGATAGACAGAATGACCGACCGACCGACAATCGATAGACAGATAGATAGAATGACAGATGATAGACAGACAGACAGATAGATAGATAGATAGAACGAACAACCGACCGACAGACAGATGATAGATAGATAGACATAGATAGACATATAGATAGAACGACCGACCAACAGACAGACAGACAGACAATAGATAGATAGACAGATAGAACTACCGACAGACAGACAGAAAGACAGACAGACAGACAGACAGACGATCGATAGACAGATAGATAGAATGACCGACCGACTGACCGAACAACAGATAGACCGACGATGATAGATAGATAGATAGATAGATAGATAGATAGATAGACAGACAGACAGATAGAACGACCAACCAACCGACCGACAAACAGACAGATGATAGATAGATAGACATATAGATAGAATGACCTACCGACCGACAGACAGACAGACGATAGATAGACAAATAGATAGAATGACCAACCAACCGACCAACAGACAGACGATAGATAGATAGATAGATAGATAGATAGATAGATAGATAGATAGATAGACAGATAGATAGAATGACTGACCGACCGACAGACAGACAGACGGACGATGATAGATAGATGGACAGACAGATGATAGACAGACAGTCAGATCTTTTGTATGTTTAACATTATTTATGGAACAGACATAACAATGAGGATGCAGATCATCTTGCTGGATATTGGAAAACTTTAATTAAACTGCAGCTGCAAGTCATGAAGAGATCATTAGGGATTTTCCTAATTAAGTTACATTAAAGGGGATCATTGTTCTTTTTACTATCCATACAACTATTGCATGTACTGCTTTGATTTCATGTCCACACTGATATTATTAGTGGTGATTGTGAAGGCAACACTAAAGCAACGCTATTGCTGTTCTTCCAACCCAGTCACATAATGAGATGGCGAAATATTAAGAAATCCTACAACCCAATTTGAAATCTAACCCTGTAGGGGAAAAAAAGTTATAGTCATTTATTTTTTGTATGAGCCATTTTGGCAGCAAGCTTTGCACACACACTGACCATTTGTATTTACTTTAGTAAATGTAAAAAAAAATAGAGTGTAACTTGCTGGTTGTGACTCTTCTACTGACACATGCAGAGATTTTGTAGTAAGTGCAACTCTTGATCAGGTTATTGATTGGTTAAAACACTTGAATTGGAAGGTTTTTAAGCAATGCATTTTAATAAGTATACTAAAAGACTAAAGACTGATGGACACGGGCATAAATCAAAGCTTGCAGAACGCTGTGTATCTAGTCGGAGGTTTCAGGCACACTGTGGCCCCGTGCATGCTACCATAATTCATTTGGGTTGTACAGGATACAGGCATATGTATGTTCTCATTAAGATCTCTGTGTTCTCAGCCACAGGGCATTAGCTCCAAGCTAATACATTTGGCAGCTAATGAGCTGCAGCGAGTTTTAGGCTAGAGTGAAACGAGGGACTGGGCCAAGCACTGCCTCTCCCATACACTCTGCTCTTTACTGAGACTAAAGAAAAGCAGCATAATGTCCATGCTAATGAATCAATCATTGCTCGCAGATAAATCACAACTAACATAACGCTCCGGCTTACTGTCATTATGATGAATCCCTTTATTTGGAGGTATAGGCTCAGACCAATAGCAGACTGTCTCCTGCACATGCAAAAAGTAATGATCATGGACAGAATGTGATACGGTGTGGTGAAACAGAACTGTAATACACTGCACGCTCCACTGACTCATTTTTAAATTGCTGTGGCGTGGCAGAACGAATGCATTTCAGAGGGGCTTGATGATACCGAGGCTTAGAATGCAATGATGAAGTTGTGCGATACATACGCCCGAGACCATGTGGAGTATTAGATGGGCTAGGAGATGTTTCAAGGGTCTTGCTGAATTTTATTTCACATTGATTACCTAGATTAGAATTTAAAGTAGATTATAAAAACTTTGAGATGTGGCTTGAAACTGGTGGGTCATGACTCAAAAATGAGTCTGACAAAACATTGCTAAATGCAAACATTTAAAAGGGAGGAGTAAAACAGTTTTGTTGTTAATGTTAATGTCGCAAATCTATCTGCTGAATTGAATAGAAGCCAATATGAATATGCCAATAAGCCAATAAGCCAGTATGAATATGTTAGCCTTAAGGTAATGAAAAAGCTGGTGTGTTCCAAAACAATGACAAAATTCGCATTTAGGAGATATAAGCATTCAAAACTTACAGTCTCTCACTTCCGCTAAAATGGATTTCAATTCAGCTTCTAATCAAATCTTCCGTCCAATCAAATGCTCTCTAGAATCTGAAGTCCCACCCCCTTCTACACTATAAACAAACGCTGAAGCTGCAGCTGAAATTGGTAATTTGTTCAGACATTTACATTAGTTTCTATATGGTGAATGGCACATAGTGCACTATATAGAGGACAGGGAACGATTCAGAGAGTGTAAATATGCTTTCCACTGATGCGAATGAAGTCTGTTTTCGCATTAGTGTCACGTGAACCACCGCAGCACAAGCACAGTCTGCTCCGGTCCAGAGGCACGAGAGCACACAGACCACAAAACATTCGGACACATTTTAATTCTTCAAACAATGCTATATTTGAAAGCAATATGGAGAAGAAACGGTTGGAGATTATGAGGAAAATTGGGTTTTACGAGCTCAACGGCTCTGGCCGAGCTGTGATCTAGGCGAAACGCTAAACACTTTTTCAAAAAAGGGGGAGGAGCTTCTAGATATATCCTGCCCTGTCTTCCTGTTTCTTTGGAAAGTACGTCAACACAAAGCTGCGCATTCCAATTCATTTCAGTGGGGCTTTTAAGGTTTTACATTCTAATTAAATTTTTTAAATTTCCACCAGAAAGTTGAGAAAGAATATAAACTGATTCCAAGTTCTCGCCTTGCTAGCGGGGTATTTATGTAACGGAGGCCAGCTTGAAGTCGCAAGAGATGCTCTAGCGACTGCCGCTAGAGGTTGCAGCCTTTAGCCTCCTTGTTAGAGTGTCCGACTCCTATGCCGGAGACCCAGGTTCGAGGCCTGTGTAGAGCAGGGCGAGTAGGACCTGGGTAGAGGGGTTACATTGTGCCGTGACCCGGATGGGAGTGAAGTTTAAGGGGGTGATTGTAACGGAGGCCAGCTAGTAGTCGCTGTGCGAGTAAACCTCACTCCTCTGATCTCAAGAGATGCTCTAGCGACTGCCGCTAGAGGTTGCACCCTTTAGCCTCCTTGTTAGAGCATCCAACTCCCATGCCAGAGACCCAGGTTTGAGGCCCGCGCAGAGCAGGGCGAGTAGGACCTGGGTAGAGGGGTTACATTTAGACAAAATGATTTTGCTTAATTTGATAATAGCTCATGAGAACAGAGTCTGATCAAGCCTTGTTAAGTAGATTTGCTCATATTGTCATTTGTCAGCTGAACACACTTACATGAAATGTACTAGTTATCATACAGTATGCTAAATGCACATCAACAGGTTTTGCTCCTTCATTAAAGAAGCTATCAATCATTTAATTTTAAACTATTAGGCATGTACATGGCAGAGTATTTGCATTTAGTTGAGAAACAACTATATAAGTTACCTTGATGAACTGCTTTAAAGTACTTGTCTTCATGCATTTATGTAATGTAATTTAATTTCATCTGCAAGATGTCTCCTGCTTAGTTGTTGATGTTTTACTAATAAGTATAGTTGTTGTGGTTTCCTGGGGAAGAATTACAATAAATTACTTTTGAATCATTGTACATAATTGTTCATCAAATCCAATGTCTCCCATTTTTAGATGTTTAGCGTCCCAATCTATTCATTTGGTTCCATAAATGTCAGTTTGTCCCCGAAGAAACTTCTATCAAACGTGTTAAACTGTCGCTCCCTCTCCTCCTGGCTTTCTCCACCATGTACTCCCATTAAAACGAGAGTAATAACTCGCTTAATTATTTTTTGCATGAAGAACAAAGTTCATAAATGAGCGTTTAAACGAGTCATGGTGGAGCCTGCCACCCTCTCCTTATGACTTTATCTGATAATTAATTAAAAACAAATGAGATACTCCTTTGACTTAACTGCTGCTGAAACATGACCAGGATATTGCAGGCATCCTTTAACGACCTGGGATAGGGTGATAATTAAAAAGCTGTCAGGGCGCATTACATTATCAGGTCTGCACGCAAATGGATGTGTGTGTTTGTGTGTGTCTTCCCACAGATGTATCTCTTGACCCCAGCCTAAGTTGATATGCAGGGTTGGCTTCCGCAGGGGTCAAAAGTCACAGATTAATCATGGCCCCGAACATTCGTAATTTTCAATTATGATGCCGTGGGGGAGCCCATCTCAAGGAAGGACATGTGGAGGACGGCTTTACTGAAAGCCTCCTACCACCTCGCTCTCATGTTTCAAACACATTGTCACCTGCTTCATAGGTAGAGTGATAATTAAAGCTGTGCTAAACGTTCCATCTTTTTAAGAGCAGTGGGATTGGAAAGGTCACAACCTGTATATAGTCCTAAAGGAAAAGGCATGATAAAAGAGAAAAAAACAAAGCAAATATGCAGTCATTTCGAGTAGGCCGATAATGGTCCATAAAGAAAGTCCACTGCTGGTCAGCAAACTAATATCATCATTGCTACCCACTGATGTCCACTACTGACTGACTAGTTAATGGTGGGCTTAGAGTGAGACAGCCATTAACCTGCAGTGTTTTAATGGCTAACTTGATTGGAAACTTGCACCTACAGAGTATCAACCTGCTGTTGCCATGCAAACAAAGGGTTTCTAGAAAAAGTGTTACAATGTTAAAATGACAAATTCAAACATTAGTTCTTCCTCGAAAGCGACCTGGTACCTTCTTAACACGACTTTGATAAAAACATGTGATACACAACCCTTGCTAAATTTAGCATTGCTGATAGCAGCTCACTGTGGAGCATGTAAGTTTTTCACAACATTTAAACACATTTTACATCACCTACTGATATCCACTACTGACTAGCCGCTTTTGCACTGTCAGACCAGTGCAAGCCAGGGCTAAGAACATGCTGTGCTGAGCCAATAGCCTCGGACCTCAAGCACCGAGGCCAAAATATTTCCACTGTCGGGCCAGTAGCCCTGCAGCACTTCCCTAAAACCTGCCCTTAATACGCCTCCACAGAACAATGTCACATGACCTCACCATTTCACCACCTGACCAAAAACTAGATAGATCACAAAATGAGCATGACTCTTTACTTAAAGACCAATGTTTTACAATATAAATAATAACAGTAATTTATTAATTTGTGTCAGGAGTGCACATCAATCATGCTGAATCAAACTGGTTTTTACCAACACATACCTATTCAGTTGCTCCTGCTTCCATTTATTTACGATCACAAGAATGCACAAAACAACTCCATTAAGAGTTTTAAATCCAAAGGCTTACATATTTTGAAAAATATTGATAAAATATCATATGTTTACGTCACATTTCTGAGCATTTCTATTAATTTTCCTCGAAATTATATGATGACTGCAATCCAAGGAGGTTTGAGTGATCTCTCCGTCTCTCTATACGGTTATCCTTTCAGCCAGAGCAACAGAGGGAGCTCATGAGAAGAAATCAGGAGTTAAGAGTTATGCAAGTTAACCGGAGTGTGTGACAGATATGCAGATGCATTAGTCCGGTATCAATAAAGGCACAGGGAAGAGACAGATAAAACATTAAACCAAATAAATACACAATTATAATCATATATGAGTTGTTTACGTTCCTCAGGCAGTTTCTGGTATTTTCCATAAACGTGTGCATTTATTATCACGATGATTAGCATAAGTAGCCTTTAGCATCACATATAAGTATATTTCTGCCTCATACGGTGATCAGAATCCCCATCGGATCACAAAGAAGTTATTTCAAATACTCGTTGGTGTCTGAAAGTGAGTTCTGAGCTGAAAGTTGTTTAAAATGTCTTAAATGTTAGCTGTTAGCCTGATAGCGGTGTTGACTGTTGACTCTTTGGACCAAGGTATTCTGCAGGCCAAAAAACCTTGGCCCAAGGAAGCCCCGACGAGGCAAACCAGAGATTAGTTTATCCTCGAAAGCACTTGTTGTAGCAACCTGGTACCTTCTCGACATGACTTTGATAAAAACGCGTGTGGCCATCCACAACCCTAGCTAAAATTAGCATTGCTGGAAGCAGCCCACTTGTAGAGCATGTCAAATTTTACATAAACTCTACACTTAAATGTCCTGCACAAGTATATTTCAGAATCAAAGCTGTTTTAGAACATAGTTCAGAACATTTCATAAGCGTCAAACCAGAAATATAATTTGGATGTGACAAGCTAATCATATCAAGACTTAGCACACCAGGAAGCAGTGCTGTTGACCTTCACTGAAACAGCGAGTGATGAATTCACCTTGTGCATATGTAAAGAAATTATATAAATAGCGTATTCTTGTCCACATAAATCTTCACAGTGGGATACTGAGGGCCTGTTGGGCAGTTTTCCATCAGGCAGTGTGTAGCTACTGAGTCCTATAGCAGCAGGACAGTCTTTCACTTCCTCTGGGGCATGAAAATGGCTGACCACAATCTTTTAGATTTGTCTTACTCACTTTCATTCACTCTAGAACACACTCTAAAACCTTCAAGCCAAGCCAGCACGGTAAGCTACCTTCACCCCCAGACATTTCCTCCCCTCCATGGATCTAAATTGGTGACTTTTCAGTTTAGACCTTGTCACATCTGTCAGAAGCATATATTGAACATTAGTGATTTTTCTCTTAGCCTAGTTCACTCAAAAGCTAACCCACAAAGGCTAAGGCTAGAATCATACTTTATTGAAGTTTGTGAATGTTGATGTGAATTCTCAGCAGCTATTCCATTGCACGTCTGTGTTAATGTTCTCAAGGGGGCACTAGAGTTACCATCAAAAGTCTATGCTGTTGTCAATGTTAACTTTTTTCTTCAAACTGTTGCTCCATGCTAGTAGTTGACCTCGAAGAAGATAGTTTACTGTAATGTTCACAGAGTACTTGTGTAGTGTTATGAATTGTGGCCTGACACATTTCGGAAAGCAATGACGCATGAAATGAGATGGTGTCATAGAAAAAGTGGAAGGGAGAGAGAGAAAGGAAGTACAGAGGTAGAGAAATGCTACTTGCACTGCAGACTCTCGTTTTCTTTACACTGCTATCTGTATTTATAGACGACTTGCCTCATTTATCAATGCAAACACCAGCCAAAGGGGAATAGGAAGACAATGAGAGATAGAGAGCTTTCGGTATAAAGTACGATCCACATTACAGCTAATCAAGAACTGCTTACTTGGACGAAGACCAAACCACGTAAAGTCACCACATTTAGCTTGTTTTGTTTTTACAGGACAATTACGGCTGGTTTATTTGTACATTATAACATACCAATAATGATTAATTTAAATAACGTAGTGGTAGTTTCTATGAGCGGTTGATCAGAAAACACGGAGAAAACTTTTTGGTTACACTTCATTTTAAGATGTACTTGTTTCAATGTAAATATACATTCAAGTACTGATTAATATTAATTAACTACATGTACTTACTATAGGATTAGGGTTAGATTATGGTTTGGTTTAGGATGTAATTATGCATAATTTACAGTTATTACTACAGTAAGTACATGTAACGTGTAAAAAGGACACTGTAAAATAAAGTGCTACCAATTTGTCCATTTAATTGAAAAACTCTTTTACAGGTTCTGAAAACAAAGAAGAATAAACAGATTTGCTCATACTGTACATACAAGCCAGCCAAACAAATTCTAGCTTGACAGATCAAAAATGTACTTTCAATTTTGTGAGCAATATGCATCAGATGGACTATCAATCCCTTCACCCTCTCTCTCTTTCTCAGCCTGTCATTGGTTTGGATGTTATGACACTGATCAGCCCCATAATGGCACTTCCGTGTGTCGCGCTCCAGTGCCACTCGTCATGCCGATTCTGCCAAACAACCTGCAAAAACGGGTAGGCGATGGAGCAATCGCACCGTGGCATGAACCCGAGAAATATGCACATTTTCATTATCCCTACAGGGGATATGAATGAATTTAAACTAGGTACCCACAGAAATCTAAAGCACTGTCACAAAGCAAAAAACACCTCTTCTTCATGTTTTAAAGAGCATGAATGCAATCGAAACATTGCTATATTTGGATGCTGTAAAAATTTGATGTTAATCAGTCTTGTATTCATATTTCACAGCATCATTCGAATATCTCTAAAAACATGAATGCCGTTATAAAAATGCATCTTTATTGAGACTTTTATGATGTAAATATAAAAAAAGTACAAATAAATTGGACCTGTTCCCTAAGGCAAGTGACCGCTGATTCATTATTATTCATTTCTTTCCATCTGTCTCCTAGCTTCATTGTTTTGGGAGCTGCTTCAAGGGGCTTAACAACAAGCATTTGCAGTTATTATTTCCAAGCAGCACTGAGAATATTAATCCATTGCTAGATATTGTAGCATTATTGTGTCAATATTTTAAATAAACCTTTCTTTATTTGTCTCTCTCCCTGCAAAAACAGGGAATATAACTCACTCACGGTGAAAAACAACAAAAGTCATGGAAGGTTTTGTAAATATTTCAGAGTCCTCCTGGCTGCCACGGACACAGAAAAGCTGTTCCAAAGAGCTGCTGTTTTACCTTTCCTTAACCAAGGACTGCTGTCTAAATGTCTTCACGGTAACACTTTAGTATGGGGAACACATTCACTACCAACTACGACTTTTGCCTCAATAAGCTCCTAATTTACTGCTTATTAATAGTTAGAAAGGTAGCTGTTGTATTGTTTAAGTGTTGGTATTGGGTAGGATTAAGGGGTGTAGATTATGGTCATGCAGAATAAAGCATTAATATGTGCTTTATAGGTACTAATAAACAGCCAATATGTAAGCTAATTGTTTCCTATAATAAAGTGTTACCATCTTCACTTATATCATGAAAGATGGACATCACTTACAACTTAAATAAGTGTAATACCCAGTAATGCTCATATAAACCTAAAGGGTTAGTTCACCCAAAAATGAAAATAATGTCATTTATTACTCACCCTCATGTCGTTCTACACTCCTAAGACATTCGTTCATCTTCAGAACACAAATTAAGATATTTTTGATAGAGGCCTCACTGAGGTATCGGATTTTATTGCCAGCAATGTCACTGAACCTCTCAAGATCCATAAAGGTACTAAAAACATATTTAAAACAGTTCATTTGAGTACAGTGGTTCTACCTTAATATTATAAAGCGATGAGAATACTCTTTGTGCGCCAAAAAAACTCCCTAAAATAATGACTTTTCAACAATATCTAGTGACGGCCGATTTTAAAACACTGCTTCAGAATCTTGATGATAGTATTATTAAAAGTGAATATCTGAGGGGTCTCACAGAAATCTTTCATCCATTAACCCTTCTTTTCAGGGAAAGTTTGATAGACCCTTCTCTGTCCATCCAGGGTCATGTGCCCTTTGGATTTTCAGACCTACTGTACAACTGCAAATCAATACAAAGGCTTCTTTCTATCTTTACAGGTCAGTAAATACAGAAAGAGAGAGAGAGAGAGACAGAGAATGAGTGCCTCCATATCTCAAATTAACTCCATAGTCTGGTCACAGCAACCCGAAACAGAGGTGGTCTCTAAGAATGCAAAGCATGTGCTGCCCTCTTTCCACCATACAGACTCCTCCATGTGCGCATCCTGATGTGCACCAAAAATCGCTTTTTCAAGGGTACTGTTTTTATCTCACGCTCGGCTTCTCCTGTGTCATGATTGATGCAAGACGCTCCCAGGCAAGTACTCATTGTTTTTAAGACCACATACCTGAGTTATGAATGTTGCATAAGTTGTGTGAAAGCTAAATATGAAATTCAAGGAGAGAGAATTTGCCAGCGGTGGGAATGGAGGCTGGACACATGTACATTCAATATTAATCCTCTATTTGTGGGGAAACTCCAAGGGATGAGTGCCGGAGAGAAGAACAGACATTGGTGAAAGGACTTATTAAAAGAGTAGATGTGCATCTGTGATACTTTTTCTTTCTTTTCACCTCTTGCACCACAACTATTGTTGCCCAGAATTTCCTTGGGAAAAGCATTAAGTAAAAGGACAAACCAAACAAATCCATCTTATTGATGCCATGTACACAGGGAATATCTGCTGTGACAGTCCCTCTCACCCTTGTTTATGGGGAGGAGAGATTTATCAATATAACATGTGCTGTGCTGTTAGCTGACAAGCTGTGAAACTCCCACAGCTCTCAACCCAATGAGCAGGGAATTCTGGGAGAATGTGAGGCTCTTGGAGGTGTTCCTACATTCACTGAACTGTGACCAGTAGATAAAGAAAGGAGGAAGAGAAACTGATTGGAAGAGAAAAGGAAACGTGAGTAAGTACAAGTTGTTAATGACAGGTGAAAAATCATTATCAAAGTTATATCTAGGCCTATGTATATATCTTCAGCCCTATCTTCCATCTATCCTTTCATAATGTTTCCTGAAGTGCACTTACAATGTAAAAATGATTTTTACAAGGGATGCACCGATACCAAGCTCATGTACTTGTACTCGTAAAAATACCCCCGATACCAAAGACCGATACCTCACGTGACATAACTGACAGAACTTTTCGAGCACAGAGACACCGGCGGCAGCAGCAGAAACAATGTGAGCCTCAAGGGAGTGGAAATACTTCAAATTAATGATGACAACACACACATTGCGAACCTGCATGCTTTCCATCACAATTCGTTATTGATTAGTGAAGGTGGGATAGGCGGAATCGTGCTGAATGACACAGACCAGAAGCGCTCCCTCTCGCGCGCTCTCTCTCGCGCGCTCTCTCTCTCTCTCTTTCTTTTTGTTGCGCGCGATCCCAGTTCTCTCAGACAGCGCGCAATCAGTTCTCCTTGCGCCTGAATGGTCAAATGCACACATAGTTGTCAAAATGTCCATCGTGTGGAGTATCTCACGTAAATATAGTCGGTTATGGCTTAAGTGGACGTAAACATTTGGGTGAAAACAGGATATGTGTCAGTATCCATGGATTCGGTCTTAAAGGGACCGTAGCCTATATTTGTCATTAATGTTAATAAAACAACAAAAGATGTTAAATAAATGTATACATGGTAAATAAACCTACTGTATCTGAAACAAGTTTATTTAATTTGTATATCTATAGTATTTGTTGTATTGTTTGTAATTTGTTTGTAAATTTCTATTATATATATTGGTAATTATGCCAGTGATCTCGTCATTGCAATGCTTTTTCGTACTCTCACGAAAAGCTTTCACCATAACTAACAATGCAAACACTATGTATATACAGTAAGAGATTCATTATGTAGTTTAAGAGCATATGAAGGGAATTTTGTGTCCAGAAAAATTCACACTGCGTGATCGACAGCTTCAGCCATTATAAAGAAAGCGTAAATATACTAGAATTATTCATTATGAATTTAACTGTCATTACTGGTTAAAAAATGAAATAGGTTACTTACAGTTTGTGGGGTCTTTGCTGGTTCCAGAACAGTTTTTACAGCCTGATCTTTGAGCAAAAGTTTATGGGCAAAGCCAGTATCATATTGTTACTGTTCTCAAAACAGTCGCTGGTAAAAATGTATGGTACAAACACGCAAGTCATCACTGGGACATTCGTTAAAAATAAACGGAATCCATTTTTCTCTGACATCGGTATCCTTCGGCAGCTTATGCAAAGATTATGTTTTTCCACAGCTAGGAACAACATAACATCTGCGTGGCATCGCAATCTTGTTATTATCACAATCTTATTATAAACAACTACTTTAGATCCACTCGCTGCTCATCGATTGAACACCAGCAGGCGGGGACAACTATGCGATGATGTAAAAGTAGCCATTGTTGTCTTGCTCCAGAGTCGTATGCAAATGATTGTGCCCCTGTGACGTCACATGCCACCTCGTTTTAAGTTATAGAACTTGCAGGATGTATTAATGATACAAAGACCTCTTATATGCCAAAAGATCAAGGAGAATTTGATTTCTCATGTCATGACCCCTTTAAATAGTCTGGTTCAGTGTTTGCTGTAGGCTAGTCCTATCAGAGTTCCTCTGAAAGCCTCCACCTCCCCAGCTCCACCTGCCTAGATCTGCTACGGGATTTATGCATGTCTATTTATGCATCAGCAACATAGGTGTTTTCACACATAGTTCGTTTTAAAAGAATCAAACCCACATGCTCATAGCAGTGTGTTTGTGTATCTATTAGCAGTAGCAAGTCCATACTTGCTCTGCAGCAGCAATAATCAACAGTAGCAGTGTAGCAGATGTAGTCCGCCAAGATCAAATACATTAACATTGCCACATAAACGTGCAGCACAACACAATATTGGGGGAGAAATAAAGTATGCTATGACCCATTTAAGCTGACACGACAGAGCATGTCAGGACAACATTCAGCACCTCAGCTGAGTAAGATACAGTGGGCGTTATGAGTGGTGGGAACTGAACTTCGCTGGCTGCTTAATGGACATGAACAGGAGTCATGAGAGACACTCTTAGTCCCTTATATTGCCCAACTGCAGTGCTCAACCTGTGTGGAATTCTCACACAAAGTCATCCCGCCTGCGTTCAGACTAATTCAGAAGAGACAACACTAAAGCAATGAGAGCAGATAGTAGTTTCTAGATGCTTATATGCTCATAACTTTCTCGCTAGTATGTCTGATCACACGGTAATGTATTCATACTACAACCAGGCTAAGGGGAAATTAAGGCCACAAAGACATGATTCTTGATCTTGTGAATCTTATTAAAACAAACAACCTCATGCAAATTGCATCAGGCCTGTTGTAGTGCATTACCAGTCTGTATAATGCATGACCTCATGGATAATACACGATTTTCAGCTAATACAGTTCTCTAATAGCGCACAAATGACAGGTTCAATTAATTCACAAATCAAGAAGAAACAAAAACAGTTGCAACTAAAAATAGAAATATTTAGTCATTTTTGGGTCTGTTTGTTTGACAGGTGTGTGTTTTCATGTGGAAGGAAGTGGCATCAGTGTGGTGGCGGTGCCGACAACACTTGTCATAATGCAAGTTAAAGAAAAGTAATGTGAGAAAGTACAATGCAAATAAGCTGTCATAAAAATAAAAGTCTGAGCTTGGCTAAGGATGATGAGGACAGAGTGTTGATCAAACAAACAGAAAAAAAAAATCTAAGATTACTTTGCCACAATAGAAAAAAAGACTGCAAAAATTGTTGAAGCTGTGGTGCAGTGATTAGTGCACAGGCTTCAAATACATTGAGCTGTGGTGCTCGTGTGGCTGGTAAAAGTTCAATTCCCGCTTTTTATGGCTGAGTCACATTACCCTTCTTTTCTCATTAATAATCTCTATACAATATATTGTCTCTGTCTGATGAAGTGGAAAAAGTACAGGCAAGATTAAGCATCAAGAACAAAACACTTATCAGAAAGGATTAAGAACACTTGCATGTTAAACCATGGCAGTTAAATCAACTAACGTTCTTCTACCATTTCATGTCTTCAAATATTTCATCAGAAATAAGGGCATCTGCTTGATCCTCTCAGGTACAGCACATACATGTGTAACCTTGAGACATATCTCTCAGTAGCTGTGTTTCCACTGTCGGGCCAAAAGCGAGCGTGCTAGTGCGTGCCAGGGTCAGTTGACTTCCGGGGCTTGAAGTCAACTGACCCTGGCACGCTGTCATACGGAAGTTACACGGAGGGCATTAAAGTAAGCAATTACGTGTTTATTTATAGCGTGATCTGCCGTGGAAGCCAGCGAAATTATGCGCAGGGAATATGAAAAATAAAGAAAATGATTTGACAAAAGAGAGCAGAGTTTAGAAACTTATGCTACGAGCCCTCATGTTTTGCTTGTATTATAGAGCTGTCTCTGTAATACGAGTTTTGGCACATCACTGTCCTTCTAGTAACTACCTTTCGCAACTGTTTTGATAACGTTTGGTATGTAAAATCTTTGAATAGACTCCTATGAGCGCAGAATCGTGATCTCGAGTGATGTAAAAATCGCATGAATTCCGATATGACTGTTTACGCTGCGGTCGTATTACAAAACGTATTTTATTTTTTTTTTTGTAGCCTGTATATCATGTAATGTGAAATATGTGAGTGGATAAAGCAAAAAAAAATAAATAAATAAATAAATAAATAAAAAATAAAGGTACTTCCAGTGCCTTAAAAAATATGCCCTGTACTCTGTATAGTTTCAGTAAGCTGATGGTAAGAAAACACAAAAGCATTACTTTCCAATAATAATAATAATAAAAACTAAGAGTAATATAATATTGTAACATTCATTTTAAAAGTAACATTTCTCAGCTCTGTATCTCACAACATTTGTTTGGTCTAGTTGATGAACACTATTGACTTGGACAAAGTCAACAGAAGCGTCATGAACCAAAAACCTTGGTGTCTTCGACAGACCTCATCAGCTGACTTCCATGGCCTTGGGCAGCAGGGGAACTCAGTCATATTATGGTTTGTGACTCTCAGCCTGCCCTCTTGAAAAAGAGAGAGTTCGACTGGATAGTTGTGGCATGGAGCCACTGCTCGCTGGAGGACAAGAAGCAATTTTTCAGCAGTTCTGAGCACTCTGTGTCTCTCTGTCCGCTGTCGGGGTCTTGAAAGGTCACCACGGCTGCATGGACATTGCGCTTTGGAACAGCCGCTGTGAATTGACTTTGATTCAGTTGGCTTGAAACAAACAAATGGCGGGCCCGGGGTGTCCAACACTAATGTCTTTCTCTTTGTTCAAATACACAGAGCAAAGATTCAACCCTTTTTCTTCTTTGGAGTGCTATAAAAAAAAACATTGCTATCTTCCAGCGTTATCAATGTGACGGGTATGTTTAGATATGTGTTTAAGTGTAAACATAGTTCATTGCGATTTTACTGCAGAAACTATTCAGCATAGGACTGAGTATGGAAATGGACCTTCATTAAAGGGGTCATGAATGGAAAAATAAAATTTCCTTGATCTTTTGACATATAAAGAGGTCATTGTGCTATAAAAATAACTCAAAACCTCCTTGTTAGTTAAAAAACAGCTTTTATTGAAACCAAGAAAATGACTTGTTTCAGATTTTGTCACATTATTATGTCATAGTGCGACAAAAGACCGGCTCTGCAGAAGATCAACGCCTACTTCTACATCATTGCCTCTGTAGCCTCACCCACCGATTCATGCATGTCATGTTGTAGTAAAAATGAGACAAACACAAACACAGGATTACTCCAGCAACAAAACCATAGATCCGCCTCTGATGATTACAAAACTTTCTGAAGTGCCAAGTTGTGGAAAAACGGTCTTTGCATTGCCATCCTTGTGATCCTAAAATTAAGAAAGCGTGGATTACCTTTATTTGTAATGAAGTTCCAGTTAGATCTGTTCATTTCTTTGCTTCTTTTTACAGCAGATTCATTTTTAAACAAGACAGTTTAACTTAGGCTTTTTTTTTTTTTTACTGAACAAAACACACAAATTAACAAAACATAGCAGCATAGCATAAGTATATATACTGTATATATATATATATATATACACACATTTGGAGGCCAAGTCAACACCTCAAACTCGTTGTTGTGCTCCTCAAACCATTCCTGAACCATTTTTGCTTTGTGGCAGGGCGCATTATCCTGCTGAAAGAGGCCACAGCCACCAGGGAATACCCTTTCCATGAAAGGGTGTACATGGTCTGCAACAATGCTTAGGTAGGTGGTATGTGTCAAAGTAAAAGAACCTTGCCCAAAGCATCACACTGCCTCTGCCGGCTTGCCTTCTTCCCATAGTGCATCTTGGTGCCATGTGTTCCCCAGGTAAGCGACGCACATGCACCCAGCCATCCACGTGATGTAAAAGAAAACGTGATTCACCAGACCAGACCACCTTCTTCCAGTTCTGATGCTCACGTGCCCACTGTCGGCGCTTTTGGTGGTGGACAGGGGTCAGCATGGGCACCCTGACTGGTCTGCATCTATGCAGCCCCATACACAACAAACTGTGATGCACTGGGTATTCTGACACCTTTCTATCAGAACCAGCATTAACTTCTAGATCAGTTTGAGCTACAGCTCGTCTGTTGGACCGGACCACACGGGCCAGCCTTCGCTCTCCATATACATCAATGAGCCTTGGCCGCCCATGACCCTGTCGCCGGTTCACCACTGTTCCTTCCTTGGACCACTTTTGATAGATACTGACCACTGCAGACTGGGAACACCCCACAAGAGCTGCAGTTTTGGAGATGCTCTGACTCAGTCGTCTAGCCATCACAAATTGGCCCTTGTCAAACTCACTCAAATCCTTACGCTTTCCCATTTTTCCTGCTTCTAACACATTAACTTTGAGGACAAAATGTTCACTTGCTGCCTAATATAATAGATAATCAGTGTTGTTCACTTCACCTGTCAGTGGTCATAATGTTATGCCTGATCAGTGTATGTATGTGTATATATATATATATATATATATATATATATATACACACACACACACACATATACACACACACAGGCTGAAAATAAACAATGATGCAGTGTCGACTACATTGGATCCGACAGTAATATTGCAACACACAAGTGTGAGTAACAATGTTTTTACCATGTGTCACTATTGCTTTGTTTAATAGAGGTTGTTTGATATGTACTAAGCATTTATACTGTAGCGCCGCAGTCAAACTGAATAGTTGTGATAGTGATTTACACAAAGAAAGCATGTAAAGAGCGCTGCTTTTGTATTTGTTTTGATCTAAGCCATTTACTGTAATCCTGAATAAAAGCTTCAGTGAGTGACATCTTCTGTTTTGTCATCAGTAATTACATTACAACATGTTTCATTTTATTTAAAAACCGGACACTGCAAGAAAAGCATGAACTATGAATAGCCTAAGAACGATAGTGTGACAAACAATGGTACATTCATTCATAATTCCATTTACACAAAACACCATAAGTCATCATTTGTCAATCAACTGTGATACTCCAATACTTTATTTACCACAACCAAGACTTATAAAGCATATGTAATACGCATAAATGTTTCACATTGTTGACAAATGTTTCAACTATTTAACGAGATATCGGAAGTTTTCAAAGCAATTCCGCACATGTAATGGCGGGGGATGTTGAAAATTATTTTAATATGTAAAACTGTTACCCAATCATAGCAGCGGGTGTTCATTTCCAAGTCTTGAATGCGGCACACCCATCAAAACAGAATGTTCGAAAGAGAGGGTCAAAAACAGGATAGAAAATAGCTGTATACTTCTAAATTAGGATGTTTTTTGATATAAAATCTTGATAAAATTATAAGTGGACCTCAGAGAACATTACATATATAAATATATATATATATATATATATATATATATATATATATATATATATATATATATATATATGCTGTTCAAGACTCCTTTAAGAATTTATGCTCAGAGCTATTTTCAAAGTCATTTTGTAATTCATTATAAAGTATCTATTTTTCTTTGCCTCTAATAAAGTCTTGTATGCACCCTGAGGATGCTTGAAAATAAAAGTAAAAATAATATATCACTCTAAAATAACAAATGAATCAATTTTCTCAGCTCTCCGTGTTGCTAACCATTTTGACTGAATACAGGAATACAGAAAGGTCATTGACAAATAGCTGTCCACAATAAAGAAAAGGAAAAAATCTTTTAAATATATAGTTGAAAATACATGTGGCAAGTTGATAGAAATGCACTCTTAGTATTCATGTTGGTTTTGAAAAATACATTTTTGAAAGAGGAGCTTAAAGGTTTAAAAATGTCATGAGGTGTAACCATCAAGCAAAAAATAGTAACATAATATTTTCCTGGCAACTTGAACACATGTGAGTGTACATATTTTATATATTATATATTATATATATTATGTTATAATTATATATTACAAAATACAAATTGATTCATGATCAATATTATATAACATAAAAATATGATAAGTTGCTAAATTGCTAAGTGGCATCATGTTCGGGAAAACACGTGACAGTGGTCCCATATACAGGTAGTGAGAGAAGAAGCCAAAAGTGTATAGTGAAGCATCAGCTGAGCACTCCTCAGGCCAGGGGTATCTTCAGTTCCCCTCTGGGGAGTTAATTTAGAGGTAAAAGTTAAGGTACTGTAGAACTAGACAAGCGCACAGATGACTGATTGACACGGTAGAGTGCTGCTTGCTAAAATACAGCCAGTGGAAAGTAGTGGTTAACACATAAGAAAATGCAACTAAAAATGCATCTAAAATCTCCACATCTGATAGTAGACCCTGAAGCCCTGGCGTCCCTCCCAGGTGTGTGAATGCACACGCAAAGGCCCTGCTTGTAAACTGTCAGAGTAAAACCGCTCAGCCACGTCCTGAGGGGAGATCCATACTGCACGGGCTGTATTAACCCAGGTGTCTGGCCTCTGGTACTATGTGTCTCTCAAACCCCTGTTAACCCTCCTCTAGCCCTGTTTGTGCAACAACGACAATCACAACCTTCTGTATTCAGACAAGGGGAACAATGAGGAAAAATGTATTGGGACTTTTATTTATTAATCTAGAACGGACTGGATTACAAAATGTGGGTGTTAAATAACTGGATCAAATGCTAAAACAAACCCTAAATAGCGACACTACCATTCAAAAGTTAAAAGCTAGTTTAAATGTTTTTGAAAAAGAAGTCTTTTATGCTCACCAAGGCTGCTTTTATTTGATTATAAATACAGTAAAAACAGTAATAAATTGACAGATTATCAGATTATTGTCATTATTGTCAAATATTTGCAGCAGTCAGTCTTGTGCTAGATAACATTTTAATGGAAACTGATACATTTTTTTCAGGATTCTTTATAGAAAGTTCAAAAGAACAGCATTTATTTGAAATATAAATCGTTTGTAACATTATAAATGCCTTTACCTGATCAATTTAATGTGTCCTTGCTGAATAAAAGTATTTATTTATTTATTTATTTATTTTTTAAAAAAGTACTTACCCCAAACTTTTGTACTGTAGTGTATGTGGCTAATAGTTTACCTGAGCCACTAACACACACTGCCTAAGGGGCTGTTTACACGACACCGTTTTCAACTAAAAACGGAAAACTTCTTATGGCCGTTCATTTACACGACAACGGCGTTTTGGGTGCCTGAAAACGCAAACTTTTGAAAACGGGTTTCAAAGCACAAGTTTTTGAAAACGGTCTCCGTGTAAGCAACAAAAACGCGAATCTGTGAAAACGATTACATCAAGCACATGCATATTACATGTTCAGTCTATAATGTTTCATCGCCATCTAATGGCCTGCCAGCAGAATACAGCGTTTTTAGTCATTTTCACGGATTTATATGAACGAAAAAAATAAAATAAAAATTAACTGACGTTTGCCCATATAACATAATGGAACTAAACTGACTGCTAAGCCAATGTTTAAACAGTTATTTGGCAAATGCTAATAGCATGTGTAGCCTAAGTGACATCAGAATAAAAGTAATTTCAGAGGAGAAGCAAGTTATTACATTTTGATTAGATTACGAAATAACAATGCACTGATGAATACTTCACAATAAGACCAGGAAATTACAAGTAAAAAGGGTCAGTATTGATTTCATGTTCATATTAAAAGCTGAAATCTGAATTCTTGAGTACTGGCTATCAAATGTACGGCTCAGTGCAGATACATTTAATTAGATTAAACAATGTCAACAATATATAATTACATCAGTAGCACCTCAGAAGACTCTGTTTAGATCAATCCTGTGAGTCGTTTATTAGCCACCATACTCCCAGGCTAATTTATCACACAATAATCACAGTGTTCAGGTTGACATAAGACTCAAAACAATACATTTAACAACAATGATTCGACACTGGTGACATACATGATATACAGCACTGATGTTAATCTAGCACTTTGAATGTTGCCCTATACATTGGGTAGGAAAGTGAAGAAGGCAGTGGCCATCTGCCAAATCCTACTCTGTGTTTGGCATGCATTTGAGCTCATGCTTGTCTTCTATTCCAGTTTGGCATGCCAATATGGTCATAAAACACAGGGGGATAGGGCATTGAGAATAGGATGACACATCATCTTCCTAATATCCGATCGAGTTCAATTCTTTCTATTGTGTTTAGCCAGAGAAACAAACTCATTTCCCCTCCAACCACAAACAGTCTCTGTTGACAATGGGGTCAAAAGACTCAATTAACCTCTAAAGAAGAGGGAAAAATTGTACAGAGATGTATTGTGAGAGCAGAGAAAAGGAAAAACGAACTCTGCAGATGACTGCAGTAAATTGAGCTCTGTTGATGTTCTTATTTTGAAGAGATGCTATTCAGGGCAGGTGATGGAAGAAAGAGAGTAATTGATGGGTTTTGATAAAGGATCCCAAGAAGCTCAGTGAGGCTTTTGTGAGGCGACAACCCATTTAGAATCACGTGGACAAAACTTTAAGCAATTAGATCTTATTCCACACATTCGCTCTTTACCACACGGACAAACACACTCTCTGTTCACACTTTACAAATGCATTATTATGCTGTTTTTTTTTAGGCTCTTATAATTAACATTAAAGGATACCTGGAAAGATGTCTCACGATGCTTAACTTCTAGCATTGGGGGTCTACACTTTACATTTTTTTTATATATATATATATATATATATATATACACAAGGTGCACACAAGGGCTTGCATTCAGGTTTAAGACGAAACTTCTGGTTTTGATTTATAAATAAAACATCAACCCCCGAGAGGTGTACCTGCAGCGATAGCCCAGCTGTTCTGCTCTGCTGTGCCTATCCTGGAAACTGTTTCCCAAGCTTGCTCCATGCTCCTTTTAATGATCTGCATTTATATGAGCAAGCACCCTTGTAACGGCCGCACCTGCCTTTCTGATTGGAGAACAGTTTTCTTTGGGGCACATCTAGTCTTAAGAGCTGGCAGGAGAGTGAGTGGCTGAAGCGAGAAGACGCCACTGTGACTACCTTTTATCCACACCCTAAAGATTCTGCTCGGAAAAGCATTTTATTGTCAGCGTGCCGATAAAACGGCTGGAAATGCTCCAAAAAAACAAAAAATCTTTTGGAAAGCTGCTGTAAAATGCAGCTGAGACTGCTTGCTGTGTTTTGGATAATGGTAGTTGGTAAATCACATTGAACCAGCTACAAATCACCCAGTGGTAAGGTGGTCAAGCTGTTTTTTGGCAGAACCCTTAAAATTACATCTTAGTACCTTTATTTTATCCCTAAAAGGTGCATTTATTACCGTAAAGTAGCAGTACTACTATAAACCTTTAAGTGTAACCCCTCTAACCAGGCTCTGCGCGGTCCTCGAACCTGGGTCTCCGACGTGGGAGTCGGACACTCTAACAAGGAGGCTAAAGGCTGCAACCTCTAGCGTCAGTCGCTAGAGCATCTCTTGAGATCAGAGGAGTGAGGTTTGCTTGCACAGCAACTAATAGCTAGCCTCCATTACATAAGGAGTAAACAAGGTACAAAGATCTTTTAAATGTACTGCCCCAGTGGCAAGCTGTTGTACCCCTAAAGGTAAAACTTTGCACTTTTTTTTTTCTTGGAGTGTACCAGCTAATGACCATCTTATACCCTCTGAGACTGTCAGTAATAACCATCGACATATCATGACTATCTTAGACCACCTTACATTAGTTAACAACCATCTGAGACCAGTTTAAACAACCCAATGACCATTTTCAGACCAGCTAATGGCCATCTTAGACCAGTTACCATCCAGATACCAGCTAATCTTAGATCAGCTGGTGACTATCTTAGACTTGCTAATAAACATCTTAGACCACCTTAAACATAACCACCTAAGACCAGCTTAGATGAGCTAATAACCATTTTAGACCAGCTTATGGCCATTTTAGACCAGTTACCAGCTAATGATCATCTTAGATGAGCTAATGACCATTTTAGACTCAATGTCTTAATGTCAGTTACAGACAAGTTAACAGACAAGTTTAGACCACCTTACATTAGATAATAACATCTAAGACCAGCTTAGATGACCATCTTCAGACCAGCTAATGGTCACCTTAGATCAGCTAATGACTATCTTAGACCCTCTTTTAGACTAGCTAATAACCATTTTAAACCATCATAGACCAGCTAATGGGCATCTTAGACTAGTTACCACCCAGCTACCAGCTAATGACTAGCTAATAACCATCTAAGACTATATATTTACCATCTTAAACCACTTTACACTAGTTAATAATAACCATCCGAGATCAGCTTAGATAATGACCATCTTTGGCTTGTTAATGACCAGAATAGATCAGCTAATGACGAGCTTAGACTAGCTAATGATCATCTTAGAACAGCTTGAAATGTTCTATAGCTACCAGCTGTCTGATTGTACTTTGAATTGGTTTGTGTTCAGATAAATGCTATGTGCACCTCTCATTCAGTTAATCAAGAAAACATACAGTGTTGCTAAAGGGTTAATCATCCCGTCATGTCTGAAGTGAGTAACAGCGAGAGTTTTTCTCTCTCCTTGCATTTGGAGCTTGTTGAAGCCAGTCATTGGACATTACACAGGCGGGCGGCACAGGTCTGGCAGGCGGCCAGTGAGCAGACATCTGATCAATCATGCTGTCTCATTACCCAGCATCCTCTGCTCTGGCGCAGCCTGTCGAGAGCAAGTGCAGCCAGTTCGCAAGGAAAATGGAGCAGGAATTCGTCTCCAGGTCACCTTGAATGAAATGGACATTATATATATATAAAAAAAACACCACTATTTCTCAATGTATCTGCAGCAAGACGTATGATTGGTCAGTATGATTGTCCGTCTCATCTGCAGAAGCTGACACATCTATTTTACATAGAAAGTGACTTATGGGGCTTGTGTTGCTCAGAGAACACAGATGGGGTCCCGTGTACACGTTTACACTGAGCTAACCCCATTGGGTAATAACAATGACTGTTGGAATTACTGGGCCAGAGGTAGTTGACCACTAATCCACCTCTGAGCTTGGGCCAAAGATCTGTCAGAATGGGTAGAGGGAATGCCAGCTTCTTTCAACATAGAGCACTGGCACTTGCAAACCTAAAGCATTAGCTGGCTTTGGTAGTGTTGTACAATGTAAGGTGTCCGAACTGAAAACTACCTTCCCAGGCTAAAATGAAATCAAATGGCGCGTGGTGTCAGGAAATCAAATGGACACAAACCTACATTTATAATCAGCACATCAAAAATGCAAATGAAGTGCAATAGATACTAAGATTCCTAACCACTACAATAAGTAGATGCTATTTTTCCAGCTTGCATACGCTGCCATTCAGAAGTTTGTGGTCAGTTTTTGAATGTTTTTGAAAAAAGTCTCTCATGCTCATCAAGGCTGCAGTTATTTGATCAAAATAAAGTGAAAATAACTGTTTTAATTGTATTCTAATATATTTTAAAATATAATTTATTCTTGTGATGGCAAAGCTGAATTTTCAGCAGCCATTACTGATAGCTCTAGTCTAATATGCTGATTTGAAGATACATTTATTATTATCATCAGTGTGTTATCAGTGTATTATATTTTTTTGTGAAAATTATAATTGTTCAGGGTTATTTGATGAATAGGAAGTTCAAAAGAACAGCATTTATTTGAAACCTAAATCTTTTGTAACATTAAAAATGTCTTTACTCTCACTTTTGACCAGTTTAATCTTTTCTGAATAAAAGTATTAATTTCTTACTGACCCCAAACTTTTCAATGTTAAAAAAATAACAATGAGAGTAAGATATTAAAGGTAAGATATGATGAGATAAGATAATGTTTGCCAAATCCTGTGCTGTTCCTGGCAAGAGAAGAAACATTTAGATTTGAGTCTAAAAGGGACAGTAGCAAAAAAAAAAAAAAAAAGGCTCACTTGATATTATGGAAAGACACCTGAAACCAAATTATGCCTGTTTTTCACACAAAACCCCTTGAACATTACAAGTAAGTCTAAGGGGAAAAAAAATAATTACGATACGACCTCTTTAAGATAATTACGCCTGGAATTACACAAATGAGTAAGTAAGTGGAGCATTTATAAACATTATCTTTTTGATTGAGTGTGATATTATCATTAATCAAACCTCTAATAATTATGCAGCATCTCACAATATGTCACGGATATGTCAATGTCAAAAGGGTTGTACCATTTTGCAGACTTAACCTTTCTTTTAAGGAATAATTTTCTTGTGATATGGTTCTCAGAAGCTCTATTTTAAAGTATAATAATAATAATGTTTCATGAAGACCAATTTTTATCATTCAACATACATCTACACAAAAATAAATAACGCATACTGATAATAAAAAATCTGAAATAACTATTTTCCTACATAAAATAATAGTACTTCACCATTAATTAGCCATTATAATAACCGAGCAAGCCAAGATAATGTGCCTAGCGCTCAAAAACTAATCAGAAGTTTAAAAGAACAAAAGGCAATGTCAAAGCGCAAATCTATCCTGCACAGTCAGCATTTTTTTCATGTTAAACAACATTCTTTTAAAAATAAAACTCTTCTAATGATGCCTGAATACTTTCATAAATCTTACAACCATTTATGAACTGTTATCTTCAGTGCCTTTTGTTGGCTGTGATGCGCTTCATAAACAACAGTCATTGCATGGTCTTTGAGGTCAGTTGTTCTGAAATTTGATGGGAACGCTCCTACAATATTTGCTATTAAAGTTGTTTGTCAGATGCTAATAGCATAGGACATAATATCCTTTGCCACCTCAAGCTTTAGCAGCTACACAAAAAACTGTTTATGATGCATTAAAGGGGTCATGAATTGAGAAAACAAATTTTGACATATAACAGGTCATCACACTACAAGAATATCCTGCAAATTTCAGAACTGAGAACTTCCTTGTTAGTCCAAAAACCAAGCCCAGATTACGACTCGTTGTGGAACGTGCCTCTTTATTACGTCATAGAGATATGTAATGATTCATGTAGGCCTACAGTCAGAGGTTTTTGTCTCAAAATCATTTATTGTCAGTAAATCAAACCAGTGAC
The DNA here is from genome assembly GCF_019924925.1 of Ctenopharyngodon idella. NCBI lineage: Eukaryota > Metazoa > Chordata > Actinopteri > Cypriniformes > Xenocyprididae > Ctenopharyngodon > Ctenopharyngodon idella. Next base: position 6,198,941 of record NC_067230.1, on the reverse strand, counting down.
TAAACGGTCAACTTCACATTGTTTCTCTTAGTAGGATGAAAATAATTTGTTATTTAAACTGTAATTAAATTATACATAGAAAGCGATCAAAGAACGCTCCCTTTACAATCACTGGAACTGTCAATCAAACAGCGTGAGTGTTCTGGACTCTCACCAAAACAAATCTCTTATTTACATTGTGTTTGCACTGTTAGTTATGATGAAAGCTTTCTTTAGTGTGCAAAAAGAGTTACTGCATTAATGTGCTCAACATGTCTGTGATCAGCTACATGCTCATCACTGCAACCTTTCATGCCACGATCTAAATATAATGCTATAATCAACACTTCACGTTTAGTAAACCTTGAAAACTGTAATAGTAAAAACATGCTAAAAGTTTTCAAGAGAATTCTACATGTAATACTTAGCTATTTCCATATGCAAAGATTTTAGCCAATCACAACTCACAGCAGACACGCCCCAAAACAGAGCGTTCAAATAAGAGGGCTAAAATCAGGGTAGCAAAAATGCCTTTTATTTCTAATTTATGACAATTTTTGATGTAAAAATCATACTAACATTATAAATGCACCCCAGGTACATTATAAAATAATAATTAAAAAATGCAGTTCATTTCCCATTCAATCTCTTGCAGCAGATTAGAAACATGGATTAACCTGAAATGACTTGTTATTTAGCACACAAATAAATAAACGCAAGTTAATCTTAATGTTCCAAGTCACTGGAAGAAGCAGCAAAATGTGGTACAGTATGAGCTGCACTCTTCCAGAAATATGAGGAGACCTGTCCTGACCATTATTATAAAAATAATACATGTTAGGTCTGGTTAAAGATATCTCAAAAGTGTAAGACGGTGGAAGGAAGGTACTGTAAATCCGTGGCCTGTCAATCAAATCCTGCCTGCACACATGTGCCATAAGTGAACAGAAGAGTAAATAAATGTATGAATTCAGCATGTTGGGGAACAATATAAATAATATGAGAGCACTCGCTTGTTGCGTATATGTTTGTGTGTGTGTGTGTGTATTCATGCATGTGTTGGAATTCCTGACTGCCCTAGTGTCCATCTCTCCCTATGGGTGTTTCCGAGTGACCTCTTCCTGATCCACTGTAGCGGGTCCATTAAATCAGTGGTTGCTCCAGCTACATCTGGCTTGTTAAAAGCTGAACATTCTCTACAGGGAGGCAAAGATGGAGCTCTGAGTGCACACTGTACCTGTTCTCCATCAGCGCCTTGAGATCCTATGCATGCCAATATCTTTGTTATTAATAAACCCATTAATGGTGCATATCCTGTGTTTTTTCAGCCCACCTCGACAATTAAGTGCAGCTCTATCAAACAGCTAGAAGGAGTTCATCTGTAAACCTGGGCGTACGCGAGCCCTCTCGTTTGTTGTCGGGTCATGGCCGTTTGAGGGGACGTTTTTCTGCTCTGTTGAAATATTCATCCATCTGTATCTTGGGATGACAGGCAAGCGCAGTGCTTGTGTGTACGCGCAGATATCTTTAGACGTACATACTGTACAAAGACCGTCTAACATACCCTCCGGCTTCTTCTAATGATTTCAATAACCTTTTATTAAGGACAGCAATGAATCATTGAAAGCCATCCCTTTTGAAGTAGTTTGCAATTAAGGTTCCTCGAAAATGATACTCTGACACCTGCGGTGTGAAAAGTGTGAGAAATTAACTAATTTGATTCAGTGTCTGCATGATTCCAGAGCACATATAACAAAAATATCATTAACTGCTGCACACAGTGCTTATGGAACGTCCTTTGGAGTGGATAATCAAGATAAACAAGTATGAAAGCAACCATTTTGGTACTGACAACCAGTCAGTTATAGAGCAATCACATTAGTTTACGTACAAGATGCAGCGGTTAGCAGGATGTTTTTTTGTTTTTTTTTTGTATTAAATTCAATGCAGTTTAGCTGCAAAAAATTCTTAATTAGTATTTTTGACTTGGTGTCTATTAAAAATATCTAACCATCCTTATAATAAATAAAAAAAATATATTTTTTTAATCTAATTAATTACATGATGTAGTGATTAATTAATCTAATTGATCACAAATTAATCACACATCAAATTTGGCTGTGAAATGACCCCCAAAAGATAATTTAAAGTCATAATTGTGTAAAGCATCAAATAGACATTATACAAAAAGTAGCTTCAGAAATTAATATTTTATTTGATTCGATATAAAATTTATTACACAAACGTTTGAACCATGAGGTTTAGTAAATGATGACTGAATTTTCATTTTTGGGTGAACTATACCTTTTATTTAAAAAAAAAAAAAAAAAATGGAAATATGAAATTATTTTGTAATTATACTTTAATAAGAATCTAAAACTGGCAGTAGGTGGTGCTAAATGTCTTAATGATTAAGTCAGTTGCTGTGTTCGAAATCGGCCCCTATACCCTCATTCACTATTCCCTATATTACTCCACTAATATAGTCCACTTGAAGGAGTGAATGAAAACGTGTGAGTGAATTCGGACACTGAATGCACCAGAAGGGCTGCCGATTTCGCATAGTTTGTGCTTGCTGTTTAATAATCATTTGAAATGTAGCAAACTAGCAGCTCTAGAATATTTATGTTAAACTCTGCCATGAAAACTAGCATGTACAAACCTTAATTAAACGATTTAATGATCAATTAAAACGGAAATTATACCTGTATGATATTATACTGGACCAGCGCGGTTTGGAAAATGAATGGATGATTGATTCAGTTGCGGGCGCCATCTCCTGGCGAGACGCGGGAAATTCATTCAGCACGCGACTCTCACAGTGCATTATGGGTATTCTCTAGCCGTTGAGCGTGCATCGGTTGTACACTCGTTATTGCAGTGCATTGTGGGATTGAATGAGTGCACTCAACATCATCCACTATGGTTTCGGACACCACTACAAATGGCTGTCCCCTCAAATAGTGCCCTATTTAAGGGTATAAGGGGCGATTTTGGTCACAGCCATTGAGTCATTCATTACCTTCATATAATTCATTCAGGAGTTGGTTCTCTTTTGGTCCATTAGATCATTTGACAGCCCTAAATAAAATAAAACAGTAGGCTAACTGCAGCTTTAGATCTCATAATCAAACTATTTCTCAAAAATATATTTCACAATTTCAACTTTATATCTTAAAACTGTGACTTTGTTTCTCAAAACTGTGACGTTGCATTTCAAAATGTGACTTAATACCTCACAATTTGACTATTTCTTCTTGTAGACTTTACCTCACAATTGCCTGTTTTATTTTTACTCTTAGAATAAGGCTTCCAATACATTTAAAATCTAATTAAAATCATATTTTAAAAAACATTTCAGTCTGAATGGTCAAATCAGATTTAAAGACGATTTTTTTTTCTGTTATTAGGGATAGTGTCTACACCAATGTGACTTTCACTATGCATTAAATGGTGAATGAGTGCATGAGTGAATGGTTTCAGACAGCATATATGAGTGAATACAAAAATAGTAATGCCTCAGACGCTTGTGCATTCTGTTACAGTACACTGCTGAATGAACATGAAAAATAGGGCAAAATTTTTCATTCTTCCACAATTATAGTACCTCTCTTATGTGCCTTGGCATCGTGTTCATGCTCAAGTCACTACTATATCAACTGATGCACAATACTAGATGTTGACGACACTGTCCGACTAGATGACAGTGCATATGGTTTGGATTGACAGTTGTGGGCAACAACAGCACAGCAGTCGCTATGATGCAATAACAGAGTCTTCTCATTTGAAGTTCACTTCCCCACGTGACAAGCCACGGCAGCATGAGATGCATTCCAACAGCCCGAGTGTTCTTGTATGAAGGAATCAAACCCTTCAGATCATTTATAAATGAGCAGACTGGCTGGGGTCTGCAGTGTGAGACGTGATTTGGTGCCATAATCTCCTCTGCCTTGTCCAGATTTTGGCCTCACGTGGTATGTTGTCTCCAAAACGAGAAAGCTGCTGTAATCTTGGGTGAAAAAAAAAAAAAATTCCCCATCAGCAACTGGCATTTCTTCTTTTTCAAATTTCATAATGTATGCAGATGCGCTGGTGGAATGAGGGCTGCTGGGCTTCTGTGTCAATTGAAAGTGTGTTCTTTTAAAGGTCATCAATACTAAAATTTTGACTGTGGTTATATGATCCTGGCCTCTTGATACCTAAGGCAACAGATAAACAGCCTTAGGTAACTGATGAAACGGCACTAAGGCTGTCAATACATCCAATAATTCAATGTCAATCATTTGTGATTGCAGTTTTTTTTTTTTTTTTTTTAAATTTTGATACTGTTCATAAGCAAATAGGTCGCTGCAATTCACAGAAACAGCTGGACTCCAAGCAAAGAAACATGTTTTGCAGTTATCATTTTGTGTCAAAATGTTGGATTTTGGGGTAAAATCATACCCTTTATATTGTATTGTTATATATTGTGTTGACAACTCATCAATTAAACATTTACCATCTTATATTCTGCATAATTGGGTGTTTTTAAATAAACACTGACAAAAACTATACAAGTTTTAGGCGTAAATTGACTAAATATATAACACTGATATAAGTGATCACTCCAATTTAGACCTACGTATATTGTAGTTATATAAAGCCTTCACAGGCCGATTTGCTTTATGTATTTCCCAGGCGTCGAAATCAGGCACATATAAGTGTCAGGCAACACGATTCCTGGCTGCATGTCAATATCCATGGATTAGGTTTCTTTGACATGTCATAAGGAACACTTTCGAGCCCAACCCAAGTCTCCCAATTTTATCATCTTGATAAAAAAAATGCATAAAATAACACTTTATGTCAACATTTACTCTTCCTATCCAGCCCTGTGCAAAGCATGATGGGAAGGGGAAATCCTGTGTTGGATTAACTTAATTTACTTTAGTAAATTGAACAGGCATCAAAAGTTATTTTTGGCTGACTTAATTGAAACATGTTCTTTCAAAATGAAAATATTGAGTTGAGCCAAAACACAACTGTTTCAAGTCAGTTTAACACAATACAATTGTTTGGATGAGAAACCTAAAACAATAGTGTTAAAGGGTTAGTTCACCCAAAAATGAAAATTCTGTCATTAATTACTCAACCTCGTGCCGTTTTACACCCGTAAGACCTTCGTTGATCTTTGGAACACAAATTAAGATAATTTTGTTTAAATCTGATGGCTCCGTGAGGCCTACATAGGGAGCAATGACATTTCCTCTCTCAAGATCCAAAAAGGTACTAAAAACACATTTAAATCAGTTCAGAGAGGAAATGTCATTGCTCCCCATGTAGGCCTCATGGAGCCATCGGATTTAAACAAAAATATCTCAATTTGCATTCCGAAGATTAACCAAGGTCTTACGGGTCTGGAACGGCATGAGCGTGAGTAATAAATGACAGAATTTTCAGTGAACTAACCCTTTAAATGAAAATGATTTTTTTTAAATAAACTGAACGTACTCTCCCTATCCATCCCTGTGCAAAGCATGATGGGAAGGGGAAATCCTGTGTTGGATTAACTTAATTTACTTTAGTAAATTGAACAAGCATCAAAAGTTATTTTTGGCTTACTTAATTGAAACATGTTCTTTCAAAATGAAAATATTGAGTTGAACCAAAACACAACTGTTTCAAGTCAGTTTAACACAATACAATTGTTTGGATGAGAAACCTAATACAATAGTGTTAAATGAAAATGATTTTTTAAATAAACTGAACAATATCATAAAATCTTTTTTTTTTTTTGAGTGTAGATCTGGCTGTGTGAGGCCATAGTTTGAATTAATCCCTTTGCATGCCACATTGACATTACAGAATAGCTCTTTCAGGGTTATCCTTAACATTGTATAAGCATTCATTTCATGTGTCACAGAACGGAAGAGAGGCTCCTGGGAGTGTGCATAACTGTCACATTCTTTGGATTTTCTCTGCGAAACTGGCCTGAGTCCTTCAAATAAAAATCAGTCTACAGGCTTTCATAGGAAGTCAGGGAAGGTCTCATTTTTTAAGCTTTGTTAGTAGCTGTTCACACATTGCCAATGAAAAAGCAATAAATACATGAAAATTCTTACATACAGTCCCTTTAACACATTTATTAAAGTATTAATGCGAATGTTTAAGTTGAGAGAGAGAGAGAAAAAGAGATAATGTTCAATAATCAGGGGTCAGTAAGATTTACTTTTTTTTAAAGAAATGAATACTTTTATTCAGCTAAGATGCATTAAATTGACAGTAAAGACATGTATAATGTTACAACATATTTATATTTCAACTAAATGCTGTTCTTTTGAACTTTACATTAATCAAAGAATCAAAAGATGTCATGGTTTTCACAAAAATATTAAGCAGCACTGTTTTATAATAAATATTCCTACGCACAAAATCTGCATATCAGAATGATTTCTGAAGGATCATGTGACACTGAATAATGGAGTAATGATACTGAAAATTCAGTTTTGCCATCAAAAATATTTAAAAAGAAAACTTATTTTAAATTGTAATAATAATTCACAGCTTTACTGTTTTTACTGTGTTTTTGAACAAATAAATGATGCATAAGAGAATCAAAACATTTTAAAAAGGCAAAGCTTTATTTTACAGTGTCCCTGTTAAACATTTTACATGTAGTTACTATAGTAATAACAACAGTCAATTAAATATGCATAGTTATATGCAACTAAACCTAAACCAAACCTTAACCCTAACCCTAATTATATAGTAAGTAAATGTAGTTAATTACTATTAGTACTTAATTGTATAATTACACTGTAACAAGGACATTTAAAAAAAAAAGTGCAAAAAAAAAAAAAAAAACATTTTTACCAACCCCAAACTTTTGAACAGTAGAATGAGCAGGTGTGCCCAAACTTTTCAGTGGTAGTGTGTATGTACAATTTCACAATGTCATTCAAAGGACGTCTACTCATATTTACAGCAAATTAACAATATTATCTACAAGTGGCTTCCTCCTCTCAACTCTGTGACTGACAGGATGAACACGAGCTCTGCTGAGAGATGGAAACTCAAATACTGTGTGGTCAGCAGGAGCGAGGGATTAGGAGTGGAGGGCTTGCTGAGGAGAGGAAAGAAAAAATGGAGCAGATGCTTTCCTTTGAGTTTACACGCAGTCTGCTCGGTGACCTCTGCTCACGAATGGACAAAGTTAACATGACTCTGAAGTGTCATTAAGTCTACAGGAATAAGAGCGAATCTGCAACTGCAGTGAACTAAAAAAGTACTCGCTACCAGAAAAGCGGTGGGACAAGCTGTTGGAGACAAGGACAGTGAGAGACCATGATGGCGACAAGGAACACAAAAGAAGATATTTTGAAACTATTCAAAGCAATTTTGAAATTAAAAGTATCTTTCAAAGAAGAAAGAAATTTATACAGTTTTGGAATGAGATGAGGGTGAATAGATGATGACAATTTTCAATTTCAGGTGAATTATCCCTTGAAGTCCAAATTTTAAAAGGTATATTTGCGTTGGATATTTTCAGTGTTATTCCTTGCCATTTCTTTGTAAGTATATATACTGTACATCATAAAGTCTAAACAACTCTCATAATGAGCATCAAGGCAGGAGCGAGGACTCCCAAACTGCCATTTCCAGAGACATGTCAATGACAAACATGCTTTCCAAGACCTTAATCATAGCCATCGTCCATGGTGGGCTATTTGAATTGTATTTTATCACTTGTTTGCTTTCAAACCACTAAATATGCCCTTCTGAAACTATCCTTGGAATCCTCATTACTTGTTAAACATCTCTGCATTATAAATGAGGTACTTCTGGTGTATGTACAGTCTAAACTAGATGTGTTTCAGGCCTGGAGAACCATACACTTCAGTTTGACATTGGCCTACAGCCTGCCTGAGGCCGCCAAGCATAATCTTCAACCGTATTCTCGCTTTCATTATTTATCCATTTAGCTCTTCCGGCTAGACACTGATCTGGGACTTGCTCCTTTTACCCTGAATCTAATCTTAGCCGGTATGATGGAAATGACAGAACAGGTCTGGAATCAGAATTAAGAGCGCCGTTATGAGCAATGTCCTAAAATCCTTGGCTGGGCAGTAATCCAAAGCTCAATATACATAATAACTCAGCATGTGAGAGAAACAGAAAGAGCACTTGACTTGGCATTGAAGGCGGTACTAATGTTCTAACTTATCTTGCCCTCTTTTGTCTGGAGAGTAAACATCTTTATTTACCCCTCTTTCTCTTTGCAGAAACGTGTTTTGTCAGAATGAAAAGAGAGGATGTTTGTTGATTTCCTCCTCTTGTTTTTTCTCTAGCGACTGTATAAACTCTTAAACGATTTGAACTATTTTGAACGCTTCAACGCGCTTTGACAATGAGGGCTGGAGGTGACAGAATTTGTGCATGAATTAAACTGCTGATGATCCTTTTGTATAAATATATTAATTTGGTCTTTAAAATGAAATTAAGAAGAAGAAGAAAGGCTAGTACAGATGTTCTTTCACAGAGAGATAATAATGTTTTGGCAGCTCTTACCAAAACATTATTTGCACTCTAAAAAATTAGTGTCCATCTGTATATGTCATCTGGCAGAGAACTGTTACAACTTTCTCTTTCATACCTGGGACGTGGTGCTTAAACGAATAAAAATACATTCAAAATGTAAGTCATACACTCTAAATAAAAAAACAAAACAAAACAACAACAAAAGTTTGTCAATCATTTTGAGTTATGACAATTGGAGTAAAATTACATTCAACCAACAAACTGCAATAAACTGCCCAATTTACGAAGTATGAAGACAATTTAATTAAATTACTACAACTTAATAAAAAAAATAAATAAAATTAATCAACTAAAGCAGAAATTTGAGTTTATATTACACACAATATTAAGTTAATGTAATGATCAAAACTATGATGTCCACAGCATTCAACAAAATAATGCTTGCAAAAAGTTATTAAAACAATCATTTAGAATTTTTTAACATGCAACCATGCATTTATTTAAGTTGTGTTAACAGGTTCTTTGAATGACTTCTTAGCATGTACACATAAAGAATCGAATAATACGTTCTATGATTAACATTTTTTAAATGAATTTTTTTAATTAATTTTGAATAAAATTCAATTTAATATTTTTGTATGAAGTCAAAAATGTCCTGCTATCATAATAAAGATAAACAACGCATTAAAGGAATTAAATTCTTGAAAAGAAAACCTTAAGTAGTTTGGAAACAAAAAATGTAGGAAAAAAAGAAGGAAATTTTATCATAAAAATAACCTACATACACCCTAATAACTTTGTGCGAATGTCAGCAAGTATCTTAAAATACATTATTTTATCTTCATTTAAAAGTACAAATGTCACAGCAGCCTTACGCAATGGTGCAAACCGTCCTTTTGCGCCACCTGGTGGTGATTTCGTGACAAATGTCACGTGTGACTGGATTGCATTTAACGCTGCAGCCTCACGGTGGCGGGATTTATCGCACAAATCATGTCCAGTCGTAACGGATCATATCCAATCATAGCGCGATAGAGGCACTGCCTCCTCTCACGTGACTTTCCCCCACTCATTCTCAATTACCCCCCACTAAACCCACTGCACGCTTTGGGGGCTCTGCTTTGTTTCTATGAGCTGAAGGGAGGCACAAAAGACGCAGACTTCCCACTGTAACTTCACCTGCAGGTGTCGCTGATTGAAAAACAAGTGACTTTTACACTTTTTAATGTCTTTTTACCATGACAAAATATATTATAAAAAAGTTTTCGTTTTGCACGCTCACATGCATTCAAGGAAAATACGTACACCACATGACATTTTTATACAAAAAAACCCAACAGAATGAATGATGCAAAGATTACCTTTCTAAGAACTAAGTACATGCCATAAAAATGTTTTCTTTTCCATATCTTAGACTCTCTAAAATGCCTACTCTAGTATTCAGATAGGGGGCAGAAAGCCTGGCAGTATAGCATCAGAGAGCAAAGAATCGACATATGAAAGGCATGACTGCACGTGTCTGGTCAGTAAGAGGATGTTCTATTACTTTATAGGGCCTTTTCAGCTACCCCTTGTCTATCAAATGCCTTTTTTCTTGAAGCTCAACAGCTCAACATGTCCAAGATCAGTGCGATGGCATTGTTGCAGCGCTCTATCTTATCTGTATCTCTCACATGCTGCTGTGCATGACAAACAGAGTAGAGAGGGAGAGGAATATCTAACCGGAGACATTCAGAAGCTCTGGTTTTAAAATACAGGCTTCATTTGAGCAAGGCAGTGTGAGGGTATGAGAAGTGAGCGAGGTAGGGGAGGATGACCAGCACATTTGTGAGAGCTTATATAATACTATCTATCTAGTTGACTGGCAGATCGGTCAGCACTTGACATGTGTGAACAGAACAGGATTTAGCACTGACGGCCGTATTTAACAGCAATGAAAGAAGTGCAAAATATGTGAAACAACATCTACATGTATACACAAAACTATGTGAGCATAGATTTGTCTGAACATGCAAAGTATTCCTGAGGCCAAGCGTTTAATACTATGCTGGAATCTAATCACATCTTCAGAACAGGCACCGTAGAAGCGCAAGGATGCAATTACTCTCCCGTTGACAAGCTCATCCTCTGTAGCTCGAACTAATGACATTAAAATTGACCGAATGTGGTTCACTTGCAAGTGGTATTACTGTAAGATTAGCACTGGCCAAGTTGATACAGTGTCATCTCCTCGATCTCCCTCCAATGCAAATATGAGATTAGAGAAAATGAGAGAAATACACTCCCTCTCCCTCTCTCTAACGCAGCATCTGTTTTTCCAGCTGGGTGAGCGGGAGTGTATTCATGAAGTGCCATCAAACCGCCTGCAATTATTTTGCTCATTTAAAGGTCACGTTATTAGATTACAAATCTGTGCTGAACCTCCCACACTCTTTTTAAGGCTGCTTTCTCATTCGTTCGATTGCTTGGTTCGAACCCGGATTCAATTCCACCCCCCCTGCCCCCGCAGGTCTCTTTTTACATTGTGCTTTTGGGACTGAACCATGTACGAATACTAGTGACACACTTATTTATTTATTCATTTATTTTATTGAAATTTTGGTAAAGTTTTTTGAAAAGAAGTAGAGAAATATATATTTTTCTACAGTGAATGTTAATCAGTCTTTTTTTGTTGAAAGACATCCATTTTATAAAAAACAATGAAGATAAGCTTTTTTTATTTTGTTTACTACATTTAATATCTATTAACATAAATTTGTACACCTAATGTCATCTGCCTACTTTTAGACTTTAAAAAAAAAAAAAAAAACTTGTTTCATTAGTCTTTTACATAAAAAAAAAATACAAAGCTTTTATAAAATACTATAAAAATGTTTCCAATTCCCTCTTAAATGTTACTAATTTTAATAGCTGAAATGTTAGTGTTATGATTTGTATTATTTATGGCTGTATGTGTTCTATTGATATTAATAAATTCCATTGAAAGAAGCCAGTTGTTTACCATTGTAAGCATTTGTCATTTGAAATGAACAAAATGGAACTTCAAGCAGCAGTGAGAACTCTTAATAAGTGTAACTGTTGGTATGCAAATATGTAAATTATATGTCATCAATAGCAGGTCACTTTTATGAGGTAGGACAGTCATGCCGTCATAGCAATTGTAAACTGTTTTTAGGGGAAAACAGCTTGAGCTGACATAAGTGGCGACATTTCTACAGATGGCAAAGCTGTCATTAAAACAGTGTATGTGCCCATTGTGAACTGTATATAAGAGTCCACTGGGCAAAATTACACTTTATATGAGATTCAATTTTGAATTTTGATATCTGGATGAGACTGTTTACATGTACCGTATGATGACATGGATCACAGTTTGAGCTAAGGCTAAGCTCGCTATCTTTTCCTCAGCGTCTGTCTCAGTAACTGTGAAAAGCAGTGTCACCAAGTATAGAGTGTGAGGAAGTGTTGGTGCTAAATGCATTGATGCTTCCACACACGTGCGGAAAGCTTAATAGGAGTTGTGATTATAGGGTGTGTGCACGTGTGAACTGATAAATGTTCAGACCTCGGCTCTACACGTGTGGCGTTTTAGTCTGTTCATCAGGTCGTAGCTGTTCCTCAGGGCAAATAAAATGTGCGTTTGAATATTGTAGAAGACGCACTTTTGCATTAATCCCAGAAACTTCATCCAGCACAACATTTAATGTGACGCTTATCCACATGGGTGGCTTATTTATTTGGGCTTCAGTGGATCAGAGCCCAGATAATGGAAACCGAAAGACTGGCGCCTTGCAAACTCAATAGGCGGTGTAATTTCTCTCTAATGTTACGGAGATACGTTTAAAAGAAATACAATTTCACAGTTAAGCGATGTGTAAATAATGCACCGGAGAGCTTCTGTAGAGTTTTGTTGTTTCTCTTTTGCTCTTTCTAGAGACGTGTGTTTTCCCGCAAAAACATCTCTGCCCTGCAACAGGTTGGATTCTTAATTTTACTGGGAAAAAAAATTAGGATGATCTATGCTTTCTTAAAACAAGATATTGTTTTACAAGATAACAAGATTTACTTAAGCAGCAAAATCAAATAATACATGAATGTTTTCAGAGAATATATCTTGGATATTTTTCACACTTCTTTAAACCTAAATCTAAATAAAAAAACAAACAAACAAACAAAAAAACTTGCCACTGTTTTAAGAAAAATATAATATAATATAATATAATAATATGAAATTATCTGAAAACAAACTTATCTTACGTATTTATGCTTCTAATATATGTATCTTGTTTCAAAGATGCCTAGATAAAATAATTTTGTACTAAAAAGACAAATAAAAAGAAAAAGAAATGATAAAATGCTGTATGCATTAAGAAAAATGGTGTATATGTAAATCAGAACAGCTTGTTAGCAACAAAACAAAGCAAAAACAAAGCAATGCAAAGAAAAGCAAAACAAGACAAAACAAAAAAACACAAAGCAAAACAAAACAAAGTAAAGCAAAGTAAAGCAAAGCAAAGCAAAGCAAAACAAAACACAAGACACAAAACAAAAAAAACAAAAAACACAAAGCAAAGCAAAACAAAACAAGACACAAGACACAAAACAAAAAACAAAAAACAAAAAACAAAACAAAGCAAAGCAAAGCAAAGCAAAGCAAAACAAAAGACACAAAAAAACAAAAACAAAAACAAAGCAATGCAAAGCAAAACAAAGCAAAACAAAACAAAACACAAGACAAAAAATAAAGCAAAGCGAAGCAAAACCAAAAATTCTTTAAAAAATTCTATTATGGAAGCATGTTTTATAAACAGTGATGGTTACTGCCAACCTCTCAATCAAACACACTGTAGATCTATGCTATTCAATTCAAGAGTACTTAGACAATCGACTAAGATACATAAGGAGAGATCGAACATGTATGTCTGACTTTGGTAGACAGTTTGCACATCTGAATTTGCTATTCAGGCTTTAATGCTTTAAATTCAGGTTTCAGTGTGGAGAGCTTCGTGAGGGCGCTTCAAGGTCTTAGAGCAGATGAATATAAGGCTGATGCATATAAAACCTACATCTCTGTATCTGAGCTATTATAAAACGTATATGTGTGAAGACTTGTGGGTAATGCTTATGGTTACAATTTCTGCCTTCCCACATTACAGAACTGATTTCCTGCTTATGTATTAACTCGACTTGATGCTTATTTGTTTGACGTTGTTTATCTCCTCTTTAAGAACTAACAGCAAGTGTCATTAACCTTCTGTCCTTTACATTTATTTCATTCATTCAGCAGACAGTCCTTTCCATGAATAGATAAAACAGAGTCTAAAGTACATCTTTTTGCACAAATGATCTTTGAAAAGAGGTGCTTAACCTTCATAAGTAAATTGTTAATTTGACCTTGTTATGGTCATAACAAGGTCATGCTGTTTTTATATTCAGTTCATTTTATATGAGGTTTGACATTTTTGCAAACTTGTTACCAAAACTTGGGACGTGTCTAAATATAATTTAAAGTTCTGGTTTGCGTGATTCTGTTATGATTTTCGAACAATAATACATTAAACACACATTAAAAAAATCAAATGAAATTCATAAAAAAAATAAAATAAAATAAAATAAACAAAACTACAACAGAAGGAGATCCAGAGTTGCAACTTTAATCTAAATTACTGATATTTTCCATTCAAATAGAGAGATTCTTCTTAAAGTAACCCTATTCATGGAAAGTAACCAGCTTCTTTATGCACAGCAGCTGTCCTACTTGTCATTTAATATGATTTTTTGCACTGTATTCTAAAGTTCTGAAATGTCTCTGTGTACCTTATAGTGTCCATGTATCCAAACGTCAACGCAAGCATGTTCACTCGACTTCGAGTGAGTGAACCACCAAGTATGACAACACATTAACACACTGACAGATCCAGTACTTTTGACGTGTTTCTGACACTTCTATAAATAATCTTGATATTGTGCTTGTCAAGTCACAAAGAAGAAGATGTGCTCACAAATATCTTCCTGACAGATATGTTTGTGAGCCACAGTCATGAATTCATACTATTTTAACAAGTATGCAAGGACACAACTGCACATAAGTATGGTGTCAAATAAATTTATAGAGTTTATATATATATATATATATATATTTAAGATGTGATATGGGAACACATGTTTATATTTTATGATATATCATGTATTCATGTCATTATTTCCCCTCCTGCTAATGAGTTAATGAGGCACTGGGCACAAAACAGCATTTATTTCCAGTCATTCCTCTGTGTTGGAATGGCAGTCTATACTGTTATTCTTGATAAACACTCTTACATAAACTCTAATTCCTCTGAGAAATGCACAATGTTTTATACTCAAATATGTACACTACCATTAGCCAATAAGATTTTATTGACTACGATTGGTCAATAAGTCTCTTATGCTCACTAAGGCTACATTTATTCAATCAAAAATTCAGTACGGTACAAAAATACCATTTAAAACAGCTGTTTTCTTTTTTGAATATATTTTAAAATGTCATTCATTCCTGTGATGGCAAAAGCGGAATTTTCAGGATCATAACTCCAGTCTTCAGTGTCACATGATCCTTCAGAAATCATTCTAATATGATGATTTAGTGTTCAAGAAACATTTCTTATTATTATCAATGTTGAAAACAGCTACGCTGCTAAATATTTTTGTGGAAATAGTGCTACATTTTTTTTTCAGAATTCTTTGATGAATAGAAAGTTCATTCATTTCTAAATAAAAATATTTCACAACATTATAAATGTCTTTACTCTCACTTTTGATCAATTTAATGCAAACTTGCTGAATAAAAGTATCAATTTATTCACACACATGCATTTTATGTAAACAGTCCCTATAAAAAAAAATGTGTCCAATCAGCATCAAGTGAACCTACACTTACTAAGACTGACCTAGAAGACAACCAGTCCTTCAAGAAACCTGCTGACTACTTTGTAGTTTAGTTCATCCCTATTAACACTAACAATCTGAATCGCAACCACCATCTCAAACTCTTTACGACTCAGAGGACAGCAATTTCTTACCACAGAGACAGAAGCAGAGGGAATTATGGGTAAAAGACAAGAAGCTGACAGGATAGGGCCAGTGAGCAAGGTAAGAGGTTTCAGTGCTCTTGTGTGCCCCAAAACTGACAGTAATGAGAAGTTTGAGTCACCGTGCGATTCCATCTTCGGTAATCCATGCCGCATATTCTGCCTTAGAGGATTATGGTTCCTGGTGTCATCTTGACATTTTTGTCCCAAACAGATACTTAGACAGCAGATATTATTTTGCACAGAATAGAAAATCACCTTTTTTCAGTCTTCAAAGTAGTATCAAAAGGAGACAGCCTTACTGTAACAGTTTGTATTACCTAAGATATGTCAAAATGACTTAAGGAACGGCTAATGTGCATTATTATGAGCACTCGTCCACCTCTTAAGTGCAGCGCATGACTCATTCCACCGCATTTATTGTTAATTTATATTTACTTCATTGTTACAAAGACGGACCACTGAAAGCAACTCCATTTCTAAAGTGATGTGACACGGGTATTGATTTACCTCCTAGAGATCTTGTTTATCCTTCCTTTACTTCTCTGTAACTTAAAGGACCCCTGACAGGCTGCTAACGGCCACCTGGCAGAGTGGGAACAACACACATGCTCTTAATAAATGACAACATGGGGGACATCTATTAAAAGCCTACAGCTCAGTGCAGATGGCTGAAAGAAAACACATTCAGAAAGAAAGATGTAGGGAAGAGAAAGACAGTAAGAGGGCACAGAAGAAGAGTCTGTCCCTGCAAGTTGAGGGAGGAGCCATAGGAGCCAAAGCTGTTCAAACAATAAGAGAGAACGGGGCTAGTTGTCACAAGGGTTTTGACTCAAAGGCTATGTTCACACTGTCAGTCTGAAATAGGATTTCAAACTACATATGAATATAGCTCGAGTAATGGATTTGTAAAACTCGCATTTCATGTGGTTTGTGGCCATTCACGTTTGCTACATCTGATCTGATTTCTATCGGATATGGACAAAAATCGGATTTGGACTGACAGTCTGATCAAAAAGACTCAATTACACCCATTAAAAGTCCAATTGACCCATCGCTGGGAGTTTGATTGACAGACGATCTAACCAATCATAACGCCGAATCTGCCATTTTGTCCGACAAAGCAGTCAGGGGAGTTAGAGGATTAACATCGGTGGACTTAAACCTGAAAAATGGTGTATTGACTTCTTTCCATGGTTGAAACAACATTCCTTCTTATGTTCATTCATGTTTATTTGATGTTATAATTTAACTAGGAAGAGATGATCGGTTCATGAGCCACTTGACCTGAGGTGCTACAGCGATCTGTCACGACACTTTAAAGAGGCACAAAATGGTATTTATTGAAATTTCTTTAAAAATTACATGAAATTTGAGACTTTGTTCCATATAAAAAGTAACCTGCTCTGTATTGTCTGTCAACGCGTTGTCAGTGTCCTCTTTGCTCCACAATGTATTCTTCACTGCGTGATAGCATAATGTGTGGCGTGAGAGTGGCATGGCTTGTCAGACGTAGCAACAGTAACTAAGGCGGATCAGTAAGGGGGCGGGTCTTTGCGAACGGTCAATTACAATTATACAAATGTTGAGATTATATACAGTATATAACCTTATATCATATATATCATATGGTTGTCACATTTTTATTTTTTTAGTTGTCAATTTTATAAATGTAAACAAACAAATAAATGCAGTCAAAATGGCTTATTTTTATTTAGTTTGGTTTCATTAATTGTTCCATAATTGCATGTATTAGGGCTGGAAAAATAAATCGACGCATCACGAATCGAGAAATGATTCTGGATCGATTCTGAGATTTTCTGAATGCATCACAATTCCCTCTCAAATCGATTCTGAGCTTAGTTTTTAACAACAGATGGCACTGTGTGCTTTAAAAACAGCCATACACTGCTTGCTTCCAATTTCTTTACACACACCACTTGATCCTTCTATAAAACAATCATTCATAAAGTTTGGAAAAGGCTGAAGCGAATTACAAGGGTGTTTGCAGTGGATTGTTTACATTAATCTCGCGTCATAAAAGCATTCTGAGGTGCAAGTACATTCTCAGACTTTTTCGAACGCACGAGTGCTCTTCTTCGTGAGCATTTGAGCGTGCGGTTAAAAACTAGCCTCGAGCGCCATATGCTGTTAAAAACTAAGCTCAGAATCAATTCGAGAGAGAATTGCGATGCATTCGGAAAATCTCAGAATCGATCCACAAATCGAGAAGCATCGATTTATTGTCGCAGCCCTAGCACATTTATGCCGTTTTAAATATTAAAATGGTTTACACTTTATTTTAAGGTCCTCTTTAGACTTTCTACTAACTATAAGTAACTACATGTAAACTAACTCTCAAATAGAGCATTAGACTGTTAGTAGACTGTTAGGTTAGGGTTAGGTGTTCGGGTTAATAAAATGTATTTGCAAAGTTACTTATAGTCAGTAGAATGTCTGTTGGGGAGCATCAAAATTAAGTCTTAGCAGATATTAAGCAAACAGCCTACTAATACTCTAATGAAGGTTAGATGATATGTAGTTGCAAAGTTACTTATTACTTATCATTTTTTCTATAAATTTAGCTGAAATACATATAATAGACTGTTTAATGGCAGTTTCCACTGTGACAACTTACAATCTTTCATTCCCCCCTGAGAAATAATGGAAATATTCCATAACAATTGGTGATCCTGACTGTTTATGTATGTGTATGTCTGTACACAAATTTGTTTTTCAAAAGAAACCTACCTATCTCAGTAAGCATGGAGTAAAAAGTGTGAGATCTAGCCTCAGATGTGTGTTATCTGTTGTCTATGTGTGAACACGTAGCACTGACACAGGGGGAAACATTCACACATAATTCAAGCGCCACGTCTCCTAAAGTCTGTTTTGAAAGTTGATGGGAGTCTCTTTACTTCTTCAACTCAGAAATAATTTACGTCTTCACTTCTCTTTCATTCTGCCTTTTAGCGAGGGGTCCATTAGGAACAGGGGATGAGGCTCTTCTAAAAGGAAGCGCTCAATAATTCAGAAGCCATTGTTTCCTGTGATGTGCTTTGCACACTCATTGACCTTTGATCTATGTTGTTTATCCATATGCGCTTGATGGATCTGCCCTGGGCAGATGAGGCATTCACTGCAGAGGAATAAATCACAAATCTGTCTGTTCGAAAGCGAAAGGTGATGGTGTGACACTGTCACTCAGATAATACATTCATTAGCAGAACCATCGCAACTTTATCTCCTGGGCAACGCTTGTTTGTTTTCATGCCCGTCTTTGGGAAGTTTGTTTGAGATGAGCGTCTCGGCAGAAAAACACTTTTTCCTTGTTTAAACCTGCACATGCTGCGAGCACACAAAGGTCTGATCTTATCGAAACACCCATCTACTAATCAGCTGACTTTGTCCGACAGTAAGAGGCTTATTAGACTTGCTGCGTGCAGTGAAATCCACAAACCTCCAGCTTAGAGACAACAAAAAGTCACCGAGAGGGAGAGTGAAGGAGACAGAGCTGAGTATTAATATGCACAGTGTTGAGATGCACACTAGGGATGGTATTAGCGGCTATAACAGGCTGTGCTGATGTGTCTGCTTGTGCAATAACATACACCTTTAACTTCATTATCTATTGCCACAACATTGCAAACGGCTTTACGCACATATGCACACATGCACTTAGACCCAATTATGAAGGCTGGAGACATCATCCAGAACTAATTAAAAGAGTCCGATTATCACTCATTAACCTCTGTGTTGCTCAGCTCATCCACTGAAACTGGGCAACCTGTGTGTGTATTGTGCCAATGTTTGATGTCTGTAGTGTCTACTAACACTTTGGCACCAAATCAACTTATCTTAAAGTAACAATCTCACTTAATAGCACCACAGGTTTTGAAAACAGAACTTAAGTTCAGACAAATCAAGGGCATATGGGAATAAATGGGAGTTTCTTTGCACTACAGTCAGTAGGATTAGCATTCACACACTGTTTTTCAAACTGATCGCTCTGGAGGACTAAGGGCAAGTTTACATGACAATGATGTACTTAAAACTGAAAAGTTTTTCCTTTGTGTTTTCCGTGTACAGACTTCAATGTCAAAATGATCCCTGAAAACGATTAAAAACGTTGTATTATGCATGCCAGGCCAGTAGTTGGCAATGTCACTTTGTAAAGAAAAATTACACACCTATAGACCGAACACGTAATACGCATGCACATGAAGTCACCGAGACAACAACGGTATCCTTTTCAAAAACTTGCACTTTGAAACCCGTTTTCAAAAGTTTGCATTTTCAGTCCCCCCAAAAACGCTGATGTCGTGTAAATGAACAGCCAAAACGCATAAACAGTTTTTTTTTTTTTTTTTTTTTTTTGTGGTCATGTAAGTATTGTGTTCCATGAACTTAAAAACTTAAACTTTGTAAAAAAAAAAAAAAAAAAGATTTTACAAAGTAAAAAAAAAAAAAAAGATTTTGTGATTAAAAAAAAAGATGAAAATGCTATTTCAGTCTTTCTACTTCAAAATGTCACATTCATTTCTACGGAGCCCCTAAAGGGACGTGGTGGTGGAAAAAATTTGGGATGGGAGGACAATTTTTTTTTTCAAATCTTTTGCGTTTCCTCGCAAAACTTTTGCGTTCCCCCGAGAAACTTTGCGTTCCCTCGCAAAACGTATGCATTCCCTTGCAAAGATATCTGCGTTCCCTCGCAAAGATATTATCGTTCCTTTGCTGTGAGCTCGGACAATCACTTCCTCTTTAATGTCCTGCTGGCTGACAGGAGAGCAGTG
The DNA here is from genome assembly GCF_019924925.1 of Ctenopharyngodon idella. Classification (NCBI taxonomy): domain Eukaryota; kingdom Metazoa; phylum Chordata; class Actinopteri; order Cypriniformes; family Xenocyprididae; genus Ctenopharyngodon; species Ctenopharyngodon idella. Next base: position 6,178,585 of record NC_067230.1, on the reverse strand, counting down.
ATGTATGAACTAATTTTGGTGACAGTACAGTGTGTTACAGTGAAGTTATTGAATATTTTTCATAATATAAAATGAGCAAAAGGCTTTTGGGTTTTGCACTTTTCAGACGGTCCCTTCAGACTTCTCTCCGCCGCCTGCTCATAGAAACCAATTTATATATTATAAAGCACATTTGAGGAAAATTGGGGTTGTTGTAGCTCGTTGTCTAGGTTACTATGATTGGAAATAGCTGCATTGTGTTTTAACAACGTTTAGCTCACGAGGTGATCCGGGAAGCTCGAATCTGTGAATATATTCCAACTTTACTGAACTCCTTGACTTAAGCGCTGACTGCATTTCTTTATATTTGAGTCCAACAAGTTCAAACTCTATGAGCCGCGCATTATTTGTGTGCATTATTAACGAATGGAGCTGACTGAAACACCGAGCTCACAGCAAGGGAATGATAATATCCTTGCGAGGGAACGCAAATATCTTTGTGTGAGAACGCAAAAGTTTTGTGAGGGAACGCAAATATCTTTGCGAGGGAACGCAAAAGTTTTGCGAGGAATGCAAAGTTTCTCAGGGGAATGCAAAGTTTTGCGAGGGAACACAAAAGATTTAAAAAAAATGTTTCCTCCCATCCTAATTTTTTTCCACCACCACATCCCTTTAGGGGCTCCGTACAATTCAGTGTATTACTTGACGATTCTTTGTAATTCTTTGTGAAATTTACCGCAATTTCTGAGTGATAATTGTTTCTACCCCAATTTTTTCTTCAGTGTAATATCATATGGAGCCCCTAAACGGACATGAAGGGAAAAAAATGAGATGGGAGTGAACACAAAGTTTCTCGGGGAATGCAAAACATTTGCTAGAGAACGCAAAAGCATTGACAATTTTTAAAACATTCGGGTTCCCCTGAGAAACTTTGCATTCATTAACTCACAAAATATTTGCTTACCTCCAAGAAACTTTGCGTTCGTTCACTCACAAAATATTTGCTTTCCTCCGAGAAACTTTGCGTTCGTTTGCTCGCAAAATGTTTGTGTTTTCCCGAGAAACTTTGTGTTCACCCGCAAAATGTTTTGCATTCCCCCAAGAAACTTTGCGAGCGAACGCAAAGTTTCTCAGGGTAAAGCAAAAGCTTTGCGAGGGAACGCAAAAGCATGAAAATATATTTTTTCCTCCCAGCTTTTACTTTATCCATCACCATGTCCCTTTTGGGGCTCCGTAGTATCAAGAGAAGAATTTAAAATAACAATTTTCAACTGATTTTAATTACACTACCACTGTGAGATTTTTCTCTTTTTTTTTAAAGAATCTAATATTTTTATTCAGCAAGAACGCATTAAATTGATCAAAAGTGACAGTAAAGAAATTTAAGATAATACAAAATATTTCAATTTCAAATAAATGCTGTTCTTTTTAACTAATAACATACTTTAAACAAGTAAAATAACCTGCAATGAAATAACAACTTGAAATTAAAGTATTTTAGACTTACAATAATATTCTTTATTACAACAAAATGTAATTCATCACATTGTACATTGCAAAAGATCTCCACTGAGTGTTTACATTGTGAATATTAATAATGCAAGGCAGGCTGAGGTGGGTTCTTGCTCCCAGAGCTCTCTGTATTAGCCCGACGTGGCCTGAGAAATTAGCTGTCTCTGTAGAGTTACCAACTCGCCTAGGTTTTTGCATAGATTTACAGGAAATGCATCACCAGAGAGGAAGTAGGCTACCTCTGCATGGCCTTACCCTTGTGTACTGCACATAGATCTGAGGCAAACAGTGCAATCTGGGAGAGCAACAGCTGTTTCAGCAACTAACTATTGTATTATGTTGCTCCACATGCAGATCTGAGGAAAATCCTTCTGAGGAGCTGCTTCTCTACAGCTTTTAAGTCTACACCCCCAGGCAGCAGTGTATTAAAAAAAAGAACTCCCACTGGAAAAGCTCGAAGTTAGCTGTTAAACCTAAGTTGCATTTGGGATGTATAATGCTCTTTGGAAAATATCAGGGGATAATCCATGTCCTCGATAAAGTAAAGCAATCGTGGACAAGATGAAAGAATTTCACTTATTTCTTGACCGGGAGAGCATAATTGAAGCCGAACGAAATTCTGGACCCCATAGATAATGTTGTGGTAAGTTTCCGCCTCTGTCTGTCCATGGAAAATTGGATTAGCTTAAGAAATGGTGTGCTAGCAACGGCTCCTCTCATCCTATCGTCACTGTATGAATGTCCTGAATGGAATCATGCTGCTGCTGCTGAATCAGAAAGAATAATACACATATTCTTGTGTACATCCTCAGGGGTCACTGATGGCAAACGTCAAATGAATGTAAAGCCCACATGGTTTATTTTAGACGCAATAATTGTCTCTTGTGACACTGAATTAAAGTTCATTTATTTGGATACTGTGAAGTTCACTCTGACTGACTTGTGTTTCTCTTTTTCTCAAAATGAATGGAAAACTCTTCTAATAATGGGTCAATGACATAACAGTATAAATAAATTAATCTATTAATATCAATTTTGTCTTATATACGTATTAATTTAATTCATATTATTATTCATTTTGATGGGGTTTTTTTTATTTTATTTTGATATCAGGGTGGTACTTTACTGATATAATGATGGGGAAAACGAACGAACAAACGAACAAACAACACGTCCCTGTTACTTCTGGTTGAAAAATGTCATGTCCCCAAAAATGTTATGACCATTTTAATTTAATAAATAAATACACAGTCATTAAGATGTGTACATATGTGTATGAATCCAATGTGCAATAAAATGTTAATTTTATTAATGTTAAATTTATTAAAGGCTGGCCCACACTAAAATATTTTTTAAATCTTATCAGATTTTCAAAACGAGAGAGACCACTTGATGATAAAAAAAAAAAAAAAAAATGGAAAAAAAAATTAAATAGATTTAACAGTTTTGTTTGTATAGTGAGTGGAGTGTCGCAATATGACCAAGACAACACACCACAAACTAACAGAGTCCCGAATGTGAACATGGAAAATCGGCCCGATTATCTTGTAGTTAGTTGGTGCCTTTAATTGATTGTTACACCATAATATTTTCCATTCATTGAATTTAAACTTTTTTGTACTCATACACAATGTGCACCACATACAGCCGCCTCTCAGTACTAAATTGAGTTCTTTTTCACTGCTTATTGCACTTAAACAGTCAAATACACACAAAATAATGTCTAAATGGTGAGTAAACACAGTCAGTTATGCTTTAAGTGAACGTAAACAGTTGAGAAAGAAAACGCACGAGTAACAGTATAATGGATCCGTGAGTCAGGTCTTAAATTGACAGCAGACCTATGAAAATTATTATATTATTATATTATATGAAAATTCGCAAGGAAAAAAAGGTTTGGATTAAGTCCATGTAGACAAATTCTACATGTTTGTCCTCGGGGTTCCTCCATACAACAAAATTTTTGATCGTAAATATTCAACTTGTTGGATATTTACGATTTGAGATCGGTTGGGCCCTGACCGGCCCTTCCAAGCAGATTCAGTCTCTCTTAACACACCTCACACCACTGGAAAATCTGATAAGAAAATCTGTAAAAACATTAAGATAATCTGGACTTTACCTAGAATTGTCAAAAGAGGAGAATTGGGCCCAAAAATCGGCCCGATTATCTTGTAGTGTGTTAGTGCCTTTGATTGTTACACCATAATATTTTCCATTCACTGAATTTAAACTTTTGAAAATGATATATAGTTTTTAAAAACCATATGAAACCTGTTCAGTGACTACCTTTCTAAGAACTTGGCATGTGTTTTAAACTACATTTCAATTTTTTTTTTTTTTCTTTTCTTTATTGTGGACCACTTACAGTATGCCATTGACCCCAGTACAGCCTACACCTTACTATTCTGAGCAGCAGAAAGGCAAAGAAAGACATGCAGAGTTACTTCACTTTACAATTAACATGAACCAACCATTTGGAAGTGAGATTTTGTGATTACTGAGATGTCAAGATTAGGCACTAAAGCATGAGACTTACATCCTAAATACTCAAGTGCGCCAACGCTTTGTGCTGTGCCCTTTCCGAACAAATGTGGCTTCCTTTTTAATCTCTATTGCCAGTCATGCAAATCTAGAATTATGTTGAAAGTACTTCTCAGATCTGAATGGCCTCAGCTGGACTGAATTTCAATTGGATGTGAACTTCAGTTCTCATTCTGTTCCACACAATGCACTTTCAAAGCCAATTCATTCACTTGGTATCAGCCGAGATCAATCTAAGGCCCTGTCCTAGATCTCATCCCTGACATAAAAAGGCCAGGACTGTAATTGTCTGTTTTCTTCTACTCTGATCAGCTTCTGTAATTGACATTAAGAGAAGAAAAGTCCAATTCATATAACACAGAAGGTTCTGGAAACAGCGTGAAAGCAATAGGCCAGTTATAAATTCAGTGAATCGCAACATTTCACCTAATAAAGGATAATTGTTTGATCATTGTGTTAAATTGGGCAGTAAAGGTGAAATTACAGGCAATTTCTGGAATGGAATCGTTCAAAATCATGCTGGTATTTCAATCGACACTTTAACAGAGACACAAACACAAATAAGATATGCTATCAACAATATCAATCTATTCATCCATCCATCCATCCATCTATCGGTCTTTATAAATGTAATAGAGAAGGCAATGGAATATTTCTCTTTGAAACTTTACATGAACTCAATTTAAACTCCATTTAGAAGCAATAGAAAGACAAACTGACTCCACTTACTCTTAAGATCTGAAGAGTTTCTTTTCTGTATATATTACATGAGCAAATTGGTGTCTCATAGGGTACAGAATGAAATGTAGCCATGACAACCCTCCCCAATATGAATTAAATATTGTAAGCTATTAAAGATCCATTAAAAACCATGTCCCAAATATTTTAAAAGAGCTAGTCTACCTCTATGCCATCAGATGTACTAAACAAACTATACTACAAGACCTCAAACTTCACTTATGAAAGCAAATAAGAAACCAATGAAACAATACATCTCCGATCACCTCCAAAATGAACTCTTCGCATTTTCCGAGGGCCTGACATTGCAAAAAAAAAAAAAAAAAAAAAAGTAGAGAAAAAGTTCAATAATTTATTATTGAATCTGTTATTTTTCTGGGTGTAATTGGGGAAGGTAATTATAGTATTAAAAAGGCTGACAGTCAGCAGTCTGAAGTGGAAGATCAGAGCGGGAGCTCCTTTGTTCCATTCCTAATTAGCATCATTCTCCATTTGAGAGCACGAGTGCTGAAAATGCATGAGCTCTTGTAGACCCCTGCTCTGTAGTTAGACTGAATGCAGACTAGACTGGGGGTCTGGACACGAGGGAGAAAAATCTTCTAGGACAAATAAAAAAAGTGTAGTGTGTGCATGTTTGGGTAAATATGCATCTATAAGGGAGGTTACAGTGCTGCAGTACCAAATGACTAAAATCTATATGTGGCCTGCTGGGAAAAAAAAGGCAAGGTAAAGTAGTTGTCACTACGTGGTTGCAGCAGGGATGAAAAAGGCAGGATCTAATTGCGGCAGTTTTCTTTATTAAACACTAAAAGCATGGGTATACCTCTTGTCCGCGTTCCGCTCCGTCTCGTGCACAGTTGTATACTCCATGAGCCCATAAAGACATGTTCGGTGCATGTGTACTATCTAGTGGTTTTCAAGCACTCAGGTCACTCACACATGCACTGTTGTACGCGCACCGTCTGCGCAGTTGTAACCCCTCCTGTTCGAACAGCCCGCTCTAAGTGGGACTCGAACCCCGGTCTGCCGGCATGGGAGTTGGGCGCTCTAACAAGGAGGCTAAAGACCGCAGTCTCTAGCGACAGCCTCTAGCGTCAGTCACTAGCGTGCCTTTTGAGATTAGGGGAGTGAGGTTTACACGCACAGCTCTTACCGGCCTACGTCCGTTACACTCACCCCCCTAAACCTCACTCCCATCCGGGTCACGGCACCAATGTAACCCCTCCTGTTCGAACCGCCCGCTCAAAGCGGGACTCAAACCCGGGTCTGCTGGCATGGGAGTCGGGCACTCTAACAAGGAGGCTAAAGACCGCAGTCTCTAACGTCAGTCGCTAGCGTGCCTCTTGAGATCAGGGGAGTGAGGTTTACATGCACAGCTCTTACTGGCCTATGTCTGTTACACGGTCACAAAAACTGTCCCTCCTGAAAATTATGTCACGAGGACAGTGTGCAGACCGTCGCAGAACATAGATGGAAGAAGTATACTTCGGGCTTAAGGGCACGTTTACGCGACAACAATGTACTAAAAATGGAAAAACTTTGCTTTCAATTTTTTGTGTACAGACAACAACATTGTCAAAACGATCGCCGTTCACATTGATCTGCGAAAACAACTAAAAATAATGTATTATGCATGCCAGGCCAGTAGTTGGCCTTCACTTTGTAAAGAAACATTATGCGTCTATAGACTGAACACGTAATACGCATGTGCATGATATCACCATTTTCACGAAATGATGAAGTGTATTTTTTTTTTTACTGTTTTTAGTACAGTAAAATATCAAACACTCAGAATTTCAGAATCTTAACATGAAAGGAACAGAGCAACCATGTAACTGCGACAAGAGAACAAAGGAGGAACTGAAAACAAGCTCTATATATACAAATGTTAACAAAGGGAGGAAACGAGAAACAGGTGGATCAAATTAATCAAACAATGAATAACCATGGAAACTAATGCAAATGAAGGAAACAGAAAGGCAAAACATGATACAATGAAAAACTCATAACATGACAGTAGCTGGGCCTCACTGTCCTTTTTACAAGCTAAAATGCATGCTAGATTTCTGTAAAACTGAAATATATCTGCTGTGCGTAATTTCAAAATCACCATGAATTCAAAATTGACAATTCTTTTTTTTTTATTCATGTACCCTCATAATATAAAATCAAAATAACTTCCCCTTTCTCTTGCAGCAACATCTCTTCTCTGAGGGCGCGACAACCTGTCACTCACATGACATCACAGCAATAGCAAACCACACTCATCCAACAATTCAATCAAAACACAATGGACAAAATCAAGTCCCGCCCAACATTTTTTCTTGTTCGGGAAGCCGTTTCATTTATATATATACACGTCACAATAAGTAAGAAAAGTCTGTTTTATGCCGACTTTAAGCACACATGGTGACTCAAGGTACTGATAAATACGAATAAGAAAAAGAATTGAGAGCATGCAAAATAGCTGCATTCACTTAACACCCTTTCCTCCTTCAGAAGGGAAAGCACAACAAAATTATTGACACTCAAAGCACTCTGGTGTTTCTATCAAGCTCTGAGTGCTCAAAAGATGAGCAGGTAGGGGAGTGATGGGCAATCAGATGCAATTACATTGGAGGACACAGAGGCGCGATTAGCTAGTCCTGTCAGAGTTAAAAATATAACCACGCTACAGATACTGAAATGGAGATGGTGTTTAGAAAAGCCACTGTCAAAGCCAAAAAGTGAGGCTGGGGAAATAGCTGACAGGACTGTGGAGACCTTCTTTGTTCAGGCTGCCATATTTTAGCAAGTTGTTTGCAATACACTTTTCTATGTGGGTCATTTCTGCTATGCAGTATATTTTCATGTCCCCATCATATTGGTCTTAATATACACTACCATTCAAAAGTTTGGGGTTGGTAAGATTTTTTTTTTTTTTTTTTAAATGCTTTTGAAAGAAGTCTCTTATACTCACCAAAGCTGCCATTATTACAGTAAAAATAGTAATATTGTAAAATATTATTACAATTTAAAACAACTGTTTTCTATTTTATTATATTCTGAAACGCAATTTATTCTATGTCAAAAGTTTTGTTTTCAGAATCATGATCTCTATATCTATCTCTAAAAATAGATTTTTAGAATTAAGCTTAAAAGAATATAATAATATATAGCATCTACCTTATAACCTATAGCACTATTAGCACATATTAAAATGTACACACATAAAGTCTTTATGTAGCCTATATAACATGAACAAGGATTTGGGACAATTATAATGAATTATAATGGAGAATTCTGAAATGTTTTATTATTTTAAAGACATGGCACTTCTCATACATTGTGGGAAGTTCTGCAAACCATGAATTAATATAAATAAATATCAATACATTGACATTATTTAAATAGTAAATAGTAGTTTCTCCAGCTCTAATAAAAAAAAAACAAAAAAACAAACACTAATATTGTAAAAATAAAAAAATGATGTTATGTAAAATGTTTTTGACTACTTTTTGTATGTTGTATAATTATATCTCTAGTTAACGAAAATATATTAACAACAACAACAATAATAATAATAATAAAAAAACTCTTTTAGAAGGGCCTCATTGATTTATTCTCCCTGAGGCCCCCACTTAATGTAGGTTCACCTCTGCACATAAATACCTGACTGAGTCCCGATTCAAGGTTCATTTAGCATATTTCTTTTTACTTTTGAAGTAACTACAACCCACAGCTTCCCTATTAATAGAGAGACGATACACAGGCAGGTAGGACTAATTCACACATAGCAACCGCTATCTCATTAATGCATTCAAATAAATGTAATCTTACTGTGCTAATTTATCTGTATCTGATTTACAACAAGCAGAAATCTGTAAGAAATGTTACGACCCATGTACAAAATAACTGATGAAAGAAAACTTATGTCGGAACAATAGCACTGCGGGTATGGAATTCCAAAGGTGCCATTATAATACATTTGTTGCAGCTGTACACAAGGCGACCAAAGTTCAAGTCCCACTTCAAGCTTTCTCAAGCTAACATCAAAGTTTGCTTACAAACTTTAACTTCTAGTTTATTCCTGTGATGGCAAAGCTGAATTTTCAGCATCATTACTCCAGTCTTTAGTGTCACATGATCTTTCTGAAATCATTCTAACATGTTAATTTAGTGCTCAAGAAACATTTCTTATTATTATCAATATTGAAAACAGTCAATATTTGGAATACGTTTTTAGGATTCTTTGATGAAAAGAAAGTGTATAGACCCCAAACTTTTGAACAATAGCATGTATAGCATTTATTTTTAATCTCAATCACATTCAAGTGAGTAAATTTATACATAAATAAATAAATAATTCTATCATGTTAATATCTTTAAATATCCCTTTATCTTTTACCTATTAGCAATAGATGTTTTTAGGTATTAGTTGGTTTAGTCCCACTTTAAAACAATTCATCCTGCTTGATAAAATTACAGACAGCGATATATCAAAAATAATTTAAAAAACACAAAATAGAATTTTAAGCTATTTTAAGCTAACTCTCAATCCCTCACTGCGCAATGGCTTACGTAGCTCTTTATTTTCATCTTAACTTTCTTGTCATTATGTAATCAAGCTATACAAGCTAATTAATAGAGTTAGAACATTAGTTTGACTGGAGCACATATTTACACCCTTTTATAGAGATACTTCCTTAAAATACAACACAGCACAGATAATTTTTAAAGTAGTACTGCATAGCAGCAATGAGCCATGTGTGTTAAGGTGATAGTAATGTTTTTACTGGGAAAATGAATCTGCACTGAAAGAGCAATAAAATCTTCTTAATGAAGGTAGCTATGCTTTCATTATTGTCACACTAATTATTTTCATAAATCTGGCTGTGACTTTACCTTGTGGTTTCCTTATGAACACTTTGACAGAATTGCTGAGAAAAATCCTCACTAAACTGCAAGCTGAGGGTCATCAGCTTTAACAAAATCACTTTCAATTAAAAATGACATTGAGATATAGCCTACCCATTATCTTAGACACAGTACCACACATCAAGATCTTTAATTTTTTGTTTTTAATGGCATTAGAGCTTAGAGATACAGATACAGAGCCATTATGTAAAGTCACTATGGGGAAGAGAGAGAGAGGAATGGCTCATCCTTCCAATATAGTTTCAATGTCATGCAAACAGAAGAAAAAATCATGAATTTATGATACTTGCAGCATCACAGCAGCTGCAAGTCCCCTACAGGAGCTAAAACAGTAGCCCACAAGCTGAAAAATCAGATGGATAAGGTAACAGTTTGTGTTTACACACTAGAGGTTTAGCGTCAATGTCAGTGGCCAACAGAGCAGATCTACAGCAGTTATTAGATCCAGGTTACATGTTCATGCGCCTCAAGCAACTGATTTTTGACCAGACACACTCTAACTCAATTTTCTGTTCAGTGCTGGTATCTGCCCGTATCTGAGCCATTTAGACTGAGTTAGAGAGATAACTGTAATCACTCGGATACATTTTTGTCGCCTTGCTTTGTATTAGAAAAAGGCAATTTTTTGGTGACTGTGTTGAACTTCTGGTTTGTGAAATGGGGAGATAGAATGAGCTTAACTGCGACTGGTGTGGAGACACATAGGCGATGAGGCTAAATGTGCTCATGTTTGCATGTGTGTAAGTGAAGACAGGCAAGTGAGAGTGTGTTGACTGTGTGTTTTTAAATCACTACATTGTGTGCACTCATTACCTTAAATGACAGTGACAGCACAGGTGCAGCTTGAATGCTAATTACTATCTCTATCACTTCAGTTGTTTTTAAATTGGTAAAACTGTGTACACTGAACTAATGGATATACTGTAGGTATCTCTCTATATAGCCTAAATTACACTTCCATTTAATATGAATTATTACATTTATTCAGCAAAAACGCATACAATTGTTTAAAAGTTACGATTTTAACATTGTTACAAAGAATTCTAATTCAAATTAATGCTGTTTTTCTGGACTTTCTATTCATTAAAGAAAAAAAAGTATCAGTGTCAACAAAAATATTAAGCAGGACAACCATTTTGAACACTGATAATAAGAAGAAATGTTTCTTGAGCAGCAAATCAGCATATTAGAATGATTTCTGAAGAATCATGTGACATTGAAGACTGAAGTAATGATGCTGCAAATTCAGCTTTGCCATCACAGGAATAAATTACATTTTAATATGTATATAATATGAGCATTATATAAACCACTGTAAGTATGCCAGGAGAAAATGATAGGGTCTGAAGCTTCTTTTCATCACAAACTCAACTGATTATTTTATCACAAACTACTCTGATTATTTGTAACATAATTATGTCTTACACTGTGGTGTTCCCTATAGTTGTGTTTCATTGATTCAAATGATAACGTACTGTATTTAGGCTTTTTTTCCTGCTTAACATGGTATAAATGTCTTAATATATGCTCTGAGGATCGAGTCATATTCTTCATCCTATCCATTCATGCTAACAGTAATTCGATGAAGATAGTCGGTCCAAATATCTGCAGTGGCACTGCGTAGGAGAGAACAAGATTAAAATGAAAACTCGGACATTCGTTCATTCCTCCCGCCGACCTCAATCTACCTCTCTTTTTCTCTCCCTCTCTGCATCTATCTATTTTCCCTAGTCTCAGCACAGAGCTTTCAGCCAGACGAGAGAAAAAAAGACTCTAATGATGAAGTCCAAACCTCCTGCCAAATAGGATGATGGGTGACATTATTCCAGGCAGGTGCCCCTGTGTTGATGAAAAGAAACTCAGAAGTATGCAGCTGTTATTTATAGTCTCTCTCTGTCTTTCATTCTCTTAATCACACCCTTACACAAACACACACTTAAAAAACACTGCTCAAGTGATTGCTGGCACCGATTACAAATATGCTACAGTTTGATGTCTCGTTCCCTTTTTTAAGTTTTTTTATTATTATTATTTATTTATTTTAAACTTTTTTTTTTTTTTAACTATTATGTAACAAAAAAAAAAAAAAAAACACTGTTACCCACTGTGGTGTAGTTTCTATTTTCTTTTCTTTTCTTTCCTTTATATATATATATATATATATATATATAGATACGTTGTACCGAGTCTTTACGAAAAAAAGCTGAGCTCCTGGAGGCGTTCCTGCCGTGGGCAGAGCTAAAGAGTCACGAGCACGCGCAGCTTTTGCGTAGACATTGTCTGCAAGTTGCGACATCATTATAGATAAAAGGGGAACAAAAACGTTCGTGTTGTTTACATTTTATGCACTTGCGCATCGATTGCCAACAAAACACAGACATTTGATGCAGTTTTACTCACCGCCTGCGATATGCAAATCCAGCGCCGAACTGGGACTTGTTTACAAAGCATTCATCACTGAAATTCCGTGAACAAACAAACATACGTGCACAATTCCGTTGCTGTCCCATCCACTGTTCCCTTAACGCTGGGTTCTTTGGGAAGCTGAAAAAGGTATTTCCTTCACAAACAAAAACACACTCCTTTGGTGACAGCTGCGTCTCATTTTGGAGGCTGCGCCCTCCGGAGGTCTCATTTGAAGGCTGCATACATCATCAAGGATGTCATATTTAAGAAAAGTAACAGTCTAAAATACTGTAATTTCTTTGCAATCTAACAGTTATTTTTCTTAAATGAGACTTAAATGATATATGCAGCCTTCAAATGCGGCCTTCGAAGGGTGCAGCCCCTGAATTGGGACATTGTTGAAAAATCTCTCGGCTTCCATAACCCGAACGAAGAGCGTTGATGGGCATGCTCTAACTCTTGCTCTGGGTGATGTGTGTGTGCGCGCTTATCAGGGAGAAGTGAATATACAAGGAATTCTGCCCTTTATTACTTCATAAAGGGTCATACTCAAAAAAAATTCTGCAAGACATGTCCACAACCGGAAGTAGTATATTTGGCACAGAAATACTACGTCATACATCCAACTCGTGTTTTGAAACTTTGGCCATGTTTAGCATGAGAATCCAACTCTTTAACAGTGTAAATAAGTCAGCTAACTTTAGCTAACTCTGTGACACATTAATATAATAAGAATCTTGAAGGTTCTTCTCTTGAACACCCAATCAAATTACATATGCAAATGCCCTGCTAAAAGGACAAAGGATCGTAAACTTTCCCTCCGAAAGCTTAAGGGTGTATTCACACCTGTCTTGTTTGGTTCGATTGAATCGAACTCAAGTTTGTTTCTCCCCTTGGTGCAGATCTTTTGGGCAGGTGTGAATACAGCAATTGCCCTCTGGTGCAGACCAAACAACCGTACAAAGACCCAGCTGAGGTGGTCTCAGTCTGGTTTCAAACGAACTCTGATACGGTTCTCTGCTTGAGAATTTTTGTCCAATGAATGGATGACCTTAGCACACGTGTGGTTTTGTTTACAAATTTTGGTTCACTTGCAAAAAGGGCAGTGTGAAAGTGAACCACACCAAACACCGGACCAAAGCAAGTGAACTAGCACTCTTTCCTGGTGTGAATACACCCTAAGTGACCATTGGCTCAGTGAACCTCCACACAGAGTTAAAGGGCAACTCCACAGTGACCTCCTTCTTCTTGCTTCTACTGCTGCTCCTTCTGGTTGATGTGCATGTGGGACCCCACCAGGGCCCATGGGCACTGGCAGGCCTTGACCACAGCCTGCTACGTTTTCACTCGCCGCTAAGGAGAGGGAATTCTCCCAACAGAGTTAGACTGTAATTTCTTCACTCCAACTCGGAAGAAAATTGCAACTTCACCATCACTGAACGGGCAACCATCAGCTCTTCCCTCTTCTCTGCACCTTCTGTTTGGCAATCTGCGCCGACAGGCCTCACTCTACAGCCAGCCATGTGCCTACTCAGGAGAGAGAACTCTCATCCAATTGTAACAGAGTCAAACTAACCACGCAAGTTCGTCATCATTTCGTCGTTCAACGCAGAAGAAATCGATTGTAACTTCAACACCACCGACGCACGGAACCATCAAACCTTCCGAGATCTCAGAGATTGCGAAGGCAACGCAAGTATTATACATTTTAACTAAACAGAGGTTTAGAATAAGCAGGTGTTTTGAAATGAGAAAGCTGATGGTTCTTTTCATATGGTTAAATGACTCTTTTCCATAGCTTCATTCCCTGTTTCTGTTTCATTCTGTCACTTTACATTTTACCAATGTATGTGTGATTGTGTGATTGTGTGTATGTGTCTGTTGAACTGAAGTTAATCCGATTAACTCATACAAATATTCATAATTAATCATAAGTTATGTTTAAATATTAATATTTCCCCTTTGAGCTTATATACAGTATATATATATATGCACACACACACACACATATATTACAATGATTTCTGAAGGGTCATGTGACACTGAAGACTGGAGTAATGATGTTGACAATTCAGCTTTGCATCACAGAAATAAATTATATTTTAAAGTATATTAAAATAGAAAACCATAATTTTAAATTGTAATAAAATTTCACAATATTACTGTTTTTTTCTGTATTTAGTATGAAATAAATGCAGCCTTAATGAGCATAAGAGTCTTTGTTCAAAAACATTAAAAATAGTAATGTTTCCAAACTTTTGACTGGTAGTGTATATTACACACACACACACACAAATCAGAGTTGGTAACAGAGTTGGTAACAATGAATAGAAAATGAATAGAAAATAAAATAATAGCTCATAATTTTTGAGACAGAGAGAGAGAAAGATAACTACCTGTTTAAACAGACCTTAAAATAAATAAATAAATAAATACTAATTAATAGTTTCAGGCCCTTGTGGGAAGTACCTGTTTTCCTTGCTTGTGAAAAATAAAAAGGCTTAATAAATAAAAAAATAATAATAACTTGATTCATTTTAAATATGCTGCTTACCCTGTTTACACCAACCTTGAGCACTAAACAAACCAGAGAGAAAAATAAAAAATAAAAAAATAAAAATAAAGCAGACATTCAGCCATATCCTCCAGCGACATGTAAATATTTTCCAGTTGGCAATGTGTTGTTCACAGCAAGACATAAGTGTTGCCCCTGTCAGGGCTTCACTGTGGCTCAGAGTGCTGAGAGACCCTCGCTTTCTCTGCTGGCGGCATGACTACTACATCTCCTCATCATCAGCGGGTTACTGCTCACCCAGCCTGCACTTAGCCCACCGCCAGCTAGTGCTGAAATAACAGCAGACCCCTCTCTGAGCACACATGTCTGCACTCCAGATAAACACTGTAATGCATGAATTGCATGTCCTGGTGCAACTACAGTGAGAGTTTTGGAATCCACCGCTTATAGCTAATGGCGATGTGGATGCCCAGGTCATAAAGTCAAGGTTACAGAGGCTACTGAGGTGAAGAATGCAGGATTCTTCCTCACTATCCGCATTTCTCCACTACCTCGGGGAGTAAAAATAGAAAAATAAATCCATGGAGGAAGACAGAGATTTCAAACTAGATTTGCATTCCCTGAAGGAAATACAAATGCTTGCAAGGCAGAAAAAGAATAGCGCTAGAGTTTTAGGTAGGGTTATGTTTTAGGCTTTGGTTCTGTGGAAATGAAATGCTGCATCACAACCACTTTACTGTTGTCATGACACTGAGCACAGGTCTTCTTTTCAGTCAGCTGTGAATGAAAATCAACTCTACAGCATAAAGTCTGGTTTAAATTATTTCAGATATGTAAGAAAGACAAGACAGATTGCAATTGAGTATGCAAATATTACAATGACATCACCACTGTGCAGTTTGAAAGCTTAACATTCCATCAACTAGTCAATGGGAGATTTTCAAACTCAAAAACTGAAAATTCTGTCATCATTTACTAAACCTCATGTCAATCCAAATCTGTATGACATTTTTCTGTAGACTTCCATTGCATTTTTTGTCCATATAATGAAAGTCAATGGGAACCAAAACTGTTTGGTTACCAACATTCTTTAAAATACATTATTTCAAAACATATTTTTATATTTCGGGGTGGTCTGCTTGCCAAACTATGCAAAAAAGCATATTTCAATCAGCAACAAATTATGTAATTTAATGTTGTTTCTCATGCTTAAAGGAGGGGTATCACATACAGTTTCTTCCAATCTCATGTTAATCTTGAGTACCTATAGAATAGTATAGCATCCTTCATATCGCCGAAAAGTCTTTAGTTTTATCATATTTATAAAAGATACATACGCTGTACCGAGTCTTTCCGAAAACAGCCGAGTGCCTGGAGGCGTGTCGTGTGAGCGGAGCTAAAGTGAGGAGAACGCGTAGCTTTTGCGTAATGATTGTCTGCAAGCTATCAATGGTCAGCTAAACAACTGTTTAAACACACCATCGCATTATCCATGGATAACTTTTGAATCACTATAATGAATATAGTGTATAGTGAATGATGAATAATGAATTTATGAATTCACTACGTTTGTGTTGTTTACATTATATGCACTTAGACGCCTATTGCCAACAAAACAGACATTTGATGCAGTTTTACAGTTTTACCACCTGCGGTTCCGACTCATGACCGGGATCATTATCGCTGTGACTGCTCCATCTTTCAGTTTCAAATGATCTGTAAATCCAGCGTAGAACTGGGCGATCCCGAAATTTAAGAGGATTTGGAAGAGTATTTTTGGCACAGGAATACTCCGTCATATGTCCAACTCATGTTTTGAAACTTTGGCCGTGTTTAGCATGAGAATCCAACTCTTTAACAGTGTAAATAAGTCAGAATGCATGAAATAGCATTATACCCCCCCTTTAAATGTTGGTAAACAAAAAAAAAAAAAAAAGCATGTAGTTCAGATTGGTGCTTTGGTCGGACCAATATTCTATGCTTAGGACTCTACGGCTGCGTTTACACTGGCACAACAGTTTTTTACTCACATCTGAGACAGATTGGAATTTACTGCACATGTGCAAACACAAAAATCCCCACAAGATCCGATTTTTTCGCATACGTTTTGAGACACTTTCAAATGTGGTTTTAAATCAGATACATATCCGATATCTGGACATCTGACCTACGTCTAAACAAATCCGATTCCCCTTGGAATTCCAAGCCACCACAAGGTGAGGGCGACAAGTTTGCACACAAAGATAGCTTTTTAATGTTGTATTATAAAGCAGACATGCCAATATGCGCTCGGACTAAAACGTAAATCTTTTTTATTGCGTTGTAAAGAAACAGAATTGCGCACACAGAAACATTCAGGAGCATAGAATCTGGTTTTTAACCTCTGCCCCATACATTTTGTACAAATCTAAATGAATCATAACAAGTATTTCGTATTCGTATTCAACTTACGAAGAAAGTGTAATGCCTCTCGCAGTTCAAAACGCTTACGCTACGTCCTACGCCTTTCGTATTCAACTTACAAAAAAGCTTAACTGATGCGACGCCATTTACGCTTTCTTCCTAAGTTGAATACGGAAGGCGGTCTGGCGGAAGCTAGATATTATACTTTATAACTTAAGTATGGATATTTTTCTTACACAAACGCATCGCTTCGCTTCAGAAGGCCTTTATTAACCCCCTGGAGCCGTGTGGAGTACGTTTTTCTTTGGATGGATGCACTTTCTTCAGCTTCATACTCGTTGTATTAGTAATGTAGTAGTAATTAATAATGTAGTAGTTCATGTTAATTAATGTAGTTAAATGGAACCTTATTGTTTCTGATATTATTAACATTAACACCATGATTTTTCTGTAAAGCTGTTTTGAAACTATGTGTATTGTGAAAGTGTTATACAAATAAATTTGACTTGACTTGATGTCAAAATAGTGCTGCATTGCAAGCATCGAGTATGAGGGTAAGGAATGTACAGAAAACTCCCACTGTTATCCACTTCCACTCAGAAGCTGCCAGGAGGAGTATGATAACCCCTGAAAGCACATGCCATAGTAGACTTCACCTCCAGCCATCGCAACCGCAAGGACCTGACCTAATCTGACACACAATCGTAGGATCAGCTTTGCTAAAGTTTTCTTTTGCATTCTTGAAGCCTCCAAATCTGCGTGATGTACTCAAATCTCATCAGCATCACACCAATTTACCCTTGTACACCATCAGGACGGTTTTTAATTACAGTGGTGATATGTGTTACTGATTGTCTCTGCCAATTCCTTGTAATTCATTTTTAAATAATTAACAATGAGACGTTGTCATTTGAAGTCAGGCGGGTACTGTCTGGTCAGGGGATTTCAACTGATATCTCATTAATCATCCTCACAATCTATTACGCAGGAAATAGGAGCGATTGAGGAAGTTGACTGAAGGAAATTTGTCTGAAATTGAGAATGTGTGTGTGTGTGGATCGATAAAGAACATTGTCTTTTACTGTAACCACTGACCCATTCCCTTGGCTCTCTTTGGCCCCTGACCCACATCCTGCCTTTCTTCCTTCTCCTCTCGGATGAGTTTGGTTCATCTAAGCCATTGCACCTTAACCTCATATTTCTCGGCTGTGGTCATATTTCCCCCATAGACAATCATGTCCCGTCTCAACATGCTTCAGTGATGTGGGCACTCTAAGCACAGCGGTTCCTTGAGGCGGAGAAAAAAAAATACAGATGTGGGGATTTCTGAAGACATCAAGGACATCAGAACAGTATATAGGCAGAAATAGAAAATAATAAGCCAATTGAAATCAATGTTCTTGACAGTTGTTTTACATTTTTGCTGTTAAAACATGCTGTTAAAACATGATTCAAAACTAACAACACTGGCTTAACCAGTGGTGTGAGTTTGAGCCGAGGCAATCTGTATATCTATCCAGTGGAAGATGTGAGAAAAAAATGGTTTGAAAACAATCAATATTTTTGCAGTTCTGTTCGATGGCACTAAAAGGCAGAAAATATTGAGAAAAACAACACTTTGTGTAATTTTTCCCCCTACAATTATGGGTTTAAGTGCCAAAAACATCACTTGAATGATAACATTTTTGATCATAAGAGGCATGGTGTGCACGTATAAACACAAAGGGATCTTCTAGAAGCAATTATTGGCATAATAGCTAGCAGTGAGAGCAAGAGAGGTTCAAATGATCAGTCAGTTTTGCATGTTTAAATGAGACATGACATTTCTCCAAGAAACGTAGTTGGCAGGTCTCTGGTGTGTGGTGGAGGTAGCGTCTGTGTGTGTTTGTGTGGCAAGAATCTGCCCTTTCATCATAGACATTGCTGATCTTTGGAATGAGCAGATGACTTAATACCCCAACACGGCGCTCAAACAGAATCCGCTATCAGTCACCAGGGAAAACAGATTGAGCTGAAAGATCTCTCATTTTTTCTCTCTCTCTCTCTCTCTCTCTCTCTCTCTCATTTTCTCTGTCCCGTTCTCCAAAACCATATCTTCCATATACAGTACATTCGCTCTTGCTCTTCACAAGGAGTTTTGAAGCTTTTAGTCCATGTTTGTTATCTGTGAGGCATTGAAGAAAAATAAACTTCTAGCAGGTAGAAATTTAAAATATACAGTCTGTCTCTGCCAAAAATATTAATGTCCCGCCCCCAAACTTCAACACAAACACAATGTTTTTCAAAATGAGGGTTTGAAATGCATTGCAGCTAAAACATCATAAAAAGAGAAAATTCAGCCAAGGTAGCACAACTGTAATGGTGATGTCTCGCTATGCTATTATTTAGATCGAAACAGAAAAAAACAAAAAGTTCGCTACGACAGTTAACAGATTGTCAGTCCTAAAACTCAGAAATAAGTAAGCATTTTTGCACTTCTGGTTCCACTGTCCTGAAGTGAATGGGTTTTTGGTTAAAAGTCTGAAATAAAGTTTTATTCTACAGCATAAAATACATCAGTAATATCCCATTCATGACATTTTTAAAGCTTTTATGCGTTTTGGAAAAGACATGTAACAAGTGGCTTAACAGGACTAAAGAAGTTGTCTGGGACATTAGGGGTCCTATTATGCCTTTTTTCAAAGTCTCGAATTTTTTTTTTTGGTGTATACTAGAATATGTTTTCATGCTTGATTGCTGAAAAAAAAACATTATTTTTCACATATTTTACATTATTGCAGCACCTCTCCTCCCAGTCTGACTCAAACGCTCCATTTAGGTCCTGTTTTGATGAAGCCCCTCCTTCCAAAATATGAAATGTGCTCTGATTGGTTAGAAGTGTGTTGTGATTGGCAAACCTCTTAGAGCATGTTCCGGAAATGTAATGCTCCTTACCATAAGCGTGAGTTTCATGTGCTCATGTGTAAATATTAACGATGCCGTCAATTTTGCCATACCAATTTGAGCCCAATTCAGACCCTGTGAATGTTTGCGAATAAAAGGATCATGCAGAATGTTTGTGGTAAGTTCCTAAGGATTGATAAACAGTCTTACAAATGCAAAAGCCCCATATGAGCACTACAGCAACACTGTAATGTCAGCTAGCAAACTAGCGGAGCCCAACAGTTTGGCCTTTGTTTACATAGTAACAACAACATAAAACTTATAATTGAAACTGTTAAAGTCCAATAGTAGTCAATACTTTTATCGCTCAAAACTCATCTTTGATCACCAAAATGAAATTTAAACATTTTTTCCTGTGAAAAATAAAAATTCTCTATGCCGTAAAATAGCTTGAATGTAACTCTACACCCTTGCTTCATTTAGTATACGCGGAACCATGAATATGCAAATTAGCCCCGCCTCCACTCACTCACACCAGCTCACTCTGTCAAATTTACTGAAGTAAACACTACATGAATCATGATGGTATCGCTCTTTACAACGTTGGACACATAACGGTAATTAATATGATTAGCCATTTGCTTGACTTACAATGTGTTGCTAATGTTACACAAACCATGTTCCCGTTCACCATTTCAGAGTCAGACAGCTGCCTTATCCTTAGAAATGTTTTGAACATCTTAGAATGTCAGTGGTGAAAGACAGTTCATCATAACATTGTAATATACCTCATATCCACAATTCACTGGCTACACTGCTAAATGTACAATGTTTTTTCATATCAGCAGAAAAATATACAGGGATAACCTGGCTTCTCTTGAGACTCCCCTGCTTCAGAGCGGTTATAGTTAATGATATGCTAAACCCCGCCCCCACGTTGACGTGATTGGTTACAAGGTAGTTTGTGACGTAAGAAGCACCAGCGATTTCAAACCATCTTTGGAAAACTGCAGTTTTAAGGAGAAAATACTCAGCAATGGTGTTGACTTATGAATTTGCACATGGTTTGTCTTAAAGCATATTAAAAACACTACATAGACAAAGTCTTTAATAGAAAACACAACAACAAATAATAAATACTTACAGGTCGTGAACCATAAACAACCGATTGTCTTTTAGGAGAAGCATTGTACTATGTTAGGTTCTGGAAGCTGTCCTCTTTAAAACGTGCAGTACACAGATCAAGTAATAAAATTTTAACCACTAAGTTAGTCCACCTTAGGAAGGCCAAACAAAAGGGTTTTGGAACCGGGGTGGGAAAAAAAAACAGTGTCTCTTCGACATGGCAACAAGATGCAACAAAAGCAGGTCTTCACTAGCATAGCTCAACCAGGCTTCATCCCTTTTTTTGCATATTCCTCGGGCAGAGATTATTAAAATGAGTGACATTGTGACTCACAAGATCTGCAAGATCCAAAACAACATTGTTTGTACCCCTTTGACTTTTATTGTATGAACAAAAAAACATCTTTTGTGTTCCACAGAGGAAGTCAAACAGGTTTGGAACATGAGGGTGAATAAATGACGACAGTTTTCATTTTGGGTGAACTATGAGCTGTAAGCCTGGACAGTGAGAGGTAATGGAGTTCTTTATAAACACTCAGTAGGCCCAAACAGAGTTGATGTGTCTCCATTTTATTATGTACTCCAAATGCACGTCTACAGGTATAGCGGCTTTTAGGAGGAGTACAGGCCATGCTGGGCAGTTCCAGTGGGAATGTGTGTGTATGTGTGTTGGCTTTGTGTAAAAAGCTTATGTGAGCGCTGGGAGGCTGCCGGTGGAATCAAAAGGTCATGGTAAATGCATTCTTTCTGGCTTTGCACTAAGAAAACATATTCATTCCATTAAGTGTATGTGTGTATTGATAGAGTAACATACATGGGAGAAGCCCTACTCTACTTTGATTGACGCCATCCTCACCGTCCTCGCTGTATTTGCTCCAGAACATGAATATCCTTTGCCATGTCGGATGGAGTTACCGTCACCTGACCAGGCATAACAGCAAGGTGAGCAATGACCAACTGCAACTGCTGCTTGTTACCATGGTACCCAGGAGTCGTCCTTTCGTCTTTACACAAGCCTCATGTTCTTTCTTTTCTTTGGGGAACATATCTCCCTCACTCTTATTGTTATAAATAAGTGATATAATTGCAAGTGCAAGACAATGCTCTGTGCTATTCAAGTGCATTTTAGAAGTTGAGAGAAGAGGAAGACAGAATAAAATGGAACAACAGAAGGTTAGATGTGGAAATATGACCTGATGGATGGATGAAACCAGCTTTGTTTGGCTTTGAGTCTCTTAGGAAGAGTGGAGAGAAAGATTCCCACTGTGAATAACTTTATGGACATGTTAAATAACACCTTTTCTGACAAACCAGAGCTGGTACAGTACGTGGGCCTTTGAAAGCGGCCTTATCAAAGAACATTCATTCAAATATGCCACAACTAATTACGGCATTCAAGACTTAAAGAAGTGTACAAAATGCTTGAAAAGTGCACCAACAATTTTTTTTTTTTTTTCCATGTTCTGAACAAAATCATAATGACCATGATGAATCACATAATCTGATCAATTTTTCAATTTCTCAAAGACTTGTTTTTGCGCCCCAGTCAATACCTGGGGTCAAACTGTCTTTTCACACTCATGTGAACGAAAATTATATTTTCCTCTCATGGATATGCAATTAGACAAATATCACTGCAGTTTAATCACTGCAGAGATAGATAGATAGATAGATAGATAGATAGAGAGATAGAGAGATAGAAGACATTTCTCGAGCTCTGCTCTTGAGGTTTCCTCAAACTTGCATGTCTTGTGTTTTTCCCCTGTGGCTGATCAAGGAAAAGTTGGTTTATGAGCAGCGGCATGTCTCGGCGACAGCTACATCCTCGCTTATAAACTACAGCATTCAGCTCCACTGAGGGCTGCCAGCTATATCATCACCTTGCTATCAAATGAGCTCCCACCATTTCCCCCTCCTGTTAAAATGTCAGCTTGAGAGAAAAATCACCACCTCCAACCACTGTTGGATTTATACAGCATGGCTCTGAAAATGAATACTCTGCTGGGGTGCAGATAGAGAGGATGTGATTGTGTGGGTATCAAGACCCAACACGGCCAATAAATTTGCACACAAGGGGGTACACACAGTCAGATCAGTGTTGTCTGTGTAGAGTTTGTAAGTCGACCTAATGTAATTTCTAATCCAAATGATGGTGTTGTGCAATCAAAATGCATTAAAGCTCATTTGGTATGATTTATGATATCCTAGAATTGAATTTAAGTGGCTTATAAGGATGTGGAATACAAATGTTGCTGTTCCACAGAGTTAGACTCATAATTTATTAAACACTCTGTTGGCTTGAAATGCTCAACCCCATAGTTCTAAGAACACAAAATCAAGCACATGGCTCCAGTGTGCAGAACTGCAGTTGAGAACTTTGTATTGAACCTTGTGAATTTAAGCAGCAAGCATGACGGTACGTTTTAACCCAGATTCAAACTTGCACCGTCCATATGAGCATCACATTCTAAATTAGAATCCTCTCCATAATAACTACATTCAGACTAAAAAGTTGCAAGGCTTCTGGTCTAACTTGTTTTGAAATGGATGGATGGATGGATGGATGGATGGATGGATGGATGGATGGCTGGATGGATGGATGGAGGGATGGGAACAGGTGGATGGATGGATGGATGGATGGATGGATGGATGATGGATGGATAGATGGGAAAGGATGGATGGATGGTTAGATAGATAGATGGATTGATAGATGGATGGATGGAACGGATGGATGATGGGAACGGAGGGATAGAAGGATGGATGGATGGAATGGAGGGATGGATGGGAACGGATGGATGGAACGGATGGATGATGGGAACGGAGGGATAGAAGGATGATGGATGGAACGGAGGGATGGATGGGAACGGATGGATGGATGGATGGATGGATGGATGGATGGATGGATGGATGGGAACGGATGGATGATGGGAACGGAGGGATAGATGGATGGATGGATGGATGGATGGATGGATGGATGGATGGATTGATGATGGATTGGAAATGAGGGATGATGTATTGATGCGAAAGGAGGGATGGATGGTTGGATGGATTGATGGATGGATGGGAACAGGGATGGATGGATGGAAACGGAGGGATGGATTGGAACAGAGGGATGGATGGATGGATGGATGGATGGATGGATGGATGGATGGATGAATGGATGGATGGAACGGAGGGATGGATGGATTGATGGATGGATTGGAAATGAGGGATGGATGGATAGATGTGAAAGGAGGGATGGATGGTTGGATGGATTGATGGATGGATGGGAAAGGAGGATGGATGGATGGATGGATTGATGGATGGATTGGAAATGAGGGATGGATGGATAGATGGGAAAGGAGGGATGGATGTTTGGATGGATTGATGGATGGATGGGAAAGGAGGGATGGATGGGTGCAAGGATGGATGGATGGATGGAGGAATGGATGGATGGATGGGAACGGAGGGATAGATGGATGGATGGATGGATGGATGGATGGATGGATGGATGGATGGGAATGGAGGGATGGATGGATGGATGGATGGATGGAACGGAGGGATGATGGATGGGAATGGATGGATGGATGGATGGATGGATGGAACGGAGGGATGGATGGATGGATGGGAACGGAGGGATGGATGGATGGATGGATGAATGAATGAATGAATGAATGGATGGATGGATGAACGACAGAATGAATGACAGAAAGAAACGACAGATGGATAGACAGAACGAACGGCAGACAGACAGACAACTAGATAGATAGATAGATAGATAGATAGATAGATAGATAGATAGATAAAATTGTTGTTCACATACTCATAATTTTACTGTCAGACAAAATTCAAGAGAACATGCTTTGACTTTGTATTTAAGGTCACTATATCCAGTGTTATATTTTACCAACAGTGGACATCTGGGTACAAAAGTAAGCTAAATTTGACAAAACCTTCCTTGGGGGACATCAGATGGAGAAATGACACAGGCACACCTATAGACATGGATTATGCACATAAAATTGATATTACATATATTTGTCCCTGTTAGTGAAGAAGGTATCGTCTAATAATTGCAGACGCCTGTTTACAAGTTAAAAGTCAGCCCGCCACCACTGCCAAGCAAGCTTGAAATGCAAAACACAGTCTGTGAAAAAAAAAGAAAAAAAAGAAAGATGGATGGAAATAAAGAGCGAGAGGAAGACAGGGAGGATAATGAGGATCAAACTGACAGCAGTGATTTATAAAGTGTGAGCTCATCACTGTGACTTTCCTCGGACACTGCCTGCACCTTCGTCACACACCGGTGACAAACACACACACATCGCAGCTGGTGGTTTTGTGGGTAATGTGCTGGTGTGATTAATGTGTCCACAATGAGGGCTGTGTAAACAATGCTCTGCACAGCTGTTCCAGAAGTTGATTTTTATGTCCGATTCAGTGAGCTACTCAAAACCCAGCACCATGCTGGTAATGATCTCTCCCATGGGACCAATCGCAAACACACACATACACACATTTATACTGACACCTTTATATCGGATCAACAAACACAACTCTACACAAACACTGCCAAGGTGCAATAACTCAACTTGAGCACTAATTCACCGGCACATTAAGGAAAATGGAGACGTTGATATTGCAAAAGGTGTAGCAATTTAAAATTAGACCTCAGAGACCAAGAAATCTATTTTAATTGCTGAAATCTCTACACATGTCGATGCACATTTATACAATGTTACACACTGAAAATGTAAAAAAAAAAAAAAAGTGCTTTATGTGGTTTTATCTAAATTAATAGGATTAAAGTTAAAAATAGTATTGGTCACATCTCGTATTAGGTGTCTTTAAGTACTATGTACTTATATTAAAAAAATAAAATAATTTATTAAAATAAATAATTGTTAGGTGCAATGTACTAGTTGTGTTAATGTTTTAATGCAAACACTTTTGCTGCTATTGGGGTGGGATACGGGTAGAGTTAGAGACAGGTTTGGTGGTGATGACTAGGTGTAAGGCTGGGTTAAGGTGTAAGGGAAGGGTCAACAGTGTAATTATAGATCTAATTACAGAAATTAATTACAGATGTATTTACATGCAGGTATTTTTAAAAGATGAGTACATTAGCAACAAGTGCAATGTATCAAATGATTAATTTAAATGTTAGGGCATAGTAGTTAAAGACACTTAATATAAAGTATGACCTTATTATTTAATATGACTACATTTGCATAAGCCAACTAAACTACATTTTAAAGGTTGTACCATGTAGAAATAGATCCATTAAGGTAAGGTAACAATAGCATGCAAGCACTTTTAACAGTGCAGGATGCAACTGACATTTCTAAACATGCTCTTTCTCCTGTTTCAAATATGTGTTCATTGAGAGAAGTGAGCCTGCTGGACGAAAGCTTTAGTTACCTTATGACACCTTTCAAGAGGAAATCTTGAGCAGTATTAACAGCCGCACTTTCAATAGTCTGTCATAATGGGATAAAACATGCTCTGTCTGCAAATGATGAACACGGTTAGCATTGATGTAGCACTTACAGTAAAAGCTGAGATACTCAAGAATGTAAAAGCTCTATTAGTCCTTATTAGTCCTTATTTTTCCAGGGCATGTGTGAAAGAAAGAATGTGAGATGGTGTGAAGGAGAGAAAAAAGAAATGAGAGAAGGTTGAAAGGTATACGTTAATTAAAGACATAAGAAAGAAATAGTACAGACAGACATATAGATAGATAGATTTAGATCCTGAGTTCACTTCTGTAGTGCACTAACATGCTGTGGACACTAAATGACTTGCTTGAGGTAAATGTAATGCTATGTGAGATATTATTCTCAAGCTGTTTTATTGATGTTTTTCCGTGGTTGAAACACCGGTTGAGAGATTAAACGCATATCTAGATCATCTGTTCTTCTTCTTCTGTGCTTTTTCCTGTTGTGGCGGTTAGTAAACAGCGTTGCATTACCACACGCCCCCTTCTGGACTGGAGTGTGGATCGCCTGTGACTGACTGTATTCGTCATCTAACTGCATGATCCGAACCATGACGTCCGTACCGTACGGTTCGGGATGAATACATGTACAGTTACACCCCTAATAGATTAGACAGACAGACAGACAGACATATAGATAGATAGATATCCTTAACTTTAGTGGCAATGTTTGTTTATATTCCTCTAGATTGATGGCACTAAAATGAGCTTTTGTGTAAGTAGTGGCGTGATCGGGAAGTCGTGCTGGCCTGGAGCTGTCTATGCATCTTGTTCCTCTCAGGCAGCATTGTTCATTGATTTAAGCTCAAGTTTAAGGGTTTGGTTTACCTAATGATTCCCCTGGTTCCTTTCCTGCCTGACCAGAAAGTCTAAAGCCCTGGGGACATGCAGAGTCTAGTGCTACTCAAGAGTGGACGCATACACACACAGTTTAGACTTTGAGCGTGAAAACAACGCCACACTCGTGACACTGAAATAGCCCATCGCCATGAGCCAAAGATGACTGTGCATAAGCTAACACAAACGCTTAAGTTGATACTCTCTGTTGTCGAAACACCGCAATTGCTAGTGGATGAAAACAGATCCTTTTCACGTCCTCTGCGGTAGCGTCTAACTTACATGTATATTCAGTGTTATCAATATAGTATGCTTTATGCTGCTAATCTGAGGCCTGTTCTGCTTTCTCCTACAATGGCTAAGCTAAAAGCAAAGCCGTTTTGTGATCACTGTAAGCACTGTATACTTATGAAACCAGTACATAAAAGCCTCCACTTAACAGAATTGAGCTGAATTGATAATCTGGTTCCTGAAGATCTTTTAGTGTTTGCAGGGCATGTTCACAGACCACAAGCAATCAACAAGTTAAAACAGAACATGAAGTACTTAAGCTTTAAATATATAACATGATTCTGTTCAGGCCTGATTGGATCAGGTATTTTAAATGGTCTTCTCACTGATATCAGTATGAAGCGACACTGATATGTCCACTTATGATCAGATCACCTGAGGAGGATGTTAATATCAGCCACATACAGGGCATCTGATGAACTGAGCCCATGGCTGCTGAAAGCATGGAAATGAGTAAACCCATCCTTCTCTACAGAGATATAAGGGATCCTATTATAGTATTTTGCACAAATAAAGAAATTATTAAAAACACTGGTACCAGGTAACACAAACAGAGCATGAATGTTTTTATGCAGGCTACAAATGCACACTTCAGAGGATCTAACAGCTGGATATGCCAAAATGTTCATTGAATTAAATGTTTATTATATTTTCAAAGACCTGTGATATAAGTATAATGATATACTAGATGCATATTTGCTGAATGCCGACAAAATATGAGAAAATATTATAGCGTTTGTCTTTCTATCACTAAAAGCCTAACAGAAAGGCAAACACTTTGATACTTTATAATGCCACTCATTTTCTTTGTTTACAGTCTAATAATTTATTATACAGAACTGATAAAAAAAAAAAAAGTCAGTAAACCAATGAAGATGGCCATGGCGATATATTGGTTGACCACTACTGGACAGTCAGAAAGACAGAACAGACAGACAAAACGATAGACTGGACAGACAAATAGAGCAATGGATGAATAGAACAGCAGACAGACAGATGGGATGTTTTCATGACAAATTTATTTAAACATATATTAAATAATTAAGGCATTATACTAACAGGTAAGGTAAATATAATGAATATATAAGCTAATATAGTGCATATATTCAGTGAAATTATCCCCTCTAGAGTTCATTTCTGTAGTGCACTAACATGCTGTGGACACTAAATGACTTGCCTGAGGTAAATGTAATGCTATGTGAGATATTATTCTTAAGCTGTTTTATTGATGTTTTTCCACGGTTGAAACACTGGTTGAGAGATTACACGCATATCTGGATCATCTGTTCTTCTTCTTCTGTGCTTTTTCCTGTTGTGGCGGATAGTAATTAGCATTGCATTACCACGCGCCCCCTTCTGGATTGGAGTGTGGATTGCCTGTGACTGACTGTATTCGTCGTCTAACTGCATGATCCGAACCATAACATCCGTACCATACGGTGATATAGATAGATAGATAGATAGATAGATAGATAGATAGAGACTGATAGTGTGACAGAGTGATTGGTTTGGAAAGAGGTTGAGATGGAGTGGGACCCCAGGTGTGCCGTCTTCCACAGAGGACATTGAGCAAACGAGGGATAAGTGAGATGGAGCACTGTGTCTCAGAGTCGCCAATCAAACTGGCCACTCCGCCCCATTAGCACTCTCAGCCTCCCCTCACATACTGAAACCATCATCAGCCAGTAGCAGACAGGACTCGACATGTTGCTTCTCTTATCTAAAGATGCTCTTGTTTTTGCTTTTCTGACTCTAAAGTCCTTTTTCTCCAGGGATGGAAAACCCTCTTCATTCAAACATACAACCCTTTTACACTTTTGAGTAAAGTTTATGAAGACATACTCAAACACCTTGATATTATAAAATGGCAGCAATACGCAGAGAAAAACTGCACAGACAGCACGAAGAGCGAGAGCAACAGAAAGGCCCTGGGTGGTTGATGTGTTGGTTTGCTCGAGCACTGTTGTAGAGTGTTTATGGCAGGCTCCAGATGTGCTGGAGCCCAGGGGCCCCGCAGTGTGTCGTTCCCCATAAACCAACATTCCCAATGCGACAGAGAGAGAATGGGACAGGAGGTGGGCAGGACGATTTTAAGTGCACAGAGGTGGCATTATGGGAAGGATGCAAGACATCTAAATAAAATAAATAAATAAATAAACAAGCTGCCAGAGGGAAATAATGCTTATGTAAGTCAATTAAAGTGCCAGGGACTGTGTGGAGGCAGATAACCTTTTGTTCCAACGAAGGCTGGAAGTTGTAGATGTGATTAAAGATGAGGGGTGACGTGCTTTATCAGGCAATATGGCAACTATTTGCAGCAAAAGCTTCCTTTTTTATTTAGAATACATGCAGTATGAGTGAGGATGAGGAATGATGCTTGCTGTAATACATTGAAGAGAGCTGGGTGGATTACTTTGTAGTCTTACTTTGTATAAATTGTAGTCAGTTACTGATTACAAATTACATGACAAAAATGGTACACTTTACAATAAGGTTTCATTAGTTTACATTAGTTAACTACTTTAGTTAAAGGTGCAGTGTGTACATTTTAGCTGCATCTAGCGGTGAGGTTGCGAACTGCAACTAAAGTCGCCCACCCCTCCCTTTCGGAGAAGCTACAGTGGCCCTGTCCCAAATGGCACACTTCTATGCACTTTCGATCTTGTGGACTTACAATGGCTGCCGCTTGCGCGTGTCCGTGAAGTCCACGAGACCGTAGGGTGTCCTTTTTGTCAATTTTAGGCTTCAGAAGGGTGCTCGTGAGCGCCCCCTTTGTGGCCAATATGCGCCCTCGATGCGCACTTTTGCTGAGCCCGCACTGGTGCAAGCTTTGCAGCAGACTTCTTCCCGACAGTAAAAGCGACGTTATGTCATGAAAGTGCGGACTCGTAGGAAGGCCGTGAGTGTTTAGGGTGCCATTTGGGACAGGGCCAGTGGCCATCTGGCCGACATGTCGTCGTCTGAAAGAGCAGAGAGTAGCTTGTGTGAAGCAGTGAGGTTTCTTCTTACTTCTAACAAAGAACGGTCTGCTTCTAATAAACTAGACGACTGCTTCGTGCATATTCAACGTAGTGACAATGCAAGCTGCCTCTAAAAACACTAATGATTTAGAAGAACAACAACATAATGACGAAACACGCTCTGTAGAGTGTTTGTCCGTTTAGGGTTGCTGTAGAAAATTGCCGGCGCATAATTGCTACTTGACATGGAGGGGGGACCCGTGGTGTATGAGATAGAAATGGCTCATTCTAAGGTAATAAAAACATAACGGTTCATTATGTAAGGTCTTTATGTACCACTGAAAACATAGTTATGTTTATTATATTGCATTTCTGTCAATAGATCCTCCCAAATTTTACACATTTTTACAAATTTTGCACCTTTAACATGAACTAAGAATGAACAATACTTCTACAGCATGAATTAATCTTAATGTTAATTTCAACATTTATTAACACATTATTAAAATCAAAAGTTGTATTTGTTAATGTTAGTTAATGCAGAGAGAGAGAGAGAGAGAGAGAGAGAGAGAGAGAGAGAGAAAATATTAACATCATGAAATGTATTGCTGACTAGAGGCTGGTGTGTGCAATTCTACAAAACTATACTTCTGAACGTATGTAACTGATAGGATGTTTTATAAAAAGAAATTCAAAAAAAGAAGAAAAATTAGGACAAATCAATAAATTATTATTTACTGACATTGTGTGAATGATATGTAATCACGTAATCCATAAAAAAGTAACTGTAATCTGATTATGAGCATTTTAAAACGTAATATAATCTAATTGCGAGTACTACATTTTTTAAAATCGGATTACGTAATAAAGATTACATGTAATGTGTACATGTAATGTGTTACTACAGTACAGTATATGATGTGGAACTCACACACAGTTGGATGTCAAAGCAAATGAGACATTGTATTCACTTGACAAAATTATAAAAAAAATAAAAAATAAAAAAAGTTTTCCATTTCAATTGACTCTCTTAATATGACTCAGATTGAATGAAAGACATTCACACATTCAGTCTTTTCCATTTTCCACCAAGACCGGGCCTCACTAGAAGATGAAATCCTCATAATAAACCCCATCCATTAGCACTAGTAGCTAATTTTGTGAGTTGGGGAATAACACTGGTCCCACTGACAAAAACCCAGACATCTCTGCATGTGTCCGTCTCAGTGTGTGAGAGGGTGTATTGTATTTCTTCCCTGAGCCAGTAAGAATTAGAGGCACTAAAAGCAAGCAATTGTGACTAA
Organism: Ctenopharyngodon idella; assembly: GCF_019924925.1. Lineage (NCBI taxonomy): Eukaryota > Metazoa > Chordata > Actinopteri > Cypriniformes > Xenocyprididae > Ctenopharyngodon > Ctenopharyngodon idella. The sequence goes on along the minus strand of NC_067230.1, from coordinate 6,146,695 downwards.
CGAAACTGATATTTCTCCTTTAGAAGTTCTCCTGCAGCTTTGAGCATACATTTTTAAAAACACATCAAACTCAATACTGAACCCGTCTAAAAAGTACAGCCGAAACATTTTCAATCCAATTCCTCTCCAAAAAATGATTTATTGCTTCACTCAAGGTGGGCTGTGAATGTAGTATTCTAAAGAAGGAAGAGGAAATGTGCAGGTTGGATGTCAGTGTGGTGGATTCAACCTTAGAGTGTGAGTTAAAAGGCGGTCTGTCAGCGCAGCGGGACATAAGTGACATCAACCAGATACTCCAGCATCTATTTTGAGGTTCAAACCACTATTTCAGTCTCTGTAAGTGGCCATTTATGTGTGTGCATTCTTACTGTATGTGTGTTTATCCTGGTGCTCAACTACACGTGTTAGCGCCTAACCCTACTCACCACATTTAAAATAGTGTCTCGCAGCGGCACGAGTTCAATCCCCCTCATTGAGACAGCGGCACACAGCTCAAACACATCAGTGCTAATGAGAGATTACACTGGCTTAACCAAATCACTCACAAAACAATGGTCTCTGTAAACACAAGCACACACACACACTGAGCAGACACTTTATTCAGATTAAATTCAGTTCACATAACATTAGCAGCTAATTAAATGCATTATATTTAGTGCATCCAAGTAACGTAATATTAAATCAGTTCTCCGTCATGTACTGTAGATGCATTAAATATATGCAAATACACATGCACAATTGATGTGAACCCCTAAATTGTATTTTGATTATGTACATGATATTCATTTATTCTTTTTGAGAATACTTTTTTATGAAAATACTTTTTTTTTTGTAAGCTACTGTATAGGAATGAATCACTCTCGCCGATTCACAATTTTATTTATATTTATGTTGTTTACTTGTAGAAATACACTGGCTCTAGAAGTGTACTACTAACATTTTCAAATGAAATCCAAGCTGATCATTTTTTTTCTTCCTAAAATGTATTATTTCCTGCATCACAATCTCCCACTGCTTCTATGAGCTTTAAATTAGGCGATATTGTTTTGTACCTTGTTCTCTCTCTCTTTCTCTCTCTCTCTCGCTCTCCCCCTTAACAAGTCCATGAGCCAGTTATGAGAAAGCAAGACTGCTGAATATCCAAATGCAATTTATGAGTCATTAAAGCAGAGGACCACATTAATATTTCATCAGTCTTATTACACCAACAATTCCTGGGGAGAATCCTATAAACACGCACACATGGCTACAGGAGCATATGTGAACATGCACACACACACACACACATGTACACACATGCACATTCCTTCTGGAAACTTTTTAAATGTCTGTGGGGTGACAGACGTGTGGGCCAATCCCCAATGGATAAGTCCCAGGACAATAACATATTTATACACGTACCTGCAATCCCACTTCCATAAACACCTATTTAAACTGAGTTTTTTGTTTTGTTTTGTTTTTTATTTAAAATTTACTACTACTACATTAATGTGGATGGAATCATATTAAGATTTAAGAAAACAATGAACAAGATGCTCATCCTTTTTTGACTGTACTATTGGGAGTCCCACAGGGATGGATCCTTGGACCACTTCTATTTAGTTTATTTATTAATGTTTTACCCACATTCAAATGATTGCAGATGATACGTTTATTTATACTCATTCCAAGACAAAAGAACAAGCTGCTATCAAACACAGCATTGAACAAAGTATTAGATTGGCTAACTCACACTTGTCTTATTGGGCATAACTGTGGGAATGTACTTTTCTATTAAGAGAATTGATACACGCCAGCCAGATAATCTTGTTAAAGAGTTGGTAAACGTTGCTGAGCATTTTAAAAATCTGGATAATCTATTTTTTAAGAAATGTAAAAATAAATAAAGTTCTCTAAATTTGCTTACAAGCTTATTGACTTGTTTCAGGCATATTAGGCATTAATTACTTTTAGTTACTGCTAAACTTTTTATGCATACAAGGAGTCTGCAGGTGTAAATACGTTAAAACCACTAGACACTTTTTTACAAACAAGCTGTGGAAATTTTTGATAAAAACAGAGGAAGTACCATCATTGCACTTTTATTAAAAATAAAATATATGAAGCTTCGAAGCTTTCTGAATCTTTTGTTTCAAATCAGTGGTTCGGAGCGTGAAAGTCACGTGATTTCAGTAAACGAGGCTTCGTTACGTCATAAGTGTTTCAAAACGTTTCAAAATTTCAATGGTTCACGTGACTTTGGCAGTTTCATACACGCTCCACTGATACACGAACCACTGATTCGAAACAAAAGATTCGTAGAGCTTTGAAGCTTCATGAAGCAGTGTTTTGAAATCGCCCATCATTAGATATTGTTATATAAATTCGTTATTTGGATTTTTTGCCGCACAAAAAGTATTCTCGTCGCTTCATAACATTAAGGTTAAACCACTGTAGTCACATGAACTGTTTTAAATATATCTTTAGTAGCTTTCTGGGCATTTGAAAGTGTAAATTAACTTGCTTTTAATGGAGGCCTCACTGAGCCATCAGATTTTATCAAAAATATCTTAATTTGTGTTCATTTATGAACAAACGTCTTACGGGTGTGGAACGACATGAGGGTGAGTAATTAATGACAGAATTTTCATTTTTGGGTGAACCAACCCTTTAAGATAACTGCCTTTAGACAGTCAGTTTTTTTTTTTTTTTTTTTTCTCTTTTCACACAGGGAAGCAGAAAATATATTTATTAAAAAACTTTGATAATTCTGTTACTCTGCTACTATAAAAAATAATATGTTCTTAGTTTTCAGTTTCTGCCATTGCTTTAACCCTCCATGGCTTCTGTCTCCTAATCATCTGCTAAAAGCCTGGAACCAAATCAAAGGCATGAAGAGGGAGGGGAATCTCACATGGGCATTGTTCTGAAGATCAAAGTTATGTTAAAGCCCCGGAGGAGGCAAAGTGGGGTCTGCCAGGGTTCTGCCAGCATTCCCGCAAGCTGCAGTGATTCGGCTGCTATTAAAAGAGTGGTTGGATCTGGTTGGCTTACAAAGGAAGACATACTGCAGGGTGCTGGTGGGCCAAAAGTGCAACAGAGGTGAGGCCCCTTGAGACATTGCTCAGTGTTCTCTCTCTCTTTCTGTCCATCATGAATAATGCACAGGACTGTGCTGACCTTTCTGTCCAGGGTTCAGATATACACCGCTCAGTTGAACTTGTTTGATCAATGCAAACGGAAGATTCGTCCCAGGATCTCATTGCTTTGTAATAATACACTCAGTGTATTTCTGCCGTGTTATCTTTACACTGACATCTTTTACAAATGTTTGTCAAGACATGACAAATACTAAATATGCTGTATATACTGTTTGAGTTGTTATTGCTGCGGGCTGCAGGTTAAGAAACATTTCCTGACTAAGTGGAGGGAAGATGCAGTTAAAGAAGTTATTTATTTATTTCTATATGCAATACCTCCTACAGCCTTCTCCGTAACAGTCACATTGGCATAAGCACTGTGAATGATACCGCATATATGAGTAGTAGTGCAACATGTCGTAACAAAACCAGACTGCTCCTATTATAAGCTAATCAATGAAATTGTCTAGACTGCAAGCTGCAAAACATCTATATACGGGTATAGTTGTTGCATGGAAAGTATGGGAGCACAAAAATATTCCAGACTCTGAATTTTAAAAAAAAATAAGCCAAGTATATTGCTTCCATTCTGGAAATTAGTGATCCCTTGGGAAAAAGTAATGTGATAATTGAATGTTACTTTTAAAAGTAACTTTCCCTCAACATTGTTTACAAGTAATTTAACTTCAGCTGATGGTACCACACTTCACAAATCCCACAAGTGTCACTTCAAAATATTAATCTATTGCCTTTATCACTCAAAGAGTGAGTCACAAGCTGAGAGCAAGATCCATGTTCAGGTTCTGTCATATATGTGCGTGTGTGTGTGTGTGTGTGTGTGTGTGTGTGTGTGTGTGTGTGTGTGTGTGTGTAACCCTGAGAAAAAAAACTCTCAGACGCTCTGTCTGCTGGAGAGGGTGAGAAGAGATGATAGCCTGATTAAAACAAGATGTGAGGTCTGAAAACATTGATCCACCAAATGCATTTCATATCAGCCAGAGTCCTGAGACACGGGACCTGATTAAAAGATAATGGCACATTACTCCCTGGAGCAAAAGGCAGCGAGAGGGAGAAAGAGAGAGAAAGAATGAGAGTCTGCTAGGGCAAGAAGTGACACAAAGAGCCTCGGCACTTAAAGCAAGAGAGGACACGGCATTCATCAGCACTGAAATCCATGACTGCTCCTTCACGCTAGAGCTGTGCAATACAGAGGGGGAAAAGAAATCATATCTTGATATTTTTCAGCCTTTTGATGACATTCGATATAGGCTACATATTGATGCTTATCTATTTGCTCTGAAACTTTTTTTGAAATCAAAGGAAATATTTAAAAAATAAAATAAAAATAATCGCACAAACAGCCATTGAAATCAATTTAAAATGTTTAATCCAAAAAGTAAAATGCAGTAAAAGTTCAAAATAATCAAGGAATGCTTTCCACTGTTTTCAACTAAATTAAAATACGATGAATTATATTAAATCATTTACATGCATCAATGTACAAACAGGTAGTAGTAAACAGCAATAGTTACCTTGATATATTATAAAACTAATGTACAATTTTATAATTTTATAATTGAGATCACAAGTCATTTTACTGAATTGACTGTTTCAAATTAATCAAACTTAAAGGGGTCCTATAATGCCCCGTTTACAAGATGTAATATAAGTCTCTGGTGTCCCCAAAATGTGTCTGGAGTTTCAGCTCGAAATACCCCACAGATTATTTATTATAGCTTGTCAAATTTGCCCCTATTTGGGTGTGAGCAAAAACACTGTTTTTGTGTGTTTCACTTTTAAATGCAAATGAGCTGCTGCTCCCAGCCTGTTTACCAGAAGGGGGCGGAGCTTTAAGATGACGGCATCGCAACAACACTCTACTACAACAACTCTTCCTCTTCTCTAAAGCAGCCCAACATGGCCTCGCCCCCTTTGTTGCGTGTTTTTGGGGGCAGGGTTTATGTAAATTTTAGGGTTAGTGATGTCACTAACATGGGAAGAAGCTTGTTATATTCCCTACCAGCCGTCTGTTGTAGTCCTTAAACAGCGAATTCTTTAAAAGAAAATATCTCCCTTTGCATTGAACTTTGAGCATCGTAACTTTGCAGATGTTGTTTATGCTCTAACAGCAACATTACACACTAACTAAAGTAAAAAAAAAAAAAAAGTGAAATTATAATCAACCACGCCTTTAACTGCAACAACATTTTATCTAGTAAAGTTAAAATTGTCACAAGACAAGAAGGGATTATACAGGCAAAATTAGTCTAGCGTGTGAACAATGTGATAAGGCTAATTTCTGCTGTTAGACTAGGTTTGAATCATTTCTATGAATCATTTCATTGAAGAGATTCAAAGTTAATTTACAGCTGCTTACAGAAATGCCTGTGCAACATTATTCATGTATTACAATGTTTTTAAAAAAATATATGTAAATATGACTGTTTACAACTACATCTACACTATATTGCCAAAAGTATTGGGACACCCCTTCAAAACATTGAATTCAGGTGTTCCAATCACTTCCATAGCCACAGGTATACAAAATCAAGCACCTAGGCATGCAGACTGCTTCTACAAACATTTGTGAAAGAATGGGTCACTCTCAGGAGCTCAGTGAATTCAAGCGTGGTACCGTGATAGGTTGTCACCTGTGCAATAAGTCCATTCGTGAAATTTCCTCACTACTAAATATTCCACGGTCAACTGTTAGTGGTATCATAACAAAGTGGAAGCAATTGGGAACAACAGCAACTCAGCCACGAAGTGGTAGGCCACGTAAAATCACAGAGCGGTGTCAGCGCATGCTGAGGCGCACAGTGCGCAGAAGTAGCCAACTTTCTGCAGAGTCAATAGCTACAGACCTCCAAACTTTGTGTGGCCTTCAGATTAGCTCAAGAACAGTGCATAGAGAGCTTCATGGAATGGGTTTCCATGGCCGAGCAGCTGCATCCAAGCCTTACATCACCAAGTGCAATGCAAAGCGTCGGATGCAGTGGTGTAAAGCATGCTGCCACTGGACTCTAGAGCAGTGGAGACGTGTTCTCTGGAGTGACGAATCACGCTTCTCTGTCTGGCAATCCGATGGCGAGTCTGGGTTTGGCGGTTGCCAGGAGAACGGTACTTGCCTGACTGCCAAGTGTAAAGTTCGGTGGAGGAGGGATTATGGTGTGGGGTTGTTTTTCAGGGGTTGGGCTTGGCCCCTTAGTTCCAGTGAAAGGAACTCTTAATGCTTCAGCATACCAAGACATTTTAGACAATTTCATGCTCCCAACTTTGTGGGAACAGTTTGGGGATGGCTCCTTCCTGTTCCAACATGACTGCGCACCAGTTCACAAAGCATGGTCCATAAAGTTATGGATGAGCAAGTTTTGTGCGGAGGAACTTGACTGGCCTGCACAGAGTCCTGACCTCAACCCGACAGAACACCTTTGGGATGAATTAGAGCAGAGACTGCGAGCCAGACCTTCTCGCCAACATCACTGCCTGATCTCACAAATGCACTTCTAGAAGAATGGTCAAAAATTCCCATAAACACACTACTAAACCTTGTGGAAAGCCTTGCCAAAAGAGTTGAAGCTGTTATAGCTGCAAAGGGTGGGCCAACTCCATATTAAACCCTACGGATTAAGAATGGGATGTCATTAAAGTTCATGTGCACGTAAAGGCAGGCGTCCCAAAACTTTTGGCAATAAAGTGTATATTGTTATATTGGTGCATTAGCTTTTAAATATAAGGTTATACTTTATTTTGATTGTCCACTTTAGACATTCTACTAACTAGAAGCAACTTTGCAACTACATTCAACTAATATCATTAGAGTATTAGTAGACTGATAGTAGACTGTTAGGTCAGGTGTTAGGGTTTGGGTTAGTAGAATAAGTTGACTTGTACTTACAAAGTTACTTATTATAGTCAGTATAATGTCTGATGGGGGAGCATCAAAATAAAGTGTTAGCAAATATTAAGCAGACAGTCTACTAATACTCTAATGAGAGTTAGATGACATGTAGTTGTGAAGTTACTTAATAGTTAGTAGAATGTCTAAAGTGGACTATCAAAATAAATTGTTGCCAAATATAGGCTAATTCTCTCTCTCCCTCTTTTTTTTTTAACCCTTGTTATCATGTACTAAAAAAGTGTGGGAAACATTTTTACTGCATTAAACAGTTTGAACTTAACAGGAAATGGTTCCTCTAATAAATACAAAAATAAATAAATAAAATATAAAATAAATTACAAATCAGTCCACTGCTTTAAAAAATATTCACACACCCACTCAGGTGTTCAAAGATGTTATGCCGCTCCTGCATTGACTGCAGTCACACATCCCCTCCTCTCTTATGCAGATCTCTCTATTGACTTCACAGGGATCATCCTGCCATCTGTATTCCAGAGAAGGACCATAGATTCCTTTCAACTGATACTCAACACAGACTAACACCTTAAGGACACTCAAAGGGCATTCTGAGCCTTCCAGAAACTGCGGCATGTACTGCACAAAACATGCTTTCATAATTGCAGTGAGTGACGTCAGTCCTTAATAAGAATGTTGTGAACTTTAAAGTCTCGCCTCTTTTTCATTTAAGATTTTACAATGAAATGTTAAAAGTCTTCTAAGCCAGCAAGTCAGCCTTAAAAAATCATTTGCAGCTGCACATAGTGAGGAGATAGAGAGAGGAGAGAGGGACTGCTGCTCTTTCAATCTCTTTTCATCACAACAGAAGCTGACAACTGACAGCTGCAGCCCTCCATCTGACAAACACACATACACACACACTGTCATCACGGGCACAGCATTGCCCTCAGAGACTGCAGGTATCCACAGTATGTGACAATAACCAGCTCTGTTATGCAGATCTGCAAACAAACACACACATACACACACTGCTGAACAGCCCTGGCATAGTCGGTAAAGGAAAAGGGAAATGTTGTAGTATAAGGAGAAATATCGACTTGTTTCCCTACTCAGTACTTAGGCAAACTGTGCCACTTCCTCTCGGCCACCTTGTGACAAGACATCCATGAATGTGTATTAATCCTTAAATGTATACCTTGGGTCTTTATCAACCCAGGACATCATTCACTACCCTCCCCTTCATTCATTTTTAAATTTAGACATCAACCTTCTTAGTATTCCTAAATCTATTTATTATAAACAAATATAACAAGAAAAAAATATATTTATATAAAGAATGTCTGTTTTCTAATTATTTTTTGTAAAATGCATATAGGGTCACTGGTGACCCGAGGTATGTAATAGTGTAAGTTTTTTTTTTTTTTCTGAGCAACAATAATTTTATCTCTGATGACCCAATAATTGCAATTCACCTTTATTCCTCAAGGTGGCAATGTATGATACACAATAATGACATGATGTTTCAATCATAATTACCGAGAGGCATAAAACAAAAGAATATAAATATCATCAGCAAAACTTGAAATCACAAGAAAATTAAATTGTGATAACGAGAAAACTTTTGTTATGTCGTCATCACAGGAAAATTAAATCTTGATAACGAGAAAGCAACTTATGTCATGATAACGAGAAAATTTAATCGTGATAATGAGAAAACAACTTTTCTTATGTCAAGATCACGAGAAAATTAAATCGTGATAACAAGAAAACAACTTTTGTTATGTTGTGATCACGAGAAAATTAAGTCGTGATTACGAGAAAACTTTTGTTATGTCGTGATTACGGAAAAAATTAAGTCGTGATAACGAGAAAACAACTTTTTAATGTCATGTCGTGATCATGAGAAAATTAAATCACGATAACGAGAAAACAACTTTTATGTCGTGATCACGGGGAAAATTAAGTCGTGTTAACGAGAAAACAACTTTTATGTTGTGATTATGGGAAAATTAAGTCGTGATAACGAGAAAACAAGAAAGAAAAAAATAATAATCCATGGCCTTTTAGGGCTTCCGTAAATTGAGAAAAAAATTGAATCAGACTTTAAAGGGGTCATGAATTGAGAAATCTAATTTTCCTTGATCAATTGACATAAAAGAGGCCATTGTAATATAAAAATATCCTGTAAGTTTCAGACCCCAAAACTTTCTCATTAGTCCAAAAACAGCTTTTATTGAAACCAAGCTGGTGAACTACTCGTTTCAGATTTTGTCTCAGTATGTCATCATCATGCGACAAAAGACCGCCTCTGCAGAAGATCATCAATGCCTACTTCTACACCATTGCCTCTTTAGCCCTGCCCACCGTTTCAAAAGAAAATGGTATGAAAAGAAAAAAAGGAAATCAATATAAATAAACCAATAAGTCAGCACCCTCATATAAAAATCACTCACTGGGAAATGGCTAATATAGCTCTTAATTTTCATCTTGCAAGGTTCCATTCTGTTAACTTTCTAGTCATTGTTTAGTCATTGTCAAGGTTTATTAAAAATAAAACAAAATAATAAAATAAAATAAAAAATAAATTGCCAGAGCATATTTCTGAAAGTCTAATATACCCTTTTATAGAAATACTTTGCAAGAGTTCAAAAGATACTGCACAACAGGAATGGCCTGACTGTAGGGTTAAAGCTATGATCGACTGATAGGATTATTGTTCCAGCTTATTCAGGATCATGTCCTACTTGAGAAATCATATTGAGAATCAACTTTTGGACCTGCTCTCTGGCTCAGAAAGTTTTGATGCTTCCTCTAACAATCCAAATTTGATCCTCGCCATCTCCCCATCTTTGGTCTACCCCATAAGAGCCATATGATTCGGCACCATCCCATGCTTTAGCCCGCCGGCTGTCAGACGGCTGTTTAAAGAGACAATTTCTGTAGTCCATTACGGCTGATAAATTGGATTTAGACCAGAGAAGCAGCGCGAATGAGTGGCTAAATACAATGCTTGACACATTCTCTTGGCTGAGAAATGCTTGTGCTGGCTGCTACGGCTAGAGCAGTAAGACAATTATCATACGGAGAATGGCAGAGTCCTCGATCAGGCCTAAAAACAGAAGCAGGCAGACAGGCTTGGGTCTCAGCTTTTTGGAAAAAGAAATCGTTTATGCAGGACACTCTGCTCAGTTTTTTTTTTCTTTTCTTTTTTCCTGCGTTTCCTCATCTCAGTTTGGACAGCATTTAGAGTTTGTTTAGAAGAGCTGAGCCAAGAGCTGAAATGATCTGGAATGTTTTGTTCAGGCCAAAAAACAATACATGAAAATATGCATTGTCTTCTTTTTTTTTTCACTAGCTTGACAGGTATGAGTCTCAATTAGCTATTGTTTTAAACATCCAATCTTGTTATTTTATGTGGCGGATGATGCATCTGTGTGTGTGGTTGACATCAAAAGAGGGTTTGATGCGTTTTTGTGGACAAGAACTCAATACGAGTTGGAGGTTTCTGTCAGTTTGCACAGAACAAGAAAAAAATGTACAAGGAGATGAGAGAGAGAGAGAGAGAGAGAGAGAGAGAGAGAGAGAGAAAAATTAATATCATTTCCCATTTCCTTCAATCCACAAAATGTGATTTCTTTTCATAATAATGTTTTGTAAAATGGACAAAAGAATTTTTATTCAGTGTGATTTAATCTAAAACTGATACTAAATCTTGTCTCACATACATTTACATTAAAAACTGTTGCTCAAATGGACAACTTTGCAACTCAAATTAATATTTAATGTATATTTATTATTATAAAATTGTTAGTTCCTGTCCTTGATTCTGGCTGGTCAATAGCTGTGTTTTATTCATGATAAAACAGGGCTATGACAGCTTCACCCAACGGTTCTGTGTATCACTACAGAACACCCTTAGCAACCACTCTTAGCAACGTAAACTGTTTGTTCTCAATTGATATTGTTCATTGAAGCTTACTGTATTATGCAGAATATGTTCATAATAAAAAAATCTGTTTAAATGTCCGATGTATTATCTTGTCCTTTTAACAGTTACAGGGTATTCCCGTGACTGACAGTCGCTAGTCAAAGCATTTGTCAGTTGCGTCTTGTTCTGTGTTCACAACAATTCAGTCTTTTCAATGTAAAAGTCTTCGCTAATGACTGACTCACTCATAAAGACAATCTTTGCTGCCATCTAATGGCATAATGTAACTTCATTTGCTGTTCACGGTCAGGGACTATTTTTTCCGGTGGAAGTAAGGCTTTTAGTTAAAGTTTGCTTCATGAAAGTTAATAATAAAAGTATAATAAACTTGAATTTTAATAAATATAATATAATATAATATAATATAATATAATGACTGTACATTATCTCTTATTTAAAACAAACACCATGAATATTAATTCTGTTGCCTCTATGGCGTTTAATTCATGTGCCCCCGTATTCTTTAATCAGAAACTTTACTGGAATGAGGGTGGGATCAACCTGTCAATCACATAAGATCACAATAATAGCAAACCACAGCGAACCAATCAATTCCTGATTAACAAAATCAAGTCCCGCCCAACATTTTTTCTTGTTCGAGAAGCCGTATCACGTATGTCACAATAGGGAAGAAAAGATGATCGCAACTTCCGTTTCATGCCGACTTTAAGGTTTTGAGTTTGTAGTACTCACTTCTCAGACTGGATTTAAGATATCATCTTAATGACAGTTTCCATGACCTTGAAGCTGGCATCTAACTCCCAGAGTATTCTGTGCATGAACTGGCCCTTTAAATACGCCGGTTTCATCAATGGATTCAGTCAATTAGGATTCAGTGACATATAATGACTGCTAATTTGTCAGCGTGTGATTTGAAAGCATTGAAAATGAATTCTTTTACCATTCAAATGCTAATTGCACAGTATAATAGTGTTCCTCTTCGCGCTGCATGAAAGACAAAAGGCTCCTGTGACACTTAAACACTCACATACATACAGCCATGTAGAGCCGCACAGATGGAAATCACATACGCACAGGGCTAAAAGATAACCTTAGTCTGTAAGATTAATGAAGAAGTGTTTCATAACTGCTTGGACAGCAGTTCCACTCACCTATTTGTCTTCACAATATTGATAAATATGCAGTCCGCAACTAAGCCTCCAGTTAACCTGAAAGTGCCTCAGTTACAAGGCAAATACGAGACTCATCTGCGGAGATAAAAATGAACGAGGATTCCAGAACTGACAGGTCTCCTTCAATGTGTCACGGGTGAGCTCTCTCGCAATGATCTCAAAGCGTTCTCGTCAGGGCCGGGCGGCATCTTTCTGATACACAGCTTTATATCAGGCCATTAAGGAACTAATATCATGATTTAGGCCCGTGGAATTGTCGCCTTTATGGCCTGAGTGCGTTTTTTACAAGCTGCGCAGATTAGTTTCTGTCTATCGCTCAGGGTAAAACGTGTAATCTAACATCTCATAAGACCAAGAAAAGGGGTGATAAGAGCAGAATTTTTCTTGCCTTTAAAATCTAACCTTCAAAAATGGATTTGCGAGTGTGTCGAGATAAGCTGGGAATATAAACCATTACATATCGCCTAAACGGCTAAATGTGCAATAACAACGGTTTTAATAAGACTGTCATTCGTGACATTGACATTTGTTTACATGCTATTGGAATATTATGGTCTCGAATGTGATATAATCCATGGTACGTGCTCAACGGAAGAACATCTGGAGTTAGGCAACAGTCTGGAATTGTTGTTATGCCATATAAAATTTTTTACCTTCTACATTCTTAAAAAATAAAGGTTCTTTAATGGCATCTCAGGTTCAATGAAGAGCCTTTAACATTCATGGAAACTTTCCATTCCACCAAAGGTTCTTTATAGTGTCAAAAGGTTCTTTAGAATTGTAAAATGTTCTTCAGACTTCCAACCATGTGATGTCACAGAGCCCACAATCTTCAAACGAACCATTTTTGGAGCTTGGTTAAATAAATGCTTTTTTTTTTTTTTTTTTATAATGAGGAGGATGTTTTAACCTTTTAAGACCTGAAGGCATTTTTAGAGTTGTTTAGAGTTTTTTTTTTTCTTGAGTGATACACACAAAAGTAAAGACTCATAACTCCAAAACTATAGCAGGGAGAGTCAAAAGGTAGGTATCGTTTGATAGAAAACTTTTTTAGAAAATATAAATTACATAACATTTGGACATTCTCTTGTTGAGAAAATGCTGATAAAAGACAAACAAATATATATAATTTTTATTATAATTTTACACATCTTTCTTATTTGACATGCAATAATTCAGTAAGTAAATAAGATATTCTTTCTGATGAAGCTGCATCTGGATCAAATTTTGTGGTGATAGCATAAAGTAATCAAAAGTTACAGCATTTGGAACCAAGGTAGCCTTTTGTTTAGCCCTTAAAGCCCCCTAATGGGCATTTTTAAAATCATTCCTCCATGAGGAACATCTTGTGATCAACGCAATGGATTATGTTGATATTGGGCTGAGAATCTGCTGTAAATAATGCTGTGCCATTTTCTACAATCTGTGCATGTTTTAAGAAGTTATGAGCAAAATGCCACTTGAAATCTACATATTTGTTTCGGAGTGTCTATTTACACTAATTACAAATAGCATCCCTTGTTGGCAAATGCTATTTACACCAGTTCTGCCCACCAATGTCTGGTTGGGCCACTCAAGTTTTAAAAAAGAAGTACCAAATTTGATGTCTTCAGTGGTGTAGTAGTAGCGATTAAGGCTCGCAGATCTGGCTTTTAATGCGATCGACGCGGGTTTGAATCCGCCTTTTGCCGAGCTCGCTCTTCTCCATTTTCTCATCACATATCACATCAGAAATGCATTTATTTTCAATAAAAATGAAAATAATGTTCTAAAAGTGGAAATAAACTGCCTAACAAGTGTTTAATAATAAAAGTATTTATTGGGTAGGGTTGGGGGAAGGTGTAGGGAAGGTTTATTCTCCCAATAAGGCAGCATCCATTTAATAATTTTAATAAATATAATCATTTACACTCTATGATATTATTGCATCCTATTAATGTACAGAAATATTGAGGTGCAAATAGTATCTGCCAATATAAAGTATAGTTAGCATCTAATTACTATTTACTCTTATTGCAAAGAACTGATACTTTCACATGGTGTAAACAGAATCTATCACTATTTTCACCTAGTGTAAATAGCATATCACTAAGAAAATGCTGCTATTGTCACTTAGTGTAAATATATTGCTATTTTCACTTAGATTAAAAATAGCATCTACAGCTATTTGCACTTAGTGTAAATAGCATCTTTTGTTAAGAAAATATGCTATTTTGACTTAGTGTAAGTAGCATCTAATTGATATTCGCACTTAGTGCAAATAGCCGCTGCCTTTTTGTTCGTAATAAATTATGAAAATATTTTTTCTATTTAATAGCAAATAAGTCAGCACTACTCAAGAGATAATTGAATAAGTTCAGACTCTAAGCTTTCAAATGACACCTATTTTGTGTTGATCAAGGCAGTAGTTTTGAAAAATATGATTATTAATTTTTTCGTTGCTAGGTGGCGCCCGCCGGCAGTACATTTCGGTTTATAGGGACTACTCAGCACTTGTTAAGAGTTGATCAAAATGGTTAGATGCATTAAAAAGCTGAGTTTCTATAAAATTATACTTATTTTTTGTTATTCCACATTGGAAAACAAGCATGGATGGTTTTGGGAACATTGGATAACACATTGCATCCCAAAAAGATGAGAGACATGTTTTTAGCCAAGTTTTTAGTGTTACATCACTCCGTGAATAGTATCTCGTGATTGATGCAATGGATTATGTTGATTTTGGGCTCATTTTAATCATAAGAATCTGTTGTAAATAGTCATGTGTATGATCTGTGCATTTTTCATGAAGTTATGAACAAAAACGCCACGTGAATTCTACATATTTGTTTTCAGTTAGCGCCTGTGCACTGTTTTTGTTGTAAACACAATTTGTGCAGACTCATTAGAGGGTGAAAACAACGCAACAGGAGCATATTAGAGGGTGAAAACAACGCAACAGGAGCATGTTGGAGGCATGATCTGAACGTGTTAAGTGTCTGATTTTTTATGCAAAAAGAATTATTGTGCTACCTACTTGGTTTCAGTTGGCTCTTAAACAGTGACACGCAAACAGGAGCGCCGGGTTAAGCTATGAACCTTGAAGGATGTTTAAATGGTACAAAGACCTCTTATATGTCAAAAGACCAAGGAAAATTTAATTTCATGAGCCATTTAAGACTGTACCTTTGACAAACAAGCTGTATTACCTTTCATCTACATATATAATTGTTTTAAGAGACCCTCAGGTGTTAAATTTTGACACAAGCCCACTCTAAAATGTGTTGATGGCACTGCGCCCAATGTGCCTGGCAGTGCAACCCTCAGCTGGGCAGCTGCAGACCGTGGCCCATTTAACAATGTTAACATATTTATGGAGGGGGAAGCTGAGATGATGGCCAACTCATGAGTCCTGGTGACAGGTACTCGTTTAGACCATCTCCTCTGCCATTACTACCCCTCCCTGATCAAATGGAGACCATCTGTCTGCATAGCGACACAAACACACACGCACACACGCAGACAGATGTAAATGCCCGAACAGCACGGCCCTTGATGATGAGTCTCTGCGTCTCCCAAGAGCCGCATCTGCAAATAATGATAGATGCTGGTCATTTTTTCAGGGATTGATCCTGTGCATCTTCTCTGGGCCGGTCCTGGCTGCAGCCTCCAAGCACTCTGTTCTTCGGCCCCACGGCTATCACACTCGATCCTGAATAATAAATACCAGCTAGCATTTCAGGCCAAAACTGCAACTCATCCGAGCTTATGTTTCCTCTAAAACTAGACTGAACAATAGATGTAATTCTAGACCGACAAAGGCATCGTTTTATGAGGGCCATTTTGGGATTAAACGATGTAAACGTCAGTGCAGCCTTTAAACCGATTAATCTGAGTCTGTTTCTTTGGTATCGTTTTACTCGCCGTGACCCGATTAATGCAGAATTTCCTCCATAGGACTGAAGAACCGAATCCTTTCATATCCAAAACAAGGTGGTGCACAATTTAGAACTGCAATGAGAATTGCCTTAAAATTCCAGATGAATTCCTGAATTTCAACTGGTGTACCAGAAGGATTGCAGATTTTCAATTAGACTTTCAATGCAAGGAATTCAAATTAAGAATTTGTATTTATTAAAATTCAAAGAAATGTATGTAGATAGATAGATAGATAGATAGATAGATAGATAGTAAGGCTGCACAATTAATCGAATTTCTAATCACAATTACGATTACGGATGCCACGATTTCGTAATCGTTCAAAGGTGCGATTACAAAAAAAAATTATCCACTTACATTATTCTGCGTGCTTAAGAGGTGTTTTTAGAGAATGTTACGTTGTGATAGGTGAATCACGACTACTTCAGAGTGTGAAATCTCTAACCCAGCAAAAAAGGAACTACCAGTGACGTAAGTGTATGCTGATTCGTTGAACGCATGCGAAACACCAGTACCCGTCATTTTTAAAAAGCCGTGTACACATCCTATATACTGTATTTACTCCACGAACTAACTCTACAAACATGGAAAACAGTGATAGATGGACCTCTCAACCTTAAGCTAGGAGAAAATCCAGCACAACTTTGAGCGGACCAAACAAAACATGATTTTGTATTTCTGCTCAGCTAGCTACTTTTTCATATACTATCTACTTTACTTGTATAACAATTCTATCTAATAGTGTATTAGACAGGACTGTTAAACAAATCATAAATTAATAAAGATGGAGAATGTGAGCGCTGTGTGCTCAACATCTGGCTGAGCTGTTCTCAGTGCCATCAAAATAAAAGTCTGCCACGCTGTCAAAATAAAAGTCACAACAAGCACGGTTTATGTCACTTCAGAGTTCAAATGCATGCGAATGCAACCAGGAAAATGGCCCATATGTTTATTTTTTTATTATTATTTAATGAAGAAACTAAACCAATGTGCAGGTGACATTTGAGGCTGAATGCTCAAATTCAGGAAGAGTGTTTTCAGCTTGTTTTATATATATACACATATGTATATATATATATATATATATATATATATATAAATGGCATGCAGTTGCTTCAAACAATGGTATAAAGCTATTCAAAACATCATTCAATGTAAATTGTGATAATAGTAATAAATACAATTTTAAGGGAATAATCGACAATTATGATTTTTGTCATAATAGTGACAAATAATTGATAGATACTGATACTGACAACACATTAAGTCTCCTTTGAAAGAGCCAGATTTGAGCAATCTAATACAATTTTCCAAGATTTGTTTTATGATCTGTGATGATACACATGCGCTCTCATAGTTTTCATAGCCACACAGGAAGTACGAAACAATATCTTGATGCAAGAGCGAAAACTGTGCTCAGTAACCATGGAATCGGCTCTTATACTCAACTAGCACCTCTTCTCAGAGTGTCTGCCCATTACGTAGTCGTTGGGTAGAGTGTGCTATCAGAGGTGAAGGGGCTTTCATCTGTTAAGTGTAATTTAAATCTCATTCATTGATTCGGACTTCAAGTGGTGCTCGGGCTAATTCCAGCAGAACAGTAATTCTTCACACCCCTGTACGCAAGCAGCCGCGGACGTGAGTAAGGAGCCGTGGCTGACAGACCTCACGTGCCTCCGTAATGCACCGAGACAAGGGGGGGATTTTATTAATGTAATGGAGAACATCTCAAATGTGCTATGAAGAGTGCTGGACAGGTTTTATATATATATATATATATTTACACTTTTGGAGCCCACCGTATGGCAACTCAACTGTGACTGTGTTGAACTGCCATGACATGGACGAAAAATGTTATAAGTGGACTTAACAATCAAGAATATGGAAGGAACCCAGGAAAAAAAAAAAAAAGGATGCAGTGATGGCATACAAAAAAAAACAAACAACAAAAAAAAAAAAAACTCACAGGTGTCTTTAAGACACAGCTGCAGAGCCATACAGAGCCATTCTTCAAGCATGACGCTTGATGTCAAAATGGCACCTTTGTGCGTGACAAAAAAATTCTGAGAACGCCACTCCAAGGCATATTACCAACATCCACAGCTGCTACCTTCTCTCTCTTTCTCTCTTTCGCCTTCCTCTCTGTTCCTCCATGTCACAGAAAGTGTCACAGTGTCAGGCAGAGGCGAGGACCTGTCACGCAACACAAACACACACCACCTTAATGAGAACTCCTCCCTGCCTCCCCCGCAACTCTCCGTACTAAACCCACACACACATAAACACATCACAATTGACTGTCACGTCCAGCCCCGATACCCTCTCCAGCCTTCGTGGCTTTTGGATTCGGCATGACAATTTAAATGTATTCAAAAAAAGTTGGAGGGATCGCAAACTGCCATCCTGTTTTGCCCTCTCCAGCGAAGAGTAAAAAACTATAATTGCTTCATCCTCGCTTCGGCGGAATGGACGAACAATACGGCGGAAGTGACAGGCAGTGAAAGGGAAGATATATACCATGAGTCACATACGCATTCGAGAGTTTTCAGCTTATGAAAGTTCAGGGCCTGTATTTTTTTTTTTTTTTTGCTGGTGCGGTAATCAATGCTCTCTGTGCCCTTTCCATCCACAGGGAAGATATTATACACTCCCTTCCACTGTGACGCCCACTGCTCTGATCTAATGTAATACCTCAAACACAGACTTCTGGAAAATAGAGATGAGGGGAAAAATACCAATCCTTTCATTTTGAAACATGACATTTTGAATAATTAATTCATTATTTTGTTCTTATAGATAGCTGACGACTAGTATTAGATTGTTTTATCAACCTGGCCAAGCTGGTCAGAATAAAAAAATACCAACCCTCCTCTAAAACGTTCAAAACAGTCCAGCAAACCTGGGTTTTCCCAAAAGCATCGCTAGCAAACTATTAAAGGTGTAACGATTCACTCATTTTTTTGATGCATCGAATCATTTGTTTAGGTCAATAATTGATTTAAAATGCTAAGAATTGAATGAATTGTAATTTGATAGTGATTCAATGTATATATAAACATTAAATGAGTTACATGTGTGAATGAATGGACACGTTGTTTTGGGTTGTTCACGTCCTCACAGTTCTCCCTCATAGACACGTGCTGCACTCTTTACCAACTTTCAATGGATTGCGCTTTCATGGACACATTCTTGAGTTGAATCATAAAACAGTGAATCGTGAAACGTATTGATTCGCTGTCTACCCAAAGATTCACACCCCTAACAACTATGGTCACAATTTCTGTCTTACCAACATAGTTCAATGATTTGGTATTTCCCAGAACAAACATTCGCAAACAGCATTGCAAACTTGTGTGGTTGTGTAATTTTTTCCCCCAGACCTGTTCCATCTTGGTCTAAAGTACCGTAGTCTCAGCCTCAGACGT